>NC_141385.1:9685068-10335068 GCF_017979445.1 Akebia trifoliata
AAGTTTTGGAATGAGCTGATTTTTGGTGAGGATGATCTCCTCACCGTAGAGATCATCCTCACCAAAAATCAGCCCATTCCAAGACTTGTAACCCATGTTTTGAAAAAGTGTTTGCCAAAATGTTTTGCCAAACTGTTGGCCAAATAACGGGACCCATATATATATATATATATATATATATATATATATATATATATATATATATATATGGGTCCCGTTCAGCACCCTAAGCTTTACCACACACTTTAACAAACGTGTTTTGTCTAACATGGGTTAGAAGTTTTGGAATGGGCTGATTTTTGGTGAGGATGATCCCTATGGTGAGGAGATCATCCTCACCAAAAATCAGCTCATTCCAAAACTTCTAACCCTATCAAAAATGGTTTCCAAAAAATGGACGGTCCACAATTTTTCAACGTGTAAACATGGGGCTAAACATTTCAGAATGGGCTGATTTTTGGGGAGGATGATCTTCTAACCATAGAGATCATCCTCACCAAAAATCAGCCCATTCCAAAACTTCTAACCCATATAGGACAAAAAACATTTGTTAAAGTGTGTGGTAAAACTTAGGGTGCTGAACATTTCCCTATATATATATATATATATATATATAAACAATTTTGTTTGGTAAGCAAGCAAGGGATTTTAGTACAAAGACTTGGGACATACCTACATTATACAATGTTACATGGGTTTAGATCATAAAATTTTATCAAATCCGTAAAAAATTAAAATGATAGAAAAGACATTTTCTTATTGTTGGATTTCGAATTTTCAATTTAGGAATTCAATGGCCATCCATTTTCAAAGTCTAAGATAGGATTATTTTTTTAATTTACATATAATTTATTTATTGAATCAAATTTCAAGTAAGATCCAGATCTGATCAATTAAGGACCCAATACAATGGTCCAATTAATATAGATCGGTTCAGCATCAATCCGATCCAATATAACCAGATCATTGACAGCCATGATCTTCTTTTGGGACTTTTTTTCATAATGGGTTTTGAACAGGTCCATGGATATCATTTAATACGTGTTTGTTAATGGATCCATGGAGTGGGATTCCAATTTCACTCCTGGGAGTACAGGATCTACACTGTGATGACTAAAAGGACAAAAGACACGACACATTCCGCTCGCACCATCAACTTTTTCTTGTTTGCTGCGTAATTAGAAGGGATTTTGAAAGAATAATTTTTCTCGTAGGACTTTTATCAAACACAAATGTGATCTGATCTCTCCAAAGTCCAAACAGATTTTATTGAAATGGGTTTCTTTCTGAGAGTAAGATTGACTTCGTTCTTCACTGGCGCTGCAGCTGCTTCGGCTATGGGTCTTTTATGCCCTTCACAAGGATTACAAAGTTGTCCATGAAGCCATCTCTCAACAGGTTGGTTTAGCTTTGTTTCATGCATCTTAATTTCAATGTATATTTCTCTTTGGTCTTTATTTCGATTATTTTTTTAATGGGTTTCGTCTGATATGCAATTGGGTATCTTTAGATCTAAGCTAATATTTTATATTATAGATTGTTATTTTATTTTCGCTAACAAACCCATCTAAGAGAGGGTGTTATAGAGTATTAATGTGTAATTTCTGATAAACCCATGTGAGAGAGAGTAGGTAATAAGTGTATTTAAGGACAATGTGGGTAAAATGAATCGGTTCACGTGTATGCCATGTGGACTGACCATGTGTGAGGTGACAAAGCACAATCAACTTAGGGGGACAAAGATGACAGGTTTGGAGGCTAAGAGATAATCACAACCCACGTGGGCTCTCAAGTCCCATGAGCCAAACATTGAGGGACAAAGAGAACATAGGTTTGGAGGCTAAGAGGTACATAGATTTGGAGGCTATGTAGTTAGTGCAAAATGAATTGGCAAGCTTTTTTTGTGTGTGTGTGTCGACTAGATAAGGGAGAGTAATGTTCCAGGTGACAAGTATCTTGACGAAGGATAAAAACCAATCATTGAAAGACGTGCAATCAAAATAAAAACATCGATCCATTACATTTTCATCTGTCCAAACTGACGTGGGAAACCCCGATTGCATGATTGATGAGATAGGAAAATCTACATATGATGTGCATCTACGTTGTCAGGGCTTTGATTTTGTTGTCTATTAGGAGTTAGAGATTGAGAATGATACCTATAGAATTAGAGCAAGTTTGCTAAAGTGGAGATATGCTCAGAAAGTGTTCTACTAACAAAAAAGGAAAATTTCATGGAACAAAGTTTTGATCTTGACTGCCCCAAATACCAGTGATTGTGCATGCTACAGATTGTAATTATCTGGTTGGGTCCATCTAACCTTCTGCTTACCTAGTAAAAAAGAAGGAAAATGTTAATGGAATGTGTAGCTGAGATGTGGATATGGAAATGGGGTGGTTTGATCATGTTCTACAAAGATGTATGCGTGAGAAGGAATATTCATATTGATGAACAAGACAAACATGAATTTAGTTATTGAGAACATATATGAATATACTTGAATTAATGAGAGGAAAGTGTTTCATTCCACTGACCTAAATTGTTAGGATAAAGCTTATATGCATGATTTGGATACACCTCTATGTTTTGGTGATTATTTGAGATATCCATGGGTTTTCAAACTGATGACATGCCCCTTTGACTATGTCCCTATGTAGCTAAATAGTTAGGATAAAGCTTTGATCATAATTTCCTTTCTTTGTGATAGAAACACAAACACGTGTCAGCTGGAGAGGAGCCACGAGGGAAGGCAATCCCCCCACCATTCAATTTTTTGCATGATTTGGATACTCCTCTATGTTTTGGTGATTATTTGAGATACCCATGTTTTCAAACTGATGACATCCCCTTTGTAGCTAAATAATTAGGATAAAGCTTTGATAATAACTTCCTTTATATGTGATAGAAACACAAACATGTGTCAGTCGGGGAGGAGCCACGAGAAAAGGCAATCCCCTCGCCATTCAATTTTTTGCATGATTTGGATACTCCTCTATGTTTTGGTGATTATTTGAGATACCATGTTTTCAAACTGATGACATCCCCTTTGTAGATAAATAGTTAGGATAAAGCTTTGATTATAACTTCCTATATATGTGATAGAAACACAAACATGTGTCAGTTGGGGAGGAGCCACGAGGGAATGCAATCCCCCCGCCATTCAATTTTTTTGCATGATTTGGATACTCCTCTATGTTTTGGTGATTATTTGAGATACCCCCGTGTCTTTAAACTAATGACGTGCCCCTTTGATCGTGTTATCCCCACCCAAAAAAAAAATAATAATAATAATTTTGGGCTCCCTCTCCTCTCAGTTTTTGGGTGATTTAGATACCTTTTTACCTTTTGGACAATATTTTAGATACCCCTGTATTTCAAATGTTATTCGGTATATACCCGAGAAGCGAGCAAAAAGATTGATCGAGGCTTGTGTTGAACACAAGGTCCTTAAGACAATTTTATTCCCGCAATTTGGTACCCAAGATCAATGAACAATTGTCCCCTAGGATACAACGATCACACCTGCAGAAGCAACACCATAATCTACACATCTAGCGAACCGAACGTTAAGTTTGTACTCTCAAGGAATGTAGACGAGAAATCATAATGCAAACAAGTTAAAATAGCAAAGAAGAGAAAATTTTTGAATGAAAAAACTAAGGTCGAAATGACCTATTTATAGAATAGTAAAGAGACATGGTGTCTCTTGAAAATAGAAGGCTCTAAGAGACATAATGTCGCTTAGAAAAGGAAATGTGTCTCTTAAGAGACAACCCAAAAAATCAAAAGAGGTGTCCTAACTGGACGGTGAAAGGAATTAAGGGGTGTGCCCCTTCAAAAGAAATTTTGAATTTAAGCCCAAGCCCAACACGTAAATTAGCAAAAGGGCCCGTCGTGCACACCCACGTGAAGCCAAATTATCAAAATTTGCACCCCCTTGCGCGAGCATCGTGTGCTCGCACACGCATTAAGAATTTTTTGGACCAATGGTTTAAATCCTTCTTGAGCTCATATGCCCCTTGTGTGCGTGCGTGGGCTTATCCAAGTCTCTTTCTCATATTCACTTAAGTGATATAAAAAGTTCTATATAAGAATTAGACTAATTTCTTATTCCTATCCGATGTGGGACTAAAGAGTTTTATTAAGAAACTCAATAGTCACACAAACCATGGCTAGTAGGGGTTGTTTGGAGCCGATTTCTCATTCACCCAAAAGGGTTTTTTGTCAACTAAATAAATGAAATTATTCTCTTCAATGAGAAGAATAATATCCCAAGTGGTCCCACCTCAAATAAAGTATGAGACCCACTTAAATCGTAGCTCAAACAGACCCACTTGGTCACAAAAATCTGGAAAAAACTGCAGATTTTTTCTTACATCAAACTGATGACATGCTCCTTTGACTTTGTTATTCTTTTTAGAATAACAAAAAAAACTAAATACCCTCATTTTAAACCTGTACATGTAACCGAAAAACCCTTAATTTTTCTTCTTCCTAAAACTAGTCATCTTCAAGTTCTACAGTAATTAATTTTAATCTAGTCAACCTCATCTTGAATCTATCATATTGAACAATGCCTTATTTCCTTTTAGAAGACCCTATAATTTTTTTCAAAAAATATCATCATCTTTTGCTTAAAAAATCTTATATTGTTCTTTAGGTTTAAAAGTTAAAGTAGATTATTCTTAATGTTAAAAATTAGGGTAAAATTTTTCCCCGGGAGTTGGGAAGAGAACTCAACGGGTTTTATTTTCATGTTGAAGACAAGGGTAATGAGGTCATTTTGTGTTAATCTATTAGAGATGACCAAGGTCAAGAGGGTATGTAAGTGTTTTGTGAACATTTGAGGTACCCTAAGTTTTTAAACTGCTGACATCGCCCCCTTTACTAAATGATATAAATTCCCTGTTCTTCAACTTTTAACCAAAAAAACTTGAATTTTCTCCCCAAAACCAGTCATCTTCAAGATCTTAAACCTTAATAAATATCTATAGTTTACCCCAAGAAATCTAGGCTCTGCCTGTATACCAGTGTCTAACAAACAGTGGTTTTGAGAAGCCGAACGTCAGCATTTTAGTACGCATATTACAATATAATGTACTATAATATTTAGCTCACACTTGTTTTTATTTGAAATAAAAACTGCAAAAGAAATATATGAAAAGTAAAAGAAAACGTGTTTGTCTACCATAACTTGATAAAAGTAGATTTTTAATATCAATTATGGATTGTGAGCAACTCAATATATTTGTGCATGGAAGATGAATTACACTAACCCTCTTTTGTAAATCATTTGTCTATAGAAAATAATTAAAATAAACATAACCTTGTGAAGTAACCATTATCACCTGTTGAACTCAGGGATCTTGCATACTTTGGCCCAAAGGACTGAACCATCCTACTTGAGGCTGGGCTCATGACTACTTTAATGATTTCCTTACAATTTCAAGCTCCAGATACTTAACAATTTACTGTGCAATTGTTGGGCCATCCTTGTACAGTGCTGAAAAATTGAAACAAATGTGACTGCAATTATTCTGGTAGTGAGCACAAAGGGGTTGCTATCTTTAATTTTGCAAATAGGGATAATGCCGCAAAATTGGTTCCATTTTGATGAAAACTTCCAATGTCTTCATCCAGGTGAAAGGTCTCTATGAGTTGCTGGACGAATGCATCTCAGTTGTCGAAAAATAGAAAGAAGTTGAAACTCCATTACATGTGGAAGCCACAAAGTAGATGACTTGAGGTTCTGCTTCTGACTAACACTTTGTTTGGGTTGAGAGAAGTGGAGAGAACAGAAACTGAGTTTCTCTTCCACCATGTTTGGATTGACATGAGAGAAATTGGGACAACTTTGGAATTTTAAAATGTCTTAAAAGAGATCTAGAGGCAGAGTTGGAATTATAAAATATTTTAAAAGAGTTTATCTCTTCTCTTCTCTCCTCACTTAACAATCCAAACAAGGGAAAAGTAGAGAAATTCATTTATTTTCTTTTTTCCTCTCCCCATTTCGGGTTTTGGTAGTTTGGCAATTGTTGATTTTAAGTGTTCTGTGTCTGTTACATAGGTGGGCCATGTTCATGTTATAGTCTGATCCATGAATTGGTAGGTTGTGATTTATTAGATTAAAATGATTTTCTGATGATTAATGTTCCAATCTTCTTAGTTAGATTACTGTGCCCTTTCCCTTCTCTATTCATATGGACTTTGTAACGTTAATTTCGCACTGTGAATTTTTTTGGATGTACGAATATTTCATTTTTAATCATGGTAGCATTCGTTATTCTACGAATTTAACTTAATCTATTGGTAAACTTCATTGTGTCGTAATCATTTAAGATTCTTCTTTTAATTGTTCCAATCTTATATTTGGTGGATGTTTGCCCAATCATGGAAGTCTGGTCCTTAGAAGATACTTATTTTGAAGTGACATATGTACGATTAGGATAATAAGTACACTTAATAACATGTTTCAAAAAAAAATGAGCATCTCAAAGGTAAAAGTGCATTGGGGTCATTGGATATACATGCTCATCAAAAAATGGCCCACCCACTCCTTGGTTATGATGGATTTCTAGATGTGTTAGAGGTGACCCAAAGAAGCCAATGTGCAAAACTATTTGGGTGATTTAGACACACCCCTCCATTTTATTATTATTATCTATTTATTTATTTTTTTGAATATTGAGTTTTTTTTTTTTTTTTTTTTAACCCTAATTTAACAAGATGGGATTTTTGTAGTGGAAAATGGGGTTTTCTAAGATGAGGTCATTTAGGTCATTTTTCATTAGTCTAAAAGGGAAGACCAAGGCCAAAGTAGACGTGTCTTCAGTTCTCGCCCAAACTATTTAGGGCGGAGTGGTAACCACTCACAATCTCTTTCTCTCTCTCTCTCTATAGGGCTGAAACGAAAGCATGCTGGTTGTACCTTGGACAAGCTCTAACTTGCTTATCTCAATGACACGTCACCAACCCGAGTGGCGCGGCGCCTCAATGGTCTCAGCCAAGCTGCAGAGGAGGCGCCGAAACCCTAAGCCCCAAAACTACGCCACTGAAGAAGAAGAAGAAGAAGAGATAGGGAGCGTGGTGGGCCGCGCCGTTCTCACTGCCCTCGAATCCGGTCCACCACGTAACATCCAACCTGTCCAGACCCAATCCCGGTCCAATTCTGGATCGAATTCGAGACTAAACGACGATAAGAAGAAGTTGGAGTTGGAGACAAAAACAACAACGCAGCTTAGTGGATCAGATGTACTATTGGCTTTACAGAGAGCCGCGACAACTCAGAGGAGTGCTAGTAAGAGAAGCAGAAAGAGCTTAAAAAATAGGAGGAGCGAAGGTGGAGACGAAGACACTATGGATTACAGTGCTGTAACGCCATTAAACATAAAGAGAGATTGGGAGGTTCGATTGGATGAGATGGAAACTCGTCTCCAGGGACTTCAGAAGCCGTAGAACCTTCGATTTCAGGGATGTTTGGATGCAGGGTTTATGTCTAACCCGCACCTGGTTAAAGCGTTTTTTACAATTGTGTATAATATATTTTTATTTGACATTTAAATATGAGAGTTTCTTTATTTTATTTATTTATTTATTTACAAAGAAAAAAATTAATTTGTTTGCTGATATACATGATTGAGAAACAATTTCCTTACTAGCTTTATAAAGATTTTAAGCCTAACTAAGGCTCGTTTTGCTCAAATTGATTACCTCATTAGAAGGAAAAAAAAAAATCGAAAAAACAATTTTATTGGGCTAGATCCTAGGTTTCGAAATTTAAGATATACATATAGATGGGCAAATGATTGGTTAACCAATTTATTGGGCTGGGCCAGGTCGATTTACAAATCTCAAGCCCAAACTTGATCTATAGCATGTGGGCTTCTATAGTTGGGTTTGGGCTACTTTTATTAAATTTTTAAAAACATATTATTTTTCGGTTTTTGGAAAAAATACCATTTGGGGATGAATGGGTGGGTGTAGGTAGGGGTGTCAATGGGTAACCATTTAATCAAAACTGAAAACCTCGACTTTGGTTCCCTTTTAATTGAACCGATTTGAGTTAAAGTCTAAAATGGAATCAAATTGATAGGAATCCGAATCGTTAGGTTCCATCCGTGGGTATCAGGAACTGATTTATTTTTTGTCATTTTTTTATACTATAGATAATTTAAGGTATTTCTTTTCATTTCAAAATTAATGTATGTTATACAAAGTTCTTCAATTTTTCATATAAACTATGAATTGAAACTTAAAATGAGCTCTCTTTTAAAAATTTATTACTTTTAAAGAAGATAAGTTTTTATTTTTGCATTTTTTATTATTAATTAATATATTTATTATAACAGATTATAACTAAGCTAATAATTTTATAAATAATATTTTAATTTTTTAAAAGGAAAAAAAAGTGTTATAATGATTTGAAATACTTTTTTCTCATTCAATTCTTGAGAATAAGAACTGATGGGTAGTCCTGTTTTTTGGCGGTTCGGATTTCGATTTATTTTGGAACCAGAATTGAAACTAATAAGAGCTAAAATCGAGAAAAATATAAAGGATAGGAACCAAATCTAAACTGGCCCATTGAAACCCCTAAATTAATGGGTTGGTGTAAATTCTCAAATAAATGGAATTAGAATCATTTAAAATTCTCTCCTTAAACGGGTTCGGTTCTTGGTTTTTATCGATTTCGATTCTCATTTAGTCCAATTCCAAGAGACTTGATTCTAATTGGTTTCGGAAAAAAAATGAGAATTATAAATTGAGGTTTTCAATTCTGATTCCAGTTCAGTGATGGTTACATGGGTTTCTATTGTCACCCGGGTGGGTAGGGTGATGCGATCTTATTAATCATGCCAGGCTTGAATTGGATTTGGTTTGGGCTTGTCAAGCTCATAATGGGTTGGACAATTTTTTCGGGTTGGTTTAGGTCATGCTTCACCCCCATAGTCTTTTTAACACCTATTGCCATTTCAATTGGCAAGTTGGCGAACTATATGATCGAATTTTTTGTAGGTTTGATAAATTAATTTACTTTTTTTTTTTTTTTTTTTTTGTGTGGAAATAAATTATCACTTTTGGCTTGTTGTCCACTTACTGACAAGTATAAGTTTACCTTATCCCACCTCTTCTAAAGACATGTTTACTTCAGTTTTGTCTCTCTTTCACCAAGGACAAACAATTATGCTTGGGACTTGTGCACTTGAGAAGATAATTACTCTCTTACCTTAGTTTGTTGAGATTCATCTTATACTTAATTCAAAATCATTCCTCTTAAGTTCTATTTCATTTGATCATGTTCAAGGGGGTCATGATCATTTAGTTCCTTGAGAAGAATTCTTTAGAACCTCAAGATCAATTACTTTTTTACCCTTAAGTTATTAGGACTTTATCCAAAATAATTGACTAAAAAGTCCCAACCCTCCTATGTTAATTACATGTAATTGCTCCTAAATTCTTTAGAGTTTGATCAAATTCAAAGGATCATTACATTCTTACACCTCAAAAAGAATTTTCTAGAACCTTGACAGTAATTAACATGTGAACCTTAGTTTGTTAGAGCCATAAAAGGTTAATTGACTCTTGAGCAATGAAAGGGGTCATGACCATTTTTCTTTAAAAAAAAAAAATCTCTAGAACTTGAAGATCAATTACTTTTTTACCCTTACGTTGTTAAGAGTCTATCTAAAACAATTAACTAAAGAGCCCCAACCGACTTATGCTAATTAGATGCCATTGCTCCTAAGTTCTTTAAAGTTTGACCTAATTCAAAGGATCATTACATTCTTACACTTCAAAAAGAATTCTCTGGAACCTTAAGAATAATTAACATCTGAACCTTAGTTTCTTAGAGTCATGAAAGGTTAATTAACTCTTAAGCCCTCCTTCTTGCATGCTATATACATGTCAATGTGAGTAATTTTCATCTGATTTATTATTTTTCAAAGGGGATAAACATTCTTGTCACTCCCAAAGAATTCTTTAGAATCTTGTGAGCTTTTACATATTTATCCTTTAATTATCATGATTGGTAAACTCAAAGAGGTGAGAGTGACCATCAAAGAAATATTGATTGAGGACAACCGATGTTATTTATTGAGATTATCTTGAGAATAAGTTGAATTCATAAAACTTGAACCTTTATATCCCTAGGGTCTTTCAAAGGCCTATAAATAGAGGACCCTTCAAAGGTAAAAAGAAGAAGAAGTCTACCTTCCCAAAATTTTATCAAATCCTTCTCTCAAAGATCTTTAGAGCCCCAAAATTCTATCTAACTATACCCACACCAAAAAAGCTTAGAACAAGAAGAAGAAAATCAATGTAGGGTGAAACTTTTACATTTATGTGTTAGTTGTATCTCCTAAATCCCATTTCTATATTTCCATTTCTTTAATTTCAAACACTTTAAATTCCGACCCAATGTATTGTAATTTACTTTTTTACCTTCAATGGCTTAAGGAAGAAGAGAGTAATCCCTCAATTGTGAGGTAATCCATCCATTGCGAGGTAATCTTCCCCTTTGTAAGTTCATAATAAATTCCTCAATGAATATTTAACTTTTTTTAATAAGTCTTCAATTCTTACTTTCTAGCACTTTTACATTCAAACAACTAATGTTGTTTACTTTCCATGGTTAAAAGGAAGAGAATAATCTCTCTATGTGAGGTTATCTTTCCTTTTCTAAATCCCAATAAGTTCTTTAGGGTACATTTGATGTTCAATGCTCTTATTTGCCTTTATCTTCTTTTATAACTTACTTGCATTACATGTAGTGTAAGCATTCTAATGACTAAGGAGGAGGAGGAAGAGGAAGTGAGTAATCCCTTTATGTGAGGTGATATTTCCCTTTCTAAGGTCATAATAAGTTCCATATGGAACACTTGCATGCATACACCTTTGCACACGTCACAATTTTTTTTAAAGGACACGTTCTAAACACTCTTGCACCCACTCAAATATTTTCAATCTTATGCATTATCCTTTCTTTAACTCAAAAAATCTAAAAAATAGATATTCGTACTTCACTTATGGCCAATACATGGTAACCACCAACTTGATGGGTGAGATGAGGTGTCCGACACCTTCCTTGTCTTACAACCGAATCTCTTTACCTTTAAACTCTAGGTTAAGATTAGATTTAAGTCTTCAATTCCTTGAAAAAAATGAATTTCAAAATTATTTTTATGATGTCCATTCACACATTAAATTCTTTCATGAAAAAAAATAGCAAATCTTTAGGCAAGTCCATACTGGACTTTATTGAGGCCTATTATCTATCAAAAGCCCAACAAAGTGACCCATTTATAAGGACTCATATATATATATATATATATATTACAATTGCACATGGTCTTATATATTAGAACACGGACTCTATGTACATGTCCATCATACTTACGCTTTAAGTGGACTTTGGTTAGGGGATTTTTTTTTCAAATGGGTAGACCAAAAGGCTAGGAAATCAAACTTATGAAAAGGTGTTTAAGTGAAATTTTTGAAAAAAGAAAGCCATTCCTTCTTCAATTATTCCAACTACTGTAAGGGGAATTAGACTTTGGGTTGATGAGTCCGACAAACATATATCATTGGTAATGGAGATTTCAAAAGTAGGGTGTTGGATGATATATTATTGCAAACTGAGTCGTTTGATTTATAGTGAGCGATCAAGATTGATAAGGGTTGTTCCTATTAATGAAAGATGACTAAATTAGTTGGTAAGATATGACAGTACGTGGACATTGTTGGGAAGGGAAATATGGTAGTTTTGTTGCTTGACAATGAGTATTAGTGATAATCATTGGTAGAGAAAATGTGTATTAGTTTTGTAGACATAAAATTTTTTAGTCCGAAGATCTCTACTAATTGGGTTTAGAGTTGCCACCATTCTTTTTTTAGAAAATGATTGAATATGCATCCAAAAAGTAGTTTTGTAAAAATTTGTTTTAGTAACGACTCTCATACGCATAAAGTCCATTAGTCCACCTTAAATCTAGATTATGTAGTCCATGTTAAGGAATAGGGAAGGTGTTAGGCACCATACTCCCTCCATCAAAGGTGGTAACCTCGGATTCGGTCAATTTGGAAAATAAAATAAAAATTAGAAAAATAGGTTGTGTCCTCGAGTGTAAGAGACTTTGATTTAGATTTAAACTAAAGAGAGCTTCTTTATTGAGGAAGGGGCCTTATCATGGTTCATTCTTTTGAACATATTTGAAAAATATAAACTCTTTGGTTAAGGGCCTACTTTCTTAAGAAAAGGGCCCAATGCTTTAGTCTAGAAAGTGTTTTATAGTAGGTACATTAGAGTAGGGATTTTTAGAAAATATTTTGTTAAAGGATTTTTCAACCCCTTCCCATTTGATCGAGTTGGAATCCAATCTACCGAAAATAGGAGAGGGTATTCTTACATCTTAGGGTTGATCTAAAATAAAATAGAGAGGAGTAGAAGAGGGGAAAATATGGAGAGGAAAGAGAGGGGGGGGGGAGAACTATTATTATTTTTTATTTTTTTATTTTTTTATTTTTCTTTTTTAGTCTATATCTTACCTTGTTCTTCTTCCTCTTTAACTTAGTCTTGGTATGTGGATATGTATAATTTTTAGTGATTGATGGACGTAAGTATGAAGATTGTGAGAGAAGGGTAAAGAGAATTAAGGGATAGTTGAGACTTGATAAGGGATTCAAGTCTTGGGGGGAATTGTGGTAAGAATGGGGAGGGGGTTATAGGACTTTTGAGGGGACTTTTAGAGGTAAAATGGGATGAAAAGGTAAAAGAGGTAGAATGGTGTGAGGTTTGTGAATGGGGTGTGTGTAAATTAATGGTGGTAAAAGAGTATTTGTGGAATAGGTTTTTTGTGATCCAAATGGATTGGATCTTTCAACCCATTTGGATTGATTGTTAGGTGAGTTGAATGGAGTAGGTTTTGATTAAAAGAATGAGAATGTAAAAGGGTGTATGTAAATTAAGGGTAGTAGAAGGGTATTTGTGGAAGGATGGTGTAAATGAGTTTTTTGTGATCTAAATGAATTAGATCTTTCAATTTATTTGGGTTGAGTATAAAGTGAGTTGAATTAAATGGATTTTGATTAAAAGAATAAGGGTGTAAGAGGGTGGTTGTTAATTTTTTGGAAAAATAAAGGATATGGTGACATATGTCAAAGAGGTATGGGGGTGTGTGTTAGATGAGTTGATTAGAGAGAATGGGTGTGAGGATAGCTTGTGATGAGAGATTTAAAGAGAATGATAGGGGTAGGTTATGACATGAGTATGGGTTGAGATGTAGGTAAGTTGGTTTTTTTATAGAAAGGTGATGGGGTTGGTATACGGATTAAGGAGGTGGTGACCTTGTCTCATTGTTATGATCATTGGGCTTAGGCTTTAGGTTGGAATTTTAAGTTGGGTTGAGAGGTGAGATGGTTTAGGTCTAGTGGGCTTAAGGGTTAGGTTGGATTTGATTAGGTTAAGGTGTGTATAGGATTGGGTTGGGTTGAGAGGTGAGGTAGTGATGGTTATGTGGGTGAGAAGTTCTTAGCCTATGAACCAAGCTAAAAGGAGTCCTAGGCCATTTATTCAAAATAAAACAAGTTTTTTGGGGGTTTGGACTTTGAGGCCTATTCGATTTTCACGTATTTTTGGGCACTTTACATTGAGGGTTCGTTCAAATTTGGGTGTCTATAAGTTTAGACACTTTCACATGCAAGATAGTGGAGGACTCACATATAGGGAAATGATATTTTGTGAAATTTTAAATTGAATTTATTCTTGGTAATCAATTGCATAACCCTAAAAGGGTTTATATAGAAATAAAGAAAATCCTAACTAATCTGCAATCAAATAAGATCTTTATCTAAATCTCTAGCAAACTAATCCTATCGAAATCTTTAACTAACCAATCCTATCTAAATCAGATCAATATGATTCGGTGTAACCAGTACACCTTATTACACTGCTTCAAATTAATACTCTTAACATCTCTAATGGACAAAGAAGGTGATGTGGGTTGAAGAGCAAAATAGCAATGGTAAATGAGTAAAAATAAAATAAAAATCCAACCTCTTTGGTCTTAGAGCAAATAATGCTATAATGTTTTGTAATGTTGAAGTTATAACTTGAACCAAACTTTCGTAATGTTTGAATGGTGTGTTTTAATCTTAATTAGGGTGTGATAAATAATTTAAGAAATTCGAGTGTAATATGTAAACAGAGCCAATAGCAGTTTTCTTACTAAATGGAAGAAGGTTAAGTAAGGATAAGTAGTTTGTTAATCACGTGACTACCTTAGGTACATAGTTTAGTCCTGGTTACATCAAATATAATATTTTGATGTATCAATGTACATCCTAATACCCATAGGTCATGAGTTTAATGCTCAGTACGAGCATTGATTCCTCAGGGCCACCTAGGGAGAGCGCACCCTTACTTACCTTACCCAATGCGTGTGACGTGCGTGCGTTGCACATGCCCCAAGACTAAGAAGACCATGGTCAATTTGATTTTACTTTTCATAAAAATGGGGAGTCCAATGAGCCAAATTGACAAGGTCATATGTGATGACAAAACAAGTTTTGATTAGTCTATCAATCTTTCAAATCATCTATAATTTCCCTCCCAAATTGGGTCAAATTTATTTGACCAAGTAAAATTTCGAGTTCCAAGTCCTCTAAAAGAGTATTCGTGGACGTGGACCCAACGTTTTTGTCTTTTACGATTTAATGGATCCAACAAAGTCACGGATTTGGTTGGTTGACGTGGACTGGAAACGAACAAAGAACATGGCCGAGGTCTGAGGCTGCTCAGAATGTTAGGCAGTTTTACAAAGAGAGAGCACGTGATTGGTCATGACAGGTCCCATCAAAGATTATGGAATCCCATGTTCGGTTCTCCTATTCCTGATTGGTATACAAAGTCCAAATTTCAACCCACGAGGAGAGGCAGAATTTCCGTTTCCCAAATTCGATATAATATTATCCTTACAGCCAAACAAAATAGAGTCCAACCCTCCTTAGTTACAATACACGTGGCGTTTTAAATTTATTTCACGCCCTTATATTTCTACAAAATTTAAAATACCACCTACAAATACCACGTGTAATTCAATAAAAAGGGTTTTTTCAAAATTTTGAAGCGGATTAACGGCTTCAAAGTTTTTTTCAAACAGAATAGAAGGCACTTTTTCTTGGTTTGACAAATCTTCGTTTTTTTGTCCTACCATGGAGATTCGATGCCATGTGACGGGCCACTAAATCTAAAGGTTATTTTTGTATGCCCCTTAAGTTTTGGTGAATATTTGATGTACCTCCTCCATGTTTTAAAATCGACAAATCTTCTTGACCTCAGTCTTTTATTTTAGAGACTAACATAAAATGACCTAATCTTCCATTTCTAGTAAAATAATTCTTATTTATTATTATTTTTTAAACCAAAATATATCATCTTCATCTTTAAGGTTTAAATTTGCTTACACTTGTCTGCAGCCTTAGAATGTACCTCCATTATCCTTCAAATCTCACAAATAAGATATTACTTGAGTCTAAAAATCAATTGTCAAGAAAGTCTAGGGTTTTTTTGGCTAGAGATTGAATATGAGGGTACTTAGGACATTTTCTATTAATCTTCTGAAGTAGACTGAGGTCAAGGGGGTATGTCATCCGTTTGAAAACATATGTTGGTGTCTAAAAATAGTTAACAGAATGTAGAGTTGTACGGATCTTGTGAGCAAAAAGTCTCTCCTAACAAGGGAAACTTTGTTGAAAGTAGAAACACGTGATCAAAGCGGCAGAGTTCCGTGATTTAACTGACTTTTAACGGAGGGAAAGACACGAACGCCTAATCCACAACTTTTGACTAACCGAAATTGCCACATATTACGGCAGTTAAAACATTTCGTAAACGGCAATTTACCACATTGATATCGTGCGCTTTACGACCTTCATGAAAAGTGAGACCCACCTTACACATGATTATGGGTCCGACCTAAGTTATTCCCTCATTGCCAAAGTGATTAACCTGATTGGATGATCACAACCATCAAGCTTTTTCATGGATAGACCATAGATGAACATTTATTATTGATTGTTAATTTATTTTGGGTAATATTGCAATCCGAAATCACTTCATATAGTTTGTTATATAAGAAAAATTATGACTAGACTTATCTATTATAATTTTATTAAAAAAATTCTCTTACTTTATCTATCAAGTTTGTTACTTAACATAACCTTATTTTATGAATCAGATTAAGATGACTAATATAGTAAGATTTAAAATCTTACTAAGAGTGTTTGGGGCCACATGGATTGTCAAATTGCAATTTTTTAGATTTCTTGAAAAAACTCAGGTTCAAAGATTTTTTTTTTTTTAAAACAAAAACCCTTTTAAACTTGATCGAAGGTATTTAAAATAGATGGCTACTGAATTCCCAAATTTAAAATTAAAATTCAACGGTGAAAATTTACTCTTTTTCGAAATCCACTAATCAAAATTCTTGGAATTTTATCCTTTATAACACTGTTACATTAGATCATGGTTTTAGATGCCACAAATTGATGCGGGTACCATCCTTTTCAAGGTAGGTTAAGTAACAAATTAACCACATAAATTTGAATTGTATGATGTGGATAACCAACTTTATAAAGTAAAGTTCCTCGGAGTTGTCAAAACTCCAAGAGAGTTTTTGTAATAAAAATGCAACAGTTACGTTGGGTAAATCGCTCTAAAATTATACCATTGATCAGGATCAAACATATGTCACCTTAAGATAAATAGTTAATGAGAGTGGAATAAACTCCTTATTTACAGCAAGTAGTTGAGAATGGAACGTGTACCTTGGATTTATCTTGAATGGGATATAATCTTTTATGAGAAATATCAAGACACCATGAGAGGACGATCCAAATCTATATACAATGACGAAATCTCATAAGCAAATAATCATGGATCTCAAAAGTGAAAGAATAGATTAGGAATAAGGCAACAAGTGTAATTAATCATTAGAGACTTTTTGATTGGTACCACACCAGTGTCTGAAGATGAAGAAAACAATTGATATCAAACACAAGATGTTGGTGATCTCAATGTGTTGTGACGAAAAAAAAAGAAGTTATATATGTTTTCTCATCTTGAATTTTAGTATTTCTTATTATCGGCTTGCATATAATCTTTTCTTAACCATTTGCTTGTTCATAAAGTCGATAATGAGAAATATTGTCATTTGGTTATTGTGGGCTTGATGTTGGCTAATCCAAGTTCGGGTGGTTGATTGACCCTAGCAAACCCTAAAGAGGTTGGCTATGCGTCTACATTCTAATAATTCATAATTTAATTTATGATCGATACAGTAAAAAACTTTCTTTGTAAGCATTTTCGATTCTTGATTCCTATTGATTCTAATTCTCAATCTGTTCAATTCCAAGTTATTCGATTCTAATTTGCTTAAAATAAAATTGGATCTAAAATCCAGGGTTTTAGTTTCGATTCTAATTGATTAAATGAGTATTATTGTTATATAATATCATTTTAATATATTATTTTGAATAGGACTTACATTCTATTAAATCCAAGTCTAGTCCGAAGTTAACGAGCTTGAAAACTAGGAGCTTCACCCTTTTTAATTCTTAACTTTAAGATCTAGTCTTAGCTCATATTTTTTTGCTAGGTCAATGGGTCATTGGTGTCAAATGTTCCTTATGGTATCAAAGCTCAAGCTCCACTGAATACATCGATCTTTATGCATCGTTTCTTCGGCGATGACGGTGACGCCATCCGTCATTGCCAGACATAAATCTTTTTTGTTTTTTCTCATTCTTCACTTATATTTTTGTTTCTTTCAATAAAAATCCTACATTTCTTCATATTTCTACAAACCTCCTCAATTAAAGAACTCATGTCTTACGATCTCAAATAGTGTTTTATTTAATATCTCTTCAATGAGCCTTTTTCTATTTAAACCTGAAAGCGCCCTCGATCCGCGGGGTGCGCGGATCCGCTTTTGACCCTTGAGGTTTGGGAGTCGCCACCTAGTTATTACGGTCTAGGAACCAATTTGACCCTACAATGGATAAAAAGAACTAATCTACTATAGAAATCTGAATCCGGGGATCATGTTACGGGGTTGGAAGGTGTTAGGCACCAACCCCGCCGACCAATGCCGGTCTCTACTTATCCCAAATATAACTACATCGCTAATGATAAAACCTAGATTAAAAAAATAATAAAAAAAAACCTTACCTTCGATCTGCAAAAGTACTATTCCCTCAGATCTGAAAAACAGTTCCTTGTACCGTACTCCTTGCTTCGTTTTGTCTCCGGATCTGATTTCTGATCTCCGAGGCAAGGTGTCTCCTTCTTGGATCTGGATGCTTTGAATTTGTGGTGGATTTTTGGGATGTTTTTGGGAGGTTTTTGGGTGTTTTTTAGGCTAAAATCGAAGTTGGGATGTTTGGGAAGGAGTTGGGACTCCAAAATTAGGGTTTTGGAGGGGTTGTGGAGGCTTCTTCACCTATTTTTTCTAGGGTTTTTTCTTTGATACGAAAATAGGGTGTGGAGGCTCCTATTTATAAAGTTTTTAGAAGCATTAGGGTTTGATTAGGATTTGATTAGGGTTTCTTATAGGGTTTCAATTAGGGTTTTGACTTAGTTTTTAGGGTTTTAGGGTTTTGACTTTAGTCTTATGAGATTGACTTGATTAGTTTAGATTATGATTTTGATTTAGGGTTTTGACCTTAGTCTTATGAGATTGACTCGATTAGTTTAGATTAGGGTTTTTATTTAGGGTTTTGACTTTAGTTTTATGAGATTGACTTTAATATTTGACTCTAGTCTTACTTAATTGACTTTAATTTTGACTTTAGTCTTGCTTAATTGACTTTAATACCTTGACTTCAGTCTTGCTTGATTTACTTTTAATTTTTGGAGAACCCCCTTCTATTATATCTTTAATTCTTTGGACCCCCAAATGGAGTGGTCCTTAAAGAAATATCCCACGAACCCTCAACAATTTTACCCGAAAGTCCGATTGATCAATTTTTTAGGTTCAAAATTTTAAATTAATTTCATTAATGTTTTACTTTAATTATTTAATGTTTTATTTATTAATTTCGAATTTTTTAATTATGAAAATTGTGAAATTACCATTTTGCCCTTGGAGAGGATTTTTTACGTTCTAAGTCGTTTTTCAATGTTTCAGGATGTTTTGGAATCAGTTTTTCGTAAGGAATTTAATGGGAATGTTGGTTTTTGTCATTTATGAAGTTTTTTGTATGAAATGATTGTGAACTTTATGAGGGGTATTTTCGTAATTTTATCAAATTTTGTGAAAATTGGCGAAGTGGTTTACTTGGTTTCGATTTGTTATTTAATGTGTTTGAGTGAGTTTTCCTAAGCGTAATGCAGGCTCTAGGGTTGTTTTGATGTTAGGGGTAATTTGGTAATTTTAGTGATTTTTATCGTGAAACTTCTTTTTGGTTTGTAAGATGATGATTTCTATGTTTTTGGGGTCGTATTTTCCTAGCGTAGCGTGGTTTCTAAGTTTTGTCAGTTCGAGATACCTCATCCGGATTTCTGAAACATATCCGGTAACAAAATAAAGCATTGGAATAGACATCCATCATTGGGAACATTTGCGATCGGGTCGACGAGTTGATTAATCAGGCGAATGCAAAAATGGGGTGTCTACAAAACCACATAATTCTAATTCGTATGCTTCTAGGAGAGATCATGATGGACTTGATCTAGTATGCCACCGACTCTGACAAACTCAAAATGAGCGGGATGCACTAGTGATGGATGTCACAGACATGCGGTGATCACCATCAAGCTCGATTGGTTGTTGGTGGCAATCCATAATCAATTTTTCATGAGATCAAGAGCGAATTATTCAATTAAATCAATTGCACACTCTTTCTCCAAAAGACCATACAATTACGAGATAATATAAGATAATAAAATGTATCATATTATGATGCATTAGTTATATTATATCATTATCAATGTACCTCAATACAAAAGGAAAGTAGTGATGGAGAATAAAATATTGAGCAATATCTATTAAGATATTTTATATTAAGAATTATTATAGATAATTAGTATCTCTATATTAGGCTAGTTTTTATATTTTGGTTGATGTAATCTCTATAAATATCTTAGTATGGTTCATGTAACAATCATCCGATAATACTTAATAAATGAGATTTTACAGCTTTGATACCATGATAAGCTTGGGGGGCCAACTTAAAATCAATTGACAATGAGTGGAGAGACCTAAGAGCTTATAAGGAGAGAGACAAGGCAATGAATGTCTGATGTGGGACTAAACTCAACACGCTCCCATACGTGGGTGTCGGACTGGGCCAAAGCACTTGGATATATGAATTAGGTGACGTGAAAGAAAGAAAGGCCCGTTCTAATACCATGTATAATCTGTTTTATTGCATATTTTTGGATGATCATTACATGAACCATCTTAGGATATTTAGAGTGATTACATCAACCAAGATATAGAAAGTAGTCTAATATAGGGACATTAATTATCTATAATAATTTCTAATATAAAATATCTTAATAGATATTGTTAAATATTTTATTCTCCATCACTACTTTCCTTTTGTTATGAGTTACATTGATAAGGATACAATGTATCTCACGAATCTCATGCTTCATAATATGATGCATGAGATTCTCTTGCACGCAGATATCTATTGGCATGGGTAGAGATATCTTAACACGTAGATATCCATTTTTGGCATGGGTAGAGATATCTTAAGTGGGACCTAAAACAGTTAAATTCCATTCAAAGCCACGTGTCCTAATTAGAGAAAAGATACAATTTTCTTACTAACTTAGTAAAGATTTTAAACTTACTTAGAGTCGGTTTGCTCAAATGGATTACCACATTACAATCCAACACTACAGCCGTCTAAATTTCATTGAAAAACTCAAATTAAAAAAAAAAAATTCATTTTTTTATTTTTAGGCATGATCCAAGATTTTGAAAAGGGACAATTAATGAACTACCCCATAACTCCAAAATTTAAAATTAAAATTCAACTATTAAAAATAACTTTTTTTTTTTTCAAAATTCATAGAATTTTGTTCTCTACAACCCTGAATCATCGGATCATTATTTTTGATGTCACAAAGTGGGCCCAAGGGTCCTTAGTAAAGGTGAAATCCTTACTAACTTAGTAAGGCTAGTCAGTCTCTTAGAGAAAATAAAGTTCCCTTGACACGAGGACCAACAGTGAGAATCATATTCTCTCGTCTCACGTCACGTTCCTGACTTAAATTCCTACCGTTATTTAACAGTTTTTTTTTTTCTTTTGGTGCTGTCCCCACAACACTTGTCGTTCACTCAAACGTCCGATATTTCGCAGCAGATCACGTCCCGTGATCAATCCTCTCTCTCTCTTCCAACGACCAACCGCCCATATTTCCTCCTCTCCTTATCCATAAATTGCAACCCAAACCTCCCATTTCACTCACAAGTTTCATCACTTAGTAATATTGCTAGAAACAAATAGTTCCAAGTTGGTCGAACTTAGTAGGGAAAAAAAATGTCTCCTACACCCACATTTTCACAAATACTGCAGCTTCTTTGTGTATCTGTTTGGATACTTACTTTGTGTTGCTCCTCCTTTGCCTTCACCTCACACGATTACTCTGATGCACTCTCAAAATCCATTCTCTTTTTTGAGGGACAACGTTCAGGGAAATTGCCATCGAACCAACGTCTCTCATGGAGGGGTGACTCTGCATTATCGGATGGCTCCTCTTACCATGTAATTGTGTTATAAAGATGTACAAAAATGTTCGACATTAAACTATAGATAATCCATGATTAACTAACATTCGTTACTTGGTTATCGGGTGATTACAGGTTGATTTGGTGGGTGGATATTATGATGCAGGAGATAATGTCAAGTTTGGATTACCCATGGCCTTCACAACGACATTGTTGGCGTGGAGTGTCATCGAGTTTGGAAACTCAATGCAGAATGAGGTTGTTAATGCCAGAGCTGCCATTCGGTGGAGCACGGATTATCTACTAAAGGCGGCCACGGCCACCCCTGACACCTTATATGTACAAGTGAGCAGAGCAAACAAAGAATATTACATGCCATGCAACAATATAATTACTTCTACAAGAAAAGAAAAAACCAATATCAAAATCTCAAGTAATAAAAATACGTAACCGAGCTACAATTAATGTCAAAAATTACACATACATATAAACACACGTCTCAAGATAAAATCGAGAATATCAAAACTGTTCGTTGCAAGCCAGCTTAGAGGGGCTCGAAAAAACAAAGTCTACGAAAAAAGTGGACATGTTAATAGGCAACACAAATGCAATATAATGCTTTTTCTTTGCTCTGTCATAGGTGGGAGACCCCAACTTGGATCACAAATGCTGGGAGAGGCCCGAAGACATGGACACACCACGCAATGTGTACAAAGTTTCTACACAAAACCCAGGCTCAGATGTTGCGGCGGAGACTTCTGCTGCATTGGCTGCTGCTTCAATTGTGTTCAAAGACTCTGACCCTTCTTACTCCGCCGAATTACTTCACACAGCTATGAAAGTAATAAATACACCTAAAACCAAGTGAGTCGATCCCTTATGTTTACACCTTGAGATTCATAAATTAGTACTCCGTTGTGATGTTTCAGGTCTTTGATTTCGCGGATCGGTACAGAGGCGCTTATAGTGATTCTCTGAGTTCGGTCGTGTGCCCATTTTATTGCTCTTATTCCGGATACCATGTAAGATGCACCATTATAATTTCGTATAATTTTAAACATCTTGATCGTAATAGAATCATAATTCATGAACCCAATTCCTTTAATCAGGACGAGCTTCTATGGGGTGCATCATGGATTCATAGGGCCTCACAGAACAATTCATACTTGTCATATATTAGATCGAACGGTCACACACTTGGGGCTGATGAAGATGACTACTCGTTCAGTTGGGACGACAAGCGAGTTGGGACCAAAGTACTTCTATCCAAGGTTTTGATTTTCAACCATAGCTCTTGATCCTCTCGAGAATATAATTCTTACCTTATTAATTTCATTTTGGGCTTCTTCACTACAGGGTTTCTTGGCCGAAAATGTTGAAGAACTTCAATTATATAAAGTACACTCAGATAACTACATTTGTTCTCTGGTCCCAGGAACATCTGGTTTCCAAGCCCAATACACGGCAGGTCGGTATCAATATTAAACCATGTCCTAATTTATTGAAAAAGTCGTGATTTAATCGATGAAGATAACCCAATTAAATCATGAATTTTATCTTCATCGATTAAATCACAACTTTTTCACTAAGACACGATATATTTTTTTTGCAATTTTTTTAATTAAATTATGAATTTCACAATTAAAATGAAAGATGACTTTGATTCACTACTGCACTAGTAAGAGGATATGATAACACCACCTGATAGGAATAATTACACAACCCTAACCTTAGCATGATTTTTTCCTGATTTTTTCGTTGCCAACTTATTCCTAAACCTCACGACTTGGTGACTATGGATGTAATGGCTTATGATTTGTGCATTACAGGGGGGCTTCTATACAAAGCAAGTGAGAGCAATCTTCAGTACGTTACTTCCACGGCATTCCTCCTCTTGACGTATGCCAAGTATCTAAGCACAAACGGGGGAGTCGTTACATGTGGGACTTCAACTATCAAAGCCGAAAACCTCATCTCATTAGCAAAAAAACAGGTCGATTACATCTTAGGCCAAAATCCAGCAAAGATGTCTTACATGGTGGGATTCGGGGAGAAGTACCCGGACCATGTCCATCACAGAGGCTCCTCACTGCCATCTATACATGAGCATCGTGATCGTATTGCCTGCAACGATGGGTTCAAGTACCTTTACTCGAGCTCCCCCAATCCGAACGTCCTTGTTGGAGCTATATTGGGCGGTCCCGATAATAGAGATAGTTTCTCCAATGATCGAAACAACTATCAACAATCGGAGCCTGCCACTTATATTAATGCACCATTCGTCGGTGCTCTTGCATTCTTTGCAGCATCTGCAACAACACACTGATATAATGTAACTCAAATGGCTTGATTTCGACTTTAAGAACTAGCTTTAATGTACTATTTCATCTTTAGTAGAGATCCTACTGTCTCTCTGATTGAGGGTCTTGTATTGCTCACCAATTCAGTGCATGAGATTGCCAAATCAAACAGTTTCATTGCCTTTAATTGTTCATCTTTGATCCAAAACTTGATCTCCTCATCGAGGAAACAGAACAGGCAGCATTGATCGTTGCTCTGTAAATTCTTCCTAACCCAAGAGACAATATCTAGACCATCTTCGAAGCTCGGGTCAACTGGCATTTTCCTGCAAAGAAGTTCTAGTAAAATAACTCCATAGCTGTACACGTCGAATTTCTCCATCAATCGAGTCGAGTATCCATTTTCTAATTTTGAAATCACAAGAAGCACAAGTATCAGAATAATATGTTTCGGTTTAAATTAAATAAAAATAAAAGAAGTTAGTAAATTGCAACTAACCTGGAGCAATGTAGCCGAGTGTTCCTACAATTGAAGACCTTGTAAAGCTTGTATCGGAGTCATTAATCAACTTCGCCATACCAAAATCTCCAATCCTCGGCTCCATTTCAGAATCCATTAAGATATTATCTGATTTAACATCTCTATGAATGATTTGTGGCACACAATCATGGTGAAGATACGAGAGACCTTGAGCGATACCAAGAGCAATACGATGGCGAGTGTTCCAATCCAATACCATAAGGGGTTCACTTCGGTGTAGAATATCAAATAATGTCCCATAAGGCATAAACTCCGTCACGATCAAACCAATCCCATCTTTGATGCAATATCCAGCCATTCTTACCAAATTGCGGTGCCTCACCATGCTTAGAGTCTTCATCTCGAGACTAAAGCTCACCTCGGACAAATCAAGCTTCTTCACAGCCCAACACTTTCTTGAGTTTACAGACTCCGTGCGGTAAACGGTCCCATGTCTGCCCCTCCCAATCACGTATTTCTCACTCAAGCCTTCGGTTGCTTGCATTATATCTTCAAACTTAAGGTCTTCGGGTAATTCCTCTATTGTGGACTTAACATCATGAACCAAAGCATGAAGGCAGACCAATGTCTCCGAAGAATTCGAACTACTAACAAGTAAATTAGAGCGCACAATGCTGCCACCGAAAAAAATACACCACTGATCAAACCTACCAACATTTTGCCTCTCATCTTGTAACGAGTCTTGTTATCTAGCACACATAACTCTGGATTTCCAATAAAAGACATTGGTGATGAAGACATTAGTTGTGCCTAAGCTGTCGGAAACTTGCCCGAGAGTCGATTGAACAATATATTAATAAATGTAAGTGAGATCATGTTGTTCATTTCCCATGGTATCTTACCCAAGAAATTGTTCTTCGAGAGATCCAAAATCTGAAGCTTATCTAGGTTCCCTAGACAAGATGGGATTTCACCGGTAATCATATTATTGCTCAATTTCAGAACGTAAGAAAAATGTCGCAAATTTCCTAGGCTGCAAGGAATAGAACCCTCGATCTTGTTGTTTCCAAACTGTAATTCAAAGAGACTCTGCAAAGATGTAAATGAATCGGGGATGGTCCCACTAAGTTCGTTATCTCGAAGGAGTAGGCTTTGTAATACCATGGAAGTTGCAAGTATCACGGGAATGTTTCCCGAAAGATGATTCTTACTAACATCCAATTTGATCATTTTTGTACAATTACCCAATTCGGGAGGTATGCTTCCTGTCAATCTGTTTGAAGAAATTTGAAGGATTTGCAAATATATGAGCTTCCCAAGCTCGGAAGGTATAGAGCCAGATAACTGATTATCCGAGATATCAAGCATTGAAAGGTTGTTCCATGAACCGAGTACCGGTGGCATGGGTCCTTCAAGCAAATTTCCTCGTAAGTCCAAGAAAGAAATCCCGACGTTATGATCCAAATCTGTTGGTATGTTTCCTTGCAAAAAATTGTTCCGAAGAATCACTCTTCTAAGCGATGTACATCGTCCTATTTCAACAGGGAAACTACCATTAAAACGGTTGTTTCCGAGTGCCAAAACAGATAGGTTATAGGAATCACACAGACTAGAAGGAATTCGACCATAAAGATAGTTTGCACTTAAGTCGAGTTTGACTAAAACGGTGTGTTTTCCGAGCTCGGATGTACCTCCCCTGTGATATTATTGTAAGCTAAGGAAAGAAACCTGAGATTTCTTAAATGGGTAATCTCCGAAGGAATTCGACCAATCAAGCTGTTGTTATACAATGCTAACTGACCAAGATTGCTCAACCTCCCTATCTTTCGAGGAATATGGCCTTCAAGACGATTGTTGAACAAGAAAAGTACCTCAAGAGTTTCAATGTCACAGATCTCTTGAGGAATATCTCCTTCAATTAAGTTATTTTGAAGCCTAATTTCAACCAAAGAACTACAATTCCCAAGTTCATGAGGCAATGAGCCTTCAAGCATGTTATCAAAGAGAACTAGAGTACTCAAATCCTTAAGAATTCCTATCAACCGAGGAATCTGACCCATTAACTGATTCCCAGAGAGAGCGATAATAGTTAGTCTTTGACATCTACCAATCCCTTCAGATACACTCCCATTGAATTTGTTTCCTGAAAGAACGAGCTCTTGTAAATTTCCGAGACCCCATAGGGTCTTGGGCAATTCCCCTACAAATTCATTACTATCAAGGTAGAGAATTTCGAGTCCTAAAACACCTTTGAAGATCTCTGATGGTATAATTCCCTCAAAACCATTCTGAGAAGCAAACAATGTTGTAATGTTGGAGCAATTTTCCAAGCAAGGAGGCAATGGTCCCGGCAACATATTCTCATGAACCCAAAGATCAATTATTGAACACGACAGCGAAAAATTGGGTAAAGTCCCAGTGAGATTATTAGTGTTCAAGTACAAATATTTCAAATTGGGCAATAAGAAAATCTCTTTAGGAATCTCTCCACTCAAGTAATTGTTATACAACCCAAGATATTCGAGCTTGATGCAAAGGCTTACCTCAGTAGGAATTCTTCCAGTTAAGAAAATTGAATCCCAAGTCGAGCTGCATAAGCCGTTTAGATAGGAAATGTTGAGAAGGGATCGGCCCTTTGAAGTTATTGTAACTGAGATCAAGAGAGATTAAATGGTTGAGATTGTAGAGATGGGAAATGGAGTTGTTTAAGATACCTAAGAGTCCAAAGCCAGAGAGGTTTAAGGACTTGACATGAATTTTATTGGTGCAAGAGACACCAACCCATTGACAAGGAGAGGAAGAGTGGTGATGGGATTGGTTAATCCAAGGTAAGAGATGTTGAGAAGACTGTGAGAGACTTTGGTGAAAATGGAGAAGAGAAATGCTTGAGGAAGGTAATGAGGTTGATGAAGAGAGGGAAGATAAGAGGGAGAGAAGGACGAGACCATAAGGAAACAACATGGTTAGTTTGGGTTAGTGAAATGGGTCTTCTTAGGTTCTTCTACTATTTGTGAGTGGCATCCATGGGAGTTGTTTGAGATTTTCTGTTTTGTTTATGGATTTGTGGGTGTTGGTGATGGTGGAATATGCCAACCATTGGCATTATAAAGGACAGATACCAATGTGCTCCATGTGATGGTGTTTTAGTTTAGAATATTGGGGGGACACAACTTTTGATTCAAGAAACATTTAATATTAAGCATCGTTTTAAATCTCTGATTTTCATCTTGAACAATACCGAGTTGACTCAGAAGAGAGAGAGAGAGAGCAGAATTGTTACGCATCTTGTCTTGTTCACGAATGATATTGAGATGACTTGGATGAGTAATCTCGATCTACGATGATTTTCTAAGGAGTCGTGCTAGAGTGACTAGGGGTGCACATGATTTGGATTGGTTCGGATTTTGGCAAAATTAGAACTGAACCTTCGGATTGGTTTGGATCGGTTATCGGTTTTCATACTTTCAAAATAGAAAAACTAGTATTTTTTCTTTCAAATGAGTAACCCTTTGGATCATATCATAAATAATGCTTATTTTTAAAATGAAATGATTTTATGATTAATTTTGATTGAAATCTGTATGAATTAAAAATTAGAGAAAGCTCAATGAGACTTAAAAAAATTTTCAATTTTAAAATTGGTATTTTGAATGGATTAGTGAGGAAACTAATCCATAAATGGTAGATTCACGAATCTAAGTCTAGGTTCGTATAGTATATTTCATATAATAAATACGGCATAAAGGTTCTTGTAAAAAAACAAGGAATCAAACTCTTTGAAATTTTTTTCCATAAATAGGTTGATCCATTTGAGAGTTGAGAGAGAGGTGAGAGAATGTGTACATTTTTTATGAGTTTTTGTTAAAAAAAAATAGAGGAGATGAAGTTGAAGACTTTGATGAGTTATCTCTTCGTAACATACTAACCCAGTTGAGAGAGAAAGAAATAGATAATATAAAAATGAAACTAAGAAAGGACTTTATATATATATATATATGTGGGAGCGGTTCGGCAGTCCTAAAGTTTGCCAAGTTTGGTGCCAAACATTTTTTGTAAATCACTTTTGATGGAGTTAGAAGTTTTGGAATAGGCTGATTTTTTGTGAGGATGATCTCTACGGTGAACAGATCATCCTCACAAAAAATCAACTCATTTTGAAACTTCTAACCCTAGTTTACAAGTTGAAGAATCGTGGACCGTCCAATTTTTGTAAATCACTTTTGATGGGGTTAGAAGTTTTGGAATAGGCTGATTTTTGGTGAGGATGATCTCCTCATCATAGAGATCATCCTCACAAAAATCAGCTCATTCCAAAGCTTCTAGGCTGATTTTTGGTGAGGATGATCTCCTCATCATAGAGATCATCCTCACAAAAAATCAGCTCATTCCAAAGCTTCTAACCCATATTTTGAAAAATGTTTGGCACCAAACTTGACAAACTTTAGGGCTGCTGAACCGTCCCCTATGTATATATATATGGGAGCGGTTCGACAGCCCTAAAGTTTGCCAAGTTTGGTGCCAAACATTTTTTGTAAATCAATTTTGATGAGGTTAGAAGTTTTGGAATAGGCTGATTTTTTGTGAGGATGATCTCTACGGTGAAGAGATCATCCTCACAAAAACTCAGCTCATTTTGAAACTTCTTACCCTAGTTTACAAGTTGAAGAATCGTGGACCGTCCAATTTTTGTAAATCACTTTGATGGGGTTTGAAGTTTTGGAATAGGCTGATTTTTGGTGAGGATGATCTCCTCATCATAGAGATCATCATCACAAAAAATCAGCTCATTCCAAAGCTTCTAACCCATATTTTGAAAAATGTTTGGCACCAAACTTGGCAAACTTTAGGGTTGCTGAACCGTCCCCTATATATATATATATATATATGTATATATGGGTCCCTTTCAGCAACAAACAGTTTTCAAAACATGGGTTAGAGGTTTTGGAATGGGTTGATTTTTGGTGAGGATGATCTCTAAGGTGAGGAGATCATCCTCACCAAAAATCAGCCCATTCCAAAACTTCTAGCCCTATATTTACGAGTTGAAAAATCGTGGACCGTCCATTTTTTGTAAACCATTTTTGATGGGTTAGAAGTTTTGGAATGAGCTGATTTTTGGTGATGATGATCTCCTCACCGTAGAGATCATCTTCACCAAAAATCAGCCCATTCCAAAACCTCTAACCCATATTTTGAAAAATGTTTTGCCAAAATGTTTGTCAAAATGTTTGTTGCTGAACATTTCCCTATATATATATATATATATATGGGAAATGTTCAGCAACAAACATTTTGGCAAAACATTTTTCAAAACATGAGTTAGAGGTTTTGGAATGGGTTGATTTTTGGTGATGATGATCTCTACGGTGAGGAGATCATCCTCACCAAAAATCAGCCCATTCCAAAACTTTTAGCCCCAGGTTTACAAGTTGAAAAATCGTGGACCGTCCATTTTTTGTAAACTATTTTGATGGGATTAGAAGTTTTGGAATCGGCTGATTTTTGGTGATGATGATCTCTTCACCGTAGAGATCATCATCACCAAAAATCAGCCCATTCCAAAACTTCTAACCCATGTGTTTGAAAAATGTTTTGCCAAAAAGTTGGCCCTTGAGCGTGAGATATATATATATATATAGGGTCCCGTTCAGCAACAAACATTTTGGTAAATCATTTATTAATATATATTTATGTTAAAATTATTAAAATCCTTTCTGTGCAAGCAGGCCGACATAATTCCAAAAGGTAGGTGGTTCAGGATAAGTGATACAAGAAGTAGTGTTGTTTAAAAGTGCAAAGTTGGATAGACAGTGGAACCTAACCTAAACAACCACTTTGACACTTAATTACTAATATTAAATGAGGACACACACACATAAACACACCACACTTTGCTGGACTGCAGATCAAAAAATTTGGGCAGAAGTTGTTGCTTGTGCTATGGTTGTTGATGGTTTTCCCATTTATTTCAATTAAAATGTTACATAAGAAACCATAGATGTTTCCTTCTTGGATTTAGTGCTTTGTGCATGATTTTATGTTTGTTTATGGGTTTTGTGGGTGTTTGGTGATGGTGGATGGCTGGATGCCAACCAATTCTAAAGACAAAAAGGTTCCAATGTGCTTAGTGTGAAGGTTTAGTTTAGAATATTTGAGGTACAACTTTTGATTTCAAGAAACTTTTTACAAGGAGTATTGGGGAAATTGGTAAGCCAGGCAGGCATTCCAATAGTTTGTTGGTTGAGAAGGACAAGTGTTATTCAAAATAGTGAGAGATGCTTTTTAAGTGCAAAGTTGGGTAGACAGTGCCATTGGAGCTAACTAAACTAGTTTAAGTGTTTAATTAACACTTAAATTACTAAAAGGGAAAATGACTGAGAAGACCTATTTTAAAAAGTATTTACCAAGAAGTCCCATGTGAATAGATACGTATTCCTTAGTACAATAGTACTTTATTAAATATTAGTGTAAGAAGGACTTTTAAACAAAAATACCTACCCTTTAAATGAATTTAGGAGCTTAAAGAAATGTGTTTGTTTTAGAGGTTACCTATCCCATTTTGGTAAATATTTGAGACATCCCAACATTTAAAAATTAATGATATGCCCCTTGATTGTAATCATCTCTTATAGACTAATGAAAAAAAAAATCTAAATAATAATAAATAAATAAACGAAACTTCTAACCCCTGTTTACATGTTGTAGAATCTTGGGCTGTCAATTTTGTTAAACCAGATCATCCTCAACAAAAATCATTCCATTCTGAAACTTCTAGCCCATATATTGAAAAATGTTTGGCTTATATATATAGGGGAGCGTTTGGAGGCCCTATAGAGAACCAAACATTGGGCCTAACCCAATGGAACTAACTTGCTAATTCAGTTTGGCCGAGTTTAACTCAAAATTGCATTGAGTGAGTCAGCAACTTGATCAAGTTATTTGGTTATATATAATATTTTATTTTACTTACGAGTTTTCGAGTTGATTCAATGGAGATTTAAGTCAAGTTTTAATTCTATATTTTGAATATTTTAAAGTACTTTTTAAAAAGTTAACATATATATATTTGAAGAGATCTAAATATTTTAGACCACCTCAAAATCATTTTGATTATGATCATCCCCATCATCTTCATCATCAATGATGATTGGAGGATTGAAGATAATTACTTTGGGAAGAAAAATTAGGACCTTTGGTCATCTATATCATTTTTAATTAATTTTATAAAAATGACCAAGGTTAAGGAGCATGTCAACTATTTTTAGATTGGAAAAATGATTATGATGAAAAACTTGAATTTCTTTTTTGATATTACTTTAAAAAAATAATAGCAAAAAAAAAAGAGAAGGAGAAGAAAAGGAAGAGGAAGATGAAGAAGAAGGGAGGGAGGGGAGGACATGGTGGTGGTGGTGGCGATGGCGGAGATGAGGGGGGAAGAAGAAGATGAGGAAGAAGAGGGGAGAACGTAGTGGCGGTGGAGGTAAGAAAAGAAGCAAATGAAGAGAGAGAGAAGGTGGTCGGCAATAGCGATGACAATGGTAAGGTTGAGGTTGAGTGTGATGGTGGTGGGGAAGGAGAAGAGATGAGTTAAGATTTAATTTGGGGATGAAAAATAGGGTGGGAAAGTAAAATTCAGCTTTTATTAAACTTTTGGATGTGGACAAAAATGACTTTCCATGAAAAAATGCAATCAAACAAATGAAAGTGTCATTTTCCACCCTATTTTTCATATGCAATCTAACATACCCAAAGGGTTGTGTCAAATATTCAAAACATGGAGGGGGTCATCTTTTAGACCAACTACGGTTACCATGAATAGTTAAATTTGTTAAAAGGATAGTTTAGGTCTTTTATATAAGAAAATTTGCCAATGATGGGTTCGGACGAAGATGTTTGAGCATTTAAAAATTGACTTATTACTTTTACAAAAAATAAACAGACTCCTTTCCATTGGGAAAAGAATCATGCATCATACATTATTCCAAAGGATGAACTTTTAAACAAATTTATATACATTTTTCGATGATCATCCAATAATTTTCTCTAAATGAATACCAAAACTTATGGACAAAATCAAATATTGTTTAATTTATAATATACATACATACATACATACGATATAGAATTCAGCCGAGATGGGGCGTTGTTAAGCCCTAGCTAGCCCAGTTTGAATTTAATGGACAAAAAATTATGAATCAAACCTACCTTTGCAGGCTAGATATCAAGGCCATGATACTTATTTTTTCCATTCAAACCAGGTTGGTGGGAAAAGGACCCAATTGAGAGCCTCATATTGTTGTAGAAGGCTTGTGCTCTCTCCACCAACAAATTACGTTGGTTAGAAGAGTAAGTGCCAACTAGCCTAGTTGGTAAAGTCTTTGAGTGATGATATCGAAGACTTAGGTTCAAATCCCGCCATCATCGAGTTATTGAACTCATTAAAAAATAGGTTTATCAATAAAATAAATAAATAAATAAATAAACATTGGCTAGAAGCATGTAGATCAAAATCTTTGATTAAATTCTTTAGGCAAATAGAAGCTATTTATTGTGGAATGTACTTATTGATAGTTGCTCCATTTATTTTGAATAAAATATTATAGGAAAGAAACTTCATGATAAATTCTTCCTCCATTCAATTATTACCAGAGTCATATATTTTGCTATTGAAAGTGTGTACATATCCACTTTTACATTTTCTAGGGTTTTCTTCTTGCTAATTTAAAAACTTCAGCTTGCATATTCCATCTAATTGGGATTGAAATAGGCATTTGTTGAACAAGTCCAAACCACCTCTGCAAAACCCTAACATTGCCAAACCCTACCTTTTCTTTAGCAAATAATTTGGCAAGGTTGTTGATAGAGTTCGGTGGAAATTCAACCCTAACTGTTTTTAACATCGTCTTCTTCAAAGAAACACACTTAGGTTGTAATCAACTTCACTGGTAAGTTGAAGTTGTTCAAATTCCCTTAATTCAAATAAATAAAATATATTTTTTTTGTAAACAACCCTCCTTTCTCCATCTACTCAGAAAGTATGGTTTCAGACTTAATTTGAGTTTGTTTTTAGGGTAATCATGTATATTTATGTAGTGACCTGAAATTTTAACTCGTATCTTGAGAAAAAAATTAAGTTATGATTTTTCAAATTTTGAATTTTACTTTGGATTTATCCAATTATACTACTACCACCGCAAAACCTAAATTGAATTTAGTCATCAAAATTTCAAAAATGAGGTGCATGTAAGAGTAGTAACAAGTAAATATGGTTAATACTTGAAATATGTTTTGTATTCTACTAAAACGTCAACGAATTACACCAAGTTTGTCAAAATACATAAACACCAAGAAAAAAACCACTAGAAGCAACAAGAAGAATATAAACACAAAACTATTATTATTATTATTATTTTAAATGTAAAAATATAAGAAATTGCAAACACTAAACTACGAAACAGTTCTTGTCTGTTCAAACCTAGTACTACTTGCCCCAATCCATCCAGTGGACTTACTCAACTATAATGTTCCCTTCCGTACTTGCCTATTACGTGCATAGTAATACACCTCAAAGTAGTACCATAGTGGGGAATGAGACCAGCCACTCTTTCTACAAATACCACTTATAGAAACTCAAACGACAAAACCTAGAATATCTATATGGTGTCTCTTTAATTTGCTGGGAGATTAAGTCGGTAATTTTTATTACGACACACCAAGTTGGTAATCGCTAACTACTCGAAGCTAATTTGCTCATCCTGGCGATTCATACTCAATTGCAGTGCGAACTTTTTGGTATTGCTTCCCCCGAGAACAATAATACACCTTGAAATGTGTGCTATAGTGTTCAACTAGTCTAGGCAAATTTCATCTAGTCAACAACACCACCAACCTAGCCTTTTCGTTTTCCTCTTCAGAGCATAAATGCTAGTACCCTGAAAAGGCTCTTTACCAGGAGTAGTAGCTAGATTCATATAACATTAGATAGTAAGATGCAAGATCCAATCAAGGAATGACCTTCTAATTGGGTCTGGGTGACGACTCATAGTTATATTGCATGATTGCAAATTCGTTTTGAACTAAGGTTCCCACATTTGTAACGACAAGAAATCCAATCATTAAAGATCAGAGATCGAGACTAGGCTACCTATTGTATGAAAAAGGATGAGGGTGTTGCAAGCTTATAAAGGCAGACGAAATGTATGGAAGAAGATTAGGAATAAAGCATACAGAAGAAGATTGGTCAAGTTTTCCAAGGAAATAAATCTTCCTAGTGGAAGTTGCAGTGAAAAATATATTTTTCATGAAAACTTGGAGCGGAAACTAATTTTCGTAAAAAAAAAAAAGATATAAGATATCTGGGTTGCCTCCTAGAAGCACTAAATTTAGCGTCTTCAATCAGACCAGACTGAGTTAAGCTTTTAGGGGATTGAAATCTAAAGATTCATTGGGTTGCTTCTCAAGCAATGCCAAGTTTAATCTCTTCAGTCAAACCTATCAAAAGGACTATTCCCAAGGATTTTTCTAACCAAATATGTTCGCCAAATAAATTCATTTCAACCCAATGGTTGAAATTATTGTGGAACATGTTTACTTGGTCCAGTATCTCACCAATTGCCCAAATTATGTCATTTAAACATTTTTCAACCAGTGTGTCTCCTGTGGAAGTAGAAATTCTTGGACAACCATGTTCCTTATGTTTCTCGTCAATTAGTTGTGGAAAGAGACACACGTCTTGGGCTGCCACAATAGGTTTCCAATCAATTTTCCAATTGGCTATGGTCAATTGAGGAATGGACTTATCTTGAAAATCTCCTATATCAACATTGTTCACTTATTTTTCTTGGAAAACATTTTTTTGTTGACGATGTGTTTTTCATTCGTGCATCAAGAAGTATTGGTAAGACATTGTCCATTGACAGTGGGCAATAAGTCATTAGGTCGAGAATTATAGAGTTCCTTAGAAAAGTGGACTGAGTCATTAAGGGTACTTGGAATGAAATGTGGGCTATCTACATTTCATGGAGATGTTTGCATTCTCCAAAACTTTTACTTTTTAATAATTCCCTTGCTCATTTTGTTTTTAGTGAAAAATAAAGGCATCTTGATTTTTTACATAATAAATACATTTATTATGTTGACATTAATCACCAAAGTATTAATTACAAGCATAGTATTTAAATCTAAAAACTTAAATGCCCTTAACATTTGTTATGTAAAAGATTAAAAAGTCCTTATTTTTTTACTAAAAAATAAAATAGATAGGGGTACGACTAGAAAGTAAAAGTGTTAGAAAGTGTTAATGTCTCCATGAGGTTTTGGACATTAGAATCTTAGTCTTATATATATAAATGGGGAGCATTCAAGGGACATAAGTAAAAATATATGCAAAAACAATAATTTTTCAAAATATGGGTTAGAAGTTTCGGATTGAGCTGATTTTTTTTATGAGGATGATCTCTATGATGAGAAGATCATCCTCACGAAAAATCAGTCTAATTTGAATCTTCTAACCTAATCAAAAGTGATTTAAAATGTGGATTGTAAAATTTTATCAATAATTTGTAAAACATCCACAAATAAATTACGCAACAAAAATTTCACAAGCAAGTTTTGAAACTATGGGGATGGTGTTACAATGGTCCATGTATTAAGGGACTTGCTTCCATGATGAATTAAGCTCTTAATTACGTTTGCAAATGATCATGTTTTTGGATGTCACAAGGAGGTATATGTTTTTAGATACCACAAGGGAGCTTCATTAACAAGGTCATGAAAGAGTTTTTCTTTCATGATTTTGTTCAGAATAGCTTAAAAAATTATCATTGCCTAAGATGCTTGACCTCTTGCAAGGAAACTAAAAAGTCTATACTAATCAAGTATGTAAGGGATTCTTCAAAAAAAGTATAACAACAAAAAAAAAAATCCAACTTCCACAATACCAATGGAGAGCTCGTTGGTTGAAGGCAATGTGATTGAAGACGATAAAGAGTTTAATTCCATAATACCCACAAAGAGAGAAACTTACTTGGGGGTTTCAGTTTGACTGATTCGAAAAAGATGATGACGATTGAAGAGACACAATTTTAGAGGGTTAGGGTAGAGGAAAATGATTGAAGATGATGAAGAGCTTGATGAGCTTTTGATCAGTGCAATTGAAGACAATGAATATCGATCGATGGGATTGAAGATGATGAGTTTTTAGGTTCTAAGTTATTTTTTTTTCTTTCAAGTTGAAAGGTGGGATGGAGAGAAAGACGACGAAGTAAGTACTTCAAGTGGGACAAGGGTATTTTCATCAAAGTTCCAAGGTTTCTGTCGCAAACTGTCTAATTTGCTATATTAAGTTCAAATCAAGACAATTTGTTTAAGAAATCAAACTTGTGGATTTGTTTGCTAAAATTCCCTAAAGATAATTATACCACTAAAAATTGCATTTTCTATAAGACTCATAAGATTTTCTAAGAAAATTTCAATTTTTGGTAGTACTACACTGCAAAAATTCGAAAATAGGGAGCTTTCTTTTTTCTCTTTCCATGAAAACCCCATATTCCTAAGAGGTGATTCAAAGAATATTTTTTGACCCATATAAGAAAATCACTTTCTTAGAAAAAGATTTTCTTGATAGAGGTAATCCTACGCATGCAAATTGTATTTTTCAAAAAAAATATTTTCCCACACATTGAAAGAGACCCTAAAGATTTGATTAGAAGAACCAATTGAAACTAACTTAGAATAAGATAATAACATCGAGATCTACATTTGCAAATTTAATTGACCAATCAATTAAATGAATAGTAAGATCCAACGGTTTAAAGTTTGAGATCTGGTTAGGTGGACGAGGTTAATGCACATGGGAGTCTTTGGTTGTTAAGTAAAACAGATACATTGTGCTTTAAGATTTGTTCTCCCAACCAAAATAAATAAACAAAATTTAAAAGAAATAAAAGTCAGCTGCACTATATAATAAGACAAGCAACCGACATTGTGAGCAAAGTAAATTTACAAGTTGAGACATCTACTTCCATCTAGGTAGGTATTGGATCGGATCTGGTCGGGTCAAACATAACCTGAAGTATATCTCTATTCTTCTTGGACTAAATTTACTCTAATAAAGTCTCGATAACATAATAAAGAATAAAGGTGAAAATATAAAATGTTTCCTCTTAATCTCAAATTTTTTTAACAACGGTAGATGCCCACAAAAGTCCATTTTCATAGGATCCACTTTATTTGTATTATTTTTTACTCCTTTTCATTTTATTATATTTTTTTCTTTTACCTCATTTAATCTATTTTTTTTTTTTTTCATCTTCGACCCTCTTTATCTAAAATTATTTAATAATATCATTTTAATTTTAATTTTTTTTTTTTTACATTCTTAATCCTCTCGTCAAGTTATAGTTTTGCGGGATCCCCTTTATTTTCTTTATACTTTTATTTTATAATTTTATTTTATATATATATATTTTTTTTATCTTTTTGACTTAAATTTTTTTTATTAAAAATACTCTAACTTTATTTTTAGACTTTTACCCCTTTAATCCGAAGAGGATCTATGTGCCATATGTATGGGTGAACTGTAGTCTATATAATAAAACACAACTAAATTTCTATAATTTTGTATTTTTTGAGGTGAGGATAAATTTTCCCTTTATTATATTTTTGTGAGTTGAAAAATATCTCATCAACCCACATCACACTTATTGTCTTTCCTCCTCATTTTATATAGTTTTGTTATATTTTTTCTTTAATCCACTTTATTATTTTTATTTTTTATTTCGATGTTAATTTTTATTTAATATTATTCTTCTAACTTTATTTTTTCACTTTTATCCCTTTAATCCTCAAAATGAATGCAACATGAACTCCGGTGTTTTATATATTGGAAACTGCAAAATTGACCAATCCTACAATAATCAAATGATAAGAGAAGTAAGTCCAATCACCTATCCAAGTTGCATCCACCCCTTTACTTCCAAGTCGACCTAAGAACAGATTTGGTTTGGATCGAAATGGATCAAATTAGACTTGGAGTTTATTCGATATACTCTCATCAGATTTCAATATTAGGATACACACCCGATCCAATAACAATTGGATTGGGTCTAGATTGACTGATTTGATATACAAAATCTAATATATTTATATAAAATATATAATATAATTTATATTCTTTTTCACATTTTATCAGACGGGGAGCATATATTCAAACGCATTTTATTATATCCGATCCTTATGCAATCGGTTGATCTAGCACGAACCCAATTAAATATTGGATCGGAATCTTATTAAAATCTAAATCCAAAGTTATCGTATCGGATTTCGAGTATGACCCGATCCATTCACTTCCTTACCGGCTTCAGCCTTCAAGACTTTGAGATGGTAATTTTGAAAAAAACTGTATGTCCATTTTCGTCATTTCTCAAAGAAAGTAATAAATGAAAAAGAAAAGAACCCTTCAACTTATTTCATGCTTATTGGCCCAATGCGAGAGGTTTCAAGAGTAGATTTACACTAGATTCCTGATTCTTTCATTAGTTAAATTTATATTTCTGTAAATCAAACAAACACGCAGAAACGAAGAAGGAGCGAGGGTGACCGATCGAGATCTGAGATCTGAGATCTTGGATCTGTAACTTAGATCTCGTTAACAATGGTGATCTCATCTCACCTCTCTCATCTCTTCTCTCTCCTCATCTTTATCTCTCTCTCCTTTTCATTGTCTTCCGCTGAGATCCGTTTCTCGGAGATCCGTTCCGATCGTAGATCTATCATCCCTTTCGACGAATTCGGATTCACGCACACAGGTCTTCTTGAACTCAACGTCTCCCACATCTCGTTATCAAACCCTAATCCTAATCTCGATTTCTCACAGATCGGATTCTTCCTCAGCACAAGAGATTCATGGATCCATGTTCTTCAACAGATTCAGGATCTAGAAATCACTTGTGCTCTTCAATCCGAACTTGTTAAGGTGATCTACACATTCGATAAACTCAAAGGGGCCAAAAAATTTGATACTTTGTACTCCGAAGTCGATGCGAACCAATTCACTCTCGTGTTCGCTAATTGTCTCCCTCAGCTTCAGATCTCCATGGATGTTCGATCCGCGATGTATAATCTTGATGGAAAGAGTGGAACTCGCGATTACTTGTCAGCAGGCAAGACTGTTCTTCCTAGGGTTTACTTTCTGTTCTTCATGATTTACTTCTCATTGGCTTGTATTTGGATCTTTGTTCTTCACAAGAAACGATTGACTGTGTATCGCATCCATTTCTTTATGCTCGCTGTTTTGATCTTGAAAGCTTTGAATCTTCTATGTGAAGCGGAGGACAAATCTTACATCAAGCGCACCGGTAGTGCCCACGGTTGGGATGTTTTGTTCTATATTTTTAGTTTCTTGAAGGGAATTACCCTCTTCACATTGATCGTTTTAATTGGAACTGGTTGGTCCTTCTTGAAACCCTACTTGCAAGACAAAGAGAAGAAGGTTTTGATGATTGTGATCCCTCTTCAAGTTGTTGCGAATATCGCTCAAGTTGTGATTGATGAGAGTGGACCTTACGCTCAAGATTGGATCACATGGAAGCAAGTTTTTCTTCTTGTTGATGTTGTTTGTTGTTGTGCGGTACTATTTCCAATCGTTTGGTCGATTAAGAATCTCCGCGAGGCAGCACGGACTGATGGAAAGGCTGCGGTGAATTTGATGAAATTGACATTGTTCCGGCATTACTATATCGTTGTTATCTGTTACATCTACTTTACACGAGTTGTGGTTTATGCCTTGGAGACTATTACGTCGTATCGGTATCTATGGACAAGTGTTGTTGCCGGGGAATTGGCAACACTTGCGTTCTATATGTTTACTGGGTATAAGTTCAGGCCTGAGGTGCACAATCCTTATTTCGTAATTGATGATGAAGAGGAGGACGCCGCAGCTGAAGCTCTGAAACTTGAAGACGAGTTTGAATTGTGATCAGTTTCTCAGGATTATACATACATTGGTGATTATTGGACATCATTGTGAATGAAATTTGGAAGGTTTGAGGTAGGATTTTGTCTTGGAATTTATGATTCAGTCTTTAAGAGATATAAAATTCATGGTCAGCCTATATAGTTTTGGGATATCCTTCCCTTTTTATTATTTTGTTTTTCTATTTTGTATGTGTTTCACTTAAACAACGTAGTTTTATAAACCAAGAATGCTTGTTTATTTGTTGATAAGTTACAAGTGGGTCTCGCATCATCATTAATTTCTTGTCTCTGAATATTTGTGTTCAGTTGAACTTGTAAGAATCGCGATCCCCTTTGAATTTCGTCTAAAACCAATGAAGGATCAAGATTTAGTAGAATTAAGATGGGTATTTAACAATCTGAATTAGTATGAATTTTATTGCCTTTGCAACCAAGATTGTTGATGTTGGTATCTGAGTCTTATTCATTCAGATTGATCAATTTTATCTGTTAATGTGTTTATTTGAAATTACTATGAATGTAGTATAATCGGTTACTCTTTTGGACTCTGAGTTTATAAGCTGTTTAACTGAGTTATCAAGTCACTTGGTTGTATTATGTTTGTGAGTACAAAATACATTTTGATATAGGTATTAAAATTATTGTGCCATGGTTTGTTATTGTTTATTAACTTACTTAGGTGCTTGGAGAAACCTAAAAAAGTCAGAACAAACATGCCATCTAGCAACATACAGATGTTTATCAAATTTGTTTATGTTTAAAGTTTGGGAATCATCACACATTTGGTAGGATAAAATTTAATGCTTTGTAATATTTTTGACATCCTTGATCTATATTGTTTACAGACGATCTGGCATTTGGTTGATGAAACTAGAGAGGGGTTAAACAAAGCTAGAATGATGAACAAACGCCTAGTAATCCAAGGATCTTAAAATAAATTGAACCAGGATGTAGAATATGTAAGGAAACATTAACATGCATATGCAAAGAGGTGAGGAGTTAGTTGACAGCAATGGGTGGGAGGTACCTTAAAGTGACCGTCTTTGTTCAATTATCCATTAGGACGAGGGGAGGCAGAGTATGGTTATGAGTTGGATATAACTCAATTTTCTCTCCTTAATTTTTTTTTTCCACAATTATGTGGGGTCTTGATCATCTAGAGAATCCTAATCAATTTGGTATTAGAGTTGGTCGTATAAAGTCTTGATCAAGTTTTAAAACCAAAAAGATGAGTGACGAGGTTAACTAGACCTACCTGCAAAAAAGAATTAAATTCTCTATCTCTCTCTCTCTCTCTCTCATGCATACTTGTAGTCCTTGCAGACCATCTCCCTCCTAAACAGAAAGTCCTCAAAGAAATCACCCTTGAATTTCTTAAACATTTCGAAATTTCAGTTTGCTGAGACGAAACAACGTCCAAAACGGATAAAAAAAAAGTTTCGATCGTTTTCTTATAATTTCTTTTGATCTATCTACAAGAGAGATCTGGGAGAGGAAAACAAAGAAATAAGGGGAGAGAGAGGGAGGCGCTTGGCCGGATGCGTGCTGACGTCAGAGGTTTCTTCCCTCTTCTTTTTGAAAAAATCGAAACACTGCATTGAAATGAGATTTTAAACCATGCTAATAATTAGCACCCCCCCCCCCCCCCCCCTCCTTTTTGATAAGTATAACTTCATTCAAAGCAGAAAAAATGAGGACGCCATAGTCCCCTAAAAGTACAAATCACTAAAGAAAGAGAGAAAAAAAAAGCAATTGAAACCACAATATAAACAAAGAAAAAGCAATCTTAAGGTTAAACCAAGCACACTTCATCCCATATGAACACAAAATCTTCAAAGAACACTCCTTCAAAGTCCTTAGTCAACTTGCACAAGAAAATAAGTAGGTCTAGAATCTCCAAGATCATCTCATGAGACAACATCTCCTTCCTCTGAAAGATTCTTTTGTTCCTCTCATTCTCTAGTCCCTAATAAATTGCAAATGGAGGAATGGTCGAAAGACATCTTCTCCTGTTAGAGAGAACACAATGTAACTCCACAAAAGGAAAAGAGTGAAAACAAAATTTGGGAGAATCCATTCCATGTGGAAGAGAGAAAATGAGTCCAAATTTCAGACACAAAGGAATAGTGGATCAAAATGTGACACTTGGACTCTCCATTTCTCTTACATAGAGGAAAAAAAACTTGGAACGGGCAAGCCACACTTAATCACGTTGTCCAAGGTTATTAATTTTTTAAGAGAAGCCAACCAGGTGAAAAAGGCAATCTTGGAAGGGACTAGGGGAGAGACCAAATGGAAGACTCTAAGAGAAAGAGAGGGAAGGAGGCAATAAAGCTTTGGTGGCACAAAAAAGCTTCCTTCCCTAGTTGGGCCATAGCTCAGTTGGTTTGCCAGATTGCAAAACAACTTTGAGGTCGTGGGTTCAAGTCCAGCTTATCTATCAAAAACAAAAGTCTTTCCCTATTTTCGGTTCACTCTCTTCTAGCCTCCTCTGAGAACACAACATGGGTAGAGTTGAGCGTTCCTTCTTGTCGAAAGCACGAGTATTCCTTTCCTTCAAAATGCCCCAACTAACAAAATAAAAAAAAAAAAAAAAAAAAAATCCTAAATATTGTTTGGAGATGATACCATCTTTAGATAGAACAAAAATGTGGAACATGATTCATATAGTGACTATTCGATCGTCACTATCATCTTGTACCTTATCCAGATATTTGGGTCTGCAACAAGTATCTTATTTCTTCATTATAGTCTTGGGCCATATCCTTGAACACTCTTATAGCTTTTCCTATTATATCCATGCCATTAAATTATTTAATATATTATATCCCAAAATTTGAAAGTAGGATGAGATGATACGAGCTAGTAGACTGCCTTCAATGATCAGAACATCTTGATAGAAGAAAGTGGAAGGTGAATTAATGAGGACATCATTGTAGTTATTTTGTTGCATATATTTAGCTCAATTAAGGAGTTGGATAACCAGCATATGAGTTTAGGATTTATTTTGTTATTTAGGGGTGTTTTGGTTCGTTTAGATCGGTCTAGATTCCCTAGGATCCTTCACTTTAATGTTTGGTAATAGTCCTGTGGAATTGTAACTTAGCCTAGGAACATTTTTAATTTACTATTTAAATTTGATTTAATAATCTTGATCTCAAATTCTCCATTTAGTTAAGCATCATAATTCTGCATCATGAATGGGTTTAAGTTTTATTAGAAATACGGATTTGAGCATAATCTTCAGCACTTGGTCTCAACACATGATTTTTGTTTCTTCCTTTTGGACTCTTCATCAAGTACTTACACTCTTCAAATCAGAGTATGCAAAAGCATGGCTAAGATGCTGAGTGTATAGATTTTTGGGATTTTTCATTTCTAACCATTTTTGCTGAATTCTCTATTACAGCAGACCTGGACTTGTTCTTACATGAATTGAATATGTGGTTGGTTACTTCAAGAAGTCATCAAATAACACGAGACAATCTGACATATTTTTGAATGATTCAATGTTTTGTGGTCTGTTTTGTTTTGATCTTGGTTGAAATTAGAATGTCTTTGATGCAACCTTCTGGGAGATGGTATGGTACTTCATCTCAAATGCAGGTTCTTACTTCATTTTGAAACCTCTGTTTCGACCAAGACAATCCAAAATACTTTTGAGTCATTTAATGTTTTGTGGTTTATTTCATTTCAATCTAGGTTGACATCAGAATGTCAGCTGAAACCTTCCAAGATGGTAAGGAAATTAAACTCAAAGTGCTGGTTCTTGCTTCGTTTTGATTTTACAGTTTGCTTTCTTGATGAATAATGACTTGAAGACACTCTTACCTATTATACTAAATAAAAGGGACACAACTTTTGCACCGATGTTTTTCACTCTTGCTCAGGGTTTTAAAACTTGGGTTCGGTCTCGTCTTGTCCATGCCAAATACCAAGTTGTCTTGGATGAGTTTTCTGATACTTTTGAGATGTCTCGTTCAAAACTTTGAATAATAAATGTGGGGTTTTAAATCTAGTCCGAGAAATTGACTTGTCTGCCCTTATCGTCCTTGCTTGATACTGAGATGACTCGGGCTACACATCTCAGTCTCAGACAAGTTTTCAAATCATGATCTTGCTTCAAGTGTTAACTCCACGGCTTAGGATTTTCGACTGTTACATTTTTTGTTTTTGTTGTTTTGATTAGTGAAATAATTTCATTAAGGAGGAAAGAGTAAAGGGTGGTGAGGTAATCCTCATACAAAAGAGAGAAAAAGGAGAAAACCACTAAAAGAAAACAACAACAAAATCAACGAAGCTAAATATCACAAAGAGAATTCCAACTTAAAACAAGATCCTAAAACGTAACTCCCTCAAAATCCCTTCTCGGCTTGGGTCAAAAGTGAAGAAGGTCCAAAATCACAGCGTGTGATGAACTATCCTTGTTCTAAAAAATCTTATTATTCCTCTCCTTCTGAAGACTCTTTAAGGATTGACCATAGGTGTTTTATTTAAGAGAACATATTGTAAATCCACCCTTCCAAAAGAAAATAGATATTTTCGTCTATTACATCGATTTGAGTCATTATCACCTAGTAAGAATGAAACGTCAGTTTAGCCCAAAAGACAGGTCCGGCATCGTTTCTGATTCTAGGCAATTATGATTTTTATTATTAGATAATTAATCTTATAGTCCAAATCGAACTTAACATTTCATTTTAGAATCGAATTATGAGCAAGAATTAATTATGCTTGGCCATGCAATATTTGTGCATGATCAAATATTATGGATATTTGAGCACATCTTCAACTTTTGATTTTGATGACAAGTCTGATCAATTACTGGATTTTCTATAATATTTCGTTTACTAAATCATTTGAGATGAAAACAAATAAACTTTTTTAATTTACATGATTTTCCGTAAAAAGAAAAAAATTAAGGTTCAAAGAAGATGGGAAAGATTAAGGATTAAATGATAAATGAAAGCTTTTATCTTAAAGATCAAAGAGGTTGAAGATGATGGATTCTGTGGAAGAAAAATAAGGGAATATTTGGTAAGAGATAGAAGAATAAGGAGTAAGACATTCACAAGGTGATCATTGGCATTTTTGGCCTTATGTTTCATTGGAGTTAGGTGTTCATAGAAGCGAGAGGGACTTACTTTGAAGATTTCTTGGGGAGGTGGGATTCGATATGTAATCGTATGGGTAGTTCGTAACTATGTGGTGGTGTTGTTTGTTGTTTCCCTATTTGTTTTGTTCGCTCTGTTTTCCTTTGGGGTTTTAGGTATCCTCGACCCCGTTAATTAAAAAAAAGTTCAAAAAAAAAAAAAGAGGTAGAAGATATAGGTATTTTGGTCCCTTTTTTCTTATTCTCCCAGAGAAGACCGTAGTCAATGGATATAGTTCATTAGCTTGAAAACCAAGGTGGGGTGGGTTTCTCAAATATTCACCAAAAATTATCCCATTAAAAAAGATTCCAACTACCTGCCTACTCCCATGAAGTAGTTATAACTTATATGAGAACTCCAACTGCTTTATTAACTAACACTAAAACTTTATTTCTATGGAAACTGTCTCACTCTTTGTTTCTCTCTCCTTCTCATGTTTGACGTCTCCATAGATTCCCTTCCCTTGGACACTCTAGTAAGTTTCTTCCTTTAATTTAGAATTTTGTTGAAGGGGGTCTAGTGGGAAAATATTTTCCAATTCTAATTCTTGTGCTCTTCTACAAGGTCCATATATTGTGCAAACTGAACCACAACGAACTAAAGTCCATCATCAAAGTCTCTAAGTTCTTCCACAATGCCGTAAGACCTCTGCGATTTTCACCCTTTTTCAACAAACAATTTCTTGTTCAGTTATAACTTAGAATGTACTTTTTTTTTTTTTTTTTCTTGAAATTGGGTGTAAAACTTATTTGGTAGGTTTGTTTAGCCAGAAAACGTCATTTCGATTACTCTACTCCGACTCCCACGACATGGTACAATTTAATTACAACCCCTATTGCCTTTAAATTTTTTTTTTCCAACTGTATTTCCATAAATTCAACTTGATCAGGGCAATGGATGAGACCCCAGAGGCTCCATTGAGTAAAAAACCCAAGAAATCTCTAAGAACACTTCTTGCCGAAGATGAAATGCAGTAGTTTTGTTTCGGAACGAAGACCCATATGGGAATTGTTACCCAAGATTGGGTTGAGTCCTGCAAATATTTCCACATTAAGATGGAATTAGTTGTCCTTTGGTTGTATTTTAACAATAACTTGATTAATCCTAATCGAGTTTCTCTTAGTTGATAACCTATTAGGATTATTCCTATATTTTCACGAATATGGTCCTTTTTTATTTTTATTTTTCTTAGCTTTCCATTCATCTATCTCAACCTACACATCTATAAAGTGCTCGAATTTTAGTAAAAACATGCTTTAATATTTTTTGAATAAAAGTGGAAGATGAACACTAATGTTCCATATATTCTTAATATAGTTTAAATCAAGAACACCCTTACAAGCATGATGATGATGATGACTTAATCAAAGAGGGCTGATCGATAATCACACATAATAGTTATAGAGTTCACGTATATTGATCGGAGAACTAATACTTTCGTCGCCATCTAGTAGTTTTTTTGCAACAATGGCATTTGTAGCTTCCGTAGGATGGTATGCATCCCAAAACATGTATTTCGATCGATCCTTGCACAAGACAGAACTTGTTTTTGTGTCCTTTCCCTTAAAGCAAATGAATGGTGGGAAGTTACCACCACAACATGGATCATTCACATTCTCAAACCCTAACAATGTCAACAAAAAAAAATTATTGTTACATATGGTATTATTATCTCAGATTTTAATTTTTCGATTTGGGAGTGTATGATTGCAGAGAAAACATTTTCTCAAAAGATCAATTCACATGAAAATTGTTTTCCTTGGTACATTAATTGACAAGATATTTCCACTCACAGTGTCAAAATCATTTTCTTGCAAAAAAATAATTTTCTATAAAAATGTGCAATCATAAATCTGCAAATTCAAATGTTTGAGGAAAGCCAGTTGTCTCTCGATTTTTTTGTGCAACCATACAAAAGTCGAGTGAAATAGATTGAAGATATGAAGCTCACCATATTGTCGATAATTTTGTATGATCCTCGTGACAATGTCATAAGAATTCGCGTACACAAAAATAGCCTCAGGTCCCAATTCTTGATTTAATTGATATAGTATCTCACTAAGCTTCTTATTGTAGCCTTGGATCAATTCATTTGCCTCGAAAGAGCATTTCCCATTCAGTATTAGTTTGATGGCGCGAACAAATGGTATGCATCCAAGAGGTCCAACACCAACTACAAGGAATTTCCGAGCTCCTAATTCGTGCAATCGCTTCACACAAATATTTTTAAAAAAATGTTAATAATATGAGATCAAAAAATGATAATTTCTAGATGCTTAAAATCATCTAGAAATTTGGATGATTTTCTACCTTGAGTTGTAGGGTCAAGTTTGAAACCATGAAATCTTGAAGCATAGAAGGGGAAACCTTGTCTTCCCCGAAAAATGGAACCGACGGTTGAAGGTAGTTCAAGACATCGTTTGAACCAGTTGTAATGGAGAAGATTGCCCCTTTCAAGAACTCCTTGGTATCATTCTCTCCCACCATAGTCACCATGGAAGCTCGATTTCGTTCAAAAAAGTTGATTTGTTCTGTTAATGGCACTCTTCCTACCTGTGGTCAACTAGTTATATATCAATTAAAACCATTCAAATTACAATTACAAACCAGAAAGATCATTGATAATTGCTTCACATTTACTTACAAAGAAGGTTCCAGTCTCATCCAAGATCCCTGAAGCACCTGAGGCGTAATTAACACCTTCAAAAATTGCATCACCATGAGTACTTGGAGCTAGATAAGGTGGAGGAAATGACTTTGCTCCAAGAGCTTCTCCTGAATGAATCATTCCTTGTGAAAATTTAAAAATGAGGATTTTACGCTTTACCTAATTAATTAACACCATAAATAAATTAAAATGAGTTATGGTGAATATCCATCTATCGATCAAAATTGCACGATAGTTCTCGTAAGTATGAAAGCGTAGATGAAATCATGAAAAAGAAGAATAAAAGAACACAATAGGATTTGTGGTTTATAAATGCCTGGCTACATCCAGATATGAGATGAGAGTGATTAACTATCTTTAACAAGAAAATTATAGTCCGGAATTTCTCCAAATACTGCTGTCTATCCTCAGGAACCTAGAAACCCTATTTCTCAATTTGATTTCTCTTTGATAAACAAGTAATTATTATCATTATCATGAAAGCCGTATCTCAAGGATTTGGGACTAGCCAAACAAATCCTATTCCTCCATTCCAGACTGTTTAGACTCTAGAGTCTAGTCCTTTGTTATTGAAAGAGTGTTCATATTTACTTGCATTATTAATTTTATTCCTTTGATAGACAAGTACCACACACACACACACACAGATATAGGGACGGGTTTGGGGGACATCTAGAACTGACAACTATTTTTACACAACCACCTGGATGCTATCTATTTTTTTCAATGTTTTCTACAACACTGCCAGATACCGTTGGATCTTGTAAAATAGATGGCATTCGAGAGATGTAAAAATAGTTGTCACCTGTGTATATTCAAAACAAGTTCATAACGACCCCGAATTTGGATACAAGTGTTCAATACTTTACAAACAAAATACATTTGATGCTGATCAATCACCTACTAACATTTCTCGATGAATCAGATGAAACGTTCATGTTGCATGGAACGAAAAATGCATATATTTGTTACCTATTATATCGGATATGGTTCGACCGTTGGTGAATCTTCCGGTGGGTTGTCCACCGGAAGGTGCAAAGTCGATGCCATAAGGAGGACTGTCAGCCTTGGATAGAGTAAATAAATAGTCATTATTTCCTACATCAACTAAAGAGTCTCCAAACACAAAAGAAGTGAAAGAAACACTAGAACAAATATGCAAGGAGAGAACAATAAAGAAGATGAAGAGAGAAGAAGAAGCCTTAAGCAGCTCCATTGTCAAGGGAGCAAACCCTATTTTTCAAATATTTATTAACGGCTAGTCCAGTACGGAAACGGAGTTGGTTTTTTTTTTTTTTTTTTATTTTTTATGACGGTAGTACTTGGAGAAACACAGTTTGCATGAACTGTTGAGTTGAGGCTGATGACATCTTTGAACATTTCTCCAAGGAATCAGTCTAAGACATTTGAAATCCTAGGATGACGGTTGGAATCTTGAATCTAGATCATGTACTTCAAGGAGTAGGGTAGCTTCTAAACCCCAGGTTTCCAAACTAATGGTCAGACTTAATCAGTGATTTTAGCCATTGGATTCAAGAATATTTTTTTTAATATTAGGCTATCTAAACTGTACTCTAGGTGGGTGGTTCCATGCCCAAATTTATGAATTATATTATACTAGTGAATGTTGTTGACATGTGCTTGTGTTCCTTACATGTTGAATTTTCTTCACATGTTGAAAATTAAATATTTGTCGGTACAATCAAAATACAATTTTAAAAAAATTCATGGGATAAATTGACATTGTGAAATTGCAATTATATCGAGATTATCAAATTAATATTTGTACATGTGTTGGTCACATGCTACAAATTTACCAGAAAAGAGTGGAAGAAGAATTCATGTATGAGAATGAGTCCTAGATAAACTACATGATCAAACCAGGTTCATCATCTATCATCACATAATCATTTAGAACTCTCGAAAAGTATTTAGTGCCCATTTCGATCAACTAGTTTCAACAATACTATTGTGACGTTACAGATGTACAGGATCAAGTGATTTTGTGGTCATCTGTCGGTACTTGTGAATTTGGGGGCACAAAAAGAGGTATGCCATTTGTTACTCAACCCGCAGTAGTGGATTAACGAATGCAACAAGCAGAAGTCAAGATAAAAGGTCTTAGTCTCAGAAGAGATGCAACATTACGAGCCATTCGTAGAAGTGGTATAGTATTAAGTTTCGTACGAGACATAACCCCTATGCCACATAATGGATGTAGACCTCCTAAAAAAAGACGTGTGTAGAAATAAGAATTGAACAGATTTCAAGAGAAATAAATGATTCAATGATCTGATCAAATAATATTACTATGCTTCGAGAGGCAGTAGCAGTATCTACTCGTACACTACAGTGGAAGTGTGTCGAATCAAGAGTAGACAATAAGTGTCTTTATTATGGCCATTTTATTCTATCTCCGCTTATGAAGGGTCAAGCCGATATGATAAGCATCGTGATGCATGACTTGCAGTGGCGGAGGAACTGACTTGGCTTGAGCTTGAGAAAAAATATGGATGAGGCCTAACAACATACCTATCATTACAATTTAAATATGAGTCAAATTTTAAACCCCAACTAAGTCAACTGACCATCCTTTGAAAAAAGGAAAAAATAGAAAAGAAAAGAAAGATATATCGAAACCACAATAACCAGAGAACTCACACATAAAAATGAAGTAAAATAAATAAATACTTAAAAGATTCTAAAAAATGTTCTTTAAAAAAATGCCTAATTATAAAAGAATTTTAGATATCATTTTCCAAAAAAAAATTTCCTAATTGCAGGTTGACCATGTCTGTCGACAAATTAGAATAACCCATGTGTCAAATGAAACTTTTAAATGATAATTTCAAAAAAATTAAATTCATTATTTTTAAAATATCAATTAAGATAATTTTGAAGATAGTTTTATTATTAATTAACCATCTAACATGATTGGTGGGATTGTGAATGGTAATTTAAAAATTATATATAATAAGAAGATTTTGAAGTTTAATACAAATAGAAAGTTATTTTTGTAATTTTCAAAAATAAACTAACAAACATGGTTTTATATCTAAACATGGGATTTAGGTTGAAGTGGTTTCAAGATCAATTTGGGTCAGACCCAAGTGGATAATTTGTTAGTTGGTGATTTGGGCCTAGCCTAAGGCCCAATAGAAGTTCCATCATCTTAACACATAATCTCCAGCCTATTTAAAACTAAACCCATAGCTGTCATCGCCCCTCTTGCAAGGAAGTCTTGAGAAATATTATCAACTTAGAATCCCTATTAACCACCAAACGATAACTTGTCTAGGAATTAAAAAGGACAAAAAAAGAAAAGTATTTCTACAATCAATTCTCTCCACTAAATTAAATGAAAAAAATAATACTTAAATAGATTAACAAAAAATATTCATTTTGGGTGTTTTTTTTGAAATATTAAACCTATGATTCATAGATTCCTAAAGAGGTGTCCCGTTCACCGAGCCAATGCCCTTGTCCCATATGGATTAGAAGTTTTCGATTATTAGGATGATCTCTATGGTGAGGAGACTATCCTCACAAAAAATCAGCCCAATCTGATACTTCTAATCCTATCAAAAGTGGTTTAGAATTGTGGACCATCCATTTTTTACAGTTAATCTGTAAATCTCTTTTGATGATTTGGCTGATTTTTTGTGAGGATGATCTTCTCACCATAAAAGTCATCCTCACAAAAAATCAGCCAAATCCGAAATTTTTAACTCATATAGGACAAATTTTAACTCCCTAACGTTGGCTGTCAAACGCTACCCTTTATTTAGATATGTAATGTATGTCTATGTTTTATACATCAAATTGGTTACTTGATCCATTCCAAATCCTATCGAATAATCATGGGATCGCATTTGGATCCAAATACTTAGATCCAATAAAAATCAAATAAAGATTGGATTCAAATTGGGCCATACACGATTTTTATTTATAAAATCTAACTAAACTTTATACAGGCTTGATCCGGATACGATCCAATAAGATATCAGATAGAAACTTTATTGGATCAAATCCTTATCAAAATCCAAAACATCGATCCAAACCTAGAATTATCATATCAGAATTAATCGGATTTCAGGTCTGATTGGATCCATTGACAGCCCTAGCTCCGAATCCGATCCATTGACAGCTTTATAAACAGACAAGTGGCAGAAGATCTGAAAAACAGTGTCATGTAGGTACTTCACTCCCAGGTGTACAGGATCTAGACTAAGGGAACTTGGACTGGTTCCTCAAGAATAATAAATTTACTAAAATACCCCTCCACCGTATTTCCTTGATTTGGTGCCCTGCTCCTGTTGTCAGGTGGGGAAAAACCAGTTTTCTTTCTTCAATTTGGACAAAACAGCTACAAGAAACTGGAAAAATGATGTCCCATCATCAGTTTTTCTAAACAAAATAATATTAAAACTGAGGAACCTTTGTCTTCTCTTTTCTCTGTGCATTCTAATTCAGATGTGGGCCATAGCTAGAATAAAAAAATCTGATTGATTTCGAAAAATGCACCTATTGAACAACAACTATTACACAGCCAACAAAGAAAACATTTTTGAAGAAAACTAAGTTTCCAGAAAATGATCTTGAGAAAATAGAATTCCAAATAGATGTTTCTGGGTGCTGGATAACACACATAGGAAAAAAAAGTCAAAAGAAAGTTGAATTTTAGATCTTCGGGTAGGGTTGTCAGAATTTGTTTCGCAGAAATTAGCTTAAGGGGGTCTGGTTGGAAAATATTTTCCTTTTTATGGTTAGAAAAGTGGTTTCTTGAACAAAATGATTTTCTTGATAAAATGCATGAGGAAATGTAGAGTCGTGCTGGAGTGATCTTAAGATTGGACTTCATATTGCATATCCTGACGTGAAAGTGGATTGGAACATAGATGCTTTTCACTTGTATCTCGAGGAAATGCATCTATGATTCCCATACACTTCACGTCAGGATGTGCAATGTGAGGTCTAATCTCAGGTCACTTCAGCATTATTTGGAAATATATCCTCAACCTGACTAATGGTAGTATGGGGACCACATAGAGATCCCCTATTAAACAAAATAAATTAGTTTTGAGGTACAATTTTGTACTAGGTTCACGAAATACATTGAACCTGTACTAACCAATTTGCAAATTCAAACATCTCGATTTGATGAATTTTGTCATTATATTTTACCTGTAATTTGCATGCTTGAATTAAATATATGCATAACTATACCACTGGGGAGCCAAAAAATGGATTATATCTGTCTACCCCTATGAACCAGATTTTATTAGGGGTATTCAAACAGAGAACCAAACCAAACCGAGAGTTTTGGGGTGGTTTGGAACAAGGTGCGGTTTGGTTTCGAATTACAAAAATGGAAATCAATCAATTTGGTTCAGTTCTCGGATCAAGCTTGTATAGAACCGAACTCTTATGCAATAAATAAATATATGTGTATATAATAATTATTATGAATTATTTTAGGAGTTAGGACATAAATTAATGATCTTTTATGAATAAACTAATGACTTTTTATAGATAGATTAGTGATTTATTGTATGAAATTTTATATTTTCTATATGTTCATTTTTTAATTAAATAATGGTACTTGCAATTTATGGAATATTGGCAACCTATAGAATCGAACCGAACCAAACCGACTTTAGTTTGGTTTGGATTGGTTTTGTACTATGGAATTTGATTCGGTTCTGGTTCTTATTTAGTAGAACCAACCTATGTTGGTTTGATTCCAATTTGACCTCAAACCGAACCAAGTTGCACCCCCAGATTTTATCTATTGTGACAAATCATGAACTTGAATTTGAACGAAACGAGTTGATGAACCAGGTAACCTAGTACTTGTGCTTAAAGATTTTAGACATCACTTTTTTTTTTTTTGTGAAATATACATTGGGTTTTTTTTAAAAATGACATCTAAAGTGCAGCTTTCACAGGTAGAGGGATCTTGCCAAAATGTGTGAGACTTTAGATGTTGATCTATATATGAACTTTAGAAATCGATTTTAGGGAAAATCAATGTCTGAAACCCCCTTTCACGCACATTTTTTCAATAGAAGAATATTCATCATTTAAAAAGTGATGTCTAAAGTCTTTTTTATTCTAGTGATAAGAAAAGAATTTAATGTTTCATTGGATCGTTCAACTTATACTCATATTTGGAAATATACTCTCAGACCCGACTAATAGTAGTATGGGGACCACATAGAGATCCCCTAATTGAACAAAATAAATTAGTTTTGAGGTATAATGTTGTACTAGGTTCATGGAATACATCGAACCCGTACTAACCAATTTGCAAATTCAAACATCTCGATTTGATGAATTTTGTCATTATATTGTATTTGTAATTTGCATGCTTGAATTAAATATATGCACAATCGTACCACACTGAGGAACCAAAAAAGAATTATATCTGTCTACCCCTATGGACCAAATTTTATTAGGGTTGCAACTTGGTCCTGTTCAAACAGAGAACCAAACCAAACCGAGAGCTTTGGGATAGGGTGGTTTGGTTTGGTTTGGAACAAGTTGCAGTTTAGTTTCGAATTACAAAAATGGAGAATTGATTAATATGGTTCAATTCTCATATCAAGCTTGTATAGAACCGAATTCTTATGCAATAAATAAATATATATGTGTTTATGCTAATTATTATGAATTATTTTAGGAGTTAAGCCATAGGCTAATGATCTTTTATGGATAAACTAATGAATTTTTATAAATATATTAGTGATTTATTGTATGAAATTTTATATTTATTATATATTTATTTTTTCATTAAACAATGTTACTTACAATTTAAAGAATATTGGCAACTTATAGAAGCAAACCGATTTTAGTTTGGTTTGGGTTAGTTTGGTTCCTATGGAATTTGATTTGGTTCTTGTTCTTATTTAGTGGAACTGACTTATGTCGGTTTGATTCCAATTTGACCTCAAATTGAACCAAGTTGCACCCCTAGATTTTATCTATTGTGGCGAACCGAGAACTTGAATTTGAATGAAACAAGCCGATGAACCAGGTAACTTAGTACTTGTGTCTCAAAGATTTTAGACCTCGCTTTTTTTTTTTCTTTTTTCTTTTGTAAAATATACATTGGGTTTTTCAAAAAAATGACATCTAAAGTACAACTTTTGTAGATAGAGGGATCATGCCAAAATGTGTGACACTTTAGACATTGATTTATATATGAACTTTAGAAATCAATTTTACGGAAAATCAATGTCTAAAACCCCTTTTTACGCACATTTTTTCAATAGAAAAATATTCATCATTTAAAAAGTGATGTCTAAAGTCTTTTTTGTTCCAGTGATGAGAAAAGAATTTAATGTTTCATTGGATCATTCAACTTATAATCATATAATCCCCCCCCCGACAAGTGGGAGTAAAAATAGAAATTAAGAATAAGGTTTGTGTTTGTATATAATATAATTTTATCAATATATTTTTCAAAGTAATATTGTATAATGTTTGTCCCTACCATTTATGATTCGTCAGGTCAATTCATGAAACAATCCTCATCTACTCAATCTGAGAAACTTTTAGTCAAGCAAAGTTTTAGGTTTTGTATGGTGATGAGTAAGAGTTTGATGATGTTCTTGTGAGATGTTTAGTATTCCTATTAAATTTTATGGTTTTGTATCAAATCTAATTCCTAATTCTCATTGCTTCACTATTTATCCAACAAAGAAGAATCGAACTTACGACGAGTTTAACATGAATTTGCTTCAAGTTCAACAATACTCACCCTTATCTCATTATAATAGAAAAGATATAATCCGTTAAATCTCCATAAATCATAGTATGATATTTGGAGTTGTAATTAGAATTTCTTGAAGAGGTTGGGTCAATGATAAAAATATTTCGAGGGCTAATTTGATACAAAATTAAATAATGGATTTAACTTAGAATTAAGGTTTTTTGCCATACATTTTCCAGAACATAAAGATCATGTTTATTTTTTTTTTTCTAAACCATTTTTAATGTCGTGCAACATGGAAAGGGCCCGTTATAACTGCCATTCAGCTTAACGGTTACCCAGAACACCATCGTAATTAATCAAGTTCAAGCAATATTGCTTCAAAAGAAATAGATTATAAATAACAGCATTTTATATACAATATTATATATAATCTAAAATTTATTTAAAAGCAAGGTCCAACTAATTTTTTAATGAAATTGGTTCAGTTAATGAGCCATCTGTTTATATGGATGTAACCTCTTCATGAAATTAAATGAAAGTAGTTTTAAGGGGAAAATACATAATTATTTTTTATATTTTTACTGAATTTAAATCGATCCAACCAAATTGAATTAGTGTCAAATTGTATGCACCCATTTAAATCGACACACACTTTCTTAGGCACTTTAATTAATCCGAAACTTGGGAGGGGTAAGTTTCTGATTAATTGGATTAAATTTTAATATCAAATTAAGTTAATGTTTTTTAATGACGTTGTCGTGTAGATCTCACCAAGAATTTTGTAAATATTCTATCTTCTCACTTCAACAACTTTACTTAATTGGAAGTTAGTCGATTTTGATAAACAGTCAAATAAATGGTTTTCGTTAACATAATCAAGCATCACTATAGGCCATATTGGGTTACTATATTCTTGTAATAGCCGATTATTCGATGTGGGGTGACTGGTTGAGACTGAATAATTATGGAAAAATAAATTCCACATTTTGATTCACTAGGAAACATAAAAAAGAGCCATACAGGGTTTATATGTAGCATTGTTGTAATACTCGTTGAATTTAACCAATTTGATGGATTTAGAGGCAACTCAAGCTAAAACTCAATGGAGCCGGTTTCTTGAGTCAACATGAAAGCATGGTTTTTAAACTCAGTATTTCATCTCGTCTCATCGAGGCCTGATACTGAGTCATCATGGACGAGTTTTCCGATACGTTTGAGACATCTCGTGAGTCAAATAAAAAAAATGAACGTGAGTCATAAATCTCGGTCAAAAAATGACTTTGTGAGTTGGTCTCGTTCAATTTTGATACCGAGTTAACTCGGACGATACGTCTTGGTCTCGGACGAGTTTAAAAACCATGTATGAAAGATTATCGAGCCAACTTCGCAACTTAGTGAAGTCAACTCGAAAATGAACCAAGTCAAATAAGAAGCTCGATTGAGTTATATATATTTTTTCGTGGAGATCATACTGTAAATATTATAAACTTAAATATTCTTATTTGACTCTAATCAACTTGTAAGCTATTGACTTGAATCAACTAGATGGATATTTGAGTTGAATTGAGTTTTTCAAGTTTTTAAACTATCGTTTTTAATTTTCCGAGAAAAACATTTTTCACGTGCAACCATTCAAATCCTTTATGTTTAATAATACGCAATACCTTTTTTTTTTTTTTATCAAGGAGATTGAAGATGATTGAATTTGGGAAGAAAAAACTAGGGTTGTCCTTAGAGTAGGAGTGTCAATGGGTACTCATTTAATTGAAACTGAACTGAAATCGAGATCGAAAACCTTAGTTTCGGTTCCCTCTTTATTGGAACCGATTAGATTCAGGTTTCAAAACAGAATCGAACCAATAGGAATTGGAACCGTTAGGTTCTATCCAATGGAACCCACACCCACAGATACCTAGAACTGATTTATTTTGTCATTTCTTTTTATACTATTGATGATGTAAAGTGTTCTCTTATGTCAAAATTAATGCATGTTATGGAAAGTTATTAAATTTTCATACAAATTATTGATTGGAGCTTAAAAAATGAGTTATATCTTCTAAAAATCTATTACTTTTAATTAAGATAAATTTTTATTTTAAAAAAAATCATTAATTTATTTATTTAATATAATAAATTATAGTTAAGTTAATAATTTTGTAGTTAATATGTTAATTTTTATAATTAAATTAATAATTTTATAGTTAATATGTTAAATTTTTTTTAAAGGAAACAAATTTTATAATCATTTAAAATATTTTTTTCTTATTCTATTTTTATGAATCGGAACCGATAGATACCTGTGTTTTTTGATAGTTCCGGATCTAATTTTATTTATTTTGGAATAGGACCCGGAACCGACAAGAATCTAAATTGAAATAAATATAATAATTCTAATTCTAAGTTCTAGGAACTGACCTACTGACACCCTTACATTAGAGAATGAAAACGAGAGCATTAAGTCTACGTTCTTTTACTCCCTCAGAGAATACTGATGTCGAGGGGTATAAATATTAAGTTTAAAAATAAAGGAATATCTCAAATATTCACCAAAATATTGAGGAGGTGCAACTAAATTTCAAAAACTAAAATTCTAAGGTTGTAGCCAGATACAAGAACCATGGACCACTAATATTACTCTAAGAAAGTGAACTCCTAATGTCCTCTCATCACTCTTTATGTAAACAACACGTGTCAATCACACCGTGAAAACAGTTGGTGAATTCAAGGTTGTGGGGTCACCCACCAATGTCTTTAATCAACAATATTGTGATGATGACAACCATATCGTCCAACGTGAATTAAAAAACCCTGTTATATAGTCAAACAAGGGTACGAGATCAAATCATAAATGGTCTCTCAACTTTCAACCAAGGCTAAAGTATTTTCTACATCACTTATTTATTTGGAGGCCCCAACTTCCAACCTTCATCTCTCATCTTCTATCTCCCTTGTGGAGTTTTACCATGAAAATCACTACTCTCCTCACAAATTATAGAAATGTTCTTAATTAAAGACTTTAGTGGACCTCATCAATCCAAATTATTCCCAAGACTAGGGAACAAAGTCATAGCAAATCATCCGTAATGAATTCATTAATAAATAAAAAGTCGTTCATCTCATATGAGTTTGAATTCTTCTGATGGGAGGCGAATGGAACTGTTGATTATCTTGAACACTTGAAAGTTTATATTAGTAATTTTTACATAATTAAGAATGCTCTAATCATACCTTGAGAGTTGACGGGGATCTATGTTGTAATTACTCTCGTAGATTTTGATTTTTATAGGGAATTATTAGTATAAAAAAAAAAAAAAAGTCACCATAACTTGATTATTGCTCCAACTGATAAAATCCAAGGTCCAAATATGTTTAGGTGATACAGAGTATGTAGACGTCGAAAATTGAAATATAACAATACCCTAAAGTTATAAATATCAATTCTAAAGCCTTTAGAGATTATCTTGATCCTTCGGGAAAAAATTTGGGCATAAATATCTAGTGAATAACAAGAAACCACAAATCCTACTTAAAATAATGTTTCGTTCTCAATTAATAAAATGCAATGAGTCTCGAAAGAAGAAAAGGCGTACAAATCTCTATAGACAAGAACACGCAACAAATGTTATTCTCTATTGAGAAATTTTCATTTTCAATTGATAAATTGAGAAGTTTAGAGAAAAGAAAAAAAAAAAACTTTTTTTTCTCTATAAGAAAAGCCTCATTCTCGGTTTATACACTACACTACGTGGAAAAAGGGATAAATTCGGTGCGATTCTTTTCAACACTACGTGAAAAATGGTTAAATTTGTCTGACATTGGCGTCGAATTCATCATTTTTCATGTAGTGATAAAACGCAAATTTCTAAAAGAAGAAAAGTATTGCAATCCTCTCGAAGAAGAACTAGCAACCCAAGAAGTCATTTTTCTTTTTCAAATAAAAGCCTCCTTATTAATCGATAAACACAAATCTTTGAGAAAAGAAAAATCATGCAACACCCTCAAAAAACAAACAACAGTAGAAGTTGTTTTTCTTTTTTCAATTAAAAGCCACCTTCTTAATTAATAAAGCGTAAAGCCCAAAGATAAGAAAAGTCATTTAATACCTTCCAAAGAGATTGCAAGAAATGTATTTTCATGCCCTCATCCAGAAGTTTTGAGTGTCAATAAAAGATTAATGCAAATCCTAATACATATTTGTCATGTTGTTTCCATTAGTCCTGGTGAGGTACACAATTTGTTGTAATTGGTGGTGTATCGATATACCATAAACTCTATCAATTGGGTTGCAACATGACACCATATCCATTGCGCGACACCAACAAGTGGCATACTCTTTCAAGGACTCATTATTATTTTTTATTTCACACATATTAGTATAGAATTAAATTGAGGCACATGATTCGTTCAATCAAACCCAATTTTTTCGAATAAGACTTGGATGATAATGATTTATGAGGTTCACCGTGTGGCACGAGACTTGCTCTTGGGTAATTTGGAAATATCATAAAATGTAAGGGTCGACATTTTCAGAAGTACTATATACATAAAGTAAGGGCCGTACATGGGATGCTTAAAGATTGCCATCATCACCATTCACATTACATCTTTAAGGGTATGATTCATCTTTCTCTATTTTTATATTTGTTGGCTTATAATCTGAAATACAAGCAAACCATCATCTTCACATTTATAAGGGAACGAAAGAGGGCGGTGGAGAAGACTAGTTGGGTTGGCACTTAATTTAAGGAATGGGAGTCATGTGGCCCAGACACTATGTTTTAAATACAATGGACTTTTCGGGTCTATTCACCCTCAACAACCCCCCACCCCCGCCCCTTCCTCTCCTTTTATCTTTACTATTATGATAAGAGAATAAAAGTGGTTCGATACAATTATTAGGATCTCCTAAATGCCCCCACTTTTACATTTTAATTTAATAAAATCAGGGTCATTTGGTAAAAAACCAAGAAAATCGCAATTTCACAATCCTATAATCATATCGTTTGGATTTCAAAAATTACAAAAATATCATTTTACTATATAATATTCAAGAACCCTTTAGCTTAATATTTTAGATTACAAATAAACCCTTCTGATACATGTGCTTTGCACATGCCACCTTCTAGCTTTCTTTTAAATTAACTTCCAAAAAAATTTCCCAATTTAGGGTTGGGTCTAATTCTTTCCTTCAATGCTTATGCTGAATTTCAAACTAAACTTTGGCCAGTGGACATTAAATTAATCGGATACATTTTTTAGCCATTGGGTTTGAGCTAGGGGTGTGCTACTTGGCCCGGTTCAAATCGAGAATTGAACCAAACCAATAACTTTGGACTTATTTTGTTCAGTTTGGAATAACTTGCAGTTTGATATTGGCTTAAGAAAACAAAGAAGCGATCAATTTAGTTCGGTGCTCGATTCAAGGTTTGTATAAAACTGAACCCCTAATAAAAGAAATAAATAAATATTAATTTATTATGGATTGGAGCATGAAAGAAGGTGGAAAATTATTATTATTATTATTATTTTTTCACTTTGCTTCATTGTTAGGAGTTAGGAGTAAGATTAGTAACTAATTATATAAAGTATTTCATGTTTATTATTTATTTGTTTCTTTTCATTAAAATATATATTGCTTCCAAGCACGTTTATAATATATTGGCAACCTATAGAAATGAATTAAACCAAATCGATCTTAATTAAGTTTTGTTTAGATTGATTGTATGGGCAATTTGGTTCGATTTTGATTCTTATCGACCTAGGTTGGTTTAGTTTCGATGGCCCAAATCGTAGCCAAGTCCCCTTGTTTGAGCAAATTATGGTTTAAAAACTCATCCACAACTAGATGAATTGGACGAGTTATCCTGGTCTTGGAGGTAAACTAGGTGAGATAGACGATGTAGATCCTTTGTCACATTGACTTGTTTGAGATCCGAGATGCCTTTTTTATATTTTGAAAAACTTGCTCGAATTAACCAGGTTTTGCATTATAGATTTAATGCAAAATAAATATATATTTTTAATTATTTAAATATTTATTATCTAGATAAAAATAGGATTTTGTCACTGAGCAACTTATAATCTTCTTATATGTCAGTTCCAAGGGTAAGAGTAAGATTTCCATCTCACAACAAATAGGGCTTATGGTGGAGGTTGAAATAGTAAAAAAAAGGAAATTTAATTTGCTAGAGGTTGAAGAGCAGGACATTTCCAATATTGTTATAGTTTAATAACACAGGTGATATCTCTAATTTTCACTAAAATCATGAGGAATACTACCGCAAAATTATACCTTTTTTGGGTAATTTAGTAAAATCCCTAGTGAAATTAAAGATGGGACTACTCCCCTTGACTTATGTTGACCCGGTCAAATCATTAACAAAAGTAATAATCAGTTAATAAAGATAGTAAAATGTCAAAAATACCCTTATGTGTTGAAATTACGAAAATGTCATTCTGAAAATGTCGATCTAATCATTCTAAAGATGGTAACGTTGAGAACCCTAATCGTTTTTTTTATCGATATAAACCTAAACTTCGTTATTTTGAAACTTAATCTCATCATTTCCAACCATTTCTCATCATTTTCAACTCAATTTCATATTTTTCAACATAATATCAATGTGTTTATCCTAATCTTATCGTTATCATCTCATCAGAACAACATTCTTAGACCCAATGCTTAGAACCTCTACATGGAAAACATTGAAATAATAAATAAATAAATAAAACTAGAGAAAAAAAATCAAAAGAAAATATGAAACGATGAAGAAAATGAAATTAGTAGTACATCTCTCCTATAAGTACATATGCTAGTTCTACCCCCTTGCAAAATGGGCAATATTAGTGTTCCCCGCTACGAAAATGCAATCAGGTCTCCCCCCTTTGAATTTTGTTGACCCAATCAAACCATTAACAAAAACTATAATCAGTTAATAGAGATGGTAAAATGTCAAAAATACCCTTATGTGTTGAAATTATGAAAATGTCATTCGATCAAAGTAACTCAACAGTGTTGTATCTAATCGCTCTAAAGACAATAACCTTGAGAACCTTAATCGTTTTCAACCAATTTCTCATCGATCTAAACCTAAATTTTATTACTTTGAAATTTAATCTCATCATTTCCAATCTGTTCTTATCATTTTCAACTAAATTTTATATTTTTCAACCTAATATCAATGTGTTCATCCCAATCCTATCGTTTTCATCTCATCCCAACAGCATTCATTGACCCAATGCTTAGACCCTCCACATGGAAAACACCAAAACCCAACAAAAAAAAAAAAAACTAAAGAAATATTAAAAGAAATTGAGAGAAAATATTAAACAACGAAGAAAATGAAATTAGTAATACCTCCCTACTATAAATATATATATGTTAATTCTACCCCCCGCCCCTCTTCGCTCCCATAGTAAAGAGCACAAACAGGGTTTTTTCTTTATTTTTATTTCGTGAAAACTTATGCTTTGAGTCAAAACCACCACCAATTCCATGAAACATGCTATATTTAACTTGATTAATGTTAATGGTAGGATTTCAAATAAATGAGTTTAAGGAATAGAACCCTAATACTCTTGTCAACATTCCAACAATAACAAATACAAATCCTAAAAATATTTCAATCCAACAGTTGATATTTAATTACATTTTTTTATTTTTTCAATTAAGACAATGTCATTTTGATTATTTAAATGCTACAAGGGTAACTTGGGTATTCAAACTATAGACTATCAGCAAAACAAATGTTGATAACGATTTGACCTGGTCAACATAAGTCCAGCTGGTAAACCTCAACTTGCATTTTGGGGAGGGGAACCCTAATTTCACCTATTTTGTAGGGGATGTTGCTAAAATACCCCTATTTTTTTCTTCAAGAAGGGTCATTAAATATTCAACGACCGGTGTCATGACAACATTGTTCATGTTAAGAGGGCTTAGAAAATTTTTCTTTTTTAAGTTGATTTAGTCACACCCCTATGGACTTAGGAGGATATGTGAAATACCCCTATGTTTTCAAACTTACGAGATATTTCTTCACCTTGGTCTTCTCTAAGAGATTAAAATAAAATAATTTAAATGTCCACATCTTCAACTTCTAGCAAAAGACCATTGATTGTTTTCTCCCAAGATATCTTCTTAGTCTTAACCTATAGGCTAATTTCCTTAACCCATTTAGCCTTAGGCTTCAATTCATCTTCTTCAGCCTTGATTTCAAGCTCTTACAATACATTATTAATTTTTGAAAATTGATAAAACGGACTCCTCCTCTACTCTCCTAATGTGGCATGTTTATAAAACTATAGATTCTTTTCATTGATATACACAATTGTACATCCCCATAAATATGTGTAGTTGTGTATCTCAAGAGAGGAAATCTATGGTTCTAGGCACATGCCATGTTAGGAGAGTAGAGGGGGAGTCAGAAAATCACAACTCTTAATTTTCCTATACAAAAAAAAAAAATCACTCATTTTCAATTTTTTCTAAAAATCCTGTCTTGTTGAGATTTAAAGGTCGAAGGAGATAGAATTTTGAGGTTGAAGATGGAGGGTGAAGAACTATATATACCATAGAAGTTGAAGGTAGTAGAGATTGATTTTGAAGATGAGGGCATTTAGATCATTTCTTATTAATTTTCCAAAGTTGAAAAGGGTCAAGGCCCAGTGGGGTATAATCTAAATAATCCTTCTTTTTTTAATTATTTTTTTTATAGGTAATTTAGTTGTTTTAGTAACCCCATATTAATTTTCTTGCTAGAGAGAATTGTTCTTCTTCTCTAAAGAGGTTCAACTACCACCTACCACTTTTCCCCTTGGCCAACAAACGTTTTTAATGTATCAGTGAATCCATTCATTTATCTCTTAGCTGCTTCTACGTATCTAACACACTTAGCAAACCTCTCTCTCTCTCTCTCTCTCTCTCTCTCGCTAAACTTTTAAAACAAGCTCTCCATCTCACACGTTTTCTCATCAAGCAAGAATTCTTGTTTGGTGGTAGTGTGGTGGGTGTTTTGTTCTATGAACTCTTGAACCATTTGTAGAGAGAAATTAAGAACACAAAACCCATAATTTCCCTTTCTCTTCTCTATAGTTTTTTTTTTTCATAGAAACATTATAGACTTCTTATACAAATGGGTTGTATACCATCTTTGTAAATCCCCCTCTTTCCCTTCCCTCCACACCCTCTCTTGTATTAAAAGATTTTAGCCTTTTTGTGAGTTATAGAAGTGTTAGTTCTTGAAATGGGAGCAATGGGTACTTTAAAATCAGGTTTAATCTTAATGGGTAGAGCCATTAATGAAGTTCTTAGCTTCATAGTTTTCTCATTTCTTGATCTTCTTGATGTCTCCTTATGTCTTATTTACAAAATTATGGATTTCTTTGTAGAAGATGAATGGAAACCTTGTTATTGCTCATCAACCAAAGAAGCAATTACTTGTAGTGGTAAGATCTTGGTCTCTGAACAAGGAGAATCAAAGATCTTGTGTCTTAGTTCGAGTAAACTTCAATTAGAAGATATCTCTGATACACTTTATAGTCGTTCTTCTTTGGTTTCTGAGATATCTAAATCTACTGTGAAGGAGTTTAAGAGGTTGAAGGTAGAAAAGGTTAAGAATGGCAATGTGAGATCGACCTTTACTATCAATTCTACCATCATCGATATGCTACAAGGGAGGATCGGAGGGCTCAAATCTCATCCGATTCCAAGATGGTCTGATTGTGATTGCAAGGGTTGTACTGCTTGGACCTCTTCTTGCAAAGATAAACTGTATGTCAAAGCTGAAGGAGCTATAGGTAATTTATTATAATTTTTATGCCCCTCTAGGTAATTTACACAAGATCAGTTTGATTGGTGATCTGCATCTATGCATAATAGCATTGTCTTGAGAATGATTTCTAATCGTCCGATTTAAATTCTTTTTCAAAAGCTTAAATCAAATGGATACAAGTTATCAAACATTGTGGTTTTTGGTGCGTAGGTTCACCAACAGATGACCACCACATATCCATACAATCGGAGGCTCCAAAAAGATGACACGTGGCAAAAAAATATGGGGTGTCACCTGACCTTGACTAGGAACGGGACACCGTTCTATTTATGACTAACGAAACGACCAAAATACCATTGTCTCTGACTTATTATCCCCAGCCCCAAAATAAAAAACTTTTTCTTTTTAAACTTATTGAAATTTAGAGCAAACATTAGGGACTACTAAGTAAATCAATGAGAAGAACATAACAAAAGTTGTTTTTTCCTTGAAGGACTTTTGTCAAATAAATCTAAATGTTGAAGATCATAGATTTTTCCCTTTTTTTTTTTTTTTTCTAAATTAGGATTTTTTGGAAAAAAAAAATAGGGTTGAAAAATAAATAGAAGATTTTATTTTATAGTTCGATGAGATTGAAGAAATTATAGATTTTTGGGGGGAAAAAAAATCAGTTTTTTGGCCAAAGGCTGAAGGTGAGGGTCTTTTGATCATTTTCATCCATCTTTATATTAGAAGACCATGGTCAAAGGTTTTTTCAAACATACACTAAAATCCAGAGGGTATAACAAAATTATCCTAAAACTAAGGAGTATAAATTTAATAATATAATTAAACATGAACCTGTTCCTAATTTTGTTAATTTTTGATTTTGCAACTTCAGACAAGGCTCAAGAAAGTGTGTTATTCATCCATGGCTTCATCTCATCTTCCGCATTTTGGACTGAAACGGTCTTCCCCAACTTCACGACCGCCACGAAATCTTCATATCGATTGCTCGCGGTCGATCTATTAGGATTCGGGAAAAGCCCAAAGCCAACCGATTCACTCTACACGCTACGAGAGCACGTTGACATGATCGAAAGATCAGTTCTAGACCCATACAAAGTGAAATCATTTCACATAGTGGCACATTCCTTAGGTTGCATCTTGGCCCTAGCCATTGCAGTTAAAAATCCTGGGGCCGTAAAATCGCTAACATTACTTGCACCAGTAAGTCATTTTCGTCGCTTAATCATCGTAAATTTGAGAAATTTTATTCTTAAATTACTTATAATACAATTTAAAAAAAATGTTGCAGCCATATTTTCCCGTGCCCAAGGGTGAACAACCAACACAGTATGTAATGCGAAGGGTCGCACCACGACGTGTGTGGCCATTGATTGGTTTTGGTGCATCGATCGCTTGCTGGTACGAGCATATTAGCCGGACTATTTGCTTGTTAATTTGCAAGAACCACAGGTTATGGGAATTTCTAGCCAAATTAGTCACCAGAAACAGGTAACCCAACCTTCAACATATTAAACAATTAAGTTTACGTCACTCATTATCAAGGATAAAAAAATTTATTTTATTTTGTCTTTTTTGGGGGGTTATTTATACACAACCCCTCCATGTTTTAGTGAATATTTGAGTTACTCCCTTTCTTTTTCAAACTGATGGTATGCCTCCCTTGACCTTGGTCTTCTCTAATAGACTAGTGGAAAATGATTTAAATATCTCATCTTCCCAAAACTTGTTATCTTCAACTTTGTGGTTAAATTATTTTTACCCTTCCCTTTAACCTTGAAAAAAGTAAATAACTTTCCTCTTCAACCTTAAAATCCCATTTACCATTCTACTTCAACATTCAAATCTCAATAGTAAGAAATTTTATTTGAAGTTGACAATGATGGAAAGCAAGGGCTTCTATAAGGAATTAAGGCAAGATTGAAAACATTGGATTGAAGGTGACATTCGACAAAATATAAATTACTCTTAAGGTTGAAGAGCTTGAAGAAGACTCATGATCAAAGATGTTTTGAAATATTTTTCATAGAACCAAGGAATGTATAGAGCTGGACAATTCTTTTCAATTATATTAATATCAATTAGTGACTCAAATGCATCCTTTCTTATGTGATAAATGACCGGCATCAATCCTATATTTATTTGATTGTGATTTTGGAGACCCCACCCCTCACTTTTTTATTGGTCCACATGTATTGAAAAGTATTTAACATGGTATAATAGGGGTATTTTCGTAAATTTAAGATGTCTATAATACACGTGGACCAATGAGAATGTGAGATTTCAAAAGACGGTTCATTTATTTTTTGTGGACCGAGTCGAATGTAATTCTCTACGAGTAAAGAACTATATCCTAAAAAAAAGCTGATTTTGAAAAGAATATACAAAAGTTTCTTGTGTCAGATCGTTTTTATTATTCTATAAAACAAGACCAAGGTCCAAGGAGGCATATCATCCATTTGAAAAATGGGGGCATTTCAAGGATTCCCCGAAACATGGAGTGGTATTAATATAATTAGAAAAGAGCAATGTACTGTCCTTGGACTTTAATTGGCGTGGGGTCTTTGATTAGGGTACAAAGATCCCAATGAATTAGGAAAATGATTTAATGACCATGAAGTCATCCAATTTCAATGACTCCAAGCCTTTAAAAAAATGCCATTTGGCATTTTATATATGAGTCGTGCTAGGGTGACACAGGATTTACTGTGATTCTCACAATTCTGACGTGGAGATGCATACATAACCGTAGATGATTTTTACTCGTATCGCAAGGAAACACATCTATGGTTATGTGCACATCTCACGTCAGACTTGTGAGAATCATAGTAAATACCCTGTGTCATTCCAACATTTTCCTTTTTTTTTTTTTTTATCAATTAAGGAAGGGAGATTCAATTACAATGAATCCATAATCATGATCTTTTCTGTCCTTTTATTGATGGTGTTTTAATTATCATTAATATGATTGACAAGAAGCCAATGCCTTTATTAACATCATAATTAATTATAAAAGATTGATCTTGATGTACATCATAATAGATTAAGGTATAATTTGGGTACAAAGTAGAAAGTAATTATGAAATAAAGCACTTTTCAGAAAGTAGAAAGTATTTTTTTTTTTTTTTTTAATTTTCTAAAAAATTTGCATATTTATTTTTTTTTTAAGTTATTTCTTAAAATTAATTCAAATAAATATTTTACATTTACACTTTTAAAAGTTTAAAAAAAAAAAAAAAAAAAAAAAACTTTTAAGTGTATCCAAATGGATTCTAAATCGTAAATTTAAATAGTGGCATCAAGAGTTAAAACTTGAATGACAGAGAAATCAATGCTAATTGTTGCCTACCTAAAGTGTCTTTTTTATTTTTTTTAAATGAGTAGGCACATGGCATACTCAACCGACACCCCTAACGAGACAGTCTTGGGGACAGTAGATCTGCATTCCTCAAGATATAGACTTGCACCTTTTTATGGGGAAGCATGTTTCTGTATCCCGAGAAAAGTAGATCTACGGTCTCCGAACTTGTCATGTCAAGGGTGTCAATTGAGTATGCTATGTACCTAAATCAGATTATCACGATCCTTTTAGAATATGACTCACCCAAGAGGTGGCCCCACCAATTTAATGGTAGAAAATGGATGAGTTGTAAAGGTCCGGCAATAATAGTTCTACCTTATCCTATTTTATTTAATTCTATAATGAAGACCTAATTTGTCTGGCTGAGTTAAAGGCCTATTAATGAACTTTATATATGTAGAAGGATATTTCTCATTTATTACTACTTTTCATACTAATTATTATTTAAAAAAAACAGGATCAGAACATTTTTGCTTGATGGGTTCTTCCTCCATACTCATAATGCTGCATGGCATACCCTACACAACATCATCTGTGGCACCGCAAGCAAAGTTGATGGTTACTTGGATGCCGTTCGTGATTTAAAATGTGATGTAACGATCTTCCATGGTAGGAACGATGAGCTTTTGCCCGTCGAATGTAGCTATGCTGTTCAATCAAGGATCCCTCAAGCTCGTGTTAATGTAATCGAAAAGAAAGATCACATCACTATCGTCGTTGGAAGACAAAAGGCTTTTGCTTCAGAACTCGAGGAGATTTGGAAGAAATCGAGTGGTTAAGACCAGAAGATCTACCCATAAAGAAATACCCGAGAAACACCCAATCCCCTAAAAATATCTTTTTTTAATTGAAAAAGATTAAAAAGTACTCGTGATTGGTAGTTTTTTTTTTTTGGTTGGGCCTCAGAGTTTCCTTCATTTCTCCAGAAGTTTGAAGTCTCAACTGGCTCTTGTGAATTTGCAAATATTACCCATATTCCAAGTGTGGAATGTTTAAGTATATAAATATATATAATTATGTTAATTTTGATAAAGAAATTAGCAACCCCTTATTATAATTGTGTTAGTCCTCCCTCTTTTTCTTTTTTGCTGTATAACCAACCTGGAATTTGTTGAAAGTTAAAAGCATTAAATTCATGTCAAGTTGGGTGCAATGTATATTCTACCTCTGAAATGGGTCGGTGGGCCCTTAAAAAATATAATGTGCAATGTGGAATTATTCCCAATTTTTAGGGGTGCTATAACAAAAAGAAAAAAGGAAAAATAAATTAAGTGTCACACCCTAAACAGTATGGGTTACTCTCTTTGAAACTTTTGTGGGACTTTACTTCAAATTTTTCTAAAAACTGGTCCAAGAACGATATAAAAGAAATAAGAGTTGTGATGAATGCACAGAGTTTTTTTTTTTTTACGCAACTGACATGACAAGGGCACAAAATCAAAGATCTTTTTCTTGAGATACGTAGGAAAAAGATCTGCGATTGTGTGCCATTGCCACATCAGCCGTGTACCAAACAATACGTGCATTCATCATTATTCAATAAATAAATCAATTACTAAGAAACAAGACATTGATACAACTAGTTTCATCACAATGGATGCAATATTACAATAGGACACCTTGAGTGCTGCAATGAGAGGTTAGGTGATATATATATATATATATATATATATATAATATATATATATATATATATATATATATATAGATAGATAGATAGATGGTAAAGGGCTTGACCTTGACACAAATGGTCACGCTGGAGTGACCTCAAGAATGTACCTCGTATCTCATTTTCTCGTGGAAGTGCAAAGGAACCTATATGGTTTTTCACTTGTATCTCAATGGAAAGCATATGTAGTTCCTACACACTTCCACGTCAAGAAAGTGAAATATGAGGTACATTCTTGAGGTCACTTCAGCATTATTTGATTATAATTTTATTTTAGTGAAGACTCTCACGAACTATTTATTTGCACTTATTTTCAACACTTAATATTGAAAAAAAAAATCAGCATGTCTGTTTACTCCATATTTTCAACACTTATGACTAAAAATTAAGTGAAGTTAGGTCACTTAAATTTTTTGCTGAAGCAGTAAGCACCAGTCTTTTTCGGCACAGACAAGTATGCCCTTATAATTAAAAAGATATTACCTTTTATATCCTATGGATAATTATATAAGCACCCAACAAATTAATAAGGCAACCCACACCATAGTCGAATTGTTTTGTCTTATATGAGTTAAAAGTTTCGAAATGGGCTGATTTTTTGGTAAGAATGATCTCCTCATCATAACAACTTCAAGAACCGTAAATCGTCCATTTTTTTTGGAAACTAGCTCTGATATGGTTAGAAGTTTCGGAATGGGCTAATTTTTTGTGAGAATGATCATCCTCACTAAAAATTGACTCATTCCAAAATATTTAACCCATATAAGAAAAAAAAATTTGGCTATGGTGTGGGTTGCCCTTATTAATTCGTGGGATGCTTTTCTAATTATACATCCAAAATTAAGTTCTTTCATCTTTGAAATAAGATGATAGGATGTTCCAACTGTTACTACGAGAGAGAAGATCACAGGTGTTGTATGAACAAATTTAAATTTGAATGAGAAATTTATTATCTTGTAATTTAAAAATTAGGGTATAATGAATTGTGTACGTAATTTAGAATATCAAAACATATTATCTTTTACATTTATGCCTTTTTAGGTAGGTGTGATGTGAATTAGCAGTTAAAACAGTCAAATATAATATATTGTGATTGAAAAGGGTAATATAGTTATTTTATCAATTTTTAGCAGTAACTAACAAATAATAGTTTGTGACTGCAATGCTTAATTTGAATCAGTTCAGCACAATTCAAATAGGTAAACAAACAACATTCTAAGCACTTAAATTCAATGCTTATACAGTTTTAAAATTTATAGTCTTTCAGCACTTATTTGCTCAATTCAACAAATGATTCCTCAGTGTCTTCACTAACCAAAAATAAAGAAAAAAAATTCTTTCTTTATCAATTTTTTGGTGTTTTTTTTTTTGTTTTTTGCAGCATTATACATATTGGATGAACAATACATCTAATCTGTTTGAATAATTTAATTTTTTTTTTTTTTAGTTTTATTGTAACATCCATCAATTTAAGATTCATGTTAATGCTAAACTTTCAATGAATCTCATTAATTGTGTAATTTATATTAATTTTGTTGAATTTATCTTCATTAATTTTACAAATTTGACCCGTATTTTTTTTCAAGAGATGCATGATTCCTGAGTCTTACATCATTAATCGTATGAATTAAGTTAAGAATTTTGTTTGCAAAATCTTTAAATGAAAATAGTTCGTAGAAAACAACGTATTTAGTTAACTGACATTTAGATCAAAAGTGATAGTAACTATAGGAAGTTGATTTTAGGCCCTTAGGAAAGCCTCAATAAAAGCATATCGGGACGCAACACGACTAAGAGAAACTATAGTAGTAAAAACCATAGGTCTCCGCAAAGTCAAAAGACCATACACGTGGGGGAGTAATGATTTTCTAATGAACCCCTCTAACACTCTCCCCCTTACACCCCATAACGTGGTATGTGCTAGAACCATAGATTATTTTCCTTGGGATACACAACTGCCTTATTTATAGGGATGTACAATTGTGTATCATGAGGGAAAAGAATCTACGGTTCTAGCACATGCAACGTCAAGGGGGATATTTCAGAGGGGGCGTCAAAAAATCACAACTCTATATGTGGGTTGATGCCTGCCCAATGTCGAAAAGTGAAGGAAGTGAGTGCATAATAGATGATAGTAGGGGTGTCAATGGGTTGGTTCTTGTTCGATTCTTAAGGAACTTAGAATCATAACCATGATATTTAGTTCGATTTCGATTCTTATCGATTTCGAGTCCGGATCCAAAATAAATGGAACTGGAACTGGAATCGTCAAAAATCACAGGTACCCTACAGTTTCAATTCTCAATAATCGAATGAGAAAAAAAGGTATTTCAAATCATTATTATAAATTTAAAAAAAAACCTTTCAAAAAATTAACATATTATCAACAAAATTATTAACTTAGTTATAATTTGTTATACTAAAGATACAAATTAATGATATTTTTCAAAAATAAAAATTTATCTTTGTTAAAAGTAATATATTTTTGGACGAGTAGCACATTTTAAGATCCAATTGATAATTTATATGAAAAATTGAATAATTTTATATAAGATGCATTAATTTTGAAATAAAAAAGACCTTACATCATCTATAGTATTGAAAGAAATGACAAAATAAATCGGTTCCGGGTACCTGTAAGTACCCATTGGATAGAAACTAATAGTTCTGGTTCCTATCGATTCAGTTCCATTTTAGACGCAGCTCTAATGGGTTCCAATAAAAAGAGATCCAGAGCTAGGGTTTTCAGTTCTGGTTCTGGTTCGACTTCAGTTAAATATGTACCCATTGATACCCCTAGATGATGGTGTTTTATTTTTTATATTTTATATTTTATATTTAAATTTGGTGCAAAGAGAGCAACAAAGTTGTTCAGATTGGTGAATGCTAAACCTAAAAGATAAAACAGAAATAACATAGATAGTATATAAGAATATAAAGTTTAATACAGTAAACTTTCAACCAAATTTATAAAATCAAGGTCTATCTATTTATGTTCTATTTGCTCCAACTTTCACATCCATTAATTCATCTAAGCCCCTAGAATTTGAGGATATTAAGATATATATTTTATGGCTTAAAGTTCATACATTGACATCGATCGAGCATGATCCATCCTTGTTATCATGGGTGTATGAAATATTTGATTTTCACATCAATTACACTAGAAGGTGGCATGTGCAAACGCACATATAGCTGAAGGGTTTATTTATAATTTAAAATATTAATTAAAGGATGATTTTGAAGATTACATGGTAAAAGAGATATTTTTGAAGTTTTAAAAACTAACCAACATTATTTTAGTGACGTCATGATTGCAATTTTTTTGATTTCTTACCAAAATGACTTTGATTATATTAAGTTAAAATATTAAGGTGGGAGTAGTTTTGGAATCCAATTTTTAGTATAAAAATACTTCTACTCCACCTTCTCTCGTTATAATAGCAAAGATGTTTAGATTTTAATAAGACTAATGATAATGTGAAGCTCTTTTTTCAGACGCCCCCCGTACACTCCTTGACTTGGCAGTTACAGAACCATAAAATCTTTTTCTTGTGTATTTTGAAGCAAACAATCTACGATTCTGTGATGGGGTCATACAAGAGGCGTATGAAAAAAGAGGGTCAGATCATCACGAATCTTTTAATAAATATCATTAGTGCTTTTATCCCTACTATCAATAATTCAAACTAATAGTCTTGTTCTCAAAATAGAGTAGGCCCTAGAAAGAAAATATGTTATGAATCTTAGACAAATTAATTATTGAACCAAATCCACCTGCAACAATAACTGTGCTTAACCCGGTAGAGGGGGAGTTGTCGAACATTATGAACAAATCTATAAACCGTACCCATGTTTGGTCCTCACTAAAAAAAAAATCTTTTCATTATCAACAATAATGGATATTTGCATGGAATCATGTATACATCACTGTTTTATGAAAATGACCAGGTATTTTGCAAAAAATTATTAAATTGGCCATATTTTTTCTAATATTCCTGAAAGTCACCAAATACCCGATTTCATAATCAATTATTTATGAACCCCAAGGGGGTTGGCCTAGTGGCAAGCTGAGCCTTGATAAGCTCCTCAGGAAGGGTAGTTCAAGTGTTCGAAACCTCCACGAAGCTATGAATTCCTTAAGGGCACCTTCTAGGGTCTAGTTGACCCTCGACACGTAGGACTTTCTGAGGGGATGGTGCGTTTGACTGTGGGATTGGTCTCACCCAAAGGGCCTCCCTTATGTATGCATTTTACCTGACGTGTCTGAAATTTACTTATTTATCCTTCCTGTGAATTAATCATATTAAGTGCCCATATATAATAACTCTAGTACATCACGAAATAACCATTCACATAAAATATATAGTTATGAAGTTGTTTGTGCAACTATTTTCATAAATATTAAAAGGATATGACTGCTTTAGTAATTTTGATAAAGTAAATAGCTGTTTTGGTAAATTCCTCGATACGTTACGTGACCGTTGAAGTATTTTACAATCATTTGTGGATATACTTGATGTGTCAATTTGTATCGAATCTTCAATATCATGAGACATCTTATTCAATAAAAATAATATAATGAGAGTACCGGACAGGGACAAGGACAGGAATAAATAAGTTGTTGTATCATTTATGACATTAGAACTATGTCTGGCTTTATTTATATCTCCACCTCCTTTTTTGCTGGTAGAGCAATTTTCGTATTAAAAAGGAAAACAAAGTAGTTGTGATTAATGAATATTTAAAATAATCACAAAAATAGTTATATTATATTTGAAAAATGAAATTTTATAGTAAAATAGAATGATTAAGGATCTATCATAAAGGATATTTCCAATAGTGGGTGATTTGGAAATCAAACAAAATGAATTGGGATATTGAGATTGGATATGAACACACCCGCAATAATAATAATAATAATAATAAAAGAATAATGCTGAAGTGACCTCAAGATTGTACCTCATACCGCACATCCTGACGTGAAAGTGTGTAGGAATCAGTCAAAAACGTCTATGATTTTTACACACTTTCACATCAGGATGCGGATATGAGGTACAATCTTGAGGTCACTCCAGCAAGACTCTAAAAAAAGAGCATGAATCCAATGAAAATTGAACAGAAGACTGGGATTTGTTCAGCCGACCCCTAATTTTTAAGATAAGAACTTTGGAAGAAAAATTAATTAGAGTACTTAAGAGTGACAATTGGAGAGAATAGAGTTCCCTACTTGCATATTTAAAATTTGGAGTGGAATTAAGATTCAATCATACAAGAGTAATGCGGCTCTAATTTGGATTCATTTCTTAAGAACTAGTGAAAAATAAAGAACATCTGGAACTCTATTCAATTATCATCAAAGAATCAAATTAGGATTAGAATAAATATTAACTTCAGATCAACAATTTCTCAAAAATCATTTATCATTGTCTCCTATTCCACCTCAAATCCACAACTGGATCAACTATTTCTCAAATGCATAATTAGTAGTGAACCTACTTGATGGGCCATAGGGCCATGTTCCAATGTATGACTTAGAAAACTATATATATATATATATATATATATATATATATATATATATATATATATATATACACATAGGTCACGTTTGACAGCTAATGGTAGGGAGCCAACACATTTGTCCTATTTGGGTTAGAAGTTTCGGATTGAACTGATTTTTTTGTGAGTATGATCTCTATGGTGAGGCGATCATCCTCACAAAAAATCAACCCAATTTGAAACTTTTAGGGACTCTCAAATTTTTACCGTCAAATTGTAAATCACTTTTGATGGAGTTAGAAGTTTCAGATTTGGCTGATTTTTTGTGAGGATGATCTACTCACCATAGAGATCACCCTCACAAAAAATTAACTCAATCCAAAAAATTTAATCCATATAAGATAAATTTTGACTCCCAAGAGAGAAAGTTATTAAAATCAGAGGTCATACATATGACGTACTATGACACGTAAGAGATGATTAGACTACGAGAAAACAACGATTAATAAAAGAGATAAATGACAGATTGGAAGAGACGAGGCACCAAAATATTAAAAACAGAGGAAACACAACGTACAATGATACGAAAGAGATTATTAGACTATAAGAAAATGATGATCAATGAAGTCATAATTAAGTGACAGATTGCTAGAGACAACGCGCCATGCTATTAAAAATAAAGGATGTACGACATACCATGATATGCACGAGATTAGCAAACTACAAGAAAACGACGATCAATGAAACGATAAATGGTAAATTGCTATAAGATGACTAATGAAGTGATAAACACCACAAGTTCGTGACTTTTTTTTTTAAAGGTTCGTCAAGTGCTAAAATAAACTAAATCTCCATGGAATTTGTGGGTTTTTCAAATCTCCATTGACGTCAAAAATTGTTCACGAGGTCGCCAAGTGCTAAAATAAACAAAATCTTGAAAAGGAAAAAAAAAAAAATATCAAATCCTAAATATTAAGTTTAGTCTATCTACCCGCCGATACTCTATTAAATCAGACCTATCTGTTGTAATTTTATAACAAAAACTCCCTTTGTTACCAAACAAACCTTAATTTATAAAAATAAGGATTATCAAATTGGAAATCCACAAATGGGGCCTTCTAGATTTCATGGAAATACTTAGATTCAAAAGAAAAAAATAAATAAATAATCATTTTTGAGTATGATCAAATGTATTGAAAATGGATGGATACCAAACTCCCACATTTAAAACTAAAATTCGACGGTAACTTTTTTTTTTCAAAATTCTCAGAATTTGTTCCTTCATGACTCTGTGGCATCATATCCTGTTTTTGGATGCTATAGATTGATACAGTTAGAATCAACTCCAAGGTATGTTAAGTAACAAATTAACCACATAAATTTGAATTGTACGACGTGAATCCCCACTCCAATTAACCAGAAATTGCATTTTCTAATAAAAATGCAACAGTTAGGGCAGCCAAGTAAATCTCTCTTTTAGTATTCCTTAGTGCATAATTCTCTGCATCGTTCTAATTTTATCGGAGTTCTCAAAAGAATTGCGTGCAAGTTTTCTTTTTTTTGTTGTTTGTTCGGCCCATTGTTTTAAGAAAAATCTGAACTTTGAACAATATCATCTCTCGGGGCATCACTTATATCGATTTGTTCTACAGTGAATTAGCAAAAAACTGTGCTAAGCTGATGAACCAATGAAACTGTATCACAAGTATAGAAATAAACGTGAAACCCAAGCAAGAAAATCACTCAAAAACTTTCTCCGCAATTTTCGCTACACTAGCCAATCATCTTTAATATTTTTTCAATACACGAAGCATTGTGCTATTGGTTCATTACCTTAACACCTATTTTCCATAAAATCAAATCATTATTTGTAGTTTTGCAAATTGAAAATTCAGCCAATACGCTTGGTGGGTTCGTGGGTTCATGTGATTGATCAATCCGAGATTTTGTCAACCCAACATTAATTTTTTTGTGAGCAATTTTTTTTTCAAAGGAATTGGGACATCCAAGTCCTTAAAACTATTAATGTCAAAATGGGAGCCATTTTTAGTACTACTTAATGGAGTTCATCAAATAATTGACATAATAAGAAATCTAACCCTACTCGACCGATAGTGCAAAGTCCAAAGAAGAAAACAAACCATTTCTAGGACGATAATTGGATTCATTTTGATCTTAAAAGGGAGAACAAGCAAAACAAATCCTTTTTTTTTTTTAAATGAAGAATTATTATCGATATTAACATGAAATTAAAATGAATCAGGAGCAATTTTAAAATAAAATATCAAATAGAGAAACCTCACAGCCACAGAAAATCTACTTAATCCATTTCTCAAAAGCTTGAATTGAAATCTCTTGAAGAAGACTTAATATATGTTATTGGTGCAGAAAAGATGAAGGAACTTTGGGTTGTTTAAGTTGAAGAAAAAGTTAGTAGTAGAGAGTGTTGGATCAACTAATTGGGAAAAAAAAAAAAAAAAATGAAGTCGTGAGCTGTGCTTAATAGAATTATAACAGGTGGACGACTTACAATTAAATAAATAAATTATTATTATTTTTGGGTGATTTAGACATACCCCCTTACATTTTGCTGAATATTAGAGATACCCACCTATATTTTGAAATTAATGATATGCATCCCTTGACCTTAGTCTTCTAAGTAGACTAATGAAAAAAAGACTCAAATGCCCTTATCTTCAATCTCTAAGCAAAAAACTTGGATTTTTCTTCTTAAAATCAATCATCTTCAATTTCTTCAACCTCCATTGTATATCTACTCAAAGTTAATCTTCAAATCATCATTTTCAACCTAAAACTAATTATTTGCATAAAATCCTAGATTTTTCTACTGAAAATCTTATCATTTCAATTTCTTCAAAAATATTATTTGTTTTTTCTTCCCAAATCAAGTCATCTTCTAACTCTTCAACTTTTATGGTAAGTTTAATCTATTTAACCTTATTTTTTAATCCATCATTTTCTACCTTGTCTTCTTTGTAGAAAATCCTATATTTTTCAACCCAAAATTTTATCATTTTATACTTCTTAAAAAATTCTATTTGCCTTGAGATTTAAAGGTTGAAGACTTGAAGTATCATTCATATTTCTAAGACTATTAAAAATTACGTTGATAATCCCTATGCACTTAATCATAGGGTGTAGATGTACTCCTATTGTTTTACTCATACGATTTCTATTCATTTGGAGATAGGCATTTTTATCGCGAGATATAAATTATTTCGATGGAACAATGATGAAAAGTGAATCCATTGGTTAAAATAAATCAGAATTATTATTAGTGTATAGGTCTACCAACATGGGAGTACAAACCTTCATAAGATTAGTGGGATGGAAAGAGTGTGACACGTGGTGTACACAATTGACTTCGGAATCAAATTACAAACCAACTACAAGAAGTACGGGATCATTTTTAGAGGTGCCGTTGAAAGAAATTTGTATCGATGTTAGAGTCAGCTGTGAGCCATAAGTAAACTTGTAGACCCCACATTTTGGCATTGTAAAGTCGGTGATGTGACATATGTTATTTATAATTAAAATTGTTGTGGTGGCCCAACATGAAATATTTTACTAAGAAAAAAATTATATAAAGGAATTAATAAGATAATGATATCTAGATAGGTTATAATAATGAGAATCAATTACATTGATATTATTAGTAATATTCTGATGATCAAATCAATCGATAATTTAATAAGATAACATATTAATTTTAATATCATTTTTTATATATTTTTTTCACTGCTCATTTGCCCAGTCCTAATAGAGTGTTGATGTTTTTGACAGATCATGATTGTGCATGATGTTTAGGTTGTGATGTGCATGGCTCAACATAATGTTCCGTTTCGTAATGTTTTGTATGAAACATTTTGATTTTTCAGCATGTCGAGATAAAACATTAAGTGTGTTTCGACGATTTCTCTGTGAAATCAAAGAAGAAAAGGAAAGAGAGAGAGAGAGAGACCTTGAGACGTTAGAGTCACGCCAGATTCTTCTTGGTGTTAGCTACTTCATCCTCCTCCTTCTTCTCTATTTTTTCCTCTTTTTTTTTTCTTAAGTTTTTTGAAGAAACGATGGCTGTTTTGAACGATTTGTATGCCTTTGACCTAGGTCTCCTATGAAAGACTTTACAATTTAAATGAAACCCTTCCATTTTAATAAATGTTTGAGATACCCAATATTTTCAAACTAATTGTATGCTCCTTGACCATAGTCTTCTAGAAAAGATTTCTATTAAAACCTAAAATTAATATACCGAATGTATAGTAATGTTTTGGGTATGTTTCAATTTTTTAAAAACTTGAAACTTTGAATCAAAACGAGATTTTAAACCATGACAGTACACTATAAATTTAAATTACATTGCGGAAGACTAATTAGTGCCTTTGTGTGATGTCGGTGTCATAGGAAGGTCCTTTCTATATGTGATAATGATATTTGAGTAGGTTATAGTAATGAAAATCAATTCACAATTTAATAAGATACCATATTAATGTTAATATCCTCTTTTATATGCTCACTGCTCATTTGCCCTAATAGAGCGCTAATGCTTTTGACATATCATGATTATAGATGTTTAGATTGCGACATACTCTATAAATTTAAATCACATTGAAAATGATCAATTTGTAATAGAGTGTTGATGTTGATGCTTTTGACAAATCATGATTGTGCAAGTTTAGGTCATGACCTAACCAATAAACTTATATCACATTGAAAATAATCAATTAGTTCCTTTGTCTAATGTTGATGTCATAGAAAGGTCATTTATATTTCATGATCTTTTTACCTATATTTCAAACATACTATCTTTTGTTAGAGTTTTTTCATTTTTTGTTTTTTATTTTTTTTTATGACAAGGATTCCAAACCCATAAAAGCCTAACTAGGGAGGATGAGCGACGGCATGAAAGGCGAGGTATGGATCATCGGGTAATGGCTTGACTTCCAGATAAGGCGATCAGTTCGTTTATCCATTTTATTTCTCCGGATCGGATAGATGCAGAGGAGATGGAAGCTTTAAAGGATTAGGTACTTGAATCACAGGAGTGTTGGGACAGGAAGTAGGACCCAACTACTGCTTTTGCTAGCTGCTTGAACCGGAGACAGGTTAAATCTTCCGACACGGGTTTTGCTTTAACCGATTCAATGGATGGATGAACCGAACCTCATGGAATCATGTCCATGCCGTAGCTTTCGAGCGTTCTCGATCTCCCTTTTTCGACTAGTAAGGATTAGGCAACTAGTCTCTTAGAGCATCATATTTCGCTTAAATCCCCCTATGTACATGTAACACCTCACATACTAGGTAAGTAGGGATAAATCCCTGTTGGTGGCAAGCAAGAGAGTTTGAACTCAAAACCTCTCATTTTTTTAAAGGATGCCTTGGTATCATGGTCGTGTTATTTCGAAATGAGGTAGTGCAGCGCAAGGAAATGCGATCATACCAGCACTTATGCACCGGATCCTATCAGAACTCAACAGTTAAGCGTGCTTGGGTGAGAGTAGTAGTAGGAAGGGTGTCTAGTGCTTCCCAATCCTTAGCCTACACCCATCTTGACTAGAGCCCTTGCGCCAAGTTACTTGGAAGTCCCGTGTGTCATAAATCATCAGTTGCATTGTAATACACCTATTTGCTTTTGTAACGTGTTACTCCGTGTAATCAATATTATATCAACAAAGTTGTCTCTCGACTTTGTCTCGTGTTGTCCCATTATCTTGTTTGTTTATTACGTTTGTAGTGTACGATCATTTTTTACAGGCTTGCTTGTGGATTAGCACCCCCTTGCACCGCACGACCTCGTTTCAAAATAATACGATCGTGACACTTGGCCACTGTACCCAACACTCGTTGATTAAAATTGTGTTTGAGTCGCACACTACTTCCATCTTAACATTGACAAATTAAGAATTAAATCATACGGATACAATTCATAGCCCTTTGGACGATTCTTCATGTTGCAAGATGGTCCCAAGTCTATGCATTTTGGAGTCCGATTGGGTTGTGTTGGTTAGTTTGTTTATGGGACAACTTTGCTGGGCACATCAAATCTATGAGATGACTTTATTTCGTTTCTCAAGGAGTCATGTGTTGATATTGATTTTACCTTGTAGTATTTCAAATCGCCTAATGTAACCAACTTCCTTTCTTTTCTTTCCCTATTTTTTTTTTTTTTAAAGGGAAATCGATCCCAAATAACTAGTTGTATTTATCTTCCCATATATCACTATTTCACTAAAATAGTTTTTGTTTTTACTAAAATTGAAGTAAGATGAGGCTAAAAAGCTAGTATAGCATTAGGAAACCTACCTTAATCCATTATTTTCCACTATAAGAAATGATTCTAAATTTTTAAAAAAAATGTCAGTTTATACAAAATGACGGGTTTTCCCACATCTCACCCATGTTAATTCAACCTCAAATTATTGTTTTTAACCCCAAGGGGTTGGCCTAGTGGCAAGCCGAGCATTGATAAGCTCCTTGGGAAGGGTAGGTCAAGTGTTCGAAACCCCATGAAGCAAATAATTCCTTGGGGCCAACTAGTTGCACGTAGGACTTTCGAGGGGGCGGTGCATGTATGTCTCGAAAGGTGGGGTTACCCACTATAAGAAGAAAAAAAAAAAAAAACCGTATGTAGATCCGTGACTAGAATTGATCAACTCAAAGTAGCAATTTGGGATGATCAATGGGTCGGGCTGCTCCATGACAGCCGTAATGGATTGGGCTTGGACTAGTTAACAGGGTCCGATTACTTTTTCGGTCTGATCATAAAGGTTGGATTTGGATTTCGTATGCCCAGCAAATTGGCTTAAATGTAGTTGGGTTGAAGTTGGACTGTGCTTGGCCCTTTATCCTTAAATGCCAGCCCAACCCAATTAATAAATAGGATGGGCTTCTTCTTGGATATTTGGCCTGATTAAAAATGACTCATCTGATGCTTGGCCCATTGATACCCTTATGGTTATTGAGCTTGACTGATAGATTACATTCAAGTCTCCCATACATGATGATCCCTAGATGGTATACTCATTGTGCATGGCGAAACCCATAAAGATGGGTGAACAAGAAAGCTCCATCGATGTGAAACAGGTTAAGCAATCCACATTTGTGTGCCCAAAAATTACAAACCCTTTTTTTTTTTGGCTAGACAAGCAAAGAAGGTTAGGGTTCAATGTGAAGGTGGTTCAACAAGATTATTATTATTATTATTATTAATTATAAATTTATTGAGATAAGAAAAATATTACAAGGTGGTCGAGATGACCAACCAAGAGAACTGCCTACGTGAAAGCGCCTACATGAAACACAGAGTTTCCCAACGGAAAACAAAATCTTCAAAGAAGCCTCCCTAAACTCAGGACGTGATTTACATCAATAAAATAAAAGACCCAAAATGCTTAGGACAATCTCCTGCGATGTGTGAATCACCCATTTGAAGATTTTCCCGTTCCTCTCCAACCATAAGCCCCAACAAATAGCAAAAGGAAGAAACCTCCGCATGATGTTCTTTCTCTCTGAAAACAAAGAAAAATTCAAACTTTGTAGAAGAGAAAACATAGAGTTGGGCATCTAGGGACTCCCAAATGCCTGTCGGAAGTTAGTGAAGCATCATTCATCGGGAAGAGTACTCAGCATCCGTGAGAAACTTGCCAAATATACCCAAGTCTTGGAAATAAAGGACAAAATCTAGGAATTAGCTATTATCTTATTAAAATGGGAAGAAATTTTAGGGGAATTCTTAAAAAATAACAAAAGGATTTAAAAGAGTTCAAATGGAAAGTAATTCAGAGAACTAGAAACTCCACATGTATGAATATAAGGTAGATATGTTTATTAGAGTATAATTGATTTCAGTCTAATTATTAGTATGAATTTGATCCATCATTAGCAAGCGTTCCTGTAGATTTTTATTCTACATGTATGTCATGAAGTTTTGAAAATTGAATTTATAGTTTATGAAGCTTTGATGTTGTGGTTGCTATATGATTTTTCAAGTTGAAGAAAAATAGTGCAACCTTTTTATTTTTAGAGTGCAATCAGTTCAAGTGGATTTTTTTTTAAGTGATGGAATACAATAGATAAGGGTGATGTGCAACAAGTCAGTCCTTTTTTTTTTTTTTTTGTTCTTAACTCAAAACAACAATTATGGCCTAAAGCCTAGTGTTTTGGCGGGTTGTAGGTGGAGCTCAGACATGGATTTAGGCACATGGCCCGACCAATTGTTGTAGAGGTCCGAACCATTCCTATCCTGAATCCGACCCATTTGTATCTCTACCAACCCCGACCATTTGAGATTATAGTAACAAAGTTTAGATGTAGTTATTATTCAATAGAGCCTCAATTATGTTAATTCGGATAGTTTCGCGAAAATTTTGAAATACATACTAATTATGTTTATTTATTTATTTATTTATTTATTTTTTTATCAAAATCATATTTTCACTCCCCTTAAAAACCTATTTTATTCTTAAGATTTTACTAGTGAAGAAAATAAAATTTTGAGAGTGAAGGGTAAAAATGTTATTATATTTGATGGTCAATTGATAAGTGATTAATTAATTAATTGGTTTGCCTAATTAATCAGTTAGTCCTTTATTCGGAGAATTGGGTCCGACTTGATCCAAAATCCAACTAATTTGAAAATCGAATTTAGCAAGTTTGAATCCTTGGGTTGAATATGGTTTAATGCCCATTGACCCAATATTACCCGACCCAACCCAACCCAACTATACCCGAATCTAGGGATGTTTCTAACGTGGATTGTGGAATACAATATGGAGTTAATTGGTATGATCCAAGTTGAATTCGGATTCAGGTATGGATCCAGATTTGAATATGGATATACTTATATATCCGACCCGAGATTAAAAATCTAACAATTGACGCCCATCCTTTACAGTCGACGACAACTCTCTCTCTCTCTGGTTCGAGTTCGACTCTTAATTGAGCTTCTTCTTGTTCTTGTAGATTAGGGTTAGGGTTTTAGTTCTAGGGTTTATCAAGTTTGATTGCAGGGAGGAAGAACAAAGATGCAGCAACAATCGCCGATGCTGAACATGAATCCTCCATTTCCTGCCACTAACATCACAACTGAGCAGATTCAGAAGGTACTTTGTTCTCTATCTTTCTCCTCGTTTTAGGGTTTTAATTTTTCTAAAACATCAGTAGATTCTTATTGATTTTTTTCTGTTTGTCGGATTTTGGAAGCATAAAATGTACATTTGAGTATGTTTTCTTGGACTTATAAATTGCATGTTACTGATTATTTTTATTTTTTTTGTGTATCATTTTTTTTCTTGATAATTATGGTGAATTTTTTTGCTTTTACTCTAATTCCTTCTTTCAGATCTTATTAGCACAGATAATATTACCGATTTTAAAAAAATTGCGTTGTGTAGATGTGAGGTACTGAGATTGTAAAACAAAATCAAAACTTGATCTTAAATCGGGCTGGAATTGAATTTAAACTTGAAGGATTAGTCTACCCGATTATTTGAGTTTTCTATAGTGTGGGTTTGGTGTGGCCACTTATGCATGAAAATGCTAAGTCCGGGAAGACACATGTTGCACTATCAATATCAGAGAATGACTTGACGGATGAGTGATTTTGACCGAGACATCCACGTGTCAGTCCAGCTGAGTCCCAGAAAGGACTCAGCCCGAGTAACATGTGGCAGAGTTAAAGCACTCGGTTGAGCACAACTGAGTGATCAGCTCGTCAAGGGAAGACCACAGAAATAGTAAGAGAATCCCTGGGAATCCTAACATAAGATATCCTAGGATCTAGGATTCTGAATACAATTATATTCTCAGGTCAAAGTAGTAAGTGATGATTATTGGAAAGTTATTGCCCATTGGTTTTTAGAGGTTCTAAGGGCCCGTGTGGATACAGGAGCCAGAACTACTTAGAATATAAGTACTCCCAAAAGTACTTTTTGAAGTATTGTCTGGAGTAGGTGGATGACTGTTGTGTGTTTGGATATAGGTTTCGAGAAATACTGTCAGAAATACTTTTGATAGAGTTTTGTGTTTGGGAATTATTCTGGATTCTGTTACAATGATCAAAATACCCTTATAAGTATTAGTTACTATTTTTAACATTATAACTCAATAAATTATGTTCCAAAAGAAATAAACGTAGTTACTATTTTTATCCATAAAAGCTTATATAAACACCCAATAATTATACAACCACTAAAAATATGAAGAAGCTTTCACCACATCAATGGATAGTAAATTTGTGTGTAATTATTCGTATCAATCTTGCAAGAAGAAACTTTCAACCATGGTTGGAACTCTTATGGATAAATCATTGAGTGAACAATTGGGGGAGTTAAAAATCAAATTCCAAATGCTATACTAAAATGCTACCACTACATCAATGCATAGTAATATAATATTATTCAATTGCATTTTTGAGGGTATGATTGTAATTTTCAAAATTTATGAGGGGCATACTTATCCCAAATGTTACACCAAAAGGCTACTCTCACATCAATAGACAGTAATATAATATTATTGCAATTGCATTTTTGAGGGTATGCTCGTAATTTTCAAAATTTATGAGAGGCATACTTGTTCCAAATGCTACACCAAAAGGCTACCACCACATCAATGGATAGTAATATAATATTATTCCAGTTGTCTTTTTGAGGGTATGCTTGTAATTTTCAAAATTATAAGGGGGCATACTTGTCCCAATCCCGTCATTTTTACGGTGTTTTGTGGCTCCGCACAGGAGTAGTTTAGAGAAGTAGCACCATCTGTACTTCATGAAAAAGTACCAAAATGACTCCAAAGTAAAGTAGTTCTCTCCAGGAGCTATTTATCCAAACACCCTTAAAGTGCTTTTGACTCCTTGCAAGAGGTCAGAAACACTTAGAAAAGTCAATCCACACATTCCGTAAAGCTTCTTAAGTAGCGTTGGATGTAGTGGCCTGAGCTTCCCTCCAAAAAGGAAGTGTTCTTGAGGTTCAAGCTCCTCGTTGGCCATCCACAGGGATTTATCCCATCTTGCTTGGTATGCGTGGTATTGCATGAACCCAGGGGATTTGGGCGAGATATGGTTCTCTAAGAGGCCAGTTGCCTCGCCTTTGCTATGGTCCGAAAACCTTCGTAAAAATAAAAATAAAAATAATTTCAATTTTTTTTTGTTAGGCAAATAGTTTCAATTATGTTGTCCTATTTCTAAGGCTTTTTTGAACTTATTCATTTCCTTAAAGGTGACAAAAGTGTATATATTCTAAACCAGGTGTGCATTTATGCATTTTCTGATGATCTCTTCATTGGGTTTTTAAGTTTATCCCTAGTTCGACATTGATCCCCCTTTTGTAAAAAAAAAAAAAAATTAAACTTTTTAAAACTCCTTTTTTATATGGTTGTATGAACTTAATTACCATGCCTTTTAAAAAATATAATACTAGCCATAGAAACTGCTATTATTGTGGTCGATGCCTCCTTTGCTAACCCCAAATTTTGGGATAAAGCATAGACGATATATAGGGGTATCAACCATGAAAGTAAGGGACACTACAAAATTCAGCAGTCGGAAAGACCTCCTTCTATGACAGTTGCTTAGCCCATCCTATCCGGGGCTTTGTAATTGGAATCATTTTTCTTGACCTTATTAATCCTACAAAGGTGTCAGATCCTTGCTTGACTCTTCATACTAAAACCAATATGTTTATGCTCAATTGTTGTTGATCACTACTTCGTGGAGCACTGCCTCAACTCGTGTTGTCCTGGCCAATGGAAAGCTTAGTCCTTGTGATTGAAGATCGCCTTAGCTAAGATATCGCTCGATTGGAAGATCCACTCCATTTTAGCTTTCAGGGAAGAGAAGAATGATACAGGAGAAGTAGTTGTCCACTTTCAAAGCTGGGATCGACATAGGTAGTATAGGATAAAGGAGATTGAATCATTAGCAGCAAGTCAGTCATCCCTACTCATTCGACACTTTCATCCCCAAAATCCAAGTATTGAGGGATTAGACCACTGGTCAAGCTGGAGGTCTGTGCCTTTCCCTCGCAGGTCATGCAGAGCACAAAAGAGGATGGAGGAGATGAGAGCTGGGACTGGAATAGGGGACACTCTCTCTCTCTATATATATCTATAATTTTTCTTAGTGTTTTTTTAATGTTTTCTACTATCTTTTTTAGTGCAACATGTATTTAGAAATAGACTTATGATGTCCTCACCCTGGTCGTAAGTTAAGTAATACTAAATGAGTTAGACTTTGGATATGGGGCCAATGATGTCATACAAAGTATCGACCCATTGGTTTGCATTTAGGTGGTAGTATGTTAGCCTCTAACATCAGAGCTATGGTGACACTGGCCTTCTTAAAATGGGTTTTTTTCAAATTAAAAAAAATAAATTCAGCACTAGTTATGTTGTTATAAAATTTGGGGGGTTGTTGGTCTTGTTTATGATAATAACAAACTAGCAAGTCTCTTATAGGTTTGAGAGTGCATGTGTTTCGAGAGGGGTCACTGTGTTTTTTTAGTATTCCTATCCTCAATTATTGGTCAAAGTAGGATACAAGATTGACTATCTGGTGTTTTTGAAAAGTTAGAACCTATACTTTGAATATGTAACATTTACTCCATTTTATAAGAATCCTCCATATCAAATACAGTGTCATTCTATCATGCTAACTCACTTTATAAAAGAAATATTTGTTTTGTTAAGATATGTTTGATTTTGTAAAGTTTGTAAGTTTTGGTAGTACTTCCTTCACGTAAACCTTTTAAAAAGAAAGAATAAAAAAGAAAGGTCATTAAGTAGAGTTTAAAATGGGTCGGATTTTATTCAAAATCCGAGTGATCCGAATCCAAATTTAGTGGGTTTGGTTCCTTCAGGTATATCCGAATTGAAATATGTGTCGGATATGGTTGATGTCCCTTGACCCGAGTCGGATACGGATCCATCCCTATACCCGTCTTGATCCGAATGATATGTTACTTTGTAACTTATATTATATATTTTTTAGAGTATTTTTTTTACAACTAACAAGTGTTGGGTGTAGTGGCTAAAGCTTCCCTTTATAAAGGAAGAGGTCTGGAGTTCAAGTCACACCTCTAGCCATTTTTATTGAGAATGACCTTGAACAATTCAAAATTATCCGACCGAATCAATCAATTCTATCGGGTTGGATCTGGATATGGATTTGATAAAAATAAAATGGTTCGTATATGGTTTTAGGTAGTAGGATTCGAATAAAATCTGGATATGGATATACTGATATCCGGTCCGAACCCGACCTTTCGTTTGCTTCACAGAGCGCTAAGAGCTGATCACAGCCGTCTCGTATAACAACCGTTTGTGGACATTCTGTCGTGTAGAGTCCCAGCTTTTCGCCTTTGGTTAAGTGGTCTCTACAAAACGAGCAATCCCGTATCTCTCGGCCAAGGTGGTGTGGCGACTACCGCAAACTGGGCTGTCCAGAGAACGAGGAAGTGGCACATACTCCAGCCCCACGCCTTGACAAGAGAAGGTTGTTATTTTCTGTGATCAATTACTATAAAACTTGTGTATCAAAATCGGGATGTCAAAAACGTGATGTTGACAATCGGCCCACCCTACCATTAAGGCTTATACTTCATGACTTGCTACATCGCAAAGCTTCCTCAAAATTCCCTGCCCCTAATAAAATAGCAAAGAAGCTCGTGAGGCATTCGACTTATCAATAAGGTTGTAAAGAAGGTGGATGCCTCACTCCTTCTACACTTATTTGAGCATATGTTAGTGGTTGCAGTTTTTAATTGCTTAAAAGGTTTTAAAATAAATGTCTATTATTTTTGTTAACTCTTATTAGTTAGAGAACCTTTATTAACCCCCCACCCCCCTGGCATTCTTCTTCCCCCAACCCAACCGAACGAAAAGAAATTGCCCAATCAATATACAACTTTGGCTACATTTTCACCAAACGTGCATCCCCCTAATTTCTAAATAATTCTCCTTAGTTTGACGTGTTACTTTTTGGCTTGGCATAGATCATTATTAATACCAATGATGTTGCTTCTAGAAAACCTTATATCCATTACAACTTAAAAGTTCTTTTATTGTGTTTTAGATTCACTGATTTGAATTATTACGCTGGATTTTCTTTTAGATTATCCAAATTGGGTTATCTATCGGGTTTGAGAAAAAGAAGTACAATCATCTAATATCATTTTTATTTGATGCTTTTTGCAGTACCTGGATGAGAACAAAAAGTTGATACTGGCGATTTTGGAATATCAAAATCTTGGAAAACTGGGTGAATGTGCCCAGTAAGTAACTCATTAATTTGAATATTTTCTTAGTATTCCTCTGTATGGTCTTTATGGCATATCAATGCAATTTTCCTTTTTTGCATATCTATCCTTGACTATCCATGGATGACGATGTTTAGGTTATGCACCATAGACAAATGGTGGCATGCATACATTTTATGTAGGCTCTATCCTTAGTGGCCTTCATAAGTGCCTTAAGTGACCCCTTGTAAGATTTTTATGAATTACAACCACAAGTGCCAATTTTAGAAATTGAATCCAAAAAAAGATAAGATAGGAAGTATATCCACGTCCATGTTTGGCTAAATCGAGCCTTATTCACTTTGACCACATCTAGGACATAACAATTGCGGCATCTATCACTATCATTTACAGTAGTGAAATTTTCCGTTATATAAACCAGTTCAATGAAGATGCCGACCGAAGGATTAAATCCACTTCAATTCCATCATTACAGGAATGATGTGCTTTTGCTATTAATTGATGACTCCTTTTTTATGCTGCAAAGGATAATGAACTGGAATTGTCTTAAATATTTTTATTTTATTTTTGATAGATTTAACTTTTAAGTTAGTGAGGGCAGGTTTTTGATCCCAGGTCTATGGCATTACTGCACACAAACTTTACCAACTGACCCAAGTGGTACCTTTGCTTTATAGAATCTGTACATGGTTTGACCATGGGTTGCCATGGGTTATCCCAATTCCCAAAAGACATTCTCCATCTCTAGTCACATCCTACTGTAGAAAATGATCTAGAGTTTAGAGAAGATAAAGAGAGCAAGAAGAGAAAAAGAAATTCCAGAGAAAAAATTATGTTTATTATTTCTTCATTCCTATTTATACAAGTTACATGATAAATAAGAAAAGACAAAAAAGGGCACGGCATAAACATAAATAAAAGGAACTATATCTGATAACACTTTCTCTCAAACTGGTGCAAAAATATCACGCATGCCCAACTTGTTTATATGATTATCAAAACTGGCATGACCCAAGGCTTTAGTGAGGACATCGGCTAATTGATGCGATATAGGAACAAATATGGTGTAGATATCACTAGAAGCAACTTTCTCCCTGATGAAATGTTGGTTGACCTCAATGTGCTTGGTGCAATTATGCTAAACTGGATTATGAGCTATGTTAATGGTAGCCTTCTTATTATAATATAACTAAAATGGTTGAGGAAATGAATAACCTAGCTCACAAAGTAATAGTCGTAACCTAAGTAACTCACATATGCCAAGATCCATGGCTTTGAACCCAGCTTCAGCACTTGAGCGAGCAACTACAGACTGTTCCTTACTACACCAAGTAACCAAATTACCACCTACCATAGTGCAATACCCAAAAGTCGAATAACGATTAGTAATAGAACTTGACCAATTAGCATCTGTCCATGCTTCCACACACATATGATCATGTGAATGAAATAATAAACATTTCCCTGAACATCCTTTCAGATATCGAAGGATGCATTGAGTAACACCAAGATGTGTCGTACAAGAGGCATGCATGAACTGACTAACAACACTCACCGCATAAGCAATGTTTAGTCATGTGAGAGATAGGTAGATGAGTTTACCAACCAAGTGTTGATAACGATTGATATCTTCCAAAGCTTTACCTTTACTTTCACTCAATTGGTGATTCGACTCAATTAGATTGTCAAGTGGTTTAGCTCCAAGTTTATCAACCTCCTGGAGCAAATCTAACATGTACTTGCATTGTGAGATAAAATGCTCAGCTTGGATCGAGCTGCCTCCATACCCAAAAAATATTCAAAAGTCCAAGGTTTTTTACTTCAAAGCGATTTCCAAGAAGGTATTTCAAAGTTTGGATCTCGATAGGATAATTTCCTATAATGACAATATTGTCAACATACACAAGAAGAACTATAGTCTGAGGTCCACTATGTTTGACAAATAGTGTATGATCAAACTAACATTGTTTGTAAACCACGTCTTGCATAACAGAACGCAGCCGCTCAAACCACGCTCACGGAGACTGGTTGAGACCATGGAAGAATTTTTTTAGATGACACACTTTCCCATCAGCATTGAAAAACATAACTTCTAGAGGAGTATACATATATACTTCTTCCTGCAAATCATCATGAAAGAAGGCATTCTTCACATCTAATTGATGAAGCCCCCAAGAGAAGTTCGCAGTCAAAGAGAGGACACTAATAGAATTCATTTTGGCTATCGTTGCAAAGGTTTCTTGATTTTCTATGTCATAGGTATGGGCATAACTCTTAGCAACCAACCTAACCTTGTACCTATCAATCGATCCATCTAACTTGTATTTCATTGTGAACACCCACTTGCAGCCAACAAATTTCTCCCCTTCTGGTAATGACACTAACTCCCAGGTATCATTCTTTACTAAAGCTCTCAGTTTCTCATTCATAGCCTGTTTCCACTTGGGATTAGAGAAAGCTTCTTTGGCACTGGATGAGATGGAAATAAAAGATATAGTAGATACAAATGAGCGATAAGCTGGAGACATCATGATAGGAAACAAACTAAGAAATAATATGTGAGGTACAAATACGTTTACCTTTGCGATGAGCAATGAGAACATTGGAATCTAAAAAAACAAAGAAACTAGATGTGCAGTAGTCATGGAAACAAAAAAACTACACAGCTTCCACAATAGATTATGGAATAATTGGCAAAGGTAGTGAAACTAGAAAAGGTGACTCTGGAGAGGCTCATAATTAGTGGATGGAAGAAACCACTCCATCTAAAGAGATTGTCGGTCAGGGTTAGGAAAGTAACACTAATCCTCAAAAATGTGATATCCATTGTGACAAATCGACAATGAGTAAGTGGATAACATTTATAACCCTTCTAAGAATTAAAATAACCAAGAAACACACTTCATTGCCTTAGGATCAAGATAGTCCAAGCATGGTGAAGATATGAGCAAAATAGACACACCTAAAGACACTTGGAACTACTGAAAATAAAAGACGATTAGGAGAAAGGAACGCCATTAGGAGTTGGAAGTTGGAAGTTCAAGATACTAGAGGGAGTACAATTGATAATGTAACATGCAATAAGAACTACGTCAGACCAGGAATGCTTAGGAACATTCATTCCCCATCAACAAAGCTATTCTTAATTCCAACAAATAGTGATTTTTTCTTTTGGCAATACCATTTAGTTGGTGTGTGGAAACACATGGAAGTCTGTTGTTCTATCCCTTGAGTAGCACAAATTTTTTTCAAGCCCTCCATAGGAGTACTCTCTCCCCTTATTTGAGCAAAGGATTTTGATATTTACCCCAAACTGAGTTAGAACCATCGTATGGAAATCTTTGAATATAGAATAAACTTCATTTTTTGTGTTCATTAAGTACACCCACATACATTTGATATAGTCATCCACCAAAGTAACAATATAAAGAAAACCTAACAAAGAAGTAATAGATGATGGATCCCAAACATTAGAATGCACAAGAGAAAATAAAGATGAACTTTTATTTGAAGTTGTTGGATAAGAAGAACGACAATGCTTTGACAATTGACAAACTTCACACTGTAACTTTAACAATAATATATACTAAAACAAATAAGGAAACAGACGCTACAAATACTAAAAAGAAACATGACCTAGCTGAATATGCCACTGAATTATTTGAGATTTATTGACTATCCTACTACTCTGAGAAGCACGAACATGTGGAATGTGTTGAGACGTTGGGATGTCGAGAAGGTACAAGTCATCTGTTTCATGACCACTATCAATCACCCTCTTCATTTCCAAATCTTGAAAAACACAATGAGAGGGAAAAAAAAAATGTAACACTACAATTGAGTTTTTTTTATAACACTACTAACAAACACAAGACTAGTAGTGAGATTAGGAACATGTAAATATTAGACTAAGGAAAACTATGAGGAACCTTGATGGTTCCTTTACCAGCTATTGAGGATTAGGAACTATCAGCTAGACAGACTTTGTCTTTGCTTGAACATGGGCTATAGGACTGAAAGAAAGAAGATATACCTGTCATGTTATCTAAAGTTCATGAATCAAGAATCTCAGAGTTGGACTAAGATGAGGAAACATGAGTAGTGGCATGGGTACCTGTGTGTGCAAGGGAAAAGATCGCAGAGAACCATCCAATAGAGCTCTCAACGAACAATATCCTCCTGGGAGAATGGTGCATGTACCGTTGGAACCGGTATCTCAAAACTCAAGGAATCATCTAGCATGTCAGTATGATGAGCTAAGGAAGATCGACCCTTCAGCTGGAATGAGTCAGGACGACATATCAAGTCCCAACACTTTTCGAATATGCTCAAATTTGTTACAATGGTCACACTTTAGCCTATCTGTGCTATTGGGTGCCCGGTACCAAACTTCTTCACTATTGAAGCTTGTTATTCTCCTTATCTACCAATTGCCATGGCAAATCTATCACTCACAGGAATATCCAGTTGTCTAATAGCCAAGCGTCGACTCTCCTCACTTTGAACATGAGAGTATACAGTGTTCAAATGAGGTAGAGGATCTCTATTCAGAATCTGAACTTGAACCATCTAAAATTCGGGATTCAGACCGGCGAGAAATTGGAATGTACGTGTCTCAACATGTTTGTTGAATCGTGCATAGTCTTTGGAGCTCTCCCAATTGAAACGTAAATAGTGATTAAGCTCTTCCCACATGCTACGCAATTCCGAAAAGTAGCCTAACAATGTCTTCTAACCTTGTATTTTGTTTGATAAATTCTAGCACTGCTATGAGCCTGAGAATAAGTCTGAGTCATTGAGTCCCAAATTTGTTGTGTTGTTTTCAAGAAAAGATATCATCTACTAATATGAGGTTGCATTGAATGCAACAACCAAGACATAATCAAGGAGTTCTCAACATCCCATGTTCGTACTTAGGATCTGAGATATTCGATTTTTCTCTTCCCATTCAAATAACCCGCATTCCGTCTTTCATGAATGGCTAGCTTCATAGACTGAGCCTATTCCAGGTAATTTGTGCCATCGAGTTTGACTGTGGTGATTTGGAGGTTTGAATTTTCATCTCTGACTTGCGAGGATCCAAACCCACCATTGGCAGACTATCCTGAAGTTATTTCTGACATGACTTCAAAGAAATAAACTATCACAAAAAATCTAGATCACACGAGAAATTACTCGGAAACACTAATATACCACTCACAACATAAGATAAGAATCTATCTCCGCATTCTTGACGAAAGAAAAAAAAATATAACTCACCTTGAAGGTTGTTACAACTGTGACATAGGCTGTAATAGCCAATCAAGTGTGAAGAATGAACCGGTGGAGATCCCCCAGACCCTAGAAGGTTGAATGAAGAATCCAAATGGGGTTTCGAAGGAAAGCAATTGACCTAGGATGGTTTGTGGGAGGTGGCGACAACCCTAGGTGACTGGCGGCAGCCCTAGGAGGTGGCTGATGTGGTGCGGCAGCCCCTAGATGGATGCTGCTGATGTGCATCAGCCCTAGATGGTGGTTGTTGATATGTGGCAGAGCCCAGATGGCTGCTGTTGATGACGACAGCCCCTAGATGGTAGCCCTTGGAAGGTGGGCGGCAGCCCTAGGGCTGTAGAAAGATGGAGATTGAACCCTTGTAACCGTCCTTGAGTGATCGTTGAACTTCTCAACTTGTTTCGGAACTCTCTTTGATCTAGGGTTGAAAAAAGAGACGAAGAAATTCCAGAGAAAAAATTATGTTTATTATTTCTTCATTTCTATTTATATAAGTTACATGATAAATAGAAAAAGACAAAAAACGACACGACATAAACATAAATAAAAAGAACTATGTATGATACCTACATCCTAGTAAACACGCAGATCTATAAATAAAATATTATAAAGTTCGTGAAGGTGTAATTTTAAAAACAAGCCCCTTACACCATTAGATGTGGAAAATTTCAAGCAAGGAAGGGTAGCGAGAATGATCTTGACATTGTGATGGATACTTGGGAAAAATTGTGGATTTTGAGAATCTCACCACACCAAGGACAAAATCGTTATCATTGACAAGATTACACCAATTATACAAGTCTACCATTTTCAAAGCAAACCGGTCAACTACTCACCTTCAAATGGCAGCCTTACCATGCTAGTTTGTTTCATTTGTAAATACAAGAACAAATGAATAGAAATGGCCCATTTAATCTGATCTTTGATCATAGTGAACAAAATTCCATCCAAAAGATGAAGGAAAACAACTAAAAAAAAAAAAAAAAACAAGAGAGCAAGTTAGATTTCAGTTATTCTTCACAATGGAAGCCAACCTACATGAAGGTAGTTCTATATATTATCTGAGATCCACACAAGGGAGAATGGATCAAAGAGATCTGCTGGCACAATGCTTCTAAAACAAACACTTGATGAAATTGTTGCAAATATTCTCATAGATGTTTGTAACAAAAATAGTTGGATGATTTGTAATATGGGTTTGTGAGAACCCAAGCAAAGTGGTTGAAGTGGGTTACTCTGGTAAAATTATGCATCTAGAGAACATAAAGCTATAAGAGAGAACTTCCATACTTCTGTAAATTTGGTCTACTAGGCAATTTTCCCTGTAACTGTATTGGAAAATATGATGTCTCTAGCGTTGTATCTAATATTAGTAGGGTATCATGTTGATGCTTAGTTTTGAATAAATTCAGGTACCAAGCCCAGCTTCAGAAGAATTTGATGTATCTTGCTGCAATTGCGGATGCCCAACCCCAAGCCCCGACTGTGCCTGCTCAGGTTGGTTTTGATGGAAGAATGCATACTTCAATCATCTATATAATAAAACATAACTGTAGCACCACGTGAGAAAAAGGGTAAATTCGACGCCAAGGTCCGTCGAATTTAGCCCTTTTTTGTGTAGTGTTTAAAAGAGTCGTGTTGAATTTACCCCTTTTTTCACGTAGTGTAGGACCCACTTTGCTAAAGTTTTGTGGGGGATAAAGTCCCATCGTGGGGTCCACACTACCACTTATTTCCTTTCCCCCCTTCAACTTTATTGTCTTCCCCCCTTCCCTTTCAATAATATTTCCTAATTTTACTATCTTTCCTCTTTTACCCCCTTTTCAATTATATCCCTCCACCTACATGGAGTGGGGGTCCACACTTCCTTCCTTTCCTCTTCACCCCTTTCCCCTCCCTCCCTCCCTCCCTCCCTCCCTCATTTTTCAATAACATCCCTCCAATTTTGCTACATTTCCTCTTTTACCCCCTTTTTCAGTAGTACTCCTAACTTTACTATCTTTCATCTTTTACTCTTTTATCCCAAAAAAGGATGCCCGTGCCCCTTTACCCAATTTCTTAATCATCTCTCTCCAACTTTATTATTTTTCCATTTGTTTTTTACCCCTTTAATCACAATTTTTTTTAATAATACCCCTTAAACCCAGAGAGGATGACCGAACTCTAGTCCATCAATAACATGACACTGCTTGATTATTCCTGTTAACATTTCCAGATGCTCCCACATCCAGCAATGCAACAACAGGGAGGGCATCATATGCAACATCCTCAGGCAGCTATGGCTCAACAACTCAGTGGTTTCCCACCCAAGGCCCCCATGCAGTTCAACCCACAGCAACTACAAGAACAACAGCAGACACAGCACCATCTACAAACCATGCAAGGTCGTATGGGCATGAGACATGCAGTCAACAATGGCATGCATGCCGAGGCAACTCATGGAGGTGGCAATGGTAGTGGCCCACCACCATCGACTGCAGGCCTAACTGATTTTTCACGAGGTGGTGGTGGTCGCAGTAGCGGTGGTGGTGGTAGTGCTTCTAGCAATTCATTGGATGGACGAAGAAACAAGCAAGATGGCATTGAGGGAGGTTCTAGTGATGGACAAGGAAACTCTGCAGCAGCTGCACATAGCAATGCTAATAGGGAACCCTCACATAATACTTGAAAGGATCAGAGTATGGATGCTTATTGTAATGGTTGTGTCTTTGAGTGTTAGTGTGTAACGGTTTCTGGCATTATTTGGGATGAAGAATTGGATTTGATGATTGGTCCCAAAAAAATTGTCAACTTGATTGGACCAAAGTCATATCCTTGGTTGGATCAATTTGCGTTATATATTAAAAGAATTTTGAAGATTATGTAATTAGCCTACTTTACAAAACAACCAAACCTTTCAAAATCTGTTATAAAATTCATTGGATTGGTTCTTAACAGCGATAAGAGAGTTTTTCCAAAATCAGTTATATTTCGAAAAATATTTTTAACCATAATTTTCAGTAAGACTGGCAATTCTTTTAGATATCTATGGACATTTTAACAAAATCCAATTGGATTGGACACCAGATGATCAGTCTGGTTTTCAAAATGCTCCTTTCTTGCATAAAGTATAACAATTAGTTAATTTATTTTATTTATAGTGAAATCCATATCTTTTGAAGTAAATGGCCTACTCGGAACTATTAAATTAAAATATAAAGAGAATTTTCTCTACATGAACCAGGATCTTACCGACCTGTTGGCACCCGACTTTCGATTATGCATCTAGAGTTTGGATCTTGTACTACTGCAGTTGGATAACAGCCAGATTACCATCTCTTTTGTTTTACGCACCAAAATTAGTTTGATTGATGCTCGTGAACCCAGTTCCAATTGTTTATTCGATTTGACAAATCAAGAACCAATAGTGGACTTGTTTTACTAATATTTTTTTATTTATAATAATAATATTAAGCACTATCCAATTAATCTTACTAAGGGCATCCAAAACTTCAGGGTTATGGAGGACAAAATTCTATGAGAGCCAAAACATTTCTCAAAATATGAGTTAGAAACTTCAGAATGGGCTGAACTTTTTGAGATCAGCTAATTCTGAAGCTTTTATCCAAAATTGGCACAATGTTTGGCTCTCTTTAAGATGTGGAACAGTAGCCATCCATTTTCAAAACCTTGGTTGAAGCATTTTTTTATTTTAATTATCAGGGTTTTTCTATGAAATCTGGAGAGCTGCAATGTTGGATTGCCAATGTGGTAATCCATTTTAACAAAACAACCGTTATTAAGTTAAAATCTTAACAAGAAAAGTTTTTTTTTTATTTTTTTTATTTTCTATTAAGTAATCAGATTAGAGACGCAGATCCTATTATTCTTAGGTATCCTCTTCAAAAGTTTGATTTGCTTGAAAATTAATTGTTGGCATCAACTACCAACTGAAGAATAACGTGTAAATGATTGCCATGTCAGACAACTGATGAGTAAAGGAGATATATGTAGGGTAGATTCTAATTCCAAGGATTTCAGTATGAAATCTAAACTGAGAACCAGACTAAAGTAATTTCATTCTGGGTTCGGTTACAGACCAAAAACTGGAGCCCACCTGTTGAGACCCCTATATTATGCCATGGCAATTGGCATGAGTGAACAATTCCATGACAAAGATGGATTTTTCAACCAAAATGAAGATCTAAGGATATGAAGAACATAGGTGTACTTGGCAAATATGTATCAAATCCAAGGTCTCCTCTGGATCGTGTTGAGGTGCATGTTGTACCATCCATCAAACAGAACGATAAATATCCAACGATTTCCATCAATTCAGAAAATTACTACTTCATAATTAAAAGATCATAAAACACTAAATATGTGAGCAAGTTGCATTAAAATATCACTCTTTTAGAAATTGAGCGTTCAATCCAAGTTTCAAAATGCATACAAAAGGAACACACCTTCGGAAGAAAAAACCAGTGGGTGATTCCAATCAAATCATTCTATAGAAAGAGATGATTATGGGAGATTACGACCAGAGAACACATTCTCCCCTCAAATTATGTCCTCCCCAAGCACGGAGTAAGTCAGTGATCAACTCAAGCAATTCGTTTTCAGAAAATGGTCGATATTTAATCCAATAAGGTCCCTGTGGAACCAGAAAACTTTGATTAATTATGTTGTTAAATGCAAAATAAAGCAAAAGTATTAAGAAACAATCAACTGTCTATTTACAAAACGAATCAGAGTTGAGTTATGTAAACTTGGAAATTAATTTCCACAAGAATTGTTTCGGAGATTAGGCATGTAATCATAGGATATAAGAATACTATAGTAACCATACGAACAATTCTAAAATATGAACAGTGATTAAATAAAACGACTAACTAAACACAAATGTTGGACTACGGACATGTGACAGTAAGCCTTCAATGATATCATGTAAATATGGTAAATCTCTTTCCAACCCAGAACTCATGACTATGTTGTAATGACAGAAAAATAGCATCAGTAAAATAAAGAGATCTTTGTTTTCAAACATTTATGCCTTTTTTCTTTTAGAGAAAAGAATAAAAGAGAAAAACAGGAACTGTGTTAGTCCACACGCAGCACTGTAACCTTTATCTAAACAAAAGAATTACTAAATAGTCTACACCTACTGTGAATACTATAGAAATGGATATGGAATTAATAATATATATCTATATCTATATAACAAAACACAATTGTAGGATCCACTTTGCTACCGTTTTGTGGGAATAAACATCCCGTCCAGCTACAGTGGGTGGAGTCCACACTACTCACTTTATTGCCTTTCCCCTTCATCCCCTTCAACTTTATTATCTTTCCTCCTCCCTTCCCATCCATTTTTTCAATAATATCCCTCTAATTTTACTATCTTTCCTCTTTTACACCCTTTTCTACAATACACCTCTAACTTTACTATCTGTCCTCTTTAACCCATTTTATTGTCTTTCCTCATCTCCCCCTTTCTTAATAATACCTCTCCAACTTTATTATTTTTCATAAAGATGGTCAAGTAACTAAACATGAACATTACCATGATGATATAAAGCAACTGAGGTAAATCTCTTACCAACCCACAGATTCATGGCTATATTGTAACAACAGATAAAAGAGTATAAGTACTTATCCTTTTTTGATAAACAAGTGGTGTTAGTGGTTAGTAAGTAGTAGGTGAAGGCAGGTTTTAAACCTACGTCGTGGCATCAACACTCACAGACCTTAACCAACTTCACAAGCTGGCAGCCTGACACCTTCAAATAGTACCAGTAGATATGGGATCTATGTTCAAACATTTATGCATTAAAATGAAAAGAAAAGAAAGACTGGGTCACATTAGAACACAACCAAAAACCTAACCCTAGTCTGGTCAAAAAGAATTATTGGATCGTCAAAAATTTCTCCATGCACCTTGGTGTTGATTATGACAAACACAGTAGTGGATACTTATTATGGCAAACTTTTTCCTAAACCTACTAACCTAGGTGGAGCTTACTTCCAAGCATATACAAGAAAAGTGCTGGATTAGAACATAGGTGTTTAACTCTCCATTTGCTTTAGTTAGTTCAAGGGATGAGAGACAACTTGGAGCTCAACTATGTCAGATATTCCAAAAGTAGAACATGAAAGAACGTGCTCTACCCTTACTATAGTAGCTACAAAATAAAGAGATAGATACTCGACATTTTTATATTTTTAATTTCTTCTAGAGCTTAAGTCCAGTGTGACATTGAACTAACTAATAGATGAATGAAGCCTTTAAAAATCAATTAGCAACTCCAAAAGATTGTTACAGGTTTGAGGTTAAGAAATCCAACTGTCTAAATTATATGCTATACATAAACCAACAAAAGGCTATAATGGATTGCAGGTCTGAAAAGATTAAAAAACGAGCAGAATATAACATCCACACTAGCTACTCAGACAGCATAAAAAGAAGCATACTTACTATCTTCTAGAAGTCAATGCAGCTCCAGCAGCCCTGTCAAAGGAAGAAGCATTAACTTCAATAAGCTTTTAAATGAACATAAAACTATAAAACTAAGACTGAAAGAAACAGGTTGCAACCATTGAGGTCGTAAGAATCAATTACCTTCCCTGCTGTTTCCCTCCAAAATTCACGCCATGTCTTCCGTTACTCAATCCTTTGTTTTGGAATGTAGCCAAGTTTGTTCTATCAGGATTTGCTCCATTTCCAACTGCCATATGTACAGAAGAATGACTGGATCTAATTTCTGATTGCAACCCATTCAGTTCCAAAGGATCCTTAGGTTTGCTCAAAATTTTTACGTTTGAAAGTCCTCGAACAAAGTTGTAACAGACACCATTTGACTGTTGGCTCTGCATTGCTGAATCTGCTAAATTGACACCTTCAGTTTCTGTGGCACCATTCTTCACAGCTTTGGAATTGATGGAGGGAATCTTCTTCAAGCGATGATTCTGTGCCATGGGAGTGACAGCGACAGAGGGTAACAACGATGAATACGTAGTGGGAGCTGCAGCTGCAGCAGCCACTTTTGCCATAGCAGCACTAGCAGATATGATTTCTTGTGCTCCTTCACGAAGCTGAATAAAGTCCCCCTCAATAAAAAATAACTGAATTGCAAAGTGAGATACTAGTAAGCCTCCCTTATAAAAGGTTTATTTATATCGCAAGGTATAAAAATGGTGTTACATGAATGGGACTTACTTCAGGATGACCAGATAGAAAGTCATCAAGCTTTCCGTATTTTTTCTTATAATCATGCCAATGAAGTGGAGCAAGCATTTTCCCAAGTCTATTTGGTAGCTGTATTTAGTAAGGATTAAAAAAAAACCATCAATCATATAGATTTGGACAGACATAAGACCAAACTCCAAGGGGAATATCCAAAATGACTAGCCATTCCATTATGGATAGTCATTTTGGATACACTAATGCTGGGGTGACGTTGGATTTACTGTGATTTTTACATTTCTGACATGGAGGTGCATACATAACCGTAGATACTTTTACTCGTATCTCGAGGAAATGCATCTATGGTCATGTGCGCACCCCATGTTAGAAATGTAAAAAATCCAATGTCACCCCAACACGACTCTTTTGGATATTTAAAGGGTATGCACTCCAACCATGCTATCCAAATGGTTATCTATAGATATTTTTAAATAATTTTAATTGAGATGGAGATGGCTACAGCATTGAAAACCCCCAAAATCCAAAATGACTCCAAAATAGTTGTTGGGGGATGGAGACTCCATTTTGGAGTGGGATGGATAGAGTGTTGGAGACACATTTTGGATTTAGCTCTCCAAAATGGCAGTTGAGAGGGGATGGAGACTGTTGGAGTTACTCTAAGATTTGGTATTAGTGAAAATGGTATTTGGTGTGACCATTTATAGACTCACAGTTGAGCTAATTCTAATTCGGCCACCAGAACCAGCTGGAATTGCACGAACAATACAGGCCAACAATGATCTTTCATCTAGAAGAGTAGGCTCTGGAATCTTTCCCAGCATCATTGAATTTGATCTCCGTATGGTGGAGATAGACGAATCAATCAAAAAAACGCCAGTGGCATTGCTGTCGATGGTTCCACTAGATTTGACTTGATGTATTGGAGTCTCAGAAAGTGATGGCGGCTCAACCGTCAAACCCTTCTCTTGTAAACTGTTAGTCACAGTGATTGTGTTCTCATCTCCCTGCAGGAATCAAAGTTAGCTATATCCAAGGTATTAAATTTTGATTTCAATGTCTATATGGTCATCTTGGAAATGGAAATATTTTGACCAATGTGGAAATAAATATAATTTTCAAGGAAATGACGGAAATATTATGAAATGATAGAAATGTCAAAGAAATTTTCTTTAGAAGTGTAGGAAATAATAAAACACAAATGAAAACACATTCATAAATCATCAAACTATAATAAACAGCAACATATCAAAAAATATATAGCCATATGAATTATAGAAATGAAGATTAGTAAAATTTCACTACACGGAGTATCTAAGAGTCCGACACCTAAAACAACTATATGCTTATTGGAAATAAGAATAATAATATATCATAACAACAAATACTTTAATATGTATCAGTTTTTTAAATCAGTAAAAAATTAGGTACTAATTATTACATTATTATAATCTATAAAATAAAAAACGCTATCATATGTATTTTTTAAATGTGCATGAATAATTTTCTTTTTTCATATAGATAATGTGTATAAATAATTTACTAATATATCTAACTAATTAGAACATAAATGATTGCATGTGTGTACTATATGACTATTTCAATTTAAGTATACTACATATCGAAATATTTTAACCAAAATCTTGGATTTCTATACCTAACATTTGGTAATTTCTGTCGAAATTCACTATTCACGGAAATATTTTGTGAAATGAATTGTGATTTTCATTGATATATATACATAAAGAAACTGCTGGCTAATCCTAATGGAAATGTCAAAATTAAATACTATGGCTATATCTTTTCTAAGACCTATCAGCCGATTCCAGGAATTTCCAGGATAACTTCATAGTCCCAACTGTAAAAGAAAAGGATATGTTTTATGATTCAAGTGGATACAAGTAATAATCTCCAGTGATAACAAACCTTGGTCTCACTGTTCTGATCAGGGTCCAATCCTAATGCATCATGAAACTTTGAAGAACTTTCTTGTAAATTTGGGTCTAGTTGCTGGGTAATCAAGTACGTTTTGTTATTTGCTTCAAGAATCTGATACCAAAGAGATTGGTGGTCATGAGGACAGTGTTCAATAAATGAAATACAGCAACACTTTCCATTATATGGGCTTAGACTCATAGCTGTTGGTTTGACACATTGCAAAACAACTTTGAGGTAATGGGTTTGAGTCCAGCTTACCAAAAAATATATAATAAATAAAACATTTTCCATTACATAACCTGTGCTTCCACACTGGATGCGGTGATTGCAGGACCGGGCTCCTGGCTTGGGCTGATACGAGATTCCAGATAGTCTGAACGGAGAACTTGTCCATTTTCTGTAACCTCATAGTCATAATGAGCACCTGAGGTCAAAAGATTCTGCTCGGTTCCAGAAGGTAAATACTGGCTTTGATTTGATATCTGCAAACCCTCTGATACAACCTGAAGGAAGAGAAACAGATAACCATTATCTGGATTCTGGAAAATCATGGCTGATATCAAACACAAAGGATTACCTGCTGGTTCTGCCAATGTTGGTGGAATGAAATTGCAGGGATTGGTTGAAAATGTCCCACATGAGGTTGAGGAACGTGTGAATTGGCTGCTGATGGTATGGAGTGCGGAGCACCTTGTTGATGCATAACAAAAGGATGCAATGCAGTCATCTGTCCAGGTGAAAGGTAGGCACCCATCCCTAATAGGGATGATGGAACTACTGGAACCCCTGGAGCATGTTCGGCCTAATGAAAAAAAGAAGAAAAATGGATTTCAATTTCTGAAAATTCAAAATAGTGAACCCATGATACCACTAATTCCGATATAATGAATATCTCTGAAGTGAACTCAGATTTTTAAAATTTTCAGCAAAACTGTAACAATTCCATAATTGCTTCCAAACGAATTACATACTTGCAAGCATTAGCAGGCAAACAAAAACATTCAGCTTTGGATACCCATCCGGAACAATAAGTGATCACAAACTACAAGAACCACAGATCACCACTTCTAAATAGTAATAATAAATCAATCAAAAAATAGTTAAAGCCCCAAAAGAGCTATTCAGTTTTGGCTTGCAAGGATTTTTAGGGGTGTGGAGTGATCCCCCTGGTAAAGGTGAACATTGTTTGGTTGGTTAGGAGTTGGGACAAATGATCATTACCTTTGGGTAACCATCTGGAACAAATGTAATAACAAGCTGCAAGGAGAGTGCAGATCATCGCCACTAGATTGTATTAATAATTATACAAGAAAAGAGTGCCATAAATGATGCCCCCTAATGATTGTTGATATTAGGAGAAAAAATGCATACTTTTACAAGCTTGTTCATATTGTTATTTACTCCATTTTTTCACTAAATAAAAAGAGATTCTACTGCAATTTGTTGGGTCCTTTCTGAAACAAGAAAATTTTGATTTCCAATCAGTGATTCTTTAGTAGTTCTAAATCTAGACTAGAGAACTTTTAGGGTTACACCATTGCTTTCAAATAGATGTTACAGCATTCAAAACCAATCCATCGACAAATATATCACCCCAACTAATACAGTAGAAGTTCCTCAAATTGCTTCTCCACCATAAATGCACAGAAAATGGATCCCAGGATATGACAAATTCGCCATTATAATCATGTGTTTATTGCTACATGCAACTTTAGAATAGATGCAACTAAGATGGTGATCAAAAATAAATTTTCTGAAAAAACAAAATTACACAGATAATCCTACCTCAGTCAATGCATTGCCAGTTGAAACAAAAGGGAGAACACCATCCACATTTCCATTTGGCGAGACTTCAGAGTTAGCACTTAAGTTGCCACCTTCATTGACATTATATTGGTTTCCATTAATGTGTCCATATGTAGGTACACCCTTTGAATCTGTCTGCGTCACACGTGACTCATCAGTATATGTTCCACTCCTTTCTCTTGCCTCAGCCAACTCTAATTGAAGCTGTTGTATGGCTTGCAAATGATGCCTCTCCATATCTGCAAACTAAAGTAATTAACATAAACAAGTCAATATATTTTATTTAAACTAATATTCAACTGGATGTGGTCAAGGTTTAAAAGCACAACTTAACAGTTCTGGAAGAAATTTGGACAAAAGTAATGACAGAATACACAATCCATGACATCCATGAATGAAACTATCGCATTACCACAAAGAGGGAAATGAAAATTTCCAAAAATGCAACAAAAAGAAAAAGCAACCTGAAGGCAGAACTGGTTAAAATGTTCTGTACGTTTTCGCAGCTCCGAATGTACAGAATGGTCCATTTCCTGAACACGTGCAACCCAGGCTTGGGCCTCCCTTAACTGTTCATCTTTGTATACAATAGTTTCTTGAGCAACCCTATGCTGAAAAGACAGGTCATTGTTAAACAATGTACCTTCTGAGCTAAAAATAAAATATTTCAATTGAAAAACTTAGATACCACCATAGAAAGCACCTTGCACTATGAACAAGGTTTATTAGAAAAGAAGTAAGCAAGATGATACTAAAATGAAGGGTGATTTGGAGATACTCCACCACATTTTGTGTTTTGAAACTGATGGCACACTCCATTTGACATTGGTCTTCACTGAAGACGAAAAAAAATTGGTTTAAATGCCTTCCACTTCAACATCTACAGACCCTTAATTTTTTTCCCCAAAAATCTATCATCTTCAAGCTCTTGAACCACAAGGGTAACAAAAAAAAAAATTAGCCCATTCAACCTCGTCTTCAATTCATATTCCACCTCTTGTAGAAAACCTATGATATTTCTACCCAAAATTTCATCATCTCTTACTTCCAAAAAATCATAGGGTGCTCTTGCCATTTGAATGTTGAAGGAGATAGACAAAGGGAAAAAAATTTACCTTAGATGTTGAAGAAGACCAGTTTTGGGATGAGGGTGGGGAATCAAGGGTTTTTGGCCAGAGGTTAAAGATGAGGATGTTTATGTCATTTTTGTTAGTCATCCAAATTAGAACGAGGTCAAGGGGTGAATGTCATCCGTTTGAAAACATAAGGGGTATCTAAATCATTCACCAAAATGTGAAGAATATGAATTAAGAAACATGATTCATTTTAAAGCAATTGATGTGTCAACTTCCTAGTGAAAGCATAAGAACATAACTTATAAAATTTTAATGAACAAACCTGTTCTTCCAATTCTAGAAACTGCCGTTCTTTTTCTTGAATATGTTCTTTGAGCTCATGCATTTGTTTGTGATGTTCGGTTCTTTCAGCTTCAGAGTTATCACGCTCTCTTCTGCAAAAGAAGTACACCCCTCTTTCAATTATAAATGACCCTGAACACCATGATCCCAAGTGTTGCATCTTTGTTATAAATGTCATATGAAAGAAAAATCTACTTCATGGTGAGACCTTTGTATAGGGATAAAACTTTATCAGGTGCATATATACAACTGCACAATTCCGGTTTATAGATTACTAGCTTCCCTCAATCAAGACCACCGTAGGTAAAAAAGTCAAGTACAACATTGCCGAGATCAACTTCATTTAATGGATGCATAATGAAACTATCTACTTGAAAAAGACAAACTTTAAAATTAAGATAATAATATCAATACCAATAACAATGTAGATACGCATAAACAGGATTTCTTAAGGACACCACACATACCGAAAGGCTGCCAACTCCTGCTTTTGCTCCCTAAGAAGGTCTTCCTTAGCCCAAACCTGCCACAAAGAAACAAAATGTGGGAAATAAATATTTAAACAACAATCCACTGTAAGAAAGATAACATTAGAGAATTTCATTGGCTTGGCAGAAAGCTCAACAAACCACTTCTTTGTCAATTTTGGTTGCACGTAGTTCCCTATCTTTATCTTCCATCCTGAGTTCCAACTCACGTATGGTCTGTTCCCTTTCCAGTAGTTTCTCCTGCATGACCAGATACATAATACCAAATGGAGTTGAAAGTATATGCATTGCAACATGTTAATCTGCCTTTTCAAAATGCATCAATACCATGCTGAGAAAAGAAACACCAAAGGGATCCCAAACTTTACTGTAGATTATCAATTGTTCACAAGGTTACAACGGGATGAATACAAATAATTTGTTGGAACAATAGAAAAGGAGCTGGAATTGCATTTGAAAAGATAGCAATAATAGCATCTATCTTGCAGGTTGAAACATACATCCCAGAAATTATCAGCATAAAATCAAAAACAGCTATCCAAATTGAAACTCAATAGTCCAATTAGAGGAAAGACAAGTAATGCAAGTGAATCTAACTCTACTAAAGAAAGGGTTTTACAAATTCAGCATAAAAGCGTATTGATTTTTCCCCCTCAATCAACAACTGTTATCCAAATTGAAACTATGAACTCCAATTAGAGGAAAGACGAGTAATGCAGCTGACTCTAAGGGTGAATTCCCTCCTCAATCAACAGCTGTTATCCAAATCAAAACTATAAAGTCCATTTAGAGGAAAGACAGGTGATGCAGCTGAGTCCAACTCCACCAACAAAAGGGTTTCACAAATTCAGCAAAAAAACGAATAGATATGAGCTTCCCCTTCAATCAACACCTGTTATCCAAATTGGAACTATATAGTCCATTACTCCAGTTAGAGGAAAGACGAGTAATGCAACTCAGTCTAACTCTACCATACTAAAGGGCTTTACAAATTCAGCAGAAAAACTTATAGATCATGAGCTTTCCCCTCAATCAACACAAACTCAATAGTCCAATTAGAGGAAATACGAATAATGCAGCTGAGTCTAATTCAACCAAACAAAAGGGTTTTAAAATTTTAGCATAGAAACTTATGAATCATGAGCTTCCCCCTCAATCAACAACTACTATCCCAATTGAAACTCAATAGTCCAATTAGAGGAAAGACGAGTAATTCAGCCAAGTCTAACTCTACTAACGAAAGGGTTTTACAAACTCAGCCTAAAAAATTATAGATCATGAGCTTCCCACTCAATCAACAACTTCTGAAACCAAATAGTCCAATTAGAGGAAAGACAAGTAATGCAGCTGAATCTAACTCTACAAACAAAAGGGTTTTACAAATTCATCATAAAAACTTATAGATCATGAGCTTCCTCCTAGATCAAAAACTGCAATCCAAATTCAAACTCAATTGTCCAATTAGATGACAGACAAGTAATGGAGCTGAATCTAACTCTACTAACAAAAGGGTTTTACAAATTCAGCATAAAAACATATCGATTACGAGTTCCCCCTCAATCAACAACTGTTATCCAAATTGAAACTATGAAGTCCAATTAAAAGAAAGACTAGTAATGCAGCTGGATCTAACTCTACTAACAAAAGGGTTTTACAAATTCAGAATAAAAACGTATCAACTATGAGTTTCCTCCTCAATCAACAACTGTAATCCAAATTGAAACTATAAAGTCCTATTAGAGGAAAGACCAAGAATGCAGCTGAATCTAACTCTACTAACAAAAGGGTTTTGCAAATTCAGCATAAAAACATATCAATTATCAGTTTCCCCCTCAATCAACAACTGTAATACAAATTTAAACCATAAAGTCCAATTAGAGGAAGGACTAACAATGCAGCTGAATATAACTCTAATAACAAAAGGGTTATACAAATTTAGCATAAAAACATATCAAGTACAAGTTTCCCGCTTAATCAACAACTCGATTTGGAAGAAAGACTAGTAATGCAGCTGAATCGAACTATACTAACAAAAGGGTTTTGCTAATTCTTACTTCTTGTAGATAACAAACATGTAAAGTAAATAATAATAAAAAAACCCAAACCTTTAGCTTGGAAGCAATGTTGGCATGCTCTTTGATCTGGGCATCGAAACTGCTCTGCAATTCCATTATCTCAGATCTAGCTATGGCCTGAGCTCTAAGATCAATCTCCATCTGTTGAAACTCCTCTCTCTGCCTGGATACACTGTGAAGCTGATGCCGCAAAGGATCATTATCAAGGCTCTCATCCATTGTAATCGAACAGAAGTCAACATTGAGAGACCCAGATCCTTGCTGCACCTTGAATAACGCACAATCAACCTCAGATTCCAATATAAAAAAACACCTAAAAAACAACAATCTGATTATCATAAAAACAAAATTGTTAGTTTGTTACCTCATATATCGTTCTCTCATCAGATTGCCCCAACTTCGATCGCTCCAAATCCTGCCCAAAAAAAAAAAAACATTCCATGATCAACAAATCCAGTAAAACTAAAACCCTAAATACCTCCTAGTTTCTAATTTCTAGTTTTCTACCTCATTCGAAATGTTTCGAACCGAATGTTCAGGAACAGAACGCCATTCCTTCCTCGTAGACTGAGACCCGCCCCGACCAGCAGAGACCACGGTCGCAGCCTCCATAGAATCGAAAGTTACAACCTCCAAACCTCTCTCAGACAGATCTCGAATTCAAAATCAATTTCGAAACACAGTTGGTAATCGTCTTGTAAATCAAAAACCCTAATTTTTGGTGAGAAAACCCTAGAAGCAGAGAAGATCTCCACTGTGGAAAGCTAATAGTAGAACCAGATTCGAGTGAATCAAAGAACACCACAAACAGATTTTGAGATTAAAACGAAGAACGAAGAGCGTAATACTGGTAGCTTTGGGAGAACTGAAGAAGATATTTCCTTTATGAATTTGTATTGTTTCTTGGAGTAGGTTCTTATAATTATCGAGTTTTAAGAGGACTAAATTAGAATAAATAAAGGACAGAGAGAGAGAGAGAACCCGCTATTAATAATCATAAAGTTTGTTGGATTGAAATTAGGAATCTGACCCGGATTAAGAGGGTCAGATAGTCAACAAAACGTCTTAGAGAGCTATAAGACTACTACTGTGCTGCAAAATTTATGGAGTCCTAAATTGACTCTATCATCTGAATCGTACACGTGGTCAGAAATTTAAAATTTAGAACATTTACTTAAGACTTGATGGTCCAGTTATCTGTTGGCGTCGAGTTCAATTGATTTTGACTAACAGTTTGGGTCACGAAGTCAAACATTCGACGGTCTAGATTGATGGGTCTAACAGATGATGATGTGCTAATCAGATTCCTTAGTACCAGACGAACTATGAATAAAAATGAGAGCTTCTATTGGCACACCAATTTTTACTTACAACACATCAATCTTTGTGCTCAACAATTGAATTTCGAAAGAATTGGTGTACCAATATGTTAGAGATAAGGAATAATCAATCATTCCTTATCTCCACATAACACAATTTCAACAATTCAATCTCAAAACTCAAAAGAGAAATTACTATAGTACCACTCTATCATGATAGAAAGTGATTTCTCGTAAAAAAAAAAAAAAAAAAAATGGGCTGTTGGCATCATCTCAAGATAGAAGATGCTTCCTAATTTAAATTTGTAATTTACTTACACTACATGGCAGTGCCAATATACTCTTCTTCTAAGTTGGATTATATCATCCCTCACTGAGGATGTCCATGCCCAAATTATTGGGTTGTCCAACTCGAAAGAAGTTTGGACAGCACTAGAGGAATCATACACGTCTCACTCGCGTGCTCGAATAATGCAACTTCGCATGGAACTGCAAACACTTAGAAAGGGCAATGACCCTATTCAAAAATACTTCAATCGTGCTAAAGCATTGGCTCATCAACTTACCATGGCTGCAACGACCTATGCATGAAGAGGATTTAGTCCTCTACATTCTTGGCAGACTCCCATCAGAATATGGCCCGATTAGAACGTCAATCTCCACACGGGTAGAATCTGCTACTCTTACAAAACTCTATGGCATTCTCCTAATAGAAGAAAGCCGCGTCAATCAAGAGACACAAACTGATGAATTGTCTCCTGTTGCCTATAGAATCAATAGATCTAAGTCAGGATGTGATCAATCATTCAATCGTGGAAATCACAATTCTTTCAACTTTAGAAATAGAGGACATGGACGCGGTCGTGGTTCCTACTACTAGTCTCCTCACAACCAAGCAAACGGTCAAATGCTTCAAAGCCACCACACTCGGCCCATCTGTCAAGTGCGCAATCAAGTTGGTCATACTGCCTTTACTTGCCATCATAGATTTGATGAGGCATTTCAAATTACTCCTCCTCAGGCCTATCACACTTCAACAATGCATCCCACTAATGATCACTGGTACATGGATTCATGTGCTACACACCACATCACCTCCAATCTCTTAAATTTAAGCATTCGTTCTAACTACTAAGGGAAAGATACAGTTAGGATGGATAATAGTACAGGTTTGGCTATAAAACACATGGATTTTTCTACCTTTACTAATAAAAAATCACAATTTGTTTTGAATGAAGTTTTACATGTTCCACATATCATACAAAACCTTCTTTCTGTCAACAAGTCCACCAAAGATGATCATTGCATATTTGAATTTTACCCTTCATTTTTGTGTGAAGGACTTATAAAGGAAGAAGGCCATACTTCAAGGACTAAGTAGACATGGTCTCTATGAACTAGTATTCAATAAAGGAAATCAGAATAAAGCAGCTCTACTTCATGAGGAAGCTTCTGTGGACACATGGCATTCTCATCTTGGACACCCAGTCCTTCGAACAATTTGATTTGTCTTCTCCAAATTTAGTATCCCATTTTATTCTAATAAGTTCCCAACAGTGTGTGATGCATATCAAAAAGGTAAAAGCCATGCCTTACCCTTTCCATTAGCATCCACCCTGATGATTGGACCTCTTGATCTTATTTATTCTGATGAATGGGGTATTAGAACCCATGTAACGTGTGTCCTCATTGACCTTGGTCAAGTTGACCTCCATGGTTTTGTTTTCAAATCGCACAAAGATTTTATGATATTTAAAAATATTAATATTAATAGAATTTCAATATAATTAAAATTCTTTATCCTTTAAAGATTAGTAGGAGACCTTAATGGATAGGAAATCTACTAAAAAAGTGATTCTAGGCCCTCAACTTCCATCTATAAAAAGGGATCGGCTACCCCATATTGAGTACGTTAAACACATAATGATTTGTGGAGAAACAACAAAATAAGAGAAGTGATATCCATCAATCACTAACCTAACCAATCCACATAGAGAGAAGGGGGAAGGTGAGTCTAGCAATAAAAGGGATCAAATTCTATTGAGGTTTCGAAGGTTATGAGAAACATGGATTAAAATACACACCTCCAACACATTGAATCAAAGATTAAATTACGATGGCATAAGGCAAGTAACCATACCCTATTTTAATTTAACATGAATATGTATGTTTGAGATATGTGTTGATTAGTTTCTATTGAGACAATGACAGTCATGTTGAATATTTGAATACATAAATTTTACAATATGAGGTCCTGCCCCAATTGCTTCTATTGATGGACATTTTTATTATGTTCACTTTATTAATGCCTTCAGTAAATTTACTTGGTTATACCCACTTGATAAGAAATCTGATGTGTTATCCACTTTAATTAAATTCAAAAATCTGGTTGAAAACACCTTTGACAAAACAAAAAAAAAATCAAATTCCTTCAAACGAACGGGGTGGAGAATATAGAAGTGTTTCAAAATACATTAAGTCTCGGTCATCGTGTCTCATGTCCTCACACACATCAACAAAATGGTGCATCTGAGCGAAAACACTGCTATATAGTCGAAATCGGATTAGCCCTCCTAGCTCATGCCTCAGTTCCATATCATTTTTGGAACTATGCCTTTGAAACTATAGCATGCCTAATCAATCACTTGCCAACACTAATTCTCCACAATATCACACCACTTGAAACACTCTTCAAGTCCAAACAAGACTATTTATTTCTCAAAACCTTTGGTTGTGCTTGCTACCCTTGTCTTTAACCTTATCAAACTCACAAAATGGAAAAATCACTCCACAAAGTGCATTTTCTTGGGTTATAGTTCTCTCCATAGAGATTATCATTGTTTTAATCCCATTAATTAGAAAATTATCATATTTAGAAATATTGTATTAGATGAAAATTGCTTTCCTTTTGCAGGTCTTATACCATCCAATGCCACAACCCCAATTTCTTCACACCCAACACCAACACCACCACCACCAATTGTAGCCCCATGCTCACATTCTCAACAACCTCTTACCTTACCTCCACCAAATTCTCCCATGATGCTACCTTCTCCCTCTAGATCTCCACCACACCTAGTTGAACCTATTGTTGCACCACTACCTGTCCCTTCCAATCAAGTCTTGACACTCTGAACCACTTGGAATCCATCAATCATTCCAAACATAAATCCACCATAAAAAAATCCTAAAAAATCACAAATCAAAAATCTCTCATTCATACCCACCCAATGATAACAAGGCACCTGAATACCAAAGAAACTTTATCTTGCAACCAAACACCCACTATCTCAAAGTTTTGTTGTTGATTCAACAATTGACCTCATACTAACCTCTTTTACCATTGCAAACAAAAGTCCTTAATGGTGTGCTGCAATGGCCGAAGAATTTCACACTCTCCTTAAGACTCACACATGGACATTGACCCATCCATAGTCACAATCAAATGTTGTTGGGTGCAAGTAGATCTTTCGAATAAACAAATGTTCTGATGGGTCCATTGAGCGTTGCAAAGCACGTTTCATCGCCAAAAGCTATAATCAACAATAAGGAATCGATTATATAGAAACCTTCAGCCTTGTGGTCAAACCAGCCACCATCCACACCATTTTATCTTTGGTCGTTGATCATGGTTGGAAACTTCGCCAACTTGACATTCATAATGTCTTCTTTCATGGAAATCTCTCTGAAGAGGTTTACATAATGCAACCTCCAGGATTTACAAACAAATAATTTTCAAATCATGTTTATCGAATTTTGAAGTCCTTATACGAGCTTAAACAGGCTCCACACACATGGTTTGAAATGCTTAGTACATTTCTTCTTCATAATGGATATTTAGCCTCACAAACGGATACATCACTTTTCATCAAGACTAATTGTCACCTAGTTATCTGTCCTTGTTTATGTTGATGATCTTATCATCACTGGAAATTCATCTCTAGCTATCCAACAACTCTTGGTAGAGAATTTGCAATCAAAGACCTCAGTGCCCTCAATTTTTTCTTAGGCATTGAAGTTATCCACATAACACATGGCTTGTTGTTAACGTAACGTCAATATATTGTGGATCTTCTCAAGCGAGTCTCTATGGATGGTGCAAAGCCACTTTCCAATCCTCTCTCTCCAAACACTAAGCTATCTCACTCAATGGGTGAGCCCTTTAAAGATGCCACACTTTACAGAAGCATCGTTGGTACTCAACAATACACCACCATTACTTGATTGGACTTATCCTTCTCCGTCAACAAGGTCTATCAATTTATACAACATCCATCGGACGTACATTGGGTTGATGTCAAACGGATATTTAGATATCTCAAGGACACGATTTATCATGGACTCTCAATAAATAAGTCACGCTCTTTTCAATTATCGACCTATTTAGATGTCGATTGGGGAGATTGTCCAGATGATCGAAAATCAATGGGTGGATATGCAATTTTTCTTGGACCAAACATTATTTCATGGAGTTCATGGAAACAAAAATCCATTGCAAGATCAAGCACATAATCTAAATATAGAGCTCTTGCAGATGCAACATCAGAAATCACATGGCTCCAATCTTTGCTTTTATGGACTACATGTTCCACAATAGAAATGTCCTATTCTTTAGTGTGATAACATTGGAGCCACCTATCTGTTCTCCAACTCAATATTTCACAATCGTATGAAACATATTGAAATTGTGTGTCATTTCGTTTAAGATAAAGTTGTCAAACACGCTCTCGAAGTTCGGTACATCTCCACCAAGGATCAAATCGCTGATATATTGACAAAACCTCTCTCCACAACAAGGTTCAAACTTCTCAAGTACGAGTTCAACATCACATACGAGATGCTTCACTTGCAGAAGGGGAGGGGGGGGGGGGGAATAATCAATCATTCCTTATCTCCATAGCACAATTTCAACAACTCACTCTCAAAACAGAAACTACTATGGTACCACTCTCTCAAGATAGAAAGTGAATTTCTCATAAAAGAAAGTGGGCACCTGTCATCACCTCAAGATAGAAAATGCTTTCAAATTCAAATCTGTAATATATAGTAGATTTCTCAATATAGAAATTGTTATGTAATTGAAAATCCTACAGTTGTACACCTAAGATATTTTATAATGCATTCGATACCTCTCTCAAATTATGAGAGAAACCATTCATAAAAATAGAAGAGTTTTGTGCTCTCACACAATACGATCTCTCTTTTAGAAATTCTCTTATGGACTCTTAAAATATATAAGTTTGTATGTTATAGTTGTTCTTGTATGTTGCACACTTGAATTATTTCTATGCACAAATAATATAAAACTAACAAGCCAAGAAAACAAATTATGGCTACTTACCATACAAATCAGGTTCATTATAGAGTGGTGAACTATAAACTTAAATCCAAATAGGGCAAACCGAAGAACTTGTGTTACCAGTTTGGAATACTATGACCCATACTAAACCAATTTGCAAATCCAACCATGCAAATTTGTTTAATTATGTCTTTAGAGTGACAAATTACAAATCGATTTTGAACCAAGTGAACCCAAGAATAGGGTAACATATAGCTCCCATGAGGCTATCAACTTTCATTTGTTTGGCAAAAGTTGTTACCCATGTCATCTTGGACTGAGACAAAGGGTTCCAAATCAATTTAAATCAAATCAAATTGTAACATTTTATTATATATAAATCCCGTATGGTTAATTTTTGTGAAAATTAATTAAATTTATACAATTATAAAAATACTAAATCCGATCAATTTGACAAGTTTTCAAAAATTCTAACCGAAATGACTGTAGTCTTCAACGAATCAATGTGACAAGCAATTCACAGTGGATATCTTCCTTGGATGCCCTAAAGATCAAGACTCACCTAGACATCTCAACCTATAAAGAAAACCATTCTTTTCAGCCAACTCTAAATAATAACTTTGGTTGTAGTAGGCATCCTTAGGTTATTAAGGTTTGGGAGAATGTATGGAAGAAGGTTTGAGAGGTTTGGGAGTGGTTGCAACAGTGCAAAACCTCTAAATGGGATGTTCTTGTTATTATGGTTTGAACAAAATATGACATTTTGGTGAATATTTGGGATTAACATACTCATTGACCTTGGTCTTTTTTCGGAGATCAACACAAACAATTGAAATATATTTGTTTCCAATCTCTTGTTTAGGATAAAATCTTCCATTTATGTGGCAATCTTGATGTTTTTTTTTTTGGACCAAAAACGTCTTTATTTTTCTTTTCTTTTTTTTGGGACAAAATCTCATTGTTTTCAACCCTTGATTCATTATGAAAAGTTTTCTTAGGTAAACAAAACTTCATTTATTTTCTTGGACATTTATTTAAAAGACACAAATAGAGAAATTAAACAATGAAATTGTGGTGAACCAAAACCCAAGGTTGTAGTTCAAAGGATTTTTGGCAAGAGGTAGATAATACTATCTCTCTCAAATCTTCAAAAACATGGGGTATCTCAAATATTCAACAAACGAGTGGGGATTTCATCATCATCAAAGCCTTCTCCCAATGATTTTTGCTTGACTAATCGAATTGTATTCCTCTATTCCCCACTATGTCAAAGCCACACATTTTGTTATTGAACGTGTGTTCATATCCGCTTTCATCATTCTTTTGGGTTTTTCTCTCCCTCTTTAGGAATCTTAAGCTCAATATGCATTTTAAGGGAAGACATTTTCTCGTCATAGTTGAGTATGTTAAGATCTTAAATCAACAGTATACAACCGATAAAATATATAAGGGTGTGTTTGATTGTAGGGAAAATATTGTCTAGCAAATGATTTGCACATGCAAACCCTTTTTCATTGTTTGTGCACATCATGAAAAGTTTTGTAGAAAATTATTTTCACATAATTCAACAATTAATGGGTACTCCAATTTGACATATATTTCCTACTCCCATTTTCTATATTAATTTATATTATTATTGATTAAAAAAAAGAATCCTAACACATGGCTGAAGATGGTCCCCAAGAAAATCAATAAAAGTAAGACTAACTTTACTAACTTAGTGAGATTTCAAATCTAACTAAGGGTAGTTGAGCTCACCTTGTGGCATCCAACTACATGATCCAAGGACTCATGGTCATAGAGGACAAAATTCTATTAACTTTATATAAAAGTAAAAAAAAAAAAAAAAAACAAGTTAATTTTCACGGTTGAATTTTAATTTTAAATTTGTGAGTTTCGTAACCATCCATTTTCAACACCTTGTATCAAGCCCAGAATAAAATGTTTTTTTTTTTTCTTTTTTTTTGTGTAAAAAAAAATAGAGAAAAGGTTGGATCTGAGTTTTTCCATGAAATCAAGAGGACTGTGGTGTTGGATTGCCAATGTGGTTATCTATTTGAACTAAACCACCCTTAGTAAGACGTGAAATCTTACTAAGTATTTTACTTTTTGCAGGGGAAACATGGCCATTTTCTATTGCTTTTACAGTTAAATACCCCTTTTTGTTAACAACAAATTCTTAATCACTAAAACCTGGAGCCACCACATGTTTAAATTACCCTAAAATATGATTGTTGGCCCAAATTTTGATTGGTGTTGAATGAGAGCTTTGCCTCTCTGTTCAGGACATACTGCAAATCAGAATAATATCGTACTTTTGTTCCTTTTCATTACAGCTCTGACATGATAAGTTCGGACATGGGACCATCCGATTTGGCACATGTACAGTATCCTTATCTGCATTATCCCATACCCTACCATGTTTGGCATGTTTGCTCCAGCCATGGAGCAAAGTTTGATCAAACATCCCACGAAGAACGACAAAAAAAAGAAAGGCAGTGGGGCCGAAACTATGCCACATTAAAGTAGGTTTAAGTCGTCCACCATGCGGACCACTGTGGTCTGACGACCTCAGCTTCCATGTGGTATTCATTAAGCTCTCAATGATTGAGAAAAAAAAGAACAAAAGGTCACTAAGAATATAATTGCATCGGGCCCTCTCCTCTCTTTAAGATTGTTAGTGCCCATATATTGAATCTCAATCAAAACAACTGTGTAGAGGAACCATGATGAATATCACAGGCATAATCGGCAAAGATGTGTAACCATATGTACTTACCTGTACACATGATAAGCTCTACGATGTAAAAGATTTAGGATTCTCACAACTCACAATGTCTCAACAGGACCACCACTACAACTCGACAAAGCAAATCCAGCACTGAAGTGGCATCTGCTATAAACAATTTTAGGGGGAAAAAAAAAATGCAAAGTGAATCTATCCCACATGTTTCAGCAAAAGTCACAATGCCACACATGGACATAGAGATTGAGAGGAAGAGAGATCATGTGATGGTACCTAGAAAGAAAAAACTATTTTCTTCACTAACTGGCACAAAATAGCAGAACACATAATTTTTTAGGGGTAAGCTGGCTTGAACCCATGATCACAAAGTTGTTTTGCACTGTGTCAAACCAACCAAGCTATGGGTCTGAACCCGTAGAACATCATAATTCACTGGTCCTACTATTGGCTAGCCATTTATCTGAACCTTCCAAAATCAACATTACGCATCTACCAAAATCACACCAACAATAATTCTAATGGCATGTTTGTAATTTAATGAAAGGTTAGTTAAAATCATCTGAATGGTGATATTTCTGGTCATCAAAATTGAAAGGTCTTGATTAGGTGATATGGCATACCAACTTGAAGAAAAATAAAAAGAACCATGGAGTTTTCAGCATGCTAAACATTACTAACAACTTTACGATAAAATAGGATAAGAAAACAAATCAAATAGGAGATAACAGACCCAATAAAATCCCAAAAGCCAAAAAAAAACACAAAAAAACAAAATTATTTGGAATTCTAGGCCATCAGATCAATTTTATTTAGGAGACAACTTGGCTCAACCAACAGAAATTAGGAACGGAATGAAGAATTGGACTGGCAAGTTAAGCTACAAATGCCTTTTTGATTTGTTAATCATCACATATATATCCATTCTCATATTCGATTTTGACATTAGATTTCTAAAATGGTAGATTTAAGAGCAAGTACCTTTCCAAACATGCTTAAGAATCATTTACAGGGTTTTCATCGACCTCGGGCTTGACAAAGAACTCAATATAAGCAATTCGACTAGGTTGTTGATAGCCAGCGGAATCAATATGTGGGTGTTGGATGGATGGTCTTGCAACTGAAACCAGGTGCTGCACTTTCAACATTCCACCTCTCCCAATAGTCAATTTGCTTCCTCTATTATCCTTTATAACGCTGCTAGGAATGTTCGAAGTTGTTGCCCGGAGGAACTTATACTTATACCTATACATATTAAGGGAAGAACCAACAATGTCTAACTAATTGAAGGGATACACAGTGTCAGACATAACGAATCAGAAGAAAGTGATACCTGTAAGAGATTTGGCGATCACAATTGAATGCGATCAGAAGATCAGTATTTGCATAATACATGAAGTCTATCTGTAAGTCACCATGGCCTTCACCTCTAAAGGTAACACAAGGGGGATCGGGTTGTAGAATTATCTGTATGCTTGAACCCGGCCATTCAAGATCATCGATAGCCTCTTTTAGAGCTGCCGACTGAAAATTCACTATTTTGAGATGAAAAGTAGTGTCCCACATAAGATAAGTAAATAAATAAACAATACCTTAACAGTAAAACTTAATGGGGTGCTTTCTGCAGGTTCAAAATTGTAGTCCCATGAAATGGTTTCTGGGATTCTAGTCCGGATCTCCGCATATATGCACGCATCAGGTGAATCAACTGACCTAGTCTTACATGGATAAATTCCGTTATAGCACAGCCAAGATACAAGTTATGGCTAGACAATGTAGAGATAAAATATGAATTCAACCATAAATTTCTGATCCTATGATGCGGATTAATCTTAAGAGTAAAATTTCATTCGAAAAAACGTGGAGGTTGAGATGACCAACCAGATACAAAAGCTAGCAGAAAATAGATTCCTAACACACTCAATTACCAAAGAAAAGGCTAATCCTCACATCTAATATTGCAAACCCAATCTCACCCATGGTTCAAAATATCGTATCAGAATCTATAGGCTGGAATGTATCAATATCAGGCCTTAGCAAAAGAAAAGGTAGAATTCGTTATCATTATTTAAATGAGCCTTCATTTTCCTATCTCATCAAGTTCCCCCAACTAAACACGTTGACACTCCAATTTCATGATTCTGTTCTGATCTTATCTTAATTGTATCTAATGCCCTTGTTCGAAAAATGATCCATTCATATACGATAACCACATTGTGGTGGGAATAGTTTAGTGGTAAAAGTGTGATTCGTTCTAGAGATTGATAATAAAAATTGAATGTTTATCGGAATGTATCAATCAAGACAGTATCAGTTTTTCTCTTGACTAAACCTTGATCCAATCCTACCAAAAAATTCCTCGAAGAACACTCCTCTAAATTCTTTAAAGATCTTACACCAATTGTAATATAATACACCAAACAATTGAGCTAACCTCTTTAAACCCATAAAGTCGATTACTTCTAATCTCTAATTATATGCCATTCAAGCTTGTACCCTTTCACCTACTTCATGTTGAATCAAACCCTCTTTAATGCTTTAGATATTTTAACATTTGTTTCTAAAACTTGTTTTGAAAATGTAATCTATCGGGTGTCCCACTAAAGCCAACGGCTCAATGTAATCTGTTGAGACGTTGGGTTCTCTTGAGCCTTGATCCATCCCATTAATCCACCTTCCTCCACTAACTTTAATTGCTTTAAAACCTCTCTTCTCTTCTCTCTTTATATATATAAATTGGTGCTCGTGTGAGTCTGGTGTAATGCAAAAACTTGCTCTCTTTCTCTATTATTCTCTTGTGTTTTTGCTAGAATTTGCAACAAGGTTGGAGTTGATTTCAAAGTCAAGAAGGAGGTTGCCAGAGTGATTTCGGATTGCTTGAAGAAAATATTTCGGGTTGTTGAAGATCTCAAAGGAGAACGTTGAATTGATTTCAAAGTGGTGTTATCAAGTTCGGTAATTTTTATGATCAAGGAATTTTGTAAGGTTTATAATCCTTTGGTCGGATTGATTCCGAAAAGGTTTGTAATCTTTTTCTTTGATTAGTGGTAGTTTTTTTACGGCCTTTGGCCCATGGTTTCCTACTATATTTAGGAGGTTTTCCATGTTAAAAATCGGCGTGCTCTCTCGATCATTTTCTCTACAACTTCTTTTGGGCTTGAATCCATAGTCACATTAACTATTGGATCATCCAATCCTAATAAAGTGGTATCAGAGCTTTTGCTTGCTCTAGGTGTTGATGGCTATGGACTCAACCTTTAGTGTAGAGAAACTCAATGGTACTAATTGGAGTTTATTGATACCCAAAATGGAAGATGTTCTCTTACTTAGATGCAAGTACCAATTGAGGGACAAGATAAGAAATCAGAGAGCATGACTGAGGCCGAGTGAAACAAGCTAGACCAAAAAGGGGTGGCCACTATTAGACAAAGTGTGGCCGATTCAATTTACTTCCATATATGGCTCAAGAAAATATGGCAAAATCTTTGTGGAAGAAATTACATGAGCTATATGAACGGAAAACCGCCATTAACAAGGCTTCTTTGATTAGAAGATTGGTGAACTTAAAATATAAAGAGGGCACGTCTAGTTCGGAACATATATATAATATGCAAAATATTTTAAATCAATTATCCATTATGAAGTTGACATTGGAAGAGGAATTGAAGGCATTGCTCCTTCTTAGTTCCATGCCAGATAGTTGGGAAAAGTTGGTGGTTACAGTTAGTAACTCGGTTATGAATGGAGAACTCAGTTTTGCCCAAGTTACTGGTAACCTTCTCAATGAAGAGACTAGAAGAAATGCCAACTCTATGGATTTTCCTAAGCTAGATACATTGGCTATTGAAGAGCATGGTAGATCTAGAAATATATCAAAACCTATACGTGGAAAATTTAGAGAAAGGTCTAAATCAAAGGAAGAGAGAACTTGTCATTATTGTGGAAAAGTTGGGCATCTCAAGAACCAATGTTTGAAATTAAAAAATGAAAACAAAATGATAATGATAAGGTTACCTTAGTGGAGAAAAATGAAGCACTTCTCCTTATTGAAGGAGTTGAAATTGCTTGGTAACTTCTTGCAATGAACAATAATGGACCATTGATTGTGGAGCTTCTGACCATGCTATTCCTTATATTGATCACTTTATGACTTACACCCCCGGTGATTTTGGTAAGGTTCACATGGGCAACAAAAGTGTTGCACATATTGTTGGAATGGGTGTTGTTCATTTGTGTGTGAATGGTGGTGGTAAACTTGTGCTTAAAGATGTAGAACAATCACGGACCTTAGAATTAATTTGATATCCTCAGGAAGCTTGGCTAGGAATGGATATTTTACACATCTAGGGATGAAATGTAAAATATCTAAAGGACCTTTGGTTATAGCCAAGGCAATGCTCAAAGGAAATAATTAATATTATTTTCAGGCAAAGGCCATTGATGAAGACATGACCTATACCAATGAGGATTTATCCTCAAAGTTGTGGCATCAAAGACTTGGCCACATTAGTGCAAAAGGGTTGGGTCTTGTCTCGCCAAGGGCAGAGCCTAGTGTTAAGAATGTCAATCTTGAACCTTGTGAGCATATTGTGCTGGGAAAACAAAAAGAGGGTATCATTTAAAACACATGACCAAAATAAGAAATTTGAAATTCTTGATCGTGTTTATTCCGATGTATGTGGTCCAATGACTGTTTGTACTTTTGGTGGTGCATCTTACTTTGTTACCTTTATTGATCATGCCTCAAGAAAATTGTGGGTGTATCTTGTAAAAGCAAAAGATCAAATGTTTGAAATTTTCAAACAATTTCATAAGGCCATTGAGAGAGAGACCGGAAAGTCTCTCAAATGTATTAGAACTGACAATGGTAGGGAATATTCCTCAAATCCATGGAAATGCTATTGTAGGGAGCATAGCATAAAACACCAAAAGACGGTGCCATACACACTACAAAACAATGGAGTGGCAGAAAGAATGAATTATACCAATGTGAGCCAAGCTAGATGCTTCTTGGCTCAATCTAGACTTTCAAGGCAATTTTGGGGTGTGACGGTTATGACCGCATGTTATTTAATAAATCGTTCACCCATGGTGCCTTTGAATGGAGGTATTCCTGAAAAAAGTATGGACCGGTAATGATGTGTCATATTCACACTCAAGGACCTTTGGTTGTGTGGCCGATGCTCGTGTCCTTAAGGAACTAATATCAAAACTTGATGATAGGTCCATCAAATTTATTTTCTTCAAATATGCGGGTAGTGAGTTTGGGTATAGACTAAGGGACCTATTGGAAAGAAAATCATAAGAAGTAGGGATGTTGTCTTCTTTAAAGACCAAAGGTTTGATAGTGTTGGCCTTAAAAAAACACTTGATGAGAGTGAATCCCCAAGAGATGTTGAATCCATACCCATGGTTCTCTCGAGGAGGATGGCCAAGCCTATGATATCACTCCTAAAGAGATTCATCGTGATCATCATAGGGATGACAATGTTGATGAACAAAATGATGATCAAAATGTTGATGAAGAGCAAGCTCCCATAGTGAGAACTAGTAGATCAGGGAGAGTTTGTCAACCATCAAAGAAATACCCCCCTCATGAATATGTGTTGCTCACTAATAGTGGTGAACCCGAAAGCTTCAAGGAAGCTCAAGAGGATGAAAACAAAGAGGAATGGGGAAAGGCAATGTTAGAAGAAATGAAATCTCTTCATGAGAATCATACCTATGACCTAGTGCCATTACCTAAAGGGAAAAAGGCGTTGAAAAAAAATGGGTCTTTAGGAAAAAGAATGAAGGTTTAGAGGAGAAAATAAAGTTCAAGGCAAGACTTGCTATGAAGGGGTTTGCCCAAAAGAAGAGTAGATTTTGAGGAGATATTTTCCCCGGTTGTCAAGATGTCCTCAATTAGAATCATCTTAGGATAGATGGCATCAATGAATTTAGAAATTGAACAATTTGATGCCAAGACCACTTTCCTTCATGGGGAGTTTAAGGAAGAAATTTACATGGAACAACCTAAGAGTTTCCAAGAAAAAAGGAAGGAATGGTTTGTAAATTAAAGAAGAGTCTTTATGGCTTGAAGCAAGCCCCAAGACTTTGGAATTAAAAAATTGATTCTTTTATGAAGGATCATGAATTCCATAGACTTGAGACCTACATGAAAAGAATTTCAAACAAAACTTTTTTTATTCTCTTGCTGTATGTGGATGACATGCTTATTGTTGGCATCAAGGTAATGCCAAAATCAATCATTTGAAAAAGCAATTATCTAAGTCATTTGCAATGAAGGACTTAAACTTGGCCCAACAAATTCTTGGAATGAGAATCTATCCTAATAAAAAGGCTCATAAACTTTGGTTATCTCAAGAGAAGTACATTGAGAAAGTGTTGGACCGCTTCAACATGAAGAAAGTTAAAGCGGTTGGAACACGATTAGCGGGGCATTTTAAATTAAGTACAACTCAATGTCCTTCTAGTGAGATTGGTAAGAAAGAAATGGAAAAAGGTCTCATATTCTTCAGCTGTGTGGAGTTTAATCTATGTCATGATTTACACTAGACCTGACATTGCTTATGCAATTGGTGTTGCTAGTAGATACCTATCAAATCCTGGTAAAGAACACTAAGAAGTTGATAAATGGATCATCAGGTATCTTAGGGGAACAACGAATTTAGGTTTGTGTTTTGGTGGTGATCAACCTATATTGGTTGGTTATACGGACTCAGACATGGCAGGTGAAATAGACTCTAAAAGTCTACTTTTGGATATCTATTCACCTTTGCAGGGGGAACCATCTCTTTGCAGTCTAAATTCCAAAAATGTGTTACTCTTTCCACAATAGAGGCATAATATATTGTTGCCACTGAGGCTTGAAAAGAAAGGTTGTGGATGAAGAGGTTCCTCCAAGAGTTAGGCTTAGACTAAGAACCTTTTGTTGTGAAGTGTGATAATCAAAGTGCAATTCACTTAGCCAAAAATCCATCATTTCACTACAAGTCCAAGCACATAGATGTGATATACCATTGGATTAGAGATGTCCTTGAAAATCAAACCCTTAGAATTGAAAAGGTTCATACCAATGAGAATCCATCTGACATAATAACAAAAGTAATGATAAGGGATAAACAAGAGACTTATTGCACCATGTCTGGTATGGATTTTCTAAATCGGGTTTGAGGGGGAGTTTGTTGAGTCAAACCCTCTTTAATGCTTTAGATATTAATTTCTTTTTTTTTAAACTTGTTTTAAAATGTAACATGTTGAGTTTCTCACTAAAGCCAACGGCTCAATGACATTATACCATAGATACGTTGGGTCCTCTTGAGCCTTGATCCATCCCATTAATCCACCTTCCTCCCCTAACTTTAATTGCTTTAAAACCTCTCTCTCTCTCTCTTTATATATATATCTATATATATATAGATATATATAAATTGGTGCTCATGTGTGAGTGTGGTGTAATGCAAAAAAGTTGCTCTCTTTCTTTACTATTTTTTTGTGTTTCTTCTTGAGTTTTTGCTAGAATTTTCAACAAGGTTGGAATTGATTTCCTAGTCAAGAAGGAAGTTATCAAAGTGATTTCAGATTGCTTGAAGCCAAAGATAATTCAGGTTGTTGAAGATCTCAAAGGAGAACATTGAATTGATTAGGAAGTGGTGGAGTTTTCGTGATGAAGGAATCTTGCAAGGTTTGTAATCTTTTGGTCAAATTGATTCTGAAAAGGTTTGTAATCTTTTTCTTTGATTAGTGGACGTTTTTTACCGGCCTTTGGCAGGTGGTTTTCCTCCTATTTTTGGAAGGTTTTCCATGTAAATAATCAGTGTGTGCTCTCTCAGTCATTTTCTCTACAATTTCTTTTGGGCTGGAATTGATAGTCACATTAACCATTGGACCACCCAATCCTAACATTCCAATCTACCCAAATGGCCTTCAAATAACATCATTAACTTCAAACTCTTATTATCCAAAATAATTTAAAAATCAAATTAATAACAAAAACTATAAATCAAATCAAGACTAAAAAAAGAAAAGAAAAAAATAACCCACTTGAGAAGAAGTTGCATATCAGGGCCCGGATACCGAATTTCGATCATGTTGGTTTGCCCAGGTACAGAAAATGTGCTCAAGCAATCAACAAACAAACCTAAGCTCACTCCAAATCGAGGGCGTCCTTCGGCACCATAATCATAACTAACGAAAAGCTACAAATTGAAAATTCAAAAAAAAAAAAAAAAAAACTGAAATCTAGATTTGAAAAAGATGTAACTTGAATTGAAATTTGGATCGAACCCGATACCTCTCGCTTCAGATAGACTTTGGCTTGAAGGCAACCAGATTCCTCAACAATCAGAACGATTCCATGTTCCGATAATTCAAGAACAGCATCCTGATTGTGATTGATGAACGAGAGAGATGATCATCAAATGAGATGTAAATCATAGATTAGAAACCCTAGAAATTTGAAAAAAGTGGGACCCACCTGATGACGTTTCCATCTAGCGGAGGAGAGAGCATCGACCATGCCTTGGACATTATCGATCTGACACACAAGATCAGGCGCTTCTGGTTCAACCGCTGAAGAGCTCATCCTCTTTCCCGCCAAAAATGGTGTGAGGATGTTCGCTCAGTTTTTATTTTAAATGCTTCAACAATGGTTTTACCTCGCTGTGCAACTTGGTTCAGATCGAACCGAGAATCGAACCAAATCGATAGTTTTTGAGTTTGGACCGGTTTGCTTCGGTTTGGAACAAGTTGCGGTTCGCTCTGGGTTAAGAAAACGGAATTGGATACGGTTCTCGATTCAAGGATTGTATAGTTAGGACAAAGATTAAAGATTATTGACTATATGGATAAATTAATAATGTATTATATGAAATTTCATATTCATTATTTATTAAAAATACGTTGCTACCAATTAGATTTATAAGAATTGGTTACCCATAGAACCAAAACAACCTTAGTTCGATTTAATTTGGTTTTGGTTCTATGGGCAATTCGGTTCGATTCTAATTTTTATTGAGTAGAATCGGATGGTTTGATTTCGATTGGCCTCAAATCAAATCAAGTTGCATCAGGTAGATTCGTCTGAGTCATCTTGTCTCAAATTAGTCAATCCTATTTATATTGATTTATAATTATTTAATTATCTATATTTTTATTTTATTATAAGGAGGATTAGCAATTGCTCAACGACAAAATCTATGTTTTATATAGATAAAAACAAAAAAGAAATGAAATCAAGGGAAGGAAATAATTATTTTATATTAAAAATCCAAAATCTTGTTAATGATTAATTTGGTTGATATTTTTAAAATATTGTACAAGTCAATGTGATGGATGATTCACAATTCTTAAAGGTTAAAAGTAATTTACAATTTACAATTCACAATTCGTCAATGTTAAAAGTAATTTACAATTCTCAATAACATAAAAAAGTTTGATACACTTCCTCTTAAAGGTATTGTGGCACAATCAATGAGCGTAATCTCTTGTAAGAGTGAAAATTTAGTTTGATTCATTATATATATATATATATAGGATTAAAATAAATGACTATTAACCAATTATGAAAAAATATTAAATCTAATAACTTTAACTCACTACTAAATTCGAATGTTTGTCCATCTACACATCCAACAAATCCCCTTTATGGTTAAGGTCAGTAGACTAATCAAGTGGAGTTCAACTTTGAAGCGGACAACCCGCTTCAAAATCTCCTCATTACAAGACACGTGGTATTTTGTATTTATTTTATGCACCCTTACTTGTCAATTTTTACAATACCTCCTTGAAAATGTCGCGTGTATTTGTGTAATCAAAAGGGGGTGAATTTTGAAATTTCTCAAGAAACTTCAATGGGCATTGAGGGTTGGCCTACCAATGAGTAGCGTTCTTGGGCGTAGGGGCTTATGGGTGATTGCAAGTGTCCTCTTTTGGTGAAGGGTGTGAGATCATATGGACTTTGAATTTTATAGGTCTTAAAATGAGTTTGGAATGAGAAGAGACTTAGAATGGGTTAGGCATTGGGACTTAGGCTATGGGTTTAAAAGGCCTTGGGTTTGGATTAGGTTGGAAGTTTGAATATGGGCTAGACTTAGAAATGGGTTTAGGTTTGGATACTGAGTTTAGGAAAAGACTTGGGTATTGGAGATGAGTTTGGAATGAGAATGGGTTAAGTTTTGGATTGAATGAGCTTAGATTAGAATAATTGGCTAGAGGCCAGGTTTGAGACAATGAAAAAAAAGGTAAATGACAGATGCATGCATTAGAATTTTTCAAGTGGCGTTTATTGGGAGCCCATCGGCCAACTAGTGGCCTTTGGGCTTTTATTGGAACCTTAATTAGGATTTTTGAAAGTTTGGGTTTTTTGAGTTTTTGGGTAATTTTTCGAAGTGGACACGTGCAAATTGGGGTGTTTATAGATTCCATCTTATTATCACTTGTGAAGTATAGAATATTATTAATGTGGACTTTGATTTAATATGGTTTGTTTAAATATTCTTTCAATGATGGATTTGAAGGTTGTGTGTGATTTTATTTACAAATGATTTATTTTAATATAAAATTTATTTGCTGATTCAAATGAAATTACAGTTGTTTGACAACTCCAACCCGTCCTAAATACTTAGTTCGGGCTAATACGAACTGAACCCAATTTTTAGATCAAGCTTGGGTTAGCGAGCTCAAATCTAATGATTGGGTTGAATTAAGCTCGGGTTGAGGGTTCTATTACTTGGGTTGAACCTAGGTTTACCCTCCAAACCCGTCCAACCCACTCCGGTTGCAACCCTAATGGCTAACCCAACTATGTTAGTTATAAAAAATCTAGTATGCCATGTGAGGAATGAATCGACTAAGATTGATTACTCCAACTACCAGGTAGCTCTGGCTATAACCAATTCCTTCTATCATGTGGCGCACTTGGACCTATTAACCAAGGTGGGAACCTAACTAACATAATTAGATTAGAATTTTTCATTTGAATAAGAATCCAAAACGATGCCCTATTCCTATAGCAACAAATGATGTCTACATATTTCTTTTCAATTAGAGATAAAACACATTGGGCTACTTGTTATGTAGAAAACGACTTGTTTCCAGGGGTGGGGCTAATAAAGAGCTTATAGGGGCAATTGCCTCTATAGAACTTTGAGACAGTCTTTTATTTTCAACTAAATACATGTCTCATTTGCCCTCACTCACTCAAACCCCTCCTTATTTGCCCCCACCCTATCACTTCCCTCTAATTTTTTTCCCCAGTCCCCTTACAGTTTTTGAAGATGACATTGTCTCTTGATTGGACCTTCTCTCATGAACTAATTGGAAAAGACCTAAATAGTTTTTTCTTTAATTTTCAATTAAAAATGTTTGAATTTCTCTTCAAAATTATTCATATTCAAGCTTTTCAACTGTACCATTAATTATAATTTGCCCTCACTACAATAAAATCCTAGTTTCACCCCTCGTTGGTTAGGAGTACGATATATTTTATAGTCCAACCAAAACATACCATGTAGACAACGTTCTAAATTGTGATCCTTTTCATTAAACCATCCTGGCTTTAGAAAGATGATAAGGTGGCAACCATTTTAACTCACCTAAAGGAAATCAATGCTATTTGTTTTAAAGCATTTAATGTTTGGATAAGGATGAAGAAAGAAGGTAAATGTGTGGTTGTTTCTCTTAAAGGGCCAATATCACATATCACCTTCTCTAATGGGGTCTTTCGACCTTGATGGATTGTACTCTTTCATCACGTTAGTGATTGTGATGAGAAGGCATTATTTCAGACATAAAAATGGAAATAAGAAATGAAAAAAAACAAAAAAAAATAAAGTTTATTTATTCTTTTAGATGCAGTTTACAAAACCCTAATAGGGATTTAAATATGATAAAATATTGAAGGATAAGAACGAATCAATCCTAATCTAGAGTTTATTACGATTTAAATACAAAAAAAATATTGAAGGATAAGAAGGAATCAATCCTAACCTAGAATTAATTATTTCCTAGTCCAATTTCATCTAATCCTAATCTTCTTGAGACGATATTGTGTACCACAGGGCACCTTAATAACAATGCTTCATATCATGATACTCTAACATCCTCCCTAAAATTCATGGCGATGGAAGATCAATGTGAGTTTAACAAAATCTGAATCCTTGAATCTGTTTATCCGCCTTGTAGGGTAAGGATTGTGTTTGCCAACGTCATCAATAAATAGCTCAACTCAAGTAGACCTTGATTAGGTCATGATTGGCTTAGGCTTAGACAAGTGTATATTGAGATTGGGCCCGTATGGGTCAAGATGAGCTTGATCATATTGGATTCAAAGGCTAAAAAATATTCACAAAACAAGGTTTTGGGACATAAGAAGCTTGATGAAAATATAGAAACGCAATAATGCCAATCAATGGGGATTCATAGGTTCTTTGGTCAATGATGCTTTGGGCTATATAAAACCCATAAGCAATGATTTTATTATTGTTATTTTGGCCTGCTTCTTACATATACAGCTTGGGCCTCAAGATTTTGGACTGCAACTGATGGGCTAAGTCAAGGTCATTGACCTTCAACGACTTACATAAAGAAAATCTATGAAGTAAAATTTTGATTTTGGAAAGTGGAACGTAGAATCTTTAACACTCTTTTTCTTTTTTTTTTTATGGATCAAAGCTTCGGAAATGGGATAGGTTAGGGGTTGGACTAAAAGGATTGAAACTTATTTGATAGGCTAGGATAAGCAAATGGGCTGAAATTAGAGAAACACAAGCACTCACTTCTTGGTGTGGGTGAGGTAAGTAAGTCCTTCTAATTGGAGAAACAACTTCTTATCGTTTCAAAGGGACATTAGCATCGATGAACGTAGATTGTGGAATTGTTGAAGCGACAATTCGGTGATGATGGTGACTATTAATGATGCAAACTTGCACCCTTGATGACGTTCGAAGAAGGCATTTGAGAGGTCGCATCGACATGGAGTGATATATCTGGTTGTTGAAATAGTCTAATAGGAGAAGAAGCCAATTGTACGTGCTATTCGGAATTTAATTAATCCCCCATTTTCAAGCAATCAAAAGGTCTAGAACAGTAGGAGATCCACATGCATGCATAATAATATCAATATGACATATCCATGGTTTCAAGAACTAGATTTTGGTACAGGTACCAGAATTCAATATGAATTGTTCGATCCAATCTAACTTGGTTGAGTCTAATGCTTTCATACCAATTCAATCTAATTCATAATTAATTGTTAATATAAATTTAGACTCCAAAAATAATTGATTAGTTTCTATTATAAATTGGATTAATTGATGTTATCATGCTTGTAATATGCTTTGAGGGTATATATATGGTCTCGTTCAATAGACAATGTTAGGGAGACAACTCAGAGCTAACACCTTTGTCCTATATGGGTTAGGAGTTTCAGAATTGGATGATTTTTTGTGAGGATGATCTCTATAACAAGGAGATCATCATCACAAAAATCAGCCGAATATAAACTTCTTACCCCATCAAAAATGGTTTAGAATTGTGGATAGTTAATTTTTTATTGTTAATTTATAAACCACTTTCGATGGGGTTAGAAGTTTTAGATTAGGCTGATTTTATTATTCTCACAAAAAATCAACCCATCTTGAACTTCTAACCCATATAAGACAAAATAGGTTGGCTTCATTATTGGCTCTTGAACATACCCTATATATATAATATACTAGAGTTCGCTTGTGACTATAACACTGACATCTTTTTTGGATTAAGGGGCATAAGTGAAAAAAATAAAATTTGAGGGGTATTATTAAAAAAAAATTAGGTTAAAGGGTAAAAGATGAAATATAGTAAAGTTGGATATGATGAAGTATAAAGACAACAAAGTGGGATTCACAAAATTTACAGCTCATTAGAATGTTTCTCCCACAAAACTGTAGTTTGATGAGAAGTTTATCCCCCACAACTATGGGTCTTATAATTTTGTTTTGAAGTGAAAAAAAATATTAATTTTTTTTAGGTTAAGGGATAAAAAATGAAAAATAATAAAATGGGTTAAAAGGGTAAAAGAAGAAATACACTAAAATTGACTCGAGCAAATTTTATTGACTTAATTTATATTTTCAAAATATTGGATAATTCTTAGCAGATCTCAAACAAAGCAATTTGAAGGATGATTCATATTGAAAATCTTGCTCGTTCACACACTACACCAAGATTAATTGACTTGGACGATTTTTATAATCATGAGGGGGAATGTACTTCAAATTAGATGCCAAAATCATACGAAAAATCATTGCAAATTGAAAATTAGCGAGAACTTGTGAAATCCTTATGATCATTTTTGGCATGTATGTTCCAATTCAAGTTCTTGACTCAATCTAATATGAACTCCATCTATTTGAAGGAAAGAATTGAGATTGCTGAATTCATAATTAGATTCTTGAACTATATTTTTGGGCCCCGGTAAAGAGACCCTTCAAATCATGAATTCTTCCCAATGTAGAAGAGTTTCATGTACCAGTTAGGACAATTTCAAACCTCAACAGGGATTTGATGTGATGTGATTGTTTTACTTTTGATGTTTGCTCTTATTTATATCACGTTGTTATAGAAACTTCAAAGAATCAAATTTGAGTACGAAAACAATGCATGCCACCAAAAACTATTTTGTCAACCCATCAAATTTTATATTACCATGCAACAAACGTGCATTTTAACCTGTCCTTGATATTCAGAATGAAATGATCCCTTGTGAGACGACCTATCGTTGTTTACGATGATTTACATTTGTTACTATCTACAAATGAAAGATTGTGGGCATCGCAATCCACCCAAAATCCACTTGATGATCATGCCAATTTGATCCAAAAACCAATTTGAAAAGAACGGGTTAAGTTCTATGATCTAAGCTGAATATTATATTATCGTAAAAATAATGAAATTGAATTGATTTGCTTGATTTTAATTACATAAACTCTAATAGAGTAGTTATAGAAAACAATAGAGACAAATCCCAATTAGAGATAGTTTGTAACTCTTAACTTATTAATCTAATTAGAGATAAACTTTAATTCTAAGAGAATAATATTTTCATCCTAATCGCAAAAAGATAATGATTTGGTGTATCAATGTACATTTTATTACCCATCAGAGGTTAGTTGAGATGGTAAGACACGGCTGGGTTTGCTCCTTAGATCATGATTTTGAGACTCTAAATGCCCCATCATGTAAAGTAGTTACTAACCTGTTGTAACATGTGGCAAGGTGGGATGGTGCGTGCGGCCCTAGGTAGACTAGTCTCACCTAAAGTGGGGATACTCATTAGGTTAAAAAAATAATGTACATTTTATTACAATGCATCATATTTAAGACTTTAATATGGTTTAGATTCAATTGACCTAACCTTTACCATATATAAAGATATATATATCAACAATTGGTCGTGTAATAATATGAACGCCCAATAGAAAAATTATTATAAAACGTATATTAAAAGAAAATATCTTGTCAAAAACAAGAAAGTTGTGGTTTTAATCTACGTCAAGTTTACTTTTTCGGGGTCAATAACCAAAGTGTTACGCAAAATTCAATCAAATATAATTGACAACTGCTTGGCCAAATTTCAGGCGGATTCATGAATCGGGCAAATTCTATTTGCCCCGTGGAAAAACTATCATAAAAAGTTTAGTAAAAGTAAATCTCTTGTCGGCAAACAATAAAATCGCGATTTTAATCCAAGTCGAGCTTACTTTTTCAGGGTCAATAGCCAAAGTATTGCACAAAATTCGATTGAATACAATCGGCAGCAACTTGGCTAAGTTTCGAGTGGATTCATGAATCATGAATAGGGCAAATATTATTTGACATGTGGATTTGGAATTCTCAGTGAGAACATTTGACTGTGTTATGTCTCAAGTTATCTAAATTAGGATTCGATTGATTATAACACACAACTACCCATTCTGAGAATAGGAATCACTTACAATGATACATATGGTAGACTTACAAATGACTAATATTTATCTAAATTCAGAAACAGAATATTAACAAAACAAACACATTCAAAAACACAAAAAGGGATGGAATAAATATGGGAACTATGAATAAACATGACAACTAGGGAGAGGAATTTGGTCATGAGAATTATTTTCTAAAATTGGAGATTACCTACTATTTATTAAATAACAAGAGTCCATATCATACGCACCCAGGGTGGAGGATTGAAACCCTCCTCCCACACCTCAACACATGCCATGTAAGCCATAATTCAAGGAAATTTTAAAAAAGGAGATATTTTAGGCATCAATCGCATGGATTGTGGCTAACATGGCATGTGTTGAGGTTTGGGAGAAGGGTTTCAATCCTCCACCCTGGGTGCATAGGGCACTTGAATTTGAAACAACAGGGAGTACCCTATAATTGGTGAACAGTGCCCATCAAGACCTTAATTCAAGACATCTAACCCAACAAATATTGAGAAAGTCATTTACATCCCAACTAATTTGGCATCCACCCACATATTATTTATTAAATTAATTTAAATTAAGATTATTTTGTTTGACAAAAATTGGGAAGTTATCCACTCGAAAAGAGATATATTAAGTTAATAGTTTAAGTTAAGAGATTGTTGCTCAGAGAATAAGTTATAATAGTTTATTTCGAGTACCCACGAGGACCTTAATTCTTTATACATGAACGTGATCTATCAGAGTTTATTTAGAATAAGATATAGATTTCTCATTCTTTATACAAGAACGTGATCTTCAAACATAGGTTACCATATATTTAATTGATGAGTTATATTTTTGGAGTTTAAATAAAGTTTTTCAGAGAAGAACGTGTGGAGCTTTATGGTTTTGTGAGTAAAATATCAAAAGGAGATATATTCTTTTATTTCTCTCTATGTGGATTGTCTAATTTATTATTGATGGAGGATTTAAATTCCGAGATACTTTTTTTTATCTTTTGGTTCTACAACTTCGATTTTGGAGCCTTGTAATCGTCCGAATTAATTACTTTAGATTTTCTTTGGGAGTAATAAAAACCCAATTAAGAGAAAGTAAACTTTGGTGGTTTGGATATGTTCAACGAAGGCCGATCATAGTTAAAAGATTTTTTTAAGTCAAAGTTTTTTTTTAAAACCGAGAGGAGAATTAAAAGAACGAGAATTGAGATAGTGAAAGTGTATATGAACACTCTATCAACAACAAAAGATGCGACTTTGAATAGAGTAAAATGGAGAAGTACCAGATTTGTTAATTTGACACCAAATATTTTGGAAAAGGCTTTGAGGAGGAGGACAATGAGTGATACGAACCTAATTAATACGTCAAAAACACCTAGACAATATTTGTGCAAAAAGTAAAACCCTTGTCTCTCGGGTTGTAATGCACCACCAAATTCTGCAATCAACATCTATGATATAGCCCACTCTGATGGCTTTCACTCCGGTACCTTTCTTTTGAGGGCTCCAAGTTGTTCTTTCTCTCAGTCGCCCCTTTTGCTAACACCCATTTTTTTTTTACTCTAGTACCTTTCTTTTCGGACCCGAGGTAGCACTTTCCCTATGATGCCCTTTTCAAGTTTTGAACTCATGTGACGTGGACTTTGATATCATTTGATACAAACCTAACCAATACAACAAAAGTACCTAAGTCATTGATGGTGTGTGAAATAAAATCCAAGTAGGTAGAAATCCATGGTAATCCACTCTTGTGGTGACTTTTACTCTGGTACCCTTTTCTTTAATCCCAAAGATCATTCTTTTTCAGGTCACGTGTCTTCGAGCTTGGTTATCTCTTGGACTTATAAAATATTTCTTTGCAACGAAAATTGATTAACGAAAATTGAGTCAAGTTGATTTAACAAAAGTTGAATAAGATCTTCCAAGTTGTATAACTTCAGTCACCAGTTTAAGAATAATCTCAGAAGATTGTCCTTAAATTGGGAAACATAACCTCCAAATCTTTTAAAACAAAATGTATCAAAAGTCTTTAAAAGTGTTTGTTTGTTTTTTCACTCTCTACATCCAAGCAAAAGTCACAAAAACTCACACATAACTGGTCTTTATTACAATTACACAATACTAAAAACAAGCACCATAACAACTACAATCTACTTCTCTAATCTTCTAAGCAAAGCAGCTTTCAAGCTCTCCTCACTCTTCAATCCATCAGGAAGCTTAACCACAACATCTTGCAACATCAGCTCCTTAACGCTCGACACGCTCGCATGATGTACTTGAAATTCGAGGTCGCGAAGTGCATCCATTAGCTTCGCAGATGGATGGTTGAGATTCTCTGATTGGACTCTGATCATGGCATCTGATCCAAGAATCTTCACCTCTACTTCCATCACGACGATCCCACCATCAGAATTCAAATCAGACCTTTGATTTTGATCAGTAATTTTGGTATCATTTCGATGATTATCGACGGTTTCGATTTTTATTTTCTTTGATTCTCTTTGGACTTGGGCCTCTAATTCCTCAACCTTGGATTTAAGCTCATTGATATAGGACACGGCATCGGCTAGTAAAGATGCCTTATCCATCCTTGACACATTAGGGACCACAGCTCGGAGCGCATAGAACCGATGGTTAAGCTTCTCGCGTCGTTGCCTCTCAGCCTCGACATGGTTCAAAGGCATCTCCCGACCATTCCCGGGCTTTCTTCCTCTCTTCTTGGGCCTTCTCATTTCTATTGCGGGCGCAACAAAGGCCCCTTCGGAGTCCGAGTGCTCGGAGTCGACCGAAGATGATTGACCCCCAGCGGTTGCTCCTTCCTTCTTAATTTCTCCATCAACTTGTTGTACTCCGGCAATTAAACCGATATCGGCGAACGAAAGATCTCGATCGAGAAATGGAATTAAACCACCTTGGGTTGGTTGTCTCGGGACTAATCCGGTGAGATCCGACCCAAATAAAGATTTGGCCTGATGGATAAGCCCCCAATTTTCTATGATCGAAACTGAAGAACCCAATTCAATTACTCCATTTGAAGTAGGGATACCGACTAAAGTCTCAATCCCATGCATTTGAGCTTCTTTAACTCTCTCACAATTATATTGTTGAAGCTCTTGACTTCCACTCAACCAAGTTGAATTTCCAGTACTATAAGCCCGACCAGGTAACCCATCACCAACGGCGAAAGACCTTGTTAACGACACCATATAGAACCATTCGGCATCTGTGACGTCTCCATCGATGGACCCATCGGTTTCCATGTTATCATTGATTAGTAGTTGAAATCCTTTCATCGTCACCGTCTTCTTTCGATCGGAACCGAACCCGAATTTTTGGGTTTTGTTGATGTTGTTGTTGGGTTGTTGTTTGGAGATTAAATCTTTGGTTCCTTGAAGATGACCATCACCCCAAGCTAGAACAAGTCCACCATTGTCGTCCTTTGAAATTTGCCAAAAAATGGCATAAGCCCATAATTCTTGTTGGCTTTGGATGAGAAATTGGAGACGTTGTTGGATTGTTGGTGAGGTTTCTTGACAAATAGTGAAGATGGAAGAAGGAGAAGATGAAGAAGATATTATTTCTTCCATGGATTTTGTTTTTAGAGAGATGAGATGTATTTGTTTATGTGAAGCAAAACAAAGTAAATTATATGTGTGTATGTGTGTGGGTGGTTGAGGGATGTGGTTCTAAGCTTCTACTAGATTTCAGGCCATAAAAGAGGGAATCTGAGATGAAAATGTTGAGGTCAGTGTGTGGGGTCCTTTTATGACCCCATTTCCTCTACTATTGTACACCATTACCATGTGACTGAAAGTGAAGTGTTACTATGTTATTATGTGTTTTTATATGTGAGTGTGACTTTTGAGTTTTTGTTTAATAATAATCTAATAAAATAGGGTGATTTAGATACATACCCCTCCTTGTTATGGTAAATATCCTCACTCCCCTGTGTCTTCAAAATGATGATATGTCCCCTTGACCTTGGTCTTCTCTAATGATATATATGTTCGTCAATGGATAAGATCAAACTTGAAATCCAATCCAATAACTTTTAGAGTCCAACCCAAGTAAGCCTGACCCAAAAAATGTCAATCTTGCTTACCCTCTTCCCCGTCAGCCACACCTAACCTGAGGCTTGTATTATCTCGAGCCTTTAGATTGGGGCTTAGGTTTAGAACCTTGTGTGTCAAAACACCCAATTTACACCCCTAGTTCGGAATCATTTACGTCATGACCGGATAAAATTTGAGAAAGTATATAAATTATATTATGTTATATTTAATGTGAATGTAAAAACTTGCACTACCTTGAGATTTGTGACGATATATCGCGATCTCCTCTCCTAGTGTCCTTGGATGTACTTGCAACAACACCTCTCCGACGTCCAAGTCAGAATCTTAGTACAAAAATAGTGTAAAATTTAGAGGGGAGGAGAACTCGTACCTTTTAGTACCTCTGTCCATTTATTTATAGAGATGAAACCTTAGGATCCATTTAGATATTGTTATCGATTTTATCCTTATCCAATTTAGTAGAAGATCTTAATTAGTGATTTTGGAATGTATCTAGTCAATATTCCATCCTCATACATTCTTTTTTTCTTGAGACTTTCTCTTACTAAGATTTCAATCACTTTTGATTTAATCCCTGATTTTTAGGGATTTGAGCTGATTGAACGGCTCTACCATGCATCCTTGACCCAATATTTCCCAACCAACCAAGACTTGAACTTACGGTTGGTTTGTGACCAAGCCACTGAGCTTACCCTTGGACGAGTTGGCTCGGATCTCCGTGTCTAATTCAAATTCTAGGTGTCACATGTCATCCCTTGGTACCCAACGAAAAATATCCTCTACAATAACCCTTTTCTGGGGTTTGGACTTTTAGTCCAAGTGCCCGAGAATAAATGAACGGTACCATGTGACACATGGCCTCACACCTTATAAATTATAATTGCAAAGTCTAAGATATGTTCATGCCATACGTCATTTGCCTATTTTACCTTCGAAAATGATAATTATAATTACCTCGATTTTATTTTAACTATTGGTTTTGTTACATGCCTCAAAGTATTTTTCATAAATACATTATCTATTTCCCTATTGTTTTGTCATTTCCTCTTTATCGATCGGACTTGGTGCCATAATGAGTCAAAACTTCTAAGCCAATAGATAAAACTTCCTATGATCAATCTTGCAAAAAAACTTACTTAAACCCACCCCTAATGGTTGGACTTGGTTCCCTTATGAACCAGTCAATATTAAAAACAATGATGAATTTGCTTGACTTTCATTAGTCGGGCTTGGTTCCCTCATGAACCAAGTTTTTATTAGTGAAAAACCGACCCCTAATGTTCGAGCTGGGTTCTCTTTACGTGTTAAGACTTTCGTTGTGTGTTGACCCTGTAAGGTCAGACTTGGTACATGTAATGAGTCAAGGCTTTTTAAACCCCCAAATAGTCGGGCTTAGAACCCGTAATGAGTCAAGGCTTTCGCTATAAGTCAACCTTTTACAGTTGGCCTTCGCTCTCGTAAAGAGCCTTTAGCTCCCGCAATGAGCCAAGACTTTTCAAACCCAAACAAGCTTGACTCCCGCAATGAGCTAAAACTTGCCAACTCTAAACAATTGGGCTTGACTCCCGCAATGAGCCAAGACTTTTCAATTCCAAACAATCGGACTTGAATCCTGCAACGTACCAAGACTTTTTAACCCCAAACGGTTAGACTTGACTTTGACAATGAGCCAAGATTTGCAACCACAAATGGTCGGGCTTGGTTCCCGCAATGCGTCAAGGCTTGCCAATCCCAAACAGTCGGGCTTGACTCCCTTAATGCGTTAAGGCTTGCCAACCCCAAACGGTAGGGCTTGGCTCCTACAATGAGTTAAGATTTGCCAATTCCACACGGTAGAGCTAGGCTCTCGTAATGAGTTAAGGCTTGTCAACCCCAAACACAATGAGCTAAGGATTATTAACCCCAAATGGTCAGGCTTGGCTCTCGCAATGAACCAAGGCTTGCTAACCCCAAATGGTCGAGCTTGGCACCCATAATGAGCCAAGGATTGCCAATCCCAAACGGTCTGACTATACACTAAGTGATCCTGCACGACTGACTTAGGATATGGACCAGACTTCCCATATGAGTCGGATGTGGTGCTACGTGGTCTTGTATGACCGACTTAGGATGTGGACTCGAATTCCCATATGAGATGGGTGTGGCATTCAATTCATTTGCAACCTGCATCTCTTTAAGTTATGGAAATAATAATAATTATACAAAAAAATAATGTATTCTCAATCTAGTGTTATCAATTTGTATATTTGCCTAAAACAACGTAGTTCAATTGCATCTAATTTATAAATCGATTTCATATGTCAAACCCACTTGACTCATTGATTTGAGGTCAATAAGTCGAGGTTAGTTGCCCATTAGCAAATTAGCTCTTCGAATTTGACCCCTACTTATACCATATGACTTGGTAAATTGGACTCGGGTTAAACCTTCAAATAATCTCAAAATTTTAAGCAATTGAGTTCTATTTATTTCATTTGACTTGATGAGTCTGACTTACAAAAAATGATGTACAAGTATGCATCCAAACTAATAATTGATTTTTGTTTACTTCTAAGAAATGTATGTTGACGTTTATGATGTACTCCTGTCATATTCTTTTGTAGTGTACCCTTATTGTAGAAAACACCTTCCTACCAATTGGTATAATGTTAAAATTATACTCGTCAAGTCATGATTTCAATTCAATTTTGAATTGAATTTGGGTAAGGCCTTTATTTGGCTCAATTGAATTTATTACCCTTACTTGGCTTGGCCTAAAAACAATTTGATTCGAATGAGTCTAAGTTAATTTGGTAGGATTTGAGAGAGTACCTCGTTTGTTGCTTATCGTGTAAGTAAAAGTGTGCCAAGATGCAATCTTGTGATATTATTGAGCACAATGTAGCCAGTATATATATCTATGCTTATCCCTAAAGATCTGGAGATATCGTTGCCCTATAATTGGAAGCCATTAATGTTATGTAAGCTTGGTTGTAGCCATTTTGATCTGGAAGTATCCACTTCTTACATTCAATAATGCAATAGCTAGGTGCCTGTGTGAGATACAACTTCATCATAACCACCATTTTGTCTTCTTGTGACAGAGCATATATTCCAGATATGTGCAACACATGGATTTATCACCACCTAGAGGTATTGATCAAACCTATGCTAGCCATGGTTTCAAAATTTGTTTGAGACCGAAAAATATCATTCGAATTAACTCGGTATCAGGGCTGAACGATACAAACGCACAAGTCACTTTTTTGATCAAGATTCAATACCTCATGTTCAATTTTTTGAGTTTTTGAACAAGATGTCTCAAACATATGGAAAAAATTCGTCTAAGATGACTCGATATCGGGCTTGGACAAGATGAGATGCGAAACCGAGTTTTAAAATCATGATTGCTAGCTGAACTGTAAACTAATGCCTCTAACTTTAGTTGTGGATCAAAATGGATGCCAGTTGATCACCCATATGATCTCATACGTCAGAGCCGCACATGTGCCTGGCAATTTCCTTTTCATATTCTTCATAGGAAATCTTCTTGTAACACATTCATAATGACCTTATTTACAGGATATCTTCTTCACCCTTCTTCACCATACGTTCACACATTCGTACATCACACCTTGGTCAAAGGATTCGATTCACGTATTACGATCCATTTCTTAATAAAATTGGATCGGGAACTTCGTACATGTTTACCGGAAAACAATAAAGGTTGATTTTAGGGACAACCACCACTTCTGATTAAAACTTCAACCATTACATACATGGTTTCTCATAATTTCTTGTTCGGTTCCCACAGACAATGCCAAATTGTAGATGCTAAAGCTTACACTACCTTGAGATTTGTGACGATACCTCACGATCACCTCTCCAATGACCAAATCAGAATCTTTATACAAAAATAGTGTAAAATTTAGAGGGGAATAATAACTCATACCTTTTAGTACCTCTATCTATCTATTTATAGAGATGAAACCTTATGATCCTTTTAGATCTTATTATCAATTTTACCCTTATCTAATTTAGAAGGAGATCTTAATTGCTGATTTTGGAACGTATCTAATCAATATTCCATCCTCATACATTCATTTTTCCTTGAGACTTTCTCTCACTAAGATTTTAATCATTTTTTATTTAATCTCTGATTTTTAGGGATTTGAGCTTATTGAACGGCTCTACTATGCACCCTTGACTCAATATTTCCTTGACCAATTGAGACCCGAACCCATGGTTGGCTTGTGACCAAGCCATTGAGCTTACCCTCAGACAAGTTGGCTCGGATCTCCGTGTTTAATTCGAATCCGTAGGTGCCACATGTCACCCTTGGTACCTAACATCCTCCACATTTAAATATATGGAGTTAAGGTATATTTTTTAATTATACCAAATTGGATTTGATCCGATCTAGTCATTATCACATTGGATCTATATTCTAATATTGAGATCCAATAAAATATCCAATCCAACAAGAGTGCGATCTAATTCTAATGGGATCAAGTTTGAGTTTGATTTGATCCTTATTAGATAGGTCCCATATCGACTTCGACCCAACAACGATCTAATCGATTGGAAGTCCTATAAAACAAGCTAATAAAATAATCCAAATGCTCCTGCGGTTAAAAAGTATACCTGCACCTTCAACCTTAAGAATCTATCTACTTCAACGGTTGAACCTTCAAACTTCAAACTTCAATAATTAGATAGTATTTTTTTGAAAAATACAAAGCAATGAAATTTTGGATAGAAATATCAAGGGTTTTCTAGAGGGATTAAGTTGAGTTGAAAATTTGGACAGATTAAGAATATTAATAAAAAAGGTTCAAGACCATGAAGTTGATGAATCTTGAAAGAAAAATCAATTTGAAGATGAGGGCATTTTGGTTATTTCACTAGTCTATTAGAGAAGACCAAGATCCATGGGCATATTATCAGTTTGAAAACATAAGGGGAGGTATCTTAAATAGTCACCAAAACATAGAGGGGTATATATGTCCAAATAATCCTATATATAATATATAATATATATAATATATAATATTACAAATATGTAATCTAATGTTGGGAAAGAACCACATGTTTTCCGTGCAAAGAAATCTGTAATATCTTGCTGACCACTAATAGACAAACTAAATTTCAGAAAAAACACAATCCACGACGGTTCAGTTTGTTGACTTTTAGTCAAATCATCTGATCCACTTATATTATATAAAACGAAAAAAATATAAACATCGTCGATGATTTTGAGCCATTGGATTTAAATAATATTTTTGATCATTTTTGTGTACTCTAATCAAAAACTAGAAGTCAGTAAAAGGGGGAGGCCAATAGGGCCAGGTCTAAGTTAGTTTGATGGGACCCATATATGACTTGGCCGATTAATTTGAAATCTAATATTATAAAATATAAGAAAATCTTAATAAATAAACGGAAAATGATAGGGTAACACTGAATCTTTGACGTCGTTTCACACATTGCTGATGTGGACGTGTTTTATCAAGATATCTATGCACATCAATGTGTGAAATAATGTCGAATGCAATGTCACTGCAACATAATTCTAAATAAATATAAGATAGAAAAGGAAAATGCTGAAATGACATTAAAATTGACATCATTTCATACATTACTAATGTGGATGTGTTTATAGGAGCATAAATGCTTTTCATAGACATGAGTGAGAAGCATTTATGGGCACACCAACGTTCCAAACGATGTGAATTTCAATCCCACTCCAACACGATTATAGATATTTATAAGATTGAAAACTCCAATCTACATTAAGAGAGTGATGTTGAAGGAAGGGTGTCTACTTTAGAGCAACTCCAACCCAACACCCAATACCCATAAATCAGTTTTTTTATTTTTTTATTTTTATACAATGGGTATTTATAGGGTGGTAATTCCAGCCACACTACCCATAAAGTCCTACTCATAAATTTTTAAATATTTTTTTATTTAATTTAAGATGTAAATAAGTAAAAGTTGGGGTGCCTAACAATAATAAAAAACATGTAAAAGTTAGTGTGCCAACAACAACGCCAATTTAGTGTCTAAATAAATAAAAGTTGGAGTGCCCAACTACAATTAAAAACATGTAAAACTTGGTGTGCCAACAATAGTACTAATTTAGGGTGTCAATGAAAAAACCTAATGGTTTTGAACTCATCTTTGTCTTCTTCACTAAGAAAACGCAAAACCAGTTGAGAGAGACATGAGAATTTGAATCTATGATTCTGATCGATGCGTTAAAGCTCAATGGAGAATAAAAATGGAGATTTTTTTATTTTTAAAATTTTAATTTAAAGAAAAATGAACTCAACAGTTGAACGCTTACTCTTCCTATACCAACGTTTGACAGCCTACCTAGGTAACGATAAGAAACTTTTTCCCTCAAAAAATTGGGTAAGTTGAGGGGAGTACCAAGTTTTGGTATTGAATCTATCTTGATCCAATTTTTTTCTTTTAAAGGTCTTGCATTGGAGTCAAAATTTTCGGAGTCCATTACCCATTTCGACAGGGAAGAGAGCATTGTAGTTACTCTTACATCCCCATCATCATTGAAATCTTATCCCAAAGATTTAGGATTAAATAAACTAAAATGTTAAAATGACTTCCTACAACATTATCCCCCAACAATGTTGACGTCGTGGTGTGTAATGAAACATAGATGCTTTCCTTGAGATTCTAGTATTGCACATTCGAAGATAATCGATGGTTCTTTGTATACAGAGTATTGAAGGTGATGTTGTAGGAAATCAGTGTAGCACAACTTAATAAAGAAATCAATTCCTCCTTTCAATTCTTTTGAGAGTCACATCTTTTGTTATTGAAATTATGTCCATTTTCATATTTAAATCAGAAAAAACGTAATTCTTAAGGTTGTCGTGAGCCTCCTAAAGTCTTTGAAATTAAATGTGAATAGTTTATATCACAAAGAATGAGTAATATCATACAACTCTTCTAGTAATATTAATCATTTATAATATATTTTTACAAATTTTGCCCTTTTTATTTACAATCGATTGATAAACCTAGGGGTGTCAGGGAATACCGAATTACCAGATTACCCAATGTATCCAAAATTGATTTATTGATTTTGGGTCTACCATCATTGACCTAATCATTTTTCAGTTGAGTACTGGCTAACCAATCTACAACTCATTAATTAATAATTGAACCTCATTTCTTGGGTATTCGTTAAGTAGTGGATTTGTTTACTTATAGGTTATTTATATTAACACTATGTAATCTAATTAAATATTAATCTATGAGTAGTTAAAAGTAAATTTAGTTTCACTAAATTAGAATCTAAAAACAATGCGTAGTTCGTATTTTTCTTATTTTTATTTTCAAACTTTCATTCATTTTGTCCATTTTCTCTTAATGTCAACTACAAATGAAGACTACATCATAATTTTCTTAGGTTTTCTTCTCGAAAGTTTGATTTTCTTCTCATTTAGGCACGCAGCATGACATACGTTTAAAAAATGCATAAAAATAATCCACTAAAGAAAATATGAAACAAACAAAAAGATGACGTTGGCCATTCAGGGCAATTTCTAAGGTGCACCTTCTCTCATTCCACCAATCCTTTACTCTAAAAGCTTATTCAATCTTAATTCTGTGTGCTTCCTCTAAAGGATATTGTCGCTTGATGGTACAAGCGGGATGCCATTAGTTATTTTGTGGGTGCCAACAAGAATGCTACCAACAAAATTAATTTGATTATCATAGCCGAAACTACTTACCTGCAAGAGTGGATTTACAGGGGGGTACTTGCCCGCACAAGAATTTTAAAAGTCTATAGATTAATAAGCTATTGCGATAGATATCAGCAACGAATAAAACAATTTATCACTATTGATCTTACAAAAAAATAAAAAAAAAATCCACTCTTAATTACCCTCACAAAATATTTTTTTCACCCTTGATTACTAGAGTTATAAAACCTTTTTGTCGAATTGAAATTGAAGTTCAAATCAATATCCATCAAAAATAATTTCATAAATTAAAGTTTGAATTTTGGTTTTGAGTACATTGATACAAAATGTGAATAGAGAAACGATGACCCATGACATGCATCCATGCTTAATTAAACAGAATTTTTGCTTACCTCGATTCTTTCTACACTCATTTCCCAACCAGTAACAAGGTGACACATGTATAAGATGAGAAAGATTAGAAATGAAGACAGAGAAAAAATTTAAAAAAAAAAAGACAAACAAGATCATTTTCTTCTTGCCCATGAGTGGTCATGTTAATGGGTGGGAAGCAAGTACAATAATATAGGAGGTAAGCCATGAGCAAATGTTTCACTCACTTTTTATTTTCTTTTTGAGCCGTGATAAGCTGACTCGAAAAAATTTATACTTAAAACATACTCAATTGATGTGGAATGTGCATAGAATCATAGATCGTTTTTTTTCGGGATACACAAGGATAAAGATATATGGTTCTTGTCACTTGCCATATCGACTGAGTACAAACTGAGTGGAAATTGTCGAGTAAGATTATCATTAGTCTAGAACCATAATTGATTTTGTGCACATTTCATGCCAGTTGAGTGTGTTTGACTATTTTCTTTTAGTTGGTTTAGTATTATTGTTTCTTGAGTCGTGATGAATGCACACGGATGACGTGGCAAGGGCACAAAATAATAGATCGTTTTCATCGAGATACACAAGAAAAGGATGTTTGGTTATATGCCCTTGCCACATCAGCCACATACCTAGTATAGTCTGTTTGGTTTTGTATTGTTCTGAATCAGTGTGTTTGTTCTGAACCAACACAATTCGAAGAAGTTTGTGATTATGCTCCTGTTTAGTCGATTTAGAACACAATTTTTCTCTGATCTTTTGCTTAAGAAATTTCACTGTTTTATCGATATCAGTATATATATATATATTTTTTTTGTGAGAGCACACAACATTGTCGAGTTTGAAGTTATGTTCCAATTAGAGTATCTTCTTGGAAATGTGGGTTATTGTATCCTGGAGAATAAATGCCTATAGACTGTGGTACTGTAACAAGGATGAATTTCGTTTTAGGACAGTGCTTTGAACATGCCTCAACCATTGATTTTAGGTAACATTTTTTTTGTTACAATCAATTCAAAAATCAGTAATTATCTACTTTCTCTTTCTATAAGAAATCAGTACACAAATTTTAACACAGTCATTTTTATTCTTGTGTGTGTTTTTTTTTTTTTTTTTTTGAAGGTTCTTAAAAGAGAGATTTATAAGGCAAACCTATCTGTTGTAGTTTTATTACACAACTTCCCTTACTTATCAAGTTTGTTATCGAGCAAACCTTATTTTATGAATCAGGCTAGCATGACCAACTTAGTGTGGATTATCAAATTGGCCATCTAACACCAAATCCTTATAAATTTCATGGAAAAACTTAATTCAAAAGAACAAAAAAATAAAAAATAAAAACATTTTTGATTGAAGGTGATGAAAATGGTTAGCTACCGAATTCCCTAATCTAAAATTAAAATTCAATAGTGAAACTTAACCTTTTTTTGGATATTTTTTCAAAGTTCTTAGAATTCTGTTCTTTATAACCCTGTGGAATCAGATCATTGATTTGGATGCCACAATTTGATGAAAATAGGATCTCCGTGCCAAACAAAGAAAAAAAAACAACTTTGAGATTGTGGGTTCAAGTCCAACTTACTCATTAAAAAAAACAACAGCATCATTTAAATTTTATGACGTAGATCCCCATTCCAAAGGAGTTTTTGTAATAAAAATATAAGAGTTAGGTCTACCGGGTAAATATCTCTTTTAGAAGAGTGAGGTGTGCAACACGAGGACTTTCCAAGCCAAAGGTTCCCATCCTAGTTTAGTATTATTTTTATTTTTTATTTTTTATATTTTATCTCTCTCACTATATATATATATATATATATATATATATATATATATATATATATATATATATATATATATATATAATGTGTGTGTGTGTGTGAGAGAGAGAGAGAGAGAGAGAGAGAGAGAGAGATCATGATAAAAATACAAAATCCTAACTGTTTAAACATAAAATCCAACTATGAATATTTATTTAAAGATACATGATGAGCTGCACCTTCTAGATGCAAGGTATATCCTCGATCATTTGTACATCACCCATCTCTTATTTTGTCACATGTTGTTATTATTATTTAAATTTTATGACGTGGTCCCATTCCAAGGCAGTTTTTGTAATAAAAATACAAGAGTTGGGTCCACCGGGTAAATATCTCTTTTAAAAGAGTGAGGTGTGCAACACGAGGACTTTCCAAGCCAGAGCCCAAAGGTCACCCATCCTAATTTAGTATTATTTTTTCTTTTTTCTTTTTTATCTCTCTCATTATATATATATATATATATATATAATAATCCAAATCGTACGCACCCATGGTGGAGGATTGAAACCCTCCTCTCACACCCCAATACATGTCACATAAGGCATAATCCAAGGAATTATGTTTAAAATAATCTTAATTTCCTTAGATTAGGGCTTATGTGACGTGTATTGGGGTGTGGTAGTATGGCTTCAATCCTTAACCCTGGGTGCATACGACCCATACTCAAAATTAAAAGGGCAAGAAAACGAAAAAGAAAAAGAAAAATGAAGGACTTAGAAAATGACTTTTCCAAGCTCAAACACATCGAGCAGGTAAACGTGTATGTCTGAGATGGAAAGAAAAACACATGTTTCTTAGGGATCACTAAATGCCCTAAGAATATCACCTTTCCTTGGACTTAAGGCTATTATTTTCCCTTAGAAAGCCAAACAAACCATGGATAGAAGTTGAGTCTTTATCTGATGTTAAAAGGTTGCCTATCATGTTATAGCACAAGAAAAACTGTCAAAATATGTAAATTTGAATGATATTTTTTTTTATAGAAAGAAAGATTTTTGAATCTTTAGTGAACATGTCTCCAACTGATGGAGACAAGCAACAATAACATAAAGAAAGAAATACATACTCCACATGTAAAATGCTTCACTTCCAAAGGTAAAGTGGACTTATAACTTAAATTATTGTGACCCATCATCATTGATGGAACCAACCCCATGTCTAGTTGATATTTCTTGATTGGTTGATTTAAAACATTTTAATGCAAATTATATCATAAAAACTCTTCAAAATATGTTGTATTAGAATCAATCACTTCAAATTTTTAATATATAATAATATAAATTACGTGCCGACGAAGTACTCCCATTATGCATGTACCCGTTGCAATCCAAAATCCAACACATCAAGAACAAATAAGCATGTTTTTAATGAGATTAATATAACAAAAGTTACGATTGATTTTGAATCGAGGTCAATTTTTTTTTTTTAATTAACAAACTAACAACTTTAGATTGCTAAAAATAATGTGTTTGGGGCATGTTTTTGGAACCCTAAGAAAACACATTTTTGATTCAAAATTAACATTTGGTTTAACAATTGGCTTCTACTTCTTGCAAAATCAAAAAGTAGCTCGAGACTCTTTCTATCTTCTCTTCATCTCACATTTTTTTTTCCAATATTTTCAAATTAGAATTGTTTAAAATCGATGAAGGAGCATGTTTGTTTCCATAATTTTCAAACTCCTACTCTTCAAATTGGTAAGAAGTGTATTTTTACAATTTTGCCCCTCACCTTTTTTCATAATTTCCAAATTATCCCTCTTATGTTTTATCCCATCATCATTTTCAATTGTATGGGTTTAGCTTTATTTTTCACCTCTTTATATGTGTAAGTAGCTTCCTCTTCCTTTTCTTTCTCTCTTCCATAATTGTACAACTTAATCTAAAAAAGTGGAAGGAGAGGTTTCTTTTTCATCATTTTGTCTCACATTTTTTTTTTCTTTTATTTTAAAAGACTCAATTTTTTTCACTCGATCTATACTCGGTTGACATGGTAAGGGCACATAACCATAGATCATTTCTTCGGGATACACAAGAAAAAAGATCTATGATTTTGTGTCGTTGCCATTTCAGTCGAGTGAAAAAAATAGAGTCAGAAAATCATTAGTCATTTTCAAATTACTCCTCTTCATACTGCCCAAAAAGCGGGATTATTTATGGGTAGGCCTCACAATTTTTTAATAATTCCCAAATTGCCCCTCTTATATTATCCCTCTCTCACCATTTATTTTCATGATTCTCAGGTTTTTTGATCAAAAAATCAATCTAATTTATTTTGTATCCTTTGCTCTATGAGAAAAAGACTTAAATTATACATAATCAATCCTATGAAACTTACTAAATGATGGAAGGGAATTAAAATAAAATTGAACTAAAAATAAATAAAAACTATAAATTGATAGCTTTTTGAATCTTATAAATTGCCTGAAAGTAGGATACTCCAAATTAGGGTATCAAAGAGTTTTATAAAATGTTTGTTTTGAAAAAAAAAAATGTGAGTGAAAGATCCCACTGAAATAAATTTTGTTCATGAATCTAAAAAATAGTGAGAATTCTTAATTTCTCTCAATTTGAAGATCTAAGCTCTCTCTCTCTCTCTCTCTCTTCCTCTCCCACTTTCTCCAATAGTCTCGTCTTTCTACAAGGGGTCGATCAAACACAATTTAATATCAAAAGTCTATCTTTACCACACGATGAACACAACTTTTAGGTCTCAGAAAGTATTTTCTATCCATGCAATGGCAATCCTTATAGAATTTGATTAAAATAGAAGTACTTATTATGGGAAGCAATATTGTCCCAAATAAGGCCTAAGATAACCATCAATCTTTGTTTGGTAGTGTTTTCTTGAGTAAATTTGAGATGCATGTGAAGTCTTTTCAAGGGTGGACACACACTCACTTGATAATTGGTGGGTTCAACCCCCTTATACGTTTCCACATGTGTCAAATAGTGTTTGAGATCTTTAAATCTAAATTCCACCCATGAATGGTGTGGGTACAGGTCCGTCCCTGTCAAACTTGTACAATGGTCCTCATTTCTGACCCTCTTTTTAATGGTGTGGTCCCTAGAGAAATGGCCTACTCACCAAAATCATAAAGGTTGATATAAATATACATCCTCAATTTTTTTTTTAGATACCTTTTTGTTTTCAAATCTATAATATGCCCCCCTTAACCTTTACTTAATCAATAAAATTGATAGAAAATAACCAAAATACCCTCATTTTCAACTTCTAATAAAAAAACACTTGAATTTTTTTCTCAAATATCCATAATCTTCAAACTCTTTAACTTATTCAACTTGGTCTTCAATCCATCGCCTAAAAACCCTTGAAGAATACCGTTGGTTTTTCTATTCAAAACTTGATCGTCTTCTATTTCTCTAAAAATCTTATATTAGGTTTAAAGGCGAGGATTCAAATTTTTTATCTTAGAGATTGAAGATAGGGTTTTCAATGGGTCATTTGTTCCTTTGTGTGAACGTAACTAACCTAAATGGGTTTACATTTCTTTATAAGAAATATTTCATTCTAATTAAAGTAAAACCTAATTGGGGTAAAATTTTTGTTCCTTCGTTTTGAAGTAACGAACCTTGGAAAATAAAAAATTATACATCTTTGTCTGATTCAAGAAATAATAAACACTAAGGTCTGTTTCATTGAGGTTTAAAATTGTCATGGTGTGTAATTGGAGTGGAACACACACCATGTGACATAATTGAATTAGCCATGATTGTGAGGGACCAAGGAGAGTCATCAAGTTTCTAGATCTGAAGACAAACTACCAACCACATCTTAGTAATCAGACACATGGAGATTTGTTAGGTCCCACTTATCGAAATTGTCCTCGATCAAATGAATCAAGTCATGTGTCTTACTTCATCACATGGACAAAAAAGACTCGACGAATAACAAAATTTGATACTTGGGCTATTGTTGCTTAGTTTTCACTTTATAATAGCCGTAAAATTAGCATTTTCTTTCGGGATACTTCTTCTTTCTCTTATTTTAAATTAGATGATATATTCCGTCTAACTTCGATCAAATGAATCAAGTCATGTGTCTTACTTCATGACATTGACAAAAATGACTCGATGAATAACAAAATTTGATACTTGGGCCATTGTTGGTTAGTTTTCACTTTATAATAGCCGTAAAATTAGCATTATTCTTTTGGAATACTTCTTCCTTCTCTTATTTAAATTAGATGATATATTCCATCTAACTTCGATGTTCAATGAGTAATTAAAGAAAATGATTAAAGAATTCATTTTCAATCTCTTGTTAAAAATTCTTGATTTTTTTCTCTTCAAATGTTTTTTCAACGTTTATTAGAATGGTGGATATGATCCAAAATATCTTTATGGATAATATCATAAATCCAATTTTCATCTTCTTGTGGAAAACAATAGGTTTGGAATCTAAATTTCATTGTAGTTCCGCTAAATTGATCTTGAGTTGCGTTTCTGTAAGTTGTTCCCAATATGTTCGTTCTTATCTTACAGGAACGAAACACTTTACCAGATCTCAATTCATAGGTCTTATCATGTTCACAACATGGTTTTAAAACTCGGTTTGATGTCTTATCTTGTCCATGATGAGATAATTCATTAACTCTGTTTATAATGATTGATTTACATATATTTAAATTAAAATAAATATAATTTTTTAATAAAATAAGATAGATTAGAAAATGTTTAGTCATAAAATGATGTCTTAGTTATATAATAAATATTAAATTAAAAAAAAATTATTTTAATCAAAATTCTTATTGACTAAGCTGAGATTTTCGAAATATTGTCTGAGACATCTCATTTATCTTAAGAGATGGTGTGAATGTTGAGACACAATGTATATCCATATCGTTGCTGAACGAGATCGAGATGATTCGGGCAAGTCATTTCAGTCTCAAACGAATTTTAAAATCATGGTTCACAAGCATGATTTTATTAGCATATTTAGGTGTTGGTAACCTACTTCACTTTAGATGTATGGAACACTTATCCATATGGCACCTGAAAAACATGATTTGTGCCATGTAGATACAGAGCAAAAAAAAAAAATTTAAGAACTTTAAAAATAAAAAATGAGAACTCATTTTTGGTAGAGTATTTTTTGAAATTTGGGACTTCCCATTTTCAAACTCTTTGAGCAAATAAAAAAAAATCAATTAAAAAAAAAAAAAATCTTAATTTAAACCATAATCTCTAATGGGTTGAAGTGTCATTTGAACTAACGTGACAAATTGTGTGCTCCAAATGATAACTTAGTCCATATCTTATTGAGATCTATTAGCTCAAGAAAAAACACAAAATCCTAACTATTAAAATACAAAATCCAATGGTCAAGATAAAAATATGTATTATTGTGAAAATCTGAATTTTTTGAGAATTCTCAGATATTGATTATGTCTCACTGGATTTATATGTATTAAAAATATTCATGAATATGAAAAGATAATCAATCAATCTAATAGAATATATCTAATTAATCCTAATTGATGTAAATCTAAAATTTGCAAGATATGTGATGAGATACACCATAACATTGATATTGTGTATCTCTTCGCATACACCTTATCTCTATCAATTATAAGATACATCATGTATCACTAGCATAAATCTCGTTCATTGCTTTTTGTATTTTATCGGTTAGGATTTTGTATTTTTTCACGAATCGTTGATTTTCAATATTATAAAACTCTTATCAAATCCTCCCCCGATAACAGCTATGCTTAGTTATCTTTCTTCATTGAATTTTCTAGAAATTGTTTTAATATTTTTTTTCATTTTTCTTCAAAATTATCTCAAGTAATTATGTTCATTGCACACACACCCACACACACCAAACAAACAAAAAAACAAGGAAAAAAACTTCCCATTGTAAAAATTTGCAGAGTAAAACTTTTTGAATTTAAAGCAAATCAAGCCGGGCCTGAGTGAATGTTCTAGAAAAAAAAAAATTTAAGAATTAATTACAGCCGTGGGTCTAGATATGGGTTTGGTGCAAGAGATCTTTTCATCATTATGTGGTGGACCCATCACCATCATGCACTTGTGATTAGCAACTTCCATTAAGCTTTCTTAATATTTGATTTGAACCCTTAAAAGTGCTTTAACTTAAAGATGGTCTACACGTTGACTTAACTATCCATGTGAAAAATGTGATTACTTCACTTGTATATTGACTTAACTTGACTTTGACAAACCTTCGTACCTTTCTTGTATCTAAAATGCCTTGGAGCTTATCTGGAAGCAGTGAGGTAGGGGCGAAATTGGATAACTTGCATTAGTTGTTATATATATATCCTATGGTTTCAAAATTCGTTCGAGACATATCGCCCTAATCATCTAGGTATTAGGTATGGATGAAATGGACAAATCATTTATTTGGACGACATCTAAAATCCTATGTTTATTTTTCTCAATTTTTGACAAGATGTCTTCAACGTATTGAAGAACTCGTTCAAGACGACTTAGTATCTGGTATGGATGAGACGAGAACATCCATCCTTTTCTATTTCCATCTCTTCATTTGAAAACTATTCAAACTTCTCAGCTTCGCCTTCATCTCCAGGTCTGGTCCTGGTAAAACCCTTCTTTCGAGTCCACTTCGAAGGGCTTCTATTGAAGTCCTTTCTTCCTCTCCAATACCCTCTGATTGCCTCTTTGTCTTTGACTCCATCTTCCCTAAAGATAGAAGGAAGAAAGTCATCAACGAGCCAAAGAGATGAATGGTTCTGCCTGGTCATTCCGTACTTTAGTATAATTCCATTCCAGCAAAAAAATGGTTGTGCTACCACACAACTGCTTGAAACCGAGTTTTAAAACTATGATATATCCCCATCTAAAAGTGTTGCAACTCTCATTTTTTAAAAAAATTACAAGTTACAACTCTCAACCTATGATGCAAGAGTCATAACTTCTTAAGTGAGAGTTGATAACTCGACTTAGAGCTTGATATAAGAACACAAATGACAATGATGCGAAATCACAATCATGATAGGGTGGTGATCATTATCCGACTATACCTGGATATAATGATGAGTCGCGATAATCGGATTCCCCCTTCTAACATACTCTCCCATACTCTCTTGACATGGCATGTGCATAGAACCATAGATTTCTTCTTTGGGATACACTATTACACATCCTCATAAATATGCGCAATTGGGTATCCCAAGAAAATATTTTATGGTTCCATGCACATGCCACGCCAAAAGAGTTAGGGGGAGTAAGTGAGAAAAGGGAGTTAGAAAATCATTATTCTATAATAATATAAATTAAAATGTGGTTGTGACCATTCAAATGCATGATTTACGGCAAAAATTTTGGATGGAAAAAAGTTTGAGCATGATTTGGAGTTTATTAATAAAAGAACCTTTCAAAAAATAAAGAATAAAATTTTATATTCAGACCAACCACGAGTCACTGGTTGCACCTTAATCTTAAAATAATTCCTTTTTTATTTTTTTATTTTTTTATTTTTTTATTTCTATATAATCTCTCTTAACCTACAAGTTGCACTTTGTTAGGATAACCTACTTGTTCATATTGTTAGCTTTGTTTTCTTTGTTTTAAGATATTTAATTATTTATTGAATGAGTTAAAATAATTTCTTTTATTAATGAAAATGAGTCTTGAACCCTAGAGGAACCCAATCAAAAACCGTCCGAGTCCTTTTTACACTAATTCTTGAACAAGCAACAATTTTTTAAGACATGGTTGAAGAAGAAGTGCAATCACACAAATAAGGTGCAAGGAGATATTTTTTAAATGATGGAGTATAATTGGTAATGGGTGGTATGCAACTAGTGCGTCTGTTCTATATTTCTAGAGAGCTGCTATTGGCAACCCCCAATTTTTACTTATTACACCCTAGTTTCATAAATTATTTATCACACCCCAATTATATATTAAAACACACCATTCCAATATTAAAAAGGTTTGGCTCAAATTATAATTTCAACATTATATCACTTGTTCAAAAAAATTTCATAGTTGTTTACAATTATGATTAGGCTTATGTAAAATCTTAAACAAAAAAATAAAAATATAGGAAATAAAAATGAGAGAGAACTTCTATTGGCACTCACAATTCTTTACTTAGTACACCTAATTTCATAAATTATTTATCACACCCCAATGAAAGATTAAAACACACTATTCAAAGATTAGAAAGGCTTGGCTCAAATTATTATCTCAACATTACAACACTTGTTCAAAAAACTTCAATAGTTGCTTACAATTATGGTTAGGCTCATGAAAAATCTTAAACAAAAAAAAATCTAGGAAACAAAAATGAGAGAGAACTCTTTTGGCACCCCCAATTTTTTTACTTATTACACCTAATTTCATAAATTATTTAGCACACCCCAATGAAAGATTAAAACACACCACTCAACAATTAGAAAGGTTTGGGTCAAATTATTTTCTCAACATTACAACACTTATTCAAAAAAATTTGATAGTTGTTTACAATTATGATTAGGTTTATGTAAAATCTTAAACAAAAAAATAGAAATCTAGGAAATAAAAATGAGGGAGAATTCTATTAGCTCCCCCAATTTTTACTTATTCTCAATCATTTACTTCTTTTATTTTTTAGGGTGAATCTCTATTTCATGCCTTGATTATGACAAAATTTCAAGTTTGGTATACTCTTCATTTTAATTCCCAAAAATAAGCATTCCTCGTTTTTATAACCTATAAAATTTTGAGTTCGTCACTTTTAATATCTACGAATTTATAAATATACTAACAAATTCATTGATTCCCTCAAAATACATGTTCTAAGAATTAAAATAAATAGTGCACCGAAATCGGAATTTGAATATAAGTTGTGCACTTTTTGGGAAAAATCATTTTTCTTTATTTTAATTGGGGTGTAATAAGTAAAAGTTGGGAGTGCTAATAGCAGCTCTATATCTTTTTGTTTTTGTTTCTTTTGACACAAATATTCTCTACACTCAGGCCAATGAAATTATGTCAGGTATTTGTCGTTTATATTTTAATGAAAAAAAATAATCTTTTGTCTTTTATCTTTCAATCATGTCAATTCTCCCCTTCTGCACCAATACGCATGCATTTATCATTGAGAGAGAAAAACCCCTTTTAATTTTGTCTTCTCTCAAGAAAAAATATCCCCACGCCCCTACTACAGTACACTTAACTATACACGGTGGGTTTTCCTCAAATGAAAGTCAGGATTACCTTAAAAATTAAAAATTAAGGGTATGTTTGATTGCATGGAAAGTAACTTTTCATGAAATTTAAAATTCATGAAAAAATAGTTATAAAAAATAAGTAGGGTTGAAAAATCAAATTTCATTGTTTGATTTTACTTAAATAAAATCATGAAAAAAATATGAAAAAGAAGAAGAAGAAGAAGAAGAAGAGAAGGGGGAGAGGAAGAAGAAGATGAGGAAAGAAGAGGGAGGGGGGATGATGTGACGGCGGTGACAGTGTCGACGATGGCGACGGCGACGACAATGGAGATAAGTGAGAAAGAAGATGGGAGAACGTGGTGGTGATGATGACGACGGTGGAGACGACAGAGATAAGTGAGGAAGAAGATGATGAGGAAGATAGGGGGAGAACGTGGTGGTGGTGGTGGCGAATGAGGTAAGAGAGAGAGAGAGAGAAAGAAAAGGTTGTCGGAGATGAAGACGACGACGACGATGCGACAGCGAAGACGACGACGACGATGACGAGAAGGTTAGTGTAATAATAGTGGTGGTAATAGGGAAGAAGAAGATATGAGTGGGGAAGAATTGGGGATGAAAAATATGGGTGGATTTTATTTTTCCACCCATATGGTGTAGGAAAGTGAAATCCATGTTTTAGTGGACTTTTTGATTGGGGTGGAAAATGAATTTCCATTTCCATGTACAATCAAACACTGGAAAAATGTCATTTTCCATGAAAATTGATTTTCCACTCTATTTTTCATGTGCAATCAAACATACCCTAAAAAGAAAAAAAAGAGAAAAATAGATCGAGCACCAGTTTTTATCTTCTAATAGATGTTCAAATTTCAAACATAGATGCATCATGGCTACTTGTATTACCACACCATTATAATATATAAATATACAAAAAATGATTTTATCTAAAAACTAATTTTGATCGATAAGATTAATTTTTAGAAATTCACGTCGAATCTCAAATGAGTTTATGTATGTGGCTTAGAAGAAGCCTCCATGACCAAGATGACTCACCAAGCAGTCTCCATCGTGTTTTGCCTTCAATCAAATAGCAATTACTTAAATGACAGATTTACCCGACAAACCTAATTGTAGTACTTTCATTACAAAAAACTCTCTTGGAGTTCTAACAATTCCATAGGAACCTTGCTTTATGAAGTTTGTTACCCACGAAACCTCACTTTATCAAGTTTGTCATCAAACAAAACCTAGAGTGGGGATCTACATCATAAATTTCAAATTTATGTGGTTAATTTGTTACTTAACATACCTTTGGAGTACATTCTAACCACATCAATTTGTGGAACCCAAAAACGTGCTCTGATACACAGTATTATAAAGGACAAAATTCTAAGAACTTAAAAAAAAAAAAAAAAAGATTTAATTTTCACTGTGGAATTTGAGAGTTCAATAGCCATCCGTTTTCAACATCTACGGTCAAATCAAGAAGATTTTTTGTTTTTTATTTTTTTTTTTGTTTTTCTTTCAAATCTAAATTTCTTCATGAAATATAGATGTCCGTTTTGTTAGATTGCTAATTTGATCATCCATGTGGGCCCAACGACCCTTGGCAAGATTTGAAATCTTATCAAGTTAGCCATGGTAGTTGGATTTATAAAGTATGATTTGTGCAGGTAACAAACGTATGAAATAAGAGAGTTTTTGTAATAAAATTGCAACAGATAGGTCTGCTCGATAAATCTCTCTACTTAATCATTCTAAGGTCGTCATCAAAGCCTTGTGCAAAAGATTTGTTGTCGGCCACGTGAATCATACTCTTCCATTCAAATCTTTTTAGAGACATTTATTATTGGAGTTGGATTACAGTCCACAAAATACCATATTAAAGAGGCAGATAACCACTCAATCCTCTAGGATTCAATATCAGATTTTTTAATAAAAATTAAAACATTTTGAGTCCGACCATCAAGTGTTTGAAAACGTACCGTCGTTGAACTCCCAAATTTAAATGAATAATGTGCGACACTCTCAACCGTCGATACGCTCTACATAAAGCTAAAAAAAAAAAAATTCTATGCAACATGACAACATGTCACTTGTGAGTAAAAGAAAGATTTTGTCTTGAAAATTGCATTATTGTGAATATTTGATACACCTCCATATGTTTTAAGAGTTGTGATAATCTGACTCCCCCTTGTGAAATACTTAATCAACTCTCTTGGCATGGGATGTGTCAAAACCATAGATTTCTCTTCATCGGGATACACAACTGCACATATTTATGAGGATGTGCTGTGTATCCCGAGACATAAAGTCTATGGTTCTGACACACTCCACGTCAATGAAGTTGATTGAGTATGCCACATGGGGGAGTCATAAAGTCTATGGTTCTAGACCAGTTCCTTTAACAATTTTGTCTGGATTGGACCAAACCCGATTTTATTATTAAAAAATTTGTATAATCTTCATATTCGTCTACAAGTATATAATATAATCTTCATAACCTTGGTGGCCACGCACCGCTCCACATTGTGGGGTATAGCCTGAGTGTGGGGCGTAGGGACTAGTTTGGTGCGTGCAAACTGGCCCGGATACCCTTCGTTATCAAAAAAAAAAAAAAAAGTATATGATATAATTTATATACTTCCCTAACATTTTATTGGATTAGGTCCTTATCAGATCAAGACATGGCTTATCCAGATCCCATCCATTAAGATATCACATTGAATTTTTATCGGAATCCAAAATAATGACCTAGACCCAAAGTAGTTGGATTGGATTTCGGTTCTAATCCGATCCATTGACAGCCCTAGTTCAAAGGGGGTACAAAGAGAGAATTTGTTTCTTGGTTTGGTAATTCATATTCCAACTTACACACAAACAAAATACATATAATGAACCAAATTACAGACATATATAAATTAAATTCATAAATAATCATACTAAAGTGTATATGTGACATATATCGTATATTGAAATAACAAAATAAAAATAAAACGTAACACTTATATATAAATATACATTACACTTCAATGCATTACTAATACTCTAATACCCTCCCTCAAAGTCATGAGTACTTTCATATTTGCTGCCCATGTGATGAGTTGCTTTTGTAAAGTGAGATCATTGATTAAGATTCATCGATTGAAGTAAAAGAAAATTACCAAAACGGAGCATAAAATTGACTAATCCCCAAAATGGTGCACGATTGAAATCATTTTCGAAAACGACAAATTATTATTTTTGGAATTAATTTTTTTTATCAAATCGATAACAAATAAATAAAAAGAACAATGTTTTGATAATTTTTCATACCGAAAATACCCATTTTAGGTTAGAATATTATTTTAAACAGTATCACAAGTAGGGCTTAAAACGGGCCACGTTCAAACAGGATATGAGGGTGTCCATATCCATATCTAAATTTTTTTATCTGGATCTGAATCTAACTTAGATCATACTAGCTAAAATCATATCCAGATTTGATCCGACTGAATTAATTGATTCAGGTCAAATAATGTCAAACCGTTTAAAATTATTTCAAATAAAATTGAAAAAATGTGACTTGAACTGAAGACATCTCCATTTTGAAGTGAGGCATTAATCACTACCACCTAATCATTGTTGGTTCACGAAATATAACTTAAAGAATATAACAATATAACTTGCAAAGTAATATATCATTCGGATCTTGGCAGATATAGGGATGGAAATGTATTCGACTCAAGTCAAGGGACATCAACCCATATTCAAACTATATTTTAATTTAGATATGATTAATGAAACAAAACCCACTAAGTTCAGATTCGGATCACTCGGATTTTGGATAAAATTTGGCACCATTTAAAACCCTATCTACTAGACCTTGTTGACATTGTATTAGAATATGATTTTTGTATAGTGTCAACAAGACCCTGTTGACACTATTCTTTTACATTAAATTAATCTAGAAAGAAGATAGAGAAAATGGTATTTTTGATATAAAAATTATCAAAACATTGTTCATTCTATATGTTTACCTATTTGGTAAAAAAAAATGACATATTATTATTTTTGGAATTAATTTCAATAGTGAACCATTTTGATAATTAATTGATTTTCGATGCATGTTTTGGTAAATTAGCCTCAAAGTAATAACTAGATGTAGACTCATAAATTCACGCCATTGATGATATAAAGAGTTGATTGTCTTCCTAAGAAATGATGGATCATACGATCAGAAGAGTAGAAGAGAAGAATGGGAAATAAATAGCTCAACTCAAATGAGTCCTAATTTGGTCGTGATCGATTTAGGATAAACCAAAACTTGATGGATTTTAATATGAAAATGATCTCGACTACTAGTAAATGAGATCAAATGATCAATGTTGGCTCCATTTTGGACTTTATTGTAGGTCATAACATTTTTTGGGCCTTAAAATGAATACCAAGTCCATGAGGAAAATAGTCATCAAATACAAAGATCAACGCTCTCTCAAATTGATGAACTAACAAGGCCTGGGTTTCAGCTTAGCCAACTTAGGCCCGATAACGGTAATAATGGTCTACAGTACAGAGCACCTCATTAGAGTTGGGTAAAGACTTAGCCCAGCCCACCAAGTGCCAGCCCAAACCCACCAATTGACAGCCCTACTTAAGAGGGTGGTCAAATTATGATTTCTCCCACAAAGTGATCCACACAAAGATGAGAATCGCTTCCTTGAACCATTGCAAACTTGCAAAACGTTTTTCAGGAAAATCGATTTTGAGCTGCATAGTTTATGCCAGCGGTGTGTAAAAAAGTATTTGGTACCAGTAACATGGACTTGAAAATGGCCCGGGCAACATCAACTGCTTATTTATTTATTTATTTCTCCAAATATGGTACATTTTTTACTATCTGATTAAATCAATGACTCGACATATGTCTCATATTTTTGTTGGTTATCAATTAATTATTTATTATATAAAATAAATAAAAATTACAGAATTAATAAATTACAGAAAAGAAAATTATTATATTATCTTAGATTTGTATCTGGGTTTAAATAAATCCGAAGACCATTCAACTCAAAATGAGACTTTTCGAAGTTAATAGTAAGTTTATAAATTTTATTTTTCAATATCACATATGCGGAAGGCGCAAGGCATATAATATTGTATTTCACGAATTATCAAATCAAGCTTCTTTGTTTCAAGTAGATTTTTTTTTTTTTTTTTTTTGAAATTTCTCTTCCTCGTTTTCATAATATATCCTATAATCGTCTAAAATTAAAATTAAAAAAAAAAAAAAAAAAAAAAAAAAATCAGTTTTTGTAATGTAATTATCATAATCCGAAATCGGAATTTAACAATTCGAATCAAATGCCCCCAATGTATCAAATTTATACATCAAGGCATTAACATGTCATGGTCTTGAGAAAATCATACCAAGCAATTTCTCCCACTTGAATAAAAAAGTAGGCAAAAGGAAGGCAAGTGGGTTTGAATTGATTTAGATCCAACCCCACACAACAGACACTTTATTGCTTTTTGTTCCCAATAATACTCACCTTTTTATAACTTTTTTTTAGGCCAACTAGGTTTAAACCACATGCATGTTTTCTAAAATTATGGCCAATACTGATGCCTTGTTTGTACACCTATGGGCCTTATAAGGCTTGACTATCCAACTATATATGAATTTGTTTAATAGTTTACTTCACAAAATAAGGATACATTCCCACGAGTAAGCATAGAAAAACTATATCAAAGTTTTTATTTCCTTTTATTTAAATAACATTAAGAGTGAATTACCTTTTCGTGAGCTGAAAATGAGTTATTTACGATTCTAATTAACTGTTCATTTTAATTACCAAAATGTGAATGATCACGTTTTTGTTAAAAAAAAATTTAGAACAGTAATGAAATAGTCACTTTAAACCTGTGAAATAGTTACTTTTAAAAACCTCCAAATTTGTTATTGTTCACTTTTTGGTGATTAAAATGAAAGTGAGCCGGAATCTTAAATTCGTCAAAAGTTAATCACTTTTTCGTAAATAATAATAATAATAATAACACTAGCTTGTCTTGATACTTCTAGTATTTTAATTTCGTCGACAATAAAAGGAAAAAACGACAGATTCACTTTATATAAAGTTCTCATTATTTGTATTTGATAAGGTCACGGTAGAAATTACTTTTAGATACACTATCTAATCAATCGAATTATTTGCTGTGATTTAGGGAAATAATACCTCTAAACTTTGATTTCATAAAAAAGTTGATTGTGACAACAAAACAAAAAAACGCCACTTATAAATTATTTAGAATTAGATACTGAAAGATTATGGAGAGTATTGACATTTATCAAGATGACGGCACGTAACACCTTGACAAACTAGACAAACATTCAGATATATTACCCGAAAAGTGACGAGTGCATGATCTAATTCTGAGTCCAAGCATTGGTATCCAGTGTGTTGGAGTCGAAGTGAGAGCTAGAATTGATACACTATGTGAAAAGGGGGTAAATTCAATGCCAAGATCCGTTAAAGTTGACATAAACGTAATGTAACTCATTTGGCTTGGAGTAGAATTCTGCAAATAATCCTTGGATTTGCAAATCCAAAATGGGACCAAAGTGAGAGGTCACGAATCGGTGCCACCATTCTCATAATGGTTGCAACTCGCACAAAGTGGTGAGTGTTCTCATAATGGTTGCACAATGTGCGCAACATGCACAACTAATGCTCCAGTGACAACCCACTAGGGGTTATTGAGATGATAAGAAAGTGGCTTCCCAAATTGTGATTTCGAATCTTTATACACCCCTCCACAGTAAATGTGGCTACTTACCTGTTATAATATGTAATAGGGTGGGAAGATGCATGCCGCCTTCGAGAGATTAGTCTCCCCAAAAGCTGGGGATACACCATGGATTTTCCCTATAAAAAAAATAAATAATAAATAATAATAATAAAAAAAACCTCTAATGACAATGAAAATCATGGGCACGATAGAGTAATGTTTTACTTTATTTTCTTCATTGATATCTAGAGGTATCTATGTGATTCCTAATACGGGCAAAATGACCCTATGGAAGATTTAAGATCTTACTTAGTAGGGCCAAACATGTCTCATGTGATAATGAAATACACTTTACTTAAGTCAATAATAACAATAATAATAATAAATACTTTCCTCATTAAGAAAAGTTTTCTGACCACATGACCTTGTGGCATCCAAAAACATGATCTGATGCCACACGTTGTAAAGGAAAAAAATATATAAACTTTTAAAAAAAAAGTTATTTTTCTCCATTGAACTTGATTTACAGTTGCGTGACATTATTTTTAGCAATGGTTGTTTTTTTTTTTTTTTTTTGGGTAATGAAAATGTAACTTATTTTTTTGAATAAATATTAAAATTTTATTAAATAGATTATATATGGGTTAGGTCAGATATATTTATAAATGGGTTGGGTTTTGATTTGGATTTGGTAAATTTTCATAATACCCTTACCTCAACATGACATGAACACGACCCAACTTGTGACCCATTGCCACCCATAGTCATCAGACACAATAAATAAATAAAAAATCATTTGTATTAAAAGTGGGATCCAAATCTCCAAATTTAAGAAATATTAGAATAAAATCATCTGGGAAGTGCTTTAGGAGACAATAAAATCCTGTTAAAGCAAAAAATATCAATAATTTAAAAGCATAACATTGGCTCTTTTGCACTATTGAAAATCTTCCTAAAGTAAAGCATGAAACGTATGTGGTACCACGGCACATAAAAGAATCAATCCCGATTTTATTAATAAGGATATTTGTATCCGACTATTTATCCAAATAACTCGGGTGGGATGAGTCAGATAAGATATTATTCGACCGATAGTCAGCCCTAATTCATGGGTATAGTCTTTTCCTCCATCCTGGTGAGGGCACTTATGTCACTTTAAATGTCTTGGTATCCTTTTTTTTTCCTTCATTTATGAAATTTCTTTGGCTTTGTTATGACTTTCCCTTGATTGGCATAAAAATATCATTTTCGTCTAGAAGGTGTCAAATGGAAGAGTCAGTGGAAGTAGTGAAGAGTCAGTGGACGCAATTGCCCCCACATAACCTTTTTGAATGATTTTAAACATCCCTGCATTTATATTTTATTTTGAGATACTCCATAATTACAAATCCCATTTACCAACCCCCCTCCCCTTCACTTTTTTCAAATTTTTGCCCATAGATTTGGGCTTACACCTTTCCTAATGTAGTGCTGTCTCTGCACGTGAGATCATTGTCTTTTAGGAGACAATTGTTTATTGATCCGCAGGCGTTAATTTGCAGGAATAAAATTGTCTTAAGAGCATTGTGTTCAACACAAACCTCAGTCAATAGTTATTTTGTTCAATTCTCAGGTATTTACTCGATAACAAATTCTATCTTCCCGTATAGTATTTATAGAAAAATTATATTTTCACACCAACTTTTGCTAATGCCATCTCAATTCATAGTTAAATCAAAATAAACACACATCTTAGGGTGGCATTAGCAAAAGTTGGTGTGGCCATAGAAGTATATAAAACATTTACAATAACCATTGATTTTTATGGTTGATAAAATTATTAACAATTTATATATGTCATTAAATGAAATAACAGTGGGTACACAACGTGAAAAAAAACCCATATTCGATGGTCCAAGACTGCCAAATTTCATCAAATTCAACGGGTTTTGACGGACTAAGGAGTCGAATTTTTCATCATCGAATATTTTTTTTTTTTGACGGCCCAAATTTGTCAAATTAATGAAGGATGAGAGAAATTTGACAATTTTAAACTGTGGAATATGAGGAACATAACAAAACTTGATGGCGCTTAACTGTCAAAATTTGATTTCTACAATTCGTGGGCCTTGACCTATCGAGTTTTCCTACATAAATTTTCGATGTTCACGTATTGGTAAACTTGATGGTTCAACTTCAAACAACAGTATAACGGTGTTATTTCTTGGCGGTGGGACCCACAGTTCTTAGAGAGCTATTGAACAGGTGGGATCCGACCCGATTAAATTCGATTTCTAGAAAGTAAAACAAAATGTTTTTAAATTAAGAGAGATTTTATTGACACATCAACTTTTGTTAATGCCATCCCAATTTATATGTAAATACAGATGCTATTATCATATCAAGTTTTACTAATGCCACACCAATTCCTATGTAAACCAACAAGGGTGAATCTCCATTTCATGCATGGAATATGAAGGAAACATGCATTTTAATTATCACAATGTGCATTTGTCAATTTTATAACCTATGAACTTATGAGTTTGTCACTTTTAATACCTACAAATTTATATATACAACAGCAAATTCATTGATTATAAAAGTGACGAATTTATTCAGAAAGCATATTTTAGAAATTAAATGAACAGTGTACCAAAATCGAAATTTGGGCCTAAGTTAGGCTTGTTTGGTAAATTCCCACAACTAAAGAATTGCACACAGTTGGGGTGGTGTTAGCAAAAGTAGGTGTGGCAATAGCAGCTTTCTAAATTAAATAGATCTGATTTTGAGAGATCCGAAGGTTTACGAAATCCAATAGTTCAAGAATCAAACTGAGTGAACCCGGGTTTATATGAACCAATTTAAAATACAAAAATTTAGATAAACTTTGACTACAAGATAAGATTTTGGGAAAAAGGGAAGAGTTTCTGTTTTTCAAAATTTGGGAGTATTAGGTAAAAAGTCAAATCTTATGAACTTTTAATCCCATTTTATTAGAAAATTTAAAAATAAAGAACCCTTAAGGGTTAGCTTGATGGCAACGGCGGGCCGATAAGCAATTAATGCCCATAGATCATGAGCTTGATAGCCAATATGAGCATTAATTCCTTAGGGGCCACTTGCAAGGGCACACCCTTACTTACCTGGTGCATGTTACGTGCAGATGTTACACGTGCCCCAGACTGTTCTTTGGACAAGGCCTGGGTCTATGGATTGGGCAAAGCCCAAAGACAAGCCTGGTCCACTATCCATAAGGATACCCGATTATACATAAAAAAAAAAAAAAAGTGTTATTGAATAAATAAGATGAATATTTTTAGAAGATTAAAAAGAAAACCATTTTTTTTCACTCTAGGAAAGAAAGAAAACAAAAAATAATACGATTAAGGCTTCAACTTGTTTCACTACAGTAATACACGCATTTCACCAAATTAAACTCGGGTCTAACTGATATAGCAGATTTTTCACTCACCCATCTCTAAATTATCAAAGGGTGATGCTAAATACACGTTTTTTTTACCAACGCCCTTGACGCTCTTTTCTCTTTCTCGCCCATAATGAAAAAATGTAAATTTTCTGATTTGATCACCTTGTAACATTCAAAAACATGATTTGATGCAATGGAGTTGTAGAGGACACAATTATATGAACTTTAAAAAAAATAGTTAATTTTCACCGTTGAATTTTACTTTTAAATTTGAGTGCTGGGTGGCCATCCATTTTCAACACCTTGTTTTAAGCTCAAAAAACAATATTAAAATTTTTTTTTCTTGAATATGAATATTTTCATGAAGTCTAAAGGGTTATGTTGTCGGATTGTCAATGTAGGCCCAACAACCTTTTTTAAAATTTGAACTCAAAAATAACAAATATGTGAGTAGTGAATAAGAGAGAGAGCTCTCTCTATTGCTGATGTCATTGCACCACACGTCAAACGTTTGTTGGAATGTGAGCCAACACGTCATAAGGCGTTTAGCCAAAAAGGTAGGTCATTTAACATTTCTCATTATCAAAATATTACTTATATTGATTCTTGTAATGTCGTTAATGGTATATCTTCTAAAATAATAGACCGTCATCCTTATAATATAGGATTGGCTAAATGAATCTTGTTTCTAATTTGTTTAAAGTCACATATTTTAGTATTGGAAATGTGTTTACATTTATTTTCACCGTCTCATATGTAGGGTGACACCATCCAAAGAAAAAAAAAATTATAATATTTTTAAGAATGATGATTTTCTAATCATTCCCCCTCTACTCCCTTGACGTGATATGTGCATAGAACCATAGATTTTTCCTCGAAATACACAACTGAACATATTTGTGGGGATGCACAATTGCATATGTTGAAGAAAATATATGTAGCTCTATGCACATGTCACGCTAAGAGACTATGGGGGAGTATGTCAGAGAGGCTAGGTGAGTAAGATTATCAGAACTCTATTTTTAAAGCCAATTTGGAAGTTATACATGACATATCGTATACGTATTTAGATTAATAAAATGTCCTAATTATTTTATTAAAAATAAATAAAAAATGGTTTTTTTTGTGGATAATCATATAGGTCCAAACTAAGTGTTAGATAGTTGGCAAGATTTGTATATTAATTTAAGGTCCAAAACATCAGAACACAGGTTACATACTTAGGTATTTTTGTGTAATAAGGTATCTTGAAGTATATTCTTAATCTTAGAGATGGAGAAGACTTTATTTATATATTATTTGACCTTGACCTTTAATAACAAATCTCATACGTACATACCCTACCCCAGTTGTATTTATTTTTTCTTGCCAAAGTTGTGACAAGTCTATCTAACTTTGTGATGTGAAGCTCACCGTCTCGAAATTCTCCACCACTTGATAAAACGTATAAGAGAGGAAAGAAAATGTTGACTTTGCCAAGGGTAGGTATTATGGTCGTTTTAATTTCATCAATAAATTTTGTGAGCTGCTATTGCCACACCAATAACTATATAAATCACGAAGAATTGCATACAATTGGGGAGTCATTAGTAAAATTTGGTGTGGCAATAGCAGCTCTCTAAATTTAGTTTGCAGGGAGTCTGATGATTATGTAAAACAACAAAAATGACTTTCTCAACATCTCCTTAATTGTGTAAAAAAAAATTCTCGTTGACATTATGATTTTATCATTCGATTTTTTAAATGATTATCATATTTTTATTAAAAATTTTTACTTTTTAAAATTATACACAGTAAAGTGATGTATATCTCGAGGTAACATTATCAATTTAATAAAATAATTTATTTTGCGATCCAATCAATTATTTAATTATATAACATGTTGTTTAAAATAGTAAAGTAATAATAATGCTAGAAGAACCTTAACCTTTATAATGGTTCCGATCAAATTTTGTAACAAAATCTTTCTGCTTCAAAACAGGATCGAAGAATTTAAAAGAAATGCTCATTATGAAACGTTGATTTTTTTAACATACAATTTTTTTTTTAAATATTTTATTTGTCATATAAAAAAGTGTATAACTTTTATATCAAGAAAATTCTTTAACAATCAAATTTACAAGAAAAATTATAATCTCAAATAGACTAAGATAAGAGTAGGGGTATCGATGGATAGTCGAAAATTTGAATCCGATTCAAATTCGAATTCGAAAAATCAGATATTATTCAAAAATTTCGATATCAAATTCGAATTTGGATAGTTTTATATATTTGAATCCTTATCGGATACGGATTCGGATATTAACATTTCGAATCTGATAATATCCGATTTGAAATAGCATATAATATATATTATTTTATTTTATTTATTTTTTATATAAACAATATAATATATATTATTTTACTTGATTTATTTATTATATACATAATATAACATATATAATAGGTTTTTTTTTTAAATAATGAAAAGTTAATTGGATAAGGAAAATTTGTGGTTTTTTTTTTTTTCTAATATACAAATTATTCGAATTCTAATAGGATATTATCCAATAGGATAATCCGATTCAAATTTGAATATCAGATAAAAATTTTGAATTTGAATTCGGATGTTACTATATTCGAATCGAGAAACATCTGTTAATAGCCCCACATAAGAGAATATTCTTAGAAATTCCTAATAAGCTAATCCTTATAAAATTCGTTAGTGCTCCTCAAGAAAATCATAATGATGACATCCTTTGAGATTAAAAAGTCAAAAAAAAAATTTCCTTCTTCTAATTTTTAGTAATTAAGTCTTAATAATATCTATATTTTTTTATATTTTGTAAAAATAGAAAATATACTTTAAAGAAAAAAAAAATATTTAGAATCTTGTTTATTGTAGATCATACATTTTAAAAGATATTTTCCTGTCCAACATCACAATTAAAACCCTCTTTAAATGCCACCTTTGTCTTTAAATGCGCATTCTCCGACCATTGAACCCCACGTGCCCCGAATACTCAACTTTTGCATCTTACCACGTGTCCTCGATGACCTTCAACAACAATGGAATTGTGTCTTAAATACTTGTGCAACACGTCCAGACAACTCTCTGCACTATAAAGGCAATTGTACCCTACGAACCTCGTTCTTAACGGCAACCCTAGGGCACGTTGACCCTACAGTGGGCCCACATCAACCCTAACAACCACCAACACCGACCCAATTCAAGTTCTTCAAGAGTTATTATATTGTGAATGTGATTTTATAGCTCGACTTAAATGTCGACCGAGTTGACTCAATTCTAACATCAATTTTTTTGGTGATTACATATGAATTGGAGTGGTGTTAACAAAAGTTGGTGTGGCAATAAAGTCTTTCTTAATTTTGAGAGTCAACTATAGTATAAGGGATTTATCAAGAATAACAACTCATGAGAAACATATGACCGATTCCCTGTTGGGTAAATAGAAAATCTCATGAGATTATGATGGGAATTTATACATATTTCATAAATAATGACTCGTGAAAAAATATATTATCTTAAACGTTTAAAGATAAAATTTATGTCATCACATAAATATAAGATGTGTGTTATTGGAATACATATAAATTTTTGTTTTTGGATTTTGTATTTAAAGAGACAGAATCATGTATTTTCTCACGAATCAATCAACTCGATCTATATATATACAACAAAAGGAAAATGTTGAAGTAATATGGAAATTGACATAATTTGAAACATTGCTAATGTGGGTGTGTCCATAGAACCAGCCATAGATACTTTTCATTGAGATAAAGGTGAGTAACATCTATGGCTCTGGGCATACCAATGTCCCTAACCACGTCAATTTCAATGTTACTCCAGCATGACTCATAGCAGAATCCTCTAAGCTTTTGAGACTTATATATATATATATATATATATATATATGAATTGTCCAAGTTTTCAGAGTTAACTCGGATGGTGGTCAAAATGATTTAGGGACGAAACAACTCCAAATTCATTTGAGTCCACTCGGACGAGTTGAAAACTATGATGCTCAGACGAGAAAGATTTTTTCTGAGATGAATGATTCCGTGATTATCGGTCTTTCGTTTTTGGACAATCAACACAAGCAATCATTGAGTGGTTCTGTCTCAATGTATAAAAAGCCGAACCAACGGGGTAAGATCGAAAATACATCAAATTGGTCGGACCGGTTTACATTTATTAAAATTTCAAATATATATAAAATATTTTTCCTAAATTACTTTCATTATTTTTTTTGCAATTAATACCCAAAAAACTTGTGGTTCACAAATTTATTAAATCGGTTTTAGTTACAAAATCCGGTTGGACCACTGATTCGGTCCAGTTTTCTAACCTCTCTCTCTCTCTCTCTCTCTCGTGAGAGACCGACACCATGGAAGTCTGTGGTTTTCATCTGTTCTTACAATATCAAAAGAAAAGAAAAATAAAAATAAAAAAGAAAGAAAAGAAAACCAAAACTCCAAATTTACAAAGTAAATTGATTACAACCTAACGTACACATTTAGAGAATTGGGTTTTGTTACAATACAACTTACAGCCTATTTCAAACCCTAAAACACCCAACATGGTGATGATGATGATGATGGTGGTGGTGGTGATGATGAGGTAGGGATCTCTCTTTATCAATCATACCCCTAACAAGCCGAAACTCCTCCACGTGGCAAGGAATGGTGATAGTACCTTTCTGATCAAACCCAAATTCCTCCTCAGCTTCCTTCAACAACTGCATGAACAATGGGTGATTAAAGTATATAACAGGGACTACAAATCTTTGCTGCTCCTCACCTTGACCCACCATGATTGCAAGACATCCCTTTGGGATATCTCTGATCTCCTTCTTTCCATGATGAAGATGAAGATGGGGAAAGTGAAGATGGAAGCTCAACAGATTCTTGTCTCCACTACCCATCTTAGAACACCAAAGAGAGAAGAAAAAAAAAACCTAGTTTTCTATATAGAAAGGCCAAGGATAAGAAGCTGAGATAGCAAGCTTAAAGAGGATTAAATAAGAATCATTTAAGGTTTTTGGAACGTTTCTCATGATAGAAGGTTAAAGACATACAACCCTTGAAGAGAGAGAGAGAGAGGAGGGTGGGTTTATAAAGGTATATAAAAGGGTTTGTTTTGCTTGCTTTATACACATAGTGTGAAGTTTTGGAGAGGAAGAGCTGAAACACTCACATATTGGGTAATTGCCATCTAGGGGAGTTTTTGAGTTTTGACTTTGGAGAGGGCTGATCCACTACTCCAGGTGTCGAGTAACATTACCTAAACCAATTATGTTCTTCCGCCACATGGCATGGAAGCCTTAACCCACCTCACATGATTGTACGTGTGTATTTATCCACAAAAATATAAGTTTGATTGCTGATTTCTAACCTTTGGATTGAATCATTTTCTATAGTATAAGCTAAGAGACTACGTCTGATAAAGAAATATTTCCTTTCGTTTTAACTAGAAATCACCCAAAACAGTGTACTGTTGGGCAATGTTAGTTTTATTTTTTTTTATTGGTAAGTTGGAAAATAAAGGAAAATATTTGTTAATGTTACTTAACAGATTTACATGATTTGATTTATTTAACATTTAATCCTAATTCAGTAATTCTAGAATCACCTTGGTGCTGATCAGGTATCAAAATCTTTATAGAGAGCTGCTATTGGCACCACACTTTTACTTATTACACCCCAATTAAAAATATAAAAAATAAGTGAATGATTGAGAATAAGTAAAAGTTGGGGTGCCAATAAAAGCTATCTCTCTCTTCTAGATTTTTATTTTCTATTTTTTGGGTTTAGGATTTTCTATGAACATAATCATAATGGTAAAAAGCTACTAAAATTATTTGAAAGAGTGTTATAATATTTTGTAAATGTTAAAATTATACTTGGAGTCAAATCTTAGTAACGTTTGAAGAGTGTGTTTTAATTTTTAATTGGGGTGTGATAAATAATTTAAGAAATTAGAGTGAAATAAGTAAATTTGGGGTGCCAATAGCAGCTCTCCATTTATAAGGGGCTCTTTGGATCATAGTTTTAAAACTAGACTCCAACGCTCATTGAGTTGAGTCATGTTCAAATCAAAGGCAAGTTGAATCAAACAAGTAAAAGTTATATTAAATCTATTAATATTTAAAAATAAATTTTAATCATTTAAAATAAATTAATAATTATTATCAGCGAAAAAAATATTAAATATAGTAATAAAATTCAATGTAATTTCTTATCTGATTACTTTCTGTATTTTCAAGCTGATGACCAAGAATAATTGACTTGATGATTTCTAAGTTGACTTGGAAAATTAGTTCAATTGATTTTTGGATTGAAACACCTTGAAAACTAATTGAGTCGACTCATTTTGATCAAGTTTCGAATCAAATTTGACGAATTTTAAAACTATGGTTTTATACGAGTGATTTACAATTTTTTTCTGAGCACAATTTTTTGTTTAAATTATCATAAAAAATGCCATGTCATCACCCCCATTGAATATCAATATCGCCAAGGATTACTAGGCTCAGAAATTGTTTAACATGATCTTGCTTTGGGTGGAGGTTTTAGATTTATCTGTGATTTGCGTAATCTTTTTATATGAGAGGCTCCCATTAAATTCTTTCTAAATATTCAGTGTTGGCCACATAAATCCAATTATTCAAATTTAATTCTATCAACTGTCCTATATCTTAATAGTGTTATAGAGAGGCCTGTTTTCACATTTTGTCTTACATTCTTGTACCTTAGTTGAAAGGTATGAGAGAGATATTATTCCAAATAATCACTACCACACACATTAACGCAACCTAGACGCAAAAAAAAAATGTCACTAACACGTAATGATCGATAGGCTCCACTTAAAATGATGTGTCCTCACTTGTTCCTATTAGGGAGGTGGCTCCTTAATTCACGATATTCCCTTTTAATTAGTTATAGATCGAGTCGTGATAATCTAATGTTTTTTTTATACGTTTTCTTCATAGAACTATACAAACCCATAAATATTTGTCTTTGTGTATTCTAAAACAATGAATTTATAGTTATGTGAAGGAAGCGTAGAAAAAAGAGTGTCAGATTATCACGATTCTTAATTATATTATGGTAGGACTATTAATGATTCGGGTCTAGATTAATGTGTTCCTTCTAGTAATTTTATAATTGGCCCCACTTGAATGTGACTCTTTAGCTTATGAGATGCCTCTTTTAATGTCTTATTAATGGGTCCAATCTAATATAATGTGTTGGATTTTTTTTTTTTTTTTTTTTAATAAGTCACACTCGTTCTGGCTCCTTAGTATGTCTTTTTAGTGTCTCATTATGTCAGGGGTTGTTACTGGGTCGAGTTTGGATTAATGGGTCGGATTCGGGTGTAAATATCTGTGATTATTTAATAGGTTCCACTACTCTTATCTCTCCCCAGTTTCTCTATTATTTGATTTATCAAAAAAATAAAAAGTTTCTCTATTATTTGCTCATTATAAATACTCAACGGGGATTTAATGAATTCGGTCTTCATTAATGAATGAGTCTAGTTTGAATTTCTGATTATTTTTTCTTGAAAAATGCTAAACTGACTTCCTGGCCTAGTTAGTAATTTGGACTACGAAAAACATTTGATACGAAAAAAATTCAAGTTTTATTCGATTTTGGATTGCAAAAATCCAGTCTAAAATTCAGTAAATCACAAATATGTGGCATATGCTTTATATTAGTATTATCCGTCTCATTTCAAAAATTCGAAAATAAAAAATTTGATAATATGATAGTAATACTAACAATGATGGTGATGATAAAGGTGATGAAATAGTGGTGATGTGATGGTAATGAGGGCACTGAGATTATTGTTCCATTGATTTATAAAAAAAGACCAAAGTCAAAGGATAAATCTTCAATTTGAAAAATTAAATGTAATCTCAAATAAAGGTAAAGGCTCTTGCCATTATTTTTTTAAAGAAAAAAATGACATTTGTCACTTAAAAATGTGGATTCCTCCAAAATTTTGAAGCATAACCCCTTTAAAATCGAATTGTGTTACACGTCACAACTTACAAGTATGCACTTTGCAACATTCAACAAGTTACAGTAACATTTTTTTTTCGATCGTGTTTTATAAAAATTCGTAATAATGTGTTTTAATCTTTTTTAATTTAAAATATATGAATTATTCAGAATAATTCAATAATTTAGAGACTAATACTTTTATTGAAAATAAAAAACAAAAAATTCATGAATTTTTCAAGAATTAAACAAGTGATCACTAACAAGGCTTCCTACAACACTACCTTCAACTCTGTGCTGACGTGATGGTGCACACATAATCATAGATACTTTTTCTCTAAATATGAGTGTTGCATACTTGATCTGTAAACAAAATGTTGTAGGAAGTTAGTGTAGTACACTCTTTACTTCTTTTTCTCTCTCCACATATAAGAAGGTGGCTACTTAAGTTTCGAGATGCCCTTTTAATCTCATTATGTCATCGATTTTTAATAGGTTGAGTTTGGATTCATTGGTCAGGCATAAATTTAATTTATTATAGTTTTTAATTTTAGTCGGTCTAGCTCATCATCCCTAGAACTTAAATTGAGGTTTTTTATAGTCTCATTGACATTCAAACTATCAAACTGATTAGCTTCTGCCACTACATTATTCAATAGAAAAAAAAAAAAAAAAATTGTTTAGCCAATTAATCCAAAATAACACGTTATCTTTCCAAACGGTCCTTAAGTTTTCGGCAAGTTTTGTTGACTGTTGTGGCTAGCAAACGTGGAGGTGAGGGGCAAAGGTCGAAACACGTGGCAAGCTGTGAGGTAAGGATGTATAAATCTGGCCGACAATAAGCTATTGTTTATAGGTAAGGCACTTTGGTGCAGCCAATGGCAAGCCTCGAACATGTCAGAGAAAATATCGATGTGTCACGTCAGCTTTAGCTATACGTTCTTTTCGTAATATTTTTTTTTATCATTAAATTGTAAAAACAATAAAACTGCTTCAGATCTTGGTCCCATTATTTTCATTCCTCAAATACCCTCGAATGTGGGTGGTAGCATAAAATCAGGGCAGTATGAGACAAAACTGTCCTTTTCTCTTTTTTTTTTTAAATCCATCTTTGGTTCCAAAAGAAAATCGAGTTCATCTTCAAAGTATATAATTTCGGGTGATATTTTCCTCTGTCACATAAAACCCGATAATTACGCCACTGAGAGGGGAGGTCTTGAGTTGAAATCACCCTTAAGAGTCGCTCTCAAGCATTTATCTAGAAATTATCTAGTGCGGGCTTGATAGGAGATTGAGAGACTTGGATACTCGCACTTAAATATATGATAATGATAATGATAATAATAATAAATATAACGATATATTTCATTTTTATCATAGTTATGAAGTATAAACGTCCACTCCAACAACAATGAAGTAGGGTCCACACTATCCCACTTAATTGAATTTTTATTTTACCCTTTTAATTTTATTGTCTTTTCTCGTCTTTTTCTTTTTCAATAATACCTAAAGATTTAAATGGATAGCTGAAATCCGAATAAAAAATATTTGGATATTAGATTTGAATTCAATTTTTTTTTTTTTTTTAATATTCAATAGTATTTCCGATATGAATACAAATATTAGTATTCCTTTTGATAAATATCTTATCCAAAATTTAATATTGATATAATCATTATTCTATTTATATATTTATAATATTAATATTATAAAAAAAATCATTAAAGCCCTTCATTTCTTCTTCCCAACTCTTCGAGAATGGAGAGGGTAGGAGTAGTGAAGTGCGAACCTGTAGAATCACAATTTCTTCTTTCTCTTCTCCAACGAATGAAGATGAATCTTTTGCAATGAGTTCATCTCTTTCTCTCTCTCTCTTCTTCAATCACTAGGGTTCAGTTAAAAACCCCTTGATTTTTCTCTCGAAACCATCTTCAACCAATGGATCAACCATCGTTTCCCCTAGTTTCTCTTCACCCTATCACAAATTCATTGATTTTTCTATCTACTTTCATGTCAAGAAATGTTATATGAGGTCACTCCAGCAAATATAGTTCAAGGGTTCTTTTCTCAATGTTTATCCCTAGATAAGTAGGGTTGGAGCTTAATCTCAATGTGAATCTCAAGAAAGAATTTCAACTTTATTTCCTTTACTCTCCTTTCATTTTCAAGAATTTCAATTGTTTTTTATCTTTTCAATAATACCTATCCAATTTTATTGTTTTTACTGTTTCAACAATTTTTCAATAATACCCCTACAACTTTATTGTATTTCCTTGTTTCCCCCTTAACTCCAAAGTGGATGATCGTGCTTATGGTACGAGCATGATTATCCTCTAGATATATAAGAAAATACAACTGTTCATTTTTCAATGTTCATCCCGTTTATCAGTGGGGGTTGGGATTTAATCTCTCCACGAATCTTGAAGATGACTATCAATTGTATTTCTTTATCTCTTTTCCTTTTTTCCAAGAATATACCCTCTAATTTTATTCCCTATCCTCTACTATGGGGCAAATAGGCAAATGTTGATATGGCTATATCATGTATCTCATAGAAAACGCAATGTTAAGATGGCATATGAGATGCATTGACATTTCGAAAGGCCTCTACACCATTAACACCTCGAAGATTTTTTTAAATTATTTTAAAAATGATTTGAATTCCCAAATATTCTTGGAAAATTTTGAATGCCTTGTTCAAGATAAGTTTGTGAGTTTTAAACAAATGTGGTCCATCAAAGAATAAATCAAGTAATTTACAATTTTAATACTCAATATCTTTGAAACATGGGAGAATGGCTGATTCTTCTCCTTCTTGCCGGGATTACAATAACAGGCAACTCATGAGCTACATCGATGAGGTGTAGAGGACATGTCGACAACCCTCACTACATTAATTGATAAACTGATGGATTTCTCTAATAAGTTTCTTATGTTCCATTTGCGGATGAATGTGCTATAAGGCTTGCACATGAATGCACTATGGCCCCATTTTCCATTGGGTAAATTATATGTTGACCCCTTATGGTTTGGCATAATTCTATTTTGACCACCTAACATTTTGATAATTGCACTTATCTCCCTTATAGTTATCTAAGGGTTTTACTTACACCCTTCCATCAAATTGCTGTCAACTTAACAGTTAACTTTCTTTTATAGAGATCATTTTGCCATTTTTAAATTGTTATTATTTTATAAATAAAAATATGCCTATAAAAAAATGGGTTCAGTTAATGCTTAGATTGGGGAATTTTAATTGTTTTTTAAAATCTATTTTTAATAATAAAAAAATAATATAAAATAAGAGGGTAAAATAGTAAAATAACATTTGAATTGTATTATCGTCAATGAAAAGGGAGGTGAGTGCAATTATCAAAATTTTAAAGGGTCAAAATGGAATTATGCCAAATTACAAGGGGTCAAAGTGTAGTTTACCATTTTCCATAATAACAAGTGTCAACAACAAATTTCACAAATCTACCTCAAGATTCGTGAAACAAGATTGTAAATAATTTTATATTGATTTAATAAAAATGGAGACACAAATTTCAGTGTTTTCCTCTAATTAACGGTCAAATACAGAAATAAAGATGGTGACGAGTATGTAGCTTTCTTCTCTCCGGACTTTACGTGTGATCGATTGAAAAGATTGCTTTAATGTTGTTTTTATTGTGGTTGATCTTTTGTAAAGGTATCTGTTGATTTTTTTCCTCTCTGGACTTTGCATTTTATCGATTGAAAATGATTTCTTAACATCTAAAGAAAGGTTTTAGACTTGATCTTCTCTTTAATTGGAGTCTGATTCTTTTAAAGAACTTTGCTTCATCTTTGGAGGAAAGCTTGAGAGTTTCTTCTTCTTTTCTAAAGAGAAAGCTTTTGTCTTATAAGGTAAAATGATCTTGATCATCTTTAAATAAAAGAGTCTTTAATATTTATAGACTTAAGGTAAGAGGATTTTTCCAAATATGCCCCCAGCCTAACTGGATTTTACATAATTAGTTTAAATGGTATTTGGTTATTCATCCAACTTATTTTACTGAGTTTTGAATTTAACCATGGGCTAACCTGATTGTTTAGCGAATGGCCCTATACTTAATGTGAGTTACTTGAAATTTGTTGGATCATGGGCCTTAAATGCGAAAACTCAAGCTGAAACTAAAACCATATGCAACCCGTCCAAGTAAACAGGCCAAAATTTAGACTTATGCGCCCAATTTTATTGTAGAGGTTTTAAGTTAGTTTACAAAGCGATGGGAACCCATTTAAATTTTGATGCCTAGAACAAGGTAGACAAGATATCCTATGAACTTCAACTCCTTCATAAGGCAAAGATTCAACCTGTTTTTTTTTTTTTCACACGAGTTGCCTAAAATCATATCAAGTAGACATGGAAGATTTATCTACCTTTGAAATCAAGAGGCTTTTACAAAAGATGAACTAAGTCGGGAATTTGACAACAGTTTTGTGGCAATATAGCTGGTAGAGAGTATCACGACCTTAACATTTTCTCTAAAAGGCTCTAATAAATGTTTAAAACACTTTAGTACAAAGTATTCTTCCTCCCCAACTCCATGTAATTTATAACCATGGAAAACTTGTGAAGTTGTGATCAATAAAAGTTCCATTCTGAAACTTTAGTGTGCTCATGTACTCAAATATCTTAGTGAATGGACTTGTCTTGGAAGGGCTTAGACTGTTGTTATGACTTGAATCTTATAATTGTTACCATACAATATGTGTTTTCCAAGAAGATTTTAGAGTGCAATTAACACTTAGTGAACTTGAAATTTGGGCCCAAATAGATGGGCCCTAAGTCATGGATATATTTTGGGCCAACCAACTAACTTGTAAAACTGGACTGATTGGGTCCAATCCAGGCCTGGTTTTAAATGTTAGGCCTTTGTCCAACTTGCTTAGAACCAGGCTTGCGTTGATCTTAGTTGGGCTTCCTACTTGATGTACTGCATATAGAATTCAATACCAGACGTGCCCACTAGGCCCCAGACACTATCAAAGAGCCAGCTTTAAAATAATAAAACCTAAACCATAAATTCTAAATGATAAAAAATAAAAAAAAAAAGGCAACGTTGTCCAAGCGGTAAAACTATGTTTCAAATTTTCCATTACCAGTACATCTGATTAATATTTGGGCTTATTATAACAACTAGGGTGTTGGCTAAGCGGTAAAACTAGAAATTAGGGTGTATTGTCCCTCTGATTGTGTTTGAAACTGAGTAACCTATTCTATTGCATGTTGAGAAACTTTCGCGAGTTAGGCACGTGTGACTATTCTCATCGCAAAGGGTGTGAGGGTATCTTGCAATATTTAAAAAAAAAAGAAAAGAAAAAAAAAGTACCATTTTTTGCAAAAGTCAAACTGCCTAAATAATGAAATTCCATAACAATAGTTATTTTCGAAATGGCCCAACAACGGAAATACTGACATTTATTAAAAAATGAAATTAAGGGTAGGAATTATTTTTTTATTGCCCATTACATATCGTTCAACAACAACAGGTGCTGGCTAAAATATCCTACTCGATATATTCCATTATGTTATAGAGATTTAGTTCATATATTCGTTTTCACTATATCCATTCATGCTCTTTTGGGTATTTGTCTCGCTCTTTTGGGAATTCTAACTTGAATTTTTCTTCTTACTAATGTTGGAAATGGCATCAAATCAAATCACCTGAATCATCTATAGGAACTATTCCTACTTTTCTTCATGGCTTTTTTTTCCCCTTATTTTTGTAGATATGTTTTTGAATCATTCCACTCATTTATCTCAATATCTTCATCTCTATTATGCTCAATTTATTAATATTATACTTCAATTCATCTATGAATTTCTAGACAAGACATGAAGCCAGGATATAAATCTTGCTAGCACAACAAATCCTAATGAGAGAGAGAGAGAGTGACTACGTGAAAATTGAAAAAATTGACAGAAAAAATTGACGAGCCAAGACCCATAAATTTTAGAAATTGAATTTTGACGATCTAGGAATGTCAAAATTCAAGATATTTCCAGATTTAATGGCTTAGAACTGTTGAATTTCTGCCATCCATCATTAATTTGATGGTTTTGGCCCGTCAAAAAAAAAATTGACGCCAATTCAACCCTTTTATCTGTCAAATTTAGGCTTTTTTAACATTGTGTGTGTGTGTGAGAGAGAGAGAGAGATTTCAAAATGTTGGTTTAAATAACAAGATATTTTCCCCCACTGTACAATGATTTTCACATTGAAAAGAGTAACTTCTTTACGGCCCCAATTAATATTGTCAACAAAGTGAAAGCTTTATCCATCTGAACTTGGTGGTTATGTCTTTGATAATGTTGCATAATCACAATGCTTACTTTAGTCAACAAAGTTTGACCATTGTACTTCCCTAATTCTTTTTCACTCATCTTTACTTTATAGGTGTTTTGTTCAAAATTTTCCTTAATAAAACAATAGATCGTAGGGTTAATTGTTAGAGTACAATATTGTACACTTTATTGGGATCATGGTTTTAATTATATATTAGTGCTATCTACTATATTGAAATAGGGTTAGTTTTAGTTTAATTTGGAAGTTAACTTTAATTATTTGTTATAATTTTATTAATTTGTATGTAACTCATATTTTTACTAATAAGGTTGAAGTGACCTCGAGATTGTACCTCATATTGCACATCCTGATGTGAGAGTGCATGTGTAAGAACTATGGATGTTTTTTATCGAGATAAGAGTAAAAAAGTATTTATGGTTCTTACACACTTTCACATCAAGATGTGCGATATGAAGTACAATCTTGAGGTCACTCCAGCACGACTCTATTATTAATATTATTTTATCATAGAGGTACACAAAATGCAGTTCATAACATATTATTTGTCTTGGGAGAGCCAAAAATATCATCTATTGATTTATTTTCAATGTAAGAGCAATTCAGTTATTTTTAAAGAATTCATTATGGATTTGGAATTTATTTTTACCATACAAATTGTTTCAACTTTCTATACATAAAACAACCCTTGTATAGTATGGATGCCATGCGTTGAAACAAGCTTTTCAATTTCTATTTACAAGACTTCTAGCTATATCTCAAATTCTCATCTTTTCGATCAGAAGTTGGGAGAAATATTCCCGAACAAGACCACATTTTTGCTCCAAAATGATGAGTTGTGCAAATAGGTATATATACTATTTCTGGTCATGGTTTTAAAACTCGATTTCGTGTCTTGTCTCGTGCCGGCCCGATACCAAGTCGTCTTGGACGAGTTTTCCGATACGTTTGAGACGTCTTGTTCAAAAAATAAAAAATCGAACATGATGTATAAATCTCAGTCAAAAAAGTGATTTGTACGTTTGTATCGTTCAACCTTGATTCTGAGTTAACTCGAACGATACATCTCGGTCTCGGACGAATTTTGAAGCCATGTTTCTAGTACAAGTACAAAAATATGGCCGACTAAACATGATTCTAATTCTAAATTATGAAATTGATTAACATTATATCCAAACATGATTATGGATATTTAATTTGCTTCCTCTACAAAATCTACTGATGTTTTTTTTTTTTTTTTTTTTTCATTTTGTGTAGATAACTACCAAGAAAGAAAATTTGAGATTCATTAATATTGGTTGATTACATTGGATAACTGTTTATTTGAGATTTTCACCCATTTATTGTTCATCTATTACACTATGACACATTAAGTTTCTGTTTCCTTAATTATATTAGAAAGCAAATTAGAGCTGCCCATCTATACCATATAAACCAATAAAAAAAAATGTGGGGTACCATTAATGGCATACAACCCAAAGGACAGGTGACAGCTTCAACCACATGGGTGTTCTTTATGCTTCTACTGGGCTTATTTACAGCATTGAAGCTGTTCAACATGTAACCATTCCTCAAAAATAAATAAATAAAAATTCAACCGACACCATTTTGATTCTAATAGACCTGATCATGCCCCTACTGAGGCTCAAACAAAGCTCAGCCCTTGGATGGCGTGATTGGGTGTCTAGAATACAATAGTCAAATATGTTGGATAATGAATACGTGTAACGTACAAATAATTTGATTGATGAAGATTGTGAGGTACCCTTTATAATGAATGCGTATCGTAAAATAATTTGATTGATGGAGATTATGATATAAATTTCAAGGGTTTTGTTTACGTGTGCCCTTTTGGGGCACACGTTAAAGTGCCATGAATGCACTTTGGAAAATGCAATATGAGGGTATTTTGATAATAAAAAAAAAATAATAAGAGCATTTTTTATACAAAATCTAATTCCACAAGTGTATTTATTGCACTTTTAGGTCACACATTAACAACACCCAAATTTCAATTACAATTGCTTAATAAAACATCTTGTAAATTAGCTAAGGATGTAACTTGGTTCGGTTTAAATTGAGAACCAAACCAAATCGATAGCTTTGGGTTGGTTTGGTTTGGTTCGATTTGAAATAAGTTGTTGTTCGATTATTGATTTAGAAAATGGAGAACTGATCAATTTAGTTTGATTCCGATTCAAGGCTTGTATAGAACCGAACAAACCAAGAATCAAACCTTATCAAATAAATAAATAAATTTAGAATCGCACTGGAGTAAGATTAAAATTGACATCGTTTGGGACATTGATTTGCACATAACCATATATGCTTCTCACTTGTATCTCGATGAAAAGAATTATACACACATCCATGTCATCAATGTCCTAAATGATGTCAATTTCAATGTTACTTTTGCATTTTCCATAAAATTTTCAGTTTTATAATTATTTTAGGAGTTAGGGATATAGATTAATGACTTCTTTAGAGATAAATTAATATATTATCTTTTTGTTTATTATTTATTTTATTTATTAAAAATAAGTCATTTCCAACTAAGTTTATAGGATAGTGGCAATCCATGGAACCGAACCAAACCAACCTTAGTTTGGTTTGAGTTGGTTCGGTTCTGCTTCTCATTTATTGGAATCGACCTATGTTGGGGTTCTGATTTAACTACAAATCGAACTAAACCAAACCGAGTTGCACCCCTCTGTGAAATAGTAAAAATCTTTGGAAAAATGATTCACGATTCCCCCACCCCACACCTATGACATTCATTTTGATATGTATAGACATAGTGGGAGGAGTGACTTTTTAATTATGTCCAAATTAACTTCTTGTAAATTGGTGTAAAGTTCAAATTGCTCACATTGAACCATTTTATTCGATATGTGGATTTAATGCTTGGTATGAATCATTTTGACAAGTTAGGTCATAAATTTTATCCATTGATATCTATGCCTAGACTGCGAGAGGTGAATTCTTAGTTTATGAACCAATTTAGATGTGCACGACCTATTTATTATTTCTAAGAACCTTTTTATGATTTATTTGTGATACAATGATATTTTAAAATTTTTAATGCCTATAATTATAACAATATTGCAAACATCACCAAAATTAAATAGTTATGAAAGTATGTTAAACCAGTAATCCTATCATTTCATTAGAAGTACAAAATTATCTTTTTATTTATTTTGGGATGTATCATCTTCTCTAGTAAAATCTATATGATAAAACGTAACGGTAAGTCCCTCTCTATTTGTCTCAAGATTTATACTAATAAACGAGAACATATTTTATCTTTCTATTTTCAAAAATACCCCTAACTTTATTATCTTTACTTTTTCAATCAATTTCCAATATTACCCCTTCAACCTTATTTTCTTTCTCTTCTCTCCCCTTTTTTAATAATAAATTTTCCTTTATTATTTTTCATTTTGACCCCTTTAACCCTAAAGATTTTTTAATAATACCCTTACAATTTTATTATTTTTCATCTTTTAACTAGAGTTGCAACTTCGTCTTGTTTAAATAGAGGACCGAACCAAACCGATAGCTTTGAGTTAGTTTGGTTTGGTCTGGAACAAGTTGCGATTCTATTCCGAGTCAAGAAAATAGAGGACCGATCAATTTGATTCGGTTCTTAGTTTAAGGCTTGTATAGAACCTAACCAAATCCCTATATAAGAATATAAATAAATATATTAATTCATTATGAAGTATTTTAGAATTAGGACATAGATTAAAGATTTTTTTATGGATAAATTAATGATTTTCTAATGAGTAGATTAATGATATATTATATGAAATTTTATGTTATTATTTATTTATTTTCATTAAAAATATGTTATTTTCAATTAGGTTTATAGGATATTTGCAATCCATAGAACCGAACCAAGCCGATCCTAGTATGGTTTGGGTTGGTTCGATTCTACTAATATTGCGGTTTGGTTCTGGTTCTTATTGTGGAACCGACGTTCGGTTTCTATTTAAACACAAAACGAACTAAGTTGCACCCCTACCTTTTACTCCAAGAGGGATTAATGACAAACTCTAGCTATGGTGAGGAGGACCGGTACTTTTAGTCCATATAAAATAAAACACTTTGTCTCTTGAACCTGACCCATCTTTATTATATGGTCAATTTAAAATATGTTCTTTTGACAAGAGTCCACCGACACTAATAAGAATCACAAAAAGATTCATTTAGTTGGTTGATTTTCATTTTGAATTTGAAATATGTTACTATTTAATTATTACTTTTTATTTTATTTTATAGTTTTTGGATTTTTGGGTTAACTACTTGTTTGAGTACCCTTTATCATTATGAGTAAGATCAGTTGTGATTAGAATTTGAGTCGCCCAAAAAGGTGTATTCAAATTCAAATCATTGTAAGGGATGTTCTGATTCAACTTTGTAATTATGGTTTGATAACAATTTCAACTCTTGTACCTATTAAAAAAAATATTGAATATTTTTTTAAAATCTTTTTTGAAGAATTACTTTTTTGTTTCACTTTGAAGATTCAAGATTTTCTCTTTTAAGGATAAGACATTTACATAATTAAAGTTACAGAAGAAGAAGACGACGAAAGAGGAGGAGAAGAGAGAATCTCATATGGGCCCTTAAATAAAATATTGTATAAAAACAATTCTCTCTCTCTCTCTCTCTCTCTCTCTCTCTTTCTTAGTAGTCTTTTAAATTGCATAGCTGTTTTATACCCACTAAATAATTTCAACATCAAAGAGATAATTTCTAAAGAGAGTCAAGGGTGATTTAAATATAGGAGATATTTATGAAAAAGTGATCAATTTTTGATGAATTTACTATTCTAGCTCACTGTTCATTTTAATTATCAAAATGTGACCATAACGAACTCAGAAGTTTCTAAAAGGAGTATGAATAGTCACTTTAAACCTATGAAATTCTCACTTTAAAATCGTCGAATTCATTATCATTCTAAAATTTTATTTAACAAAAACATGATTATTCACATTTTGATAATAAAAAGAATAGTTAATCAAAATAGTAAATAACTCATTTTCAACTCACGAAATGGTAAATAATCCTCCACCTTTTGATAAGTATTTGAAAAACCTACTTGTATTTTTAATTGATGGCATGCCCTAGGCCTTGGTCTACTTTGAAATGCTAACAAAAAATAACCTACATGCCTTCATGTTCAACCTCTAGTGAAAACCCTTTGACTTTTCTCTTCCAAAACTTGTCATCTTCAATGTCTAGGATACAATTTTATTTTAAACAGTAGAATTCTATCTTTTTCAACCTCGATGAAAATTTTGAAAAAGTAAATGACTTTGAAGTTTCTGGGTAGAAAATTAAGGATTTTTATTTTAAAAAGAAATTACTGATAAAGTTGAAAATGAATTTGAAGATGATCAAATGAAGATGACATTTAGTTGGTTAAACTAATTTTCTTTGAAGATCATGTATTTAAGTCATTATACAAAAGCCTTCAAAGGGCATGTTGTTAGTTTGAAAACGTTAGGGGAGGGGGAGGGGTATGCCAAATATTTATCAAAACATTGTAAGGAATATCCAAATCATCTTGGAATCAATTAATGTTGTAATTTGGCACACAAAGCAAAAGTCATTAAAGCTTCCTTCATTTCTCTCTGAAGTTGGTGGTTATGTCTTATTTAAACGTACATGGTTACAGTTCTTACTTTAATTTATGAAATATGAAGTTGACCATTGTACTAACTAACCTACTTTTTGTAACACATTTGTCTTTTATGGGTGATTTATAATCTTTGAGACTACGTTGTATTTTTAAATTGATGATAACATGCCCTTTGAGCTCTATGCTCTACGAGAGACTAACATAAAATGATCAAACTACCCTCATCTTTAATCAATAGCCAAACACGCTTGATTTTATATATATATATATATATAAAGAAAAATCGATCATTTTCAACCCTAACACATTGCTAACGTGGATGTATGTACAGAACTATAAATGTTTTTCATATGGCTATGAGTGCACCTCCACATTAGTAATGTGAGAATCGATATCAATTTTAATGTTTCTTCAACCCGACTCTAAGAGTAATGTATTTGGCTTTGTCGTCAATTTTCAAAGTCCCCAAACGGGTTGAGGGGGAGAAACGTCAAAGATTTCCATTAGTCTTATATGAGAAACTTAATGAAATGACCTAAATACTGTCACTTCAAACACTATTCAAAACTCTTCTATTTTCAATTAAAGATTGGTCATCTTTAACTTTTTTGGGTAAATTCCTTTCAAAAGTACTCAACCAGTCGTCCAATCTTCTATCAATGATTGACTTTAATCTCTTACCGAAAACTTTTATTTAAAATTTCTTTTAACCAAAATCTCATCATCACCTTTTAACTTTTCAAAATTCAAATCCTATTCTTAAGGTTTAAAGAGATGGAATTTTTGGGGTAAGACAAAGGAAAAAAAATTTCACTTTATAAATTCAAAATGATGGGGTTTGAGAAGGAGAAGAAAAATGAATGGTTTTTTTTCTCATGAAGTAAATTTGAGGGCCTTTTTGTTAGTTTCTCAAATAAGACCGAGATCAAGGGATATGTCATCAGTTTAAAAACATAGGAATCTATCCAATATTCACCAAAGTCTGGAGGGGTATCTCTAAATCAATCTTTTTTTTTATTTATGATTTTCCCCATTACAAGCAAGTTCGAAAGAGAGATAGAGACCAAAGGAAGTTCTAAGTTCTAATAATAAAAGAGGAAATGGACAGAAGTCGTCCCAAAGAGGGGTCCCCATTCCCCCTTGAACATATAAATATGAGTCCTATAACCTAAATATATAACCCTACCAACAAATCACTCTCATCTTCCACTAACTTATATGGACCCATTTTCCCCTACTAGGAACCCCACCATGGACCACAAACAACAGATAATACCCTGGTGGTGCCAGGAATGCCGTCGCTGGAGTGTAACATTTGGCAACATAGCTCTCACCGGAAATCTGACCCACACCATCAGCATCCAAAACTAATAACCTTTGATTCATCGAGAATGAATGTGTCGTAAATGAGGGTGCAACCATTGTCACCTTAATCTTCTCTAATTCGACCCTCCCACTTGAATCAAATCTCAACGAGAAATGCTCATTGTAACCAAGTTTTACATCGGGCTTTGCCCAACTTATTTTAGGCCTAGAAATCTTCGAACTAAAATATGGTGGGTAGAAAGCCTCGAGACTCAATTCAGTTGGGTAGAGTGCCGAGAAATTGTATTTGTCATGCGGGTTACTCCCACCGACTAAAATTCTCCCATCGGACAACAAATGTGCGGCCGAATGATATAGACGAGGGATTGTAGATGGGTTCAAAACCTCGAACCTACTTGATTTCTCGTTGCTTGGTGCCTCGGGCTGATATAGAATTGGGTGCAGTACAGGCTCTCTAGCAACATTCCAGCCAGCGGTCCCTTTCGCTGCACCATTTATTATTACGACATCTCCTGTTGGTAATAAGATCATATCGCCCATGACCCGATTGATTGGCATTTCCTCCATTTCCCATTTTGGATCTACGGCAGTGATTACTAGGCGGCCGCATGTATTAGAAGCCGATATAAATATTCCAACATTGGCCTTAGGATTTGAATCCCATGGTGCTCCCCCACATACCATGACCTCCGCTTCGGGCATACTATTGTTACTGAGTTTCAATGGTAGAAGTACTGAAGAACCTGTGCTCGGATAATTCCTTGAAACCCCGCCGCCGGGCATTACAGGATAATTCTTAACGACTCGAATGTTCACGTAATCGAATAAAATCGATTGATTATTAGCAAAAATAAACAAATTCCCATTAGGGGAAAGATGAAGAAAAGGGTATAAATTATTCTCATATAAATCTCTTGTTTGTTTAAGAAAAGGAAGTTCATAAGATGAATAATCTGAATTCGAGCTCTTCGGGATGAATTCATACGTGAATTCACGTCTACCACCAACAACAATAATCTTTCCATTCGGCAAAATTTGATTCGAAGCATACCATCTTCGAACAAGTAGACCATTTTGTTCCTCTTCCCAATCACAATCACCACATGGCTTGAAGTACCGAACAACTCTCTCTCCTTTGTCGAAGCCACCACTTTGTACTAAGATGCCTTCTGGGGACAATGCACCTGAGGAGCACCAAGTATCAGTGCGCACGGTGAGGGCACGCACATTGCGGTTAGATGGATCGAATTCAATGGAGTGAGCATAGCAATTAGATTTGATTGTTTGGTCATGAGGATCATATCGACACTCGTTGCCTGGTAAAGAAATGTTCGAAGGGCCATCGTTCCTGTCGAACGTGATGATTCGATCATTGGGTAGCAATGCAATGTGCATTACTGAGATACCAACGCTTCTCTTCAACAATTTCCATCTTCCTTTATAAGGTTGACTACATTGGCTTAAAATGAAGAAAGAAAATATTGCTAAGACAATTGTAATGGTTTTTGCTTCCATTGTTGCTCTTAATTTTTACCCTCATTGATCATTTCTTAGTGTACCCAAGATCTTATATATGATTTTAAATCAAGGAGTACCCGAGTAAGTGAGGAACAACCTTATGTTTTGATTCCTCAGTCTCAATCACCACTTACGGTTGATTTTAGTATAAATGGACATATTCTCTTAGGTAGTGTTTGGAAACAAGTTTTGGATCGTGCTTTTCGTGATTTTAAAAAGGCATTTTGGGTTCAAATGGTTTGGGAACAGACCTGAGAAGCGCTTCCCACCAAAGACAAACTAAAATGGGCAAAAGTAAGAACTTAAAGCGATGAGATTTTCATATAATAAATACCCATATTTTTTTGGTTAATTACTAGAATACCCTCCAAGGGTGGTGACATTATTATTCTAAAGCAAGTCTTGTCCAAAGTAATCTGTCTACAAGGGGTGGGGTGGTGAACAATCCAAATAGAAACATCTAGAAGAAAATTCAATTTTTACTTGGTTTTTATGGTGAGCTGGAGAGCAGAAGTTTTCCAGGGTTTTTGGCCATAATTGTGCTTTCTTTTCAATGGTGGTTTCTAAATTAAGGTGTTACTTCCTATGGTTTAATATTGATTGCTTGTGAAAAATAGGTTAATTTGGTTGGCGTAACTGAAAGCACCCATGGCTAAAGTAAAGTCCACAAATGAACAAAATAATTTTAAAAAAGAAAGTGATTAAATGTATGAATCAACCTATTATGTCCTCTGAAAAAGCATTTACAATCATGGGTAAGACTGTCAATGAGTTGTTGGATCATTTTGGAACCAATCTCATGGGGTCCAGATTCAAATATTTTATATTTTATTGAATGTTTGATTTGATAAACAATGTATATAAATCCATATGTAATAATTATTTAAATTATAAAAATACTTTTTAATACATTTAAAATAATCTATTTATAATGATATAAAATAAAATAAATATTTTTATTTTAAAAATTTTCATGATAAATAAAAAATAGATAATAATAAGAGCCCAAAGTTTTGAGAAGTCTTTTAACTCTTTTCCTTATCATCACATGACTTTTTCCAAACTATATAACAAGGATTAGATCGACTCATAGAAAATGACTCATATAAGAATTTGTAATCCAAAACATTCGAACATAAAACATAATGACAAGATCAATAATGTATCTTGGAAATATATATGTGTCATATGTCTCTTAGTCCCTAGAATAAATTTCGACATATAGAATTCATCTTTCCACGGATTCCAATCCTATAATATATTTTTGGATTGAGTGCCCATTGGATCTTAAATCCTCAACTAACATTCTAAATTGTTGAAATTAAATCAGATTTCAAATCTGATCTAATCATTAATGGAAACTGTAATTGACCATAAATGATATTTGGTGTAATGGTGTTGATAGTGGGAACTGTGTAACTTAGTCCTTATATAACAAAATAATTATCATAAATGGGACAAGAGGTTGTCTACTGTCTTTAATTGGAATGAAATTAGTGGGACAACTTGGATGAGTCCAACACCACTCTCACATCTAAAATTGGTATTAAAGAAAAAAGTAAGGGTAATACGGACATAGCCCTCCATTTCTTGGAGAATATTTGAGAAACCCTCGATTTTTCAAATCTATGACATAGGCAAAGAGTCTGGTCTCCTGTAAAGATTAATAGAAAATAACCAAAATGCCCCCATCTTCATCTTGCTCTTGATATGTGAAGATTAAAGGAGAGAGAATCTTGAGGTAGTGGATAAGGAGTATTTTGAGGAGAAAATGTGAAGCTTTTTTAGTGAAGAGGTTGAAAATGAGGTTATTTTGGTCATTTTAATTAATCTCCCACAGAAGATCACAGTCAAATAGGATATGTCATAAGGACGTTTAAACTTCACCAAAAATTAATAGATAATCGAGTGTCCAATTCTTACAGATATGGGTATGAAAAAAGTTACCCCTTCACCTTCAATTAGATGGAAATAATTAGTGGGCCAGGCTTGGTCCGGATATTTTATCATGGACTGCGTCTAGGTTTGATTTTGATTGATTTTGGGCTGTTGGTGTTAGAGTAGTAGTTATACATGTAATAGTTTAGTAAGATGTGTCTAGATATACAAAATCATATCGTTATAGAAACTCATCAGTTTGGATCCAAGGACCATTTCTCTATTATCTATTAATGGTTTTGTGGTCTCGAAACTCTACTCTCGCTTTAGTAGATTACCTAATTCGTTAGGGGTAGTTATTGTAATTTTTTCTGTTTTACTGGAGAAACATTGTAATATTTTTCGTGTTCTTTGAACATAGTGAAATTGCTGTGCCTGCATGGTTTTTCAATGATTTAATATATATTTTTTTAACGTAAAATTGATCGTTATATGTTTGATTTCTTATTCGTTCTCTTCAATTAATTTCTCTAATATTACCTATATCGACAACACTATCACATGTTGTCATGCATGGACTTGCATATGAAGAACAACTAAGCCAAGGCTCGAGTTGGGAAAATTGGGTTTGGTTTAAGTTGTTTAAATCTTTGGTTGGGATGGGTCGATCTCCAATTCGATTAAACCCCGTAGCCACGAATAAGTTTCACCCCAAAAGGAAACAATGTGCGAGCTCTAGCACACGTGTACAAATCTCATTAACTTCAACCACGTAATTAAGAATCTGACTAACCTTACTAACATGGTACAAGTTTAACTCTTATTAAGAGTCGCTGACTTCAGCTTGTGGCATCCAAAAACATGATCTGAAGCCACATGGTTATAGAGGACAAAATTTTATAAATTCACCGTTGCATTTTAATTTTGAATTTGGAATTTCTGTCTCACCATCCTTTTTAAAAGAGTCATGCTGAAGTAACATTAAAATTGACATTGTTTCATACATTGGTATGTACAAAATCATAAATGCTTCACTCATATGTCGGTGACAAGCATATATGGTTCTGTACAAATATCGACATCAGCAATGTGTGAAATGATGTCAATTTCAACATTAATTACTTCAGCATTTTTCATTTTAAAAACCTTGGATGAAGCCTAAAATATTATTATTTAAAATTATTATTATTTTTTCCATAAATCTAGAGGGCTATGGTGTTAGGTTGCCAATGTGGAAATCCATTTTAGTAAATGGACGTAAGACTTAAAATCTTACTAAGTTAGTAAGTAAAGTATTTTTCTGTAATTAATGTGTCACATTGGATTGGACGGTTAAGATCTTACGGAGGTACAATTATAGCTGCACGAGTAATTTGTATTGCTATTAAGGTCCCCCCTAGTTACTTTGTTTTAATCATTTATTATCGTGAGGACTGAGGACCACGTTTAAATAATGTCAGCTATGGCTGTCAATGGATCAATCCGAATTCGAGCTCAATCTAGGACCAATCCAATAAGGATCAGACCCAGGACCGATCGAATAAAATTGGATCAGATCCTTGTTAGATTCATTTTTTTTATCTGATACCAATATGAATATCCAAATCCTTAGATAAAATCCAATTGATATAAAGAATAAAACTAAATTTCATATATTTAAACAAAGAGTCGTGATAGAGTGATTGCGTTAGACGCTGAGTTGACGTGGAAGTGCTCATAGAACCACATAATTTTGTTCGTATCTTGAGTAAAAATATCTATGGTTCCATGCCCATCTCAACATCGACACAGTGTCTAACAAAAATAGGTTATAAATTTTATATAATTTCTCACATTTTATTGGATGGAGGACTAGTGGATTAGGATTTAGGATATGGTCGAGATCCAAAATCAATCCTATAGTTTACAAAATCGATTCTTGAACCCAAATTTTCAATCCACAGATGAAATTGGATTGAAATAGATTTGGATTTCCTAGAGATGCTCAAATGAGATTAACAATTTTTTTTCTTCTTTGGTATCTTAAGCTATCCCCACACCCTTTAAGATGGGATGAGACTAGTCCCTACGGTGGAACGAACAACATGAGCCCAGCCCGCAAAAGTTTCACAATGTAAATCACAGACCACCCAATTTTGAACAGACGGTCTGATAACATGAGCCCCAAAAAGAGTAAACTTAAACTCCCAAAGCCTGGTCCACGGAGATGCCCAAAACTATTTTCCCTCATTTCTCATACTTTTATTTGGGTAGAATTTATTATTTTCTTTTTTCTAATTTAGATAATATGAACCACTCCAGGTTTTGGTGAAAAATGTTTTAGATGACACCTGTGGTTTTGAACTGATGACATTCCTCTTGACCATGGTCTTGTACAAAGGACTAACTAAAAATAACTAAAATTCCTCATCAAAGTGTCGGTATTTTGTCCCAACATATCGTGGACTCGTGGGCAAATTTCGGGTAATGTTACTAGATCCATTTAGTAATCGATTCTTCCTGTCTAGATCTCATTCATGTTTAGGGATGGTCTCAAGAACTATGATAAAATTGGAAAATTCGACAGGACAAGGCCCACGAAATTTAAAAGTCGAATTTCGATGGCCCAAGGCTGTTGAAATTTTTTATGCTTCCCAGATTCGACAGCCCATCCTTCATTAATTTGACGCCTTAGTCGGTCGAATTTTATGAAATTTGACGGCCTTGGGCAATCAAATATGGGCTTTTTCATGTTATGAAAGTTGGGAAGCTCAGCCTGTTGGTAGTCCAGCATAGCCCAGCCCGACCAGTACCTTAAAAAACATGTGCTCAAAATAAGATTCCACTCTCGATCCATAAATCAGCCCTAATAATTGTAGGCCAGGCTTAGATATATGTATTTTTATTTTGCCAGGTGGAGTTTGGGGTAGGATTGTATTGGATCATTTATGACCCGGCCCATTGAAAGCCCGAGTAACCCTTCTCACTGTTGCAATAATTTGTGGTTCTTGGAAGAATTAAATCTTAGGAATAAGGTTTAGATATTGATGATTGATGGGGATTATATGCATCCCTTGGAACTTAGCCGACGTTTTCTATGAGAGATTAACATAAAATGACTTAAATATTAACTTATAGCCAAGAATCCTTGATTTTGTTTTAAAAATCTAACGTCTTCAACCTGTTAAACATTGATCTATTCCTCAAGATTCTTCCCTAACAATTATGATTCTCTTATCTGAAATGCTCCAACACACGAACACTTGCACAGAAATCCAAAATGTAGACATAAATCTAACAGAAACTGAAATAAGGACGATTAAATAATTAAGCAACACCAAATTTATTGAAGAAATTTGTCGTTCTAAAGTGGCGGATCTAACCCCAAATTATAGAGAGAACCAATCCACTATTTTATGAGTATTGCAAATATTTCGTTTCCTACTGAACTCTTACAACGTATTTTGAATATTGGTCAGAGCATTTTCTCTCCTTACTTGTCGATCTCTTTTCACCTTCTGATTGTACCCATTATTTTCATAGATATTCTGATGTCTCCATTTCCCATACTTTTGTGGGTTTTTAGTTCCCTCTCATCTGATCATATTGGACCTTTACTTCTAATTATATGTATTTTTGTTCGCTCTTAATGCCCGTTTAATGTATTCTTTCACTATACACATTTTTATGGTAATTTAATATCCTTTTAATGATGGCTAAAACCTTCCCACCATTTTATGATCACTGTCTCATTTGTTATTTACTTCTCAATTATGTCTCTACCATTTGATTAATGTTTGTCTTCGGCAAACAATCAAATTAATGGTTGATGTTTTACAAGATTAGCATTTAGAATAATGAGAAGAAATGTGCCATTTGACATTGAGATACACACTATCCCACCTTGGAATACACATCTCAAAATGCCATATTTCCAAGCAAAATTAAGTGCACTGCCACCAGAGTTCTGATTATTTCACGTTCATTGAATTTTCCCCAAAATCCTATATAACTTTTAAATCATATGGCAAAATTATCTAATAGTAATATATATATATATATATATATATATATATTTGTGGGTAGCCTTAGATAGCCAATGTTAGGAGTCAAAAATTTTCCTATAGGGCTTAAAAGTTTCAGATTAGGCTGATATTTGTGAGGATGATCTCCTCACCATAATCATTATCCTCACAAAAAATCAGCTCATTACGAAACCTCCAACCCATATAGGACAAAGGTGTTGGCTCCCTCACGTTTGTTGTCGAACAGGACCCTATATATATATAATATTTGTTTTCTTCCAATTGATTTATAAAATGAAATAATAAAGTAAATTGAATGATTAATCAAATATTTGAAAAAAAAAAAATGAATAGGTAGCGATCTTGTCACCAAAATCAAAGACGGTGAAGGTTTTGTGAAAAAAAAAAAAATTGATTGTTTTAGCAAAGTCAATATTATTTTGGTCATGTTTGTCTTTCACAAAAGACCGTCATTATGGTATAGAAGCCAATGAGATATGTCTAAATTACCCTTGTAAATATGTACTCCATTAACAATATTAACGTGTCTTCTTATCATCTCACCTGAGCCAACCCATGAGATTGAGTTGACTAGTAGGGTGCATATCCGATAGTCAAGCCAAGCTTTCGAGTTTTGAAACAATGTGCTTCATCAAATGATTACAAAGTTAAACCTAATTTGTGTAGCATAACACAAAGTTATACCTAACTTTGTGAATCATGTCATAGTAATGCAATACATCCATTTTTCTAAAACTTGGAAAGGTTTTGAAAGTACAAATTTGCTAAGTTGGTAAGGTTTATGAGTGTTGATGTTACAACATGGGTTTGAAACCTGCCTTCACATATTAATTATCAAGTACAAACCTACTTCTCAATCAAAAAAATTGAAAAGAAATTTATGTGTAAAATTGAAAAGAAATTCTTGCAAACTTGTACCATCGATCACGTGTTATCTCAGAATTTATGTGATAGAATTTAACAAGTTCAAGTACATTTGCCCTCGCTATCTTCCTAGTGGGTACCTAAGGCTTCATTGTCAAAACAAATAGACAAGGGTTAAGAGTGGATTAAATTCATTGGCTAGTTTGAATTCTCCAAATATGAACCTGGCACGTTGGGAAGCCTAACTCCTAAGTAGCTGAGATTTACAGTGGCACCCCCTAATGCCTTGTATTTATATGCATTTTTATTCTTTTGTACTTAGGTAGCTCATAAAATATAAAATGCTCGTAAAAATGGTGAATAATGGGAAGTGGGCTTGGCCTTTATAAGGATGTGGGCACGATAGGGGAAATTATGAATAAGTAATGACCCTCATTCATAATAATCCCCCAACTATAAGAAGGGGAAGTTCCCTTATTAAAGGGGTCAAATCCTATAATTTTGACAACCCTAATGCTATAACTGCAGAATTTCTTTTAAGCGTTTTAATGTAGTTTCTTTGACAGACATCACACTAATTACCCAACAATCATAAATTACAAGAAATGAGGAAGAGACTAATCAATTAAAAAGACTCTACATTACATGAAAAAAGTCATAAATTCGATGAGACTCTTTTAAACACCACGTGAAAAAAAAGGGCTAAATTTGATGGATTTTAGCATTGAATTCACCCATTTTTTACCTAGTGGTAGAACTTTACAATAATACATTTTTGGAAGAGTGTGAACCAAAAAAGTCGCAACAAGTAGTAAAATACAAGTGACCATGGAATGGTCAATTATTTATTAAAACTTGTGGCTATGACACATTTAAGGGAATCCATCAAAGAAGAGCCAACTTACATAGGTCACCCTCACTCGCTAGAATTATCGAGGGTTAAACCGACAAGGATTTCACTTTAATTTTGAAAAGTCAAATAGATGTAATATCTCAAAAAAGCAGTTTCTCCATCAGACAACATATTTAATCTCAATTTCACACACAATGTTGACGATTTCAACATCCCAAGTCCCAATGTACCACGATGCGCACTATAAGGTACACTCTTGACTCCATGAATTTTGACCTATAACATAAACTATAAAAAGGATAATTATTTAATAAACCTTAATATAAGATTTTGTCTTTTTTACTAAATACCCTCAAATTTGTTGATGATGGCTTAATAATTAAATGAGTAAAATATTTTCAACTAATAATTAGCCCCGCGCCTTAAAAAATTGCCAAATTTTCCATGTAATACATTATGATGTTTTCACATAAGTTATAGTCCATTTCGATATTATTATAGAGTAATGCTGAGGTGACATTAGGATTTACTGTGATTCTCACATTTCTGATATGGAGGTACGTACATAACCATAGATGGTTTTTACTCATATCTTGAGGAAACACATCTATGGCTATCATATCAACTCAGTGAAAAACAAAATCCTCCCCCACACAAGAATTTTCCATTATTTTGAATAATTCATGAAAAATCTATACAATTAATGATGAATTTATCACTTTCAAAAGCATCGAATTCACTACTTTTTCAATCAAATCAATGAATCCACTGCTTTCTAAAAAATATTGACTGATTTATATTCTATATTTAGTACTTCTTTACAAAACAAAACAAAATAAATATTATTAGTTACTTTTAGATTTTGAAACTTATTTTTAAATATTTGCAAATTTAATATTTTTATTTGACTAATCCAAGCCGAATAATGAGTTGTCAACTTGATGGTCATATGAATCAAAGTTTTAAAACTATAGTTAGACCAATTATGCATTCTACCAATAATTTTTCTATTTAATGCAATCTCACAGAGATCATATGACTCTAAGTTAATCAGTTTAATAGAAAGTCTGACAGTTTACATCTTAGTTACAACTTTTTAAATGTGTATGAGCCTTAAAATAAATTGAACTATAATAAAGAGGATGGAAATTAAAAACCAAGTACTTTAGGGTTTAATATGCTAGATGATGATATGGCAAAATAAACCTTCTTTTTTTTTTCAAATGTTTTAGCAAAGAGAACATGACTTATTCATGTCTGTGACACTTGAAAGGAGTGGAAAGTCAAAACCAAAAAAAAAAAAAGGAAAAATGATCAAACCCATTTTCTTTATATTTCAATCAGAACCACCAAGATTATCAAGAGAAACACCTCGATAAAGAAATTTAGGGTTTTGGATGAGATAAGGAAGGCTAAGACAAATGGGTTGCTTCAGTAATATCAACTTTTTCATCATGTGTCCATAAATCTTAATTAAGGAATTAGTATCTTTCACCTTTATTAATACAATGCTAATAGTGTCAGCCATCCACTCAAGAGTTTTGAGTTGACTCAACGAGTTTTAAGACTATGGTGTCCACTCATACTTTACAAAAGCTGATAAATATCCCTTGGAATGATACCTAAGAGAAAGATTACAATTACATATAAAGAAAGAAAAACCTTTAAATGTAAATAGAAAGACAGGTCTTTGCCTAAAGGCAAAATCAGGATAATAGGATCTGATTTTACAAAGTTATCATCAAATCTTAGCTTCTACTCAAACACTTTTAGTGCATTTCCTCCTCAACATCATTTAAAAACAAAAACAAAATTACTCTCAAATCAGTTAGAGATGTACAACAAGATCTAGACCTGCAAGAGAAGAATAAAGTTATAAAAAATAAAGCTAAAGTGAATGAAAAAAAAATGATGACAGAGAGGACTGAGATTACACAGCCTTAATTACAAGAACCCCATCATCAACCAACAGAAACAAGTGCAGAGAAGATGAACAATGAAAGAAGTTGAAGAATTAATACCAATCTATTATATTTTGAAACCTTAGAAGAAATCTTTTAGAAAACCCTATCATGTTGATAAGCTTTAGAACACCATCCACCACCAAATAACAATAACTAATGCATATATTAACAAAGAAACACTATTACCAATACGACCTACCCATGTCTATAGACCTTCAGAAACATCTAGAGAACCCAATCAAGGGTTATTGTCAAGTTAGTTCCAACTAGGCCTTGAGGAAGAGTACTCCTCTGGTACTTTGTCTTCTTCCAGATCTTCAACATGAAACCCTAACAACAAAGCTGGGGATTGAGAGACTGAGATCTTAAAAGAGCAGAAACAAACAGATCAGATCATTGAGGCCATCATGAGAAACAATCTTCCTAATGATGAACCCCCAAAAGAGTTAAGACTGACAAAACAAAACAAGCATGATGATTTCTAGGTAAAAAGAAAATAAATGAGTAATGATGGAAACCTTTTTTCATTCAGTCAGAAAAGAGAGAGACAGAGAAGTCAAGATCTTTCATCATTTCCCCAATCTGCTCATGCCTAACAACTATTTTTCTCTAAAAACATAAAAACCCCATAAACCAAAACTACCTAAAATTCCAAAAACAAAACAAAACAAAACAAATGAGAAGTATTAAAACCCAACCTCTAGATATGCTCCATAGGCAAAAGCTGAAGGACAGCAATAGATGTAAAGCTTGATCAGATCATTGAAGGTATTATGAGAAATAATCAAAACAATGATGAAACCACAAAAGAGTCAGACTGACAATAAAACAAGCCTTATAGATGATAAGATCTAGAAAAAACATAAGAGTTAAAATCTTTCATCAATACTCCAATCTGCTCATACCCAACAAGCATAATCTCTCTAAAAACACAAAACCCATAAACAAAAACCTTCCAAAATCCTTCACAAAGAGAGAGAGAGAGAGTAAAAGTCAAACCTCTAGGAGATCTACTCCATGATCAAGAGAGCAAAGGATGATCAGACTTGATTGGTGTAAGAGGAAGCTGTGATTGGGGGGAATGAAGCCTGGTCCGACGACACTAACATATAATCAAGTGATCTAAAGAGATCAAACGATCAACATCGTATGATAATGTTGGTGGACCTCGAGCCAAACAACATTCCCCTCAAAGAGTGAGCTTCCTCACATCTGTAATGTAGTCTTCAACTTCCCTTTCATCTTCTCTTCCGTTTTCTTCTCTTGATCCCCCATCAGTCTCGCCTTCCTTTAAGGGGGATAGAAGAGGAGAAGAGAAGAGAAGAGATGGATTTGTGTGATTATGATGAGGAGAATGATCTGGTGTTATGACTTTATAAGAGGTAGGGAAAGGCCTTGAATTGAGACTTGAGAGAGAGAGAGAGAGAGGTCATGGAAGGAAACGATGTTAAAAAAGACAAAACAGAGCTGCAGGACCTAACCTACAGCTGGTTTCCAGAAATGACCACGACCCCATGCACACACACACACACTCACTCACTCACTCACTCACTCTCTCTCTCTCAAATGCAATAAATAAGAGATATTTTATTGGCACGTCAATTTGTACTTACAAGACACCAATCCTTTGAAGCGCATTGGGCAAATTACCATTTCGTCCGTCGAATATGACGAAATTCCGAGTTTCTTACATTATTCATTTTAATTCCATAAACATATTTTTGAGCGAGTTTGCGGGTAGGTATTCTAATTTAAAATAATGATCTCATTGATAAAAAGTGACGAACTCACTGATAAGTATTGGTGATCTCGCCATTGAAAAATAAGAATATTTGTCTTTAAATTTATCAACGAGATCTTATTCTTTAAATTTGTCAGCGATTTTGTCACTTTTTATCAACGAGATCATCATTTTAAATTAGAGTACCAACCAGTGAATTCGTTCGAAAACATATTTTGGGAATTAAAATGAACAATGTATCAGAATTGAAATTTTTACAAGAGTTTTACACGTTTTTGGTGTGTTATAAGTAAAAGTTGATATGTTAATAGAAGTTCTTGTAAATAATCCTTTGGAATTTCATTTGCAGCACCAGCTTTTATTTTTAACACCCCATTCATCCAAACCAAATAAGATGTATGGAATGTAAAATTCACTCTTTTCTTTTAAGCCATTTCCTTATCTTTTATATCTCATGCGTGAGAGAGAAAGAGAGGTCAAACTCGAAAACATCATCTACAATGAATGAAAATGATATCATTCCATGATATGACAAAATTCCCATTATGGCTAACCATTCATTTTAATTCCTAGAACATAAAGTGCAAGATCGTAAGTTTTTCAAAGTGACGATCTAGCTAGTTTAAAGTGGTGAGGTCGCTAATTTTTATTCAAAGTGACAATCTAGTTGGTTAAAAAAAAATGACGATCTCACAAGTTCACAGAAATCCCGTTACTTTAAAATAGTGGAATCATTACTTTGAAAAACTTACGATTTAGATGTTCATGTTTTGGGAATTAATATGAATAGTGAGTTGGAATTAGAATTTCATCATATTCAGCACACGAAATGATAATTTATCGTATACTTTATTAATAAGCAGTTCTGAGAGGGTCTAACCTCTATGCATCATGCCTCTTTGTTTTGGAAAGCAAAACCTTTTAAAGTTTTTCCCAAATACTTGTTTGTTAATTTAATCCCTAAACCCTTATTAATACCCTACTTCCTAAAGATAAGATTAAAATTAAATTAACTACATCATCAATCAAGTCTTTAAGAATTCTAATCAAATACAACTCAATCTTATTAGAGAAACTACTAGGTGGCATGTGCAAACACACATGTATTATAAATACTTGTTTATGATTTAAAATATTAACTAAGGGGATTTTAAAGTGTAATTTTTGAACACTATCTAACTATTTATAGGATCGTGTGTCTTTGCCTAAAATGACCATGATTTTATTAAATTTGAATGCATAGGTTGTTGACTACCATTTACCTTAAAAGACTAATTGTATGGGAAAGGTACAACTATGAATATAAGAGGATCACGGGTTGAACTGAGCCACGATATCATGAGTAGATGACACCCAAGAGTAGAGGTGGATAACACAACACTCCCCCTCACTCATAAGGGTGAAAAATTCCTTCGAGTAGACTCGAACCCATTACCTATACGAACCTAGCGATCTAATACCATGTGTACAACCATTTACCCCAAAAAACTTATCTGATGGGGAAGTCACAACTATGAATATAAGACGATCACGGATTGAACTGGATCACGATATCGTGAGCACGTGACACCTAGGAGTAGAGGCGTATAACACAAGACTTAAGAAAGGTAGGAGTATTTGTGGAATTTCAAATTTTGGTGTCGAATTACTTCTACATTCCTACTCATTCTCTCATTATAATAGTAAAAATATTACTTAGTGAATTTAATAATACTAATTTATTTTGATTACTGAATGGGGATCGTAACATTCTATCCTTCAGTTTCCTAAATGTGAAAGATATTGTAGTTTTCTCCATGTAAGTGATCTATAAATAAAGATCAAATTTGTTTCTTATGTTTAATGTGGACTTTGATGGTATTACTAATTTGGATCTAGGATTTTGGTAAAAAGTAGGGTTGCAACTTGGGTGGGCTAACCTGAACTCAGCCCAAGCTCAACTCAATTGATAGGGGAGCCTGGGGTGGGGTTATATGGAAAATCAGTTGAGTCTGGGTTAGGAAATCTCAACCTAAATTGAATTTGGGATGAGCTAAGGTTGAGGCTCCGGACAACCCGACTCAACCTGAACCCAATGCTATATATTTACATACAAATATTTTTATTTATTTAAAAAATAATAATAGTTTTCTCTTCCTAAATATATTTGTAAAACTAAGGAAAAAATATTATGATATAAAAATTTATGGATTTGAATGTTGTGTGCAAATTTATTTACTAGTGATCTGATTTATTATGTTGTATTTCCTTTTTAAGATATAAAATAAATTATATGTGTTGATCAAAACGAAATTAGAGTTTCTCAACCCGATTTTAGAAACTCAATCTTAGTTGAGCTTGGGGTAATGTGCTCTAACCCGATGGTTGAGTTGAGTTGAACTCAATTTGAGGGTTCTACACCTTGGGTTGAGCCTAGGTTGACTCTCCAACTCGCCCATGTTGCATCCCTAGTATATAGTGGTTCAAGTATTGGAATTGTTTATGAAAAGGTGGAGAGCAATGTTGGTGTGGGATTTATGGGTTGGGTGTAATGATTCTAGAATTATGAAGTTGAGGATTTCGAAGGGGATTGTCTAAGAGGTGTGGAAGAATGGAAAGATCATACGAAGGGGAAGGTTGGAGATGCCATAGATGTAACATCTACGGCTACCTTCTCCATTTCTCTCGTGGCCTCTTTCTTTGCTTTCTCTCCATCTCCCTCTATTTTAGAATTTCTCGTTCCAAGGGAAGAATATACGAAGAGGGTACAGATAAAAAATGATGAAAATAAAAAATAAAAAAAATATATTAAAAGTTATGAAATATATATATATAGGGGGCGGTTCATGGGACATATGTAAAAACAGTGGTTTTTCAAAATATGGGTTCACTATGATGAGAAGATCATCCTTACAAAAAATTCATCCTTACAAATTATCAGTAAGGATGAATTTTTTGCGATGATGGTCACTATGATGAGAAGATCATCCTTACAAAAAATCAGTTCAATCTGAAATTTCTAAATCTATCAAAAGTGATTTACAAATTATTGGCAAAAATTAGCAAAAAAACGACGGTCCACATTCAAAATCACTTTTAATGGGGTTAGAAGTTTCAGATTTGACTGATTTTTTTTTTCGGATGATCTTCCCATCATAGAGATCATCCTCACAAAAATTCAGCTCAATCTGAAACTTCTAACCCATATTTTGAAAATTTATTAATGTTACATTGTTTTTACATATGTTTTTTCATATCCCTTGATCCATTCCCATATTAAAAAAAATCAAGTTATTATCATCAAATCCCATATTTTTACATTTATGAATTATCAAATTCTATTACGTATCAAATCCCACATTGAGAGAGAGAGAGAGAGAGAGAGAGAGAGAGAGAGAATATTTAAATTTTTGTCCTTGTGAAAAAAACGGGGAAAAATTGGGAAAAAACAGCAATTTTTGTTACAGATGAAAAGGTTACGATTTTTCTTATCGTAAGTGATGTAAATCGCATTTTAAACACATTTTTTTTAAAAATCATCGATATTTGTTACTATGTATATTGAAACCTAGGACTTAAAACTCACTAATTAAGTCCACTTGAAACCCTGTCTATTCATCTTGATTTGACTGAATATCAATAGTTGATTCGGTATTCTAACTATTTTAAAAAAAACTAGCAAAGGTGGGTCAGATTTGAAATTGGATCTTAATTAAAATGCATTATTATCCGATCATTGATAGTCACTTCCAACCACAAATGTCAATTAGTGGGTTCCAATCGGTTCCTATAATTCGACCAACGATTTGGACTATATAGGTAGACTGTGGAATCAAATATAGTTTTGATTTCACTAGGTACATACATGTTCTTATATTATTAAAAAAAAGGAAAAATACAAAAGGAAACTCTCTCTCTCTGGAGAAATTTGGCATCCTTGACGCAATGTAGACTATTTTTTAGGTACTATTGGTTTTTAAGTCCAATTTATTGAATATTATAATACCGACAAAACATGTTTTATAAGAATAATTTGATTTCTTGTTGTTCTAATTTAGCCACATTGAACATGGAGACACTAAAAATGAAAGAATTTCTTTGGGGAGGAAAATTTGAACTAATCTCTAGTGTACATGTTGCATGCCCTAAAATATGAAACCCATCAAATATTGACTTAGAAGGCAAGACTAATAATAGTAATAATAATAACTTGATTTAGATGGATCAAGAAAAATATACATAAGATAAATTTTGAAGTAGCTTAAAGACGATTTTGACAGAAAAGTCTACTTGAATGGTCGATATAATTTATTTGACTTGGGCATGGAAATAACTTGGGTAGATATCTTTTAAAATGGGGAACTTAATACGTTAATTAAAGGAAAATGGAGGTTTAGTGAGGCATTAATCTCAACAAGGAGAATCAGAACTCTCAATGTGTCCTTGGTGTTATCTATGTTAAACATCTAATATAAGTTCATTTCAAATGAATTGGCCTAAAAGACCATATTAAAGTATAAGATTTCTACGAACAACTCATTATTCGTCGCAAATTACTAAGTAAAAATAATGCAAAACAAATAATAAATAACCTTGGCAAGTAAAGGATTGATCTCCAGAGACAATATGATTTTATGCTTCTAACTTAAAATAATAAATGCGTAGAGAAGTTAAAATATTTTCTTTTGATGATATTTTCAACAAACCAAAAAGAAAAAAATGCATCACTAAAAAAAACAACAATGTAAAACTTTTGTAATCAACTCAGATTACTTCAATTCTTTTTTTTTTCTCAATCAAATCAACAAGCTAATGTTATTGGATCAGAGTACGAATCAATAAAAGTGTTTTTCCTAAACAAAAACCCATTAATCCTTTTGTTAGAAAATCACAAAACCTATTATTAATCATCTTAATTAGCGGAACATGATTTAACTTGATCTAATTGAAGTTTAAATCATTAGAGTCAAAGTAGATCAACCTAGATTTGATATTTAACTAATACAAAGAAATCAATTTAAAACGGTAAATACTTATGAAACAAAAATTAAAGGTTTCTAACCTGATTATCTTGTTCTTGGCTTCATCACCCTCTCTAATGGAGGGATTAACCACACATCATCATTGCAAGTCAATACTAATAAAAGAAATAAAGTAACAGAGAAGCAGATGAAAAATAAAATGGAATTTCTTATTGATCTTGAATTGATGTTTGATTACACAACTCCTTTCCACAATTACAAAGCAAATGAACCTTAGAAGAAAATTTTACAAAAGTCTAAATTTCTCTCTTTCTAGCCTCCCTTTACTAGTCCAATTTGGTCCCTATTTATAGAGATTACTAAAGTTATCCCCAATCTCCGAAGATCTTTTGATATCTTTATCGTTTGAAAACTTAAACCCTAATAAAACAATCATTTAATTCTGTTGCGCCAAGGGTTCTGTCTGCCTAGGCCAAAAAGGCCTGAAACTTGGTATGGAATCTTGTACTGATCCAAGGTTGCAAATGTGTCGCGGCTTCCTTTGCATTATCCAAGTTTATTAGATGAGCCTAAACAAGGTATTACATTAAAAATAGGGAGATTAACCTGTTATTCTCTTCAAAAGGCCTAAAAGATGGACTTGTCGGCCATTTCCTGAAAATGCCATCTTTTTGGGATCCATTTTTTTCAATTCAAGATGGAGCAGTTGGTAGAGGAAATCAGTCGCGGCTCGATCTAACAACAGCTGGAGGAAGACTGTAGGATCCAAACACATGGGGAGAGCATAGTCATCCGTATGAGTAATAATCTGTAAAAGTCTCTAGGGAGTTATCACCAATCGACGAGGCATGAATTCTATCAAGATATCAGTTAGGTAACCTATCACATAGATGTGTACATCATCATCCTTAGCCTTTACGACCTCAAATGCACAATCTCCATCTCAAGAAATCTAACCTTGTTTACATGAAATTGATAATCAATTATGTTGTTTTTTTTTTTTAATGGTATTTTCCAACACATACATGACCAAGTATTTGATAATAATAGTTTTCTAAATGTCATGGGTCATATTTATTTTCCAACGGATTCTTCTGTGTGATTGAGAGGTGGGCCAGGGGACATGGCGAAGGATGGACTTCTTTTCCCATCCCCACCGATCTGTCTTTTCTTTGCCAAACTCTCACCCACTTGCCATAATATTTCATAACAAAAATTTTGGGTTCGAGGAAAGAAAGATATGAGAAGTAAAAGGAAGATAAAAGTAATTTTACTTTTTTAATAATATTGGTTTAGAGAAAAATTTTGCCATAATATTTAATAATATTGGGTCATGTTTACTTTTACTTTCCTATATATCCCCCACCTCTCTCTCTCTCTCCCCTTAGTAATAAGTAAAATTACTTAATTTGTTTGAATGTGTTATAATGTTTTGTAATGTTGAAGTACTAACTTGAATTGAACTTTTGTGGCGTTTGAATGGCGTGTTTTAATCTTTAATTAGGATGTGATAAATTATTTAAGAAATTGGGATGTAATAAGTAAAATATTGGGGTGCCAATAGCAGCTCTCTTGTTTTAAGAATTGATTAAGTTTTTATATGATCAATTGTAAAATTTCAAGCAAACTTCTAACCCTTAACACAGTCATTCATTCATTCACTTATTCATAATCAATATCAAAACATTGAAGCCTTATCCCAAATCACATTCCTCCATTCAATTATATCTATTATGACACCTTTTTAGTACCGAAGATGAGTACATATCTGCTTTCATTGTCTCAATCCACTTCTTTTGAGTATTCTTTTATACTTTTATGAACTTTAAGTTGTAAATTCCTTCTAATTAATTTTGTAATTATAGTAGAGGATTTTATTCGATAATGTGTGTTGATACATTGAATCATCTTCTCTTGAAATTTATGGTAAAATTATATTGGATTAGGATTGCATAAGATTAATTAATAAGATTAATTAAATTTTACTTATAGTTAGAATTTTTTTCATTATTTTTCATTAAGAAAAAACTCACTAGATTTTTTTGTAAAGAAATATATCTTTATCATATTCAAATTTTGTTAAATATGTCAAAACTGTCTCAATCAATTTTCTCTTATTTTATCATCTATAAAAAAATATTCTCACTTGTTTTATCAATTTCTTTCATTCCTAATTTTATACTTTCTAGTCTTTCTACTCATCCATCTCAACATCGCCATCTCTACAATGTCCAATCTAATAACATGATACTTATTGACCGTCACTTTATCCATCCAACTTTAATTCTATGGATAACACCTTCCTCAATCTCTTCATCATTATATATATAGTCATGATTTTCTTATGCCCCCTTTGACACACACCCTTGATGTGGCATGGGCTGAAACCATAGATTTTTTCCCTACACATCCCCATAAATGTGTATAATTGTGTATCCTAAGGAAAATAATATATGGTTCTAGCCCATGCTACATTAGGGGCGTATGGGGCATGTGTCAAATGAGGGCATGAGAAAATCATTATTCTTATCTATTATAAGATAGAGCTTGTGGTAATAAAAATAATTGTTTTAGACTATTTCTAAACCACCAATTTTAGATGAATATTCTTCTTCATAGATGTTGTTGCTAAATGTAAATCCCACATACTTGATCCTAATTATACTAATCATAAAATCCTTAAATCCGAACACTTTTCTATATGTGTATGTGTTGATTTTGTTGACTCGATGATTGATAATGATCGCAAATGTATCTTAGTGCATATTATTTAAATGTGTTGATTTTGTTGACTTTGACTATAATCGTATCTATTAATGATATTACGTCATTCACATATAATATGATACATTCTCAACCATTATCAACTGCCCATTTAGATTGACAATGAAATGGGTGAGTATCATTAAAAAAAAAAGTCCTAATATATTGACTTGAAAAGACTCACTTTGTCTGTACACGATTGATGTGGTAAGGGCACATAATTATTGATCTTTTTTCTTATGTATCCTGAAAAAAAAAAAAAAAAAAAAAAGATATATAATTTTGTGTCCTCGCCACATCATCATATAAATCGAGTGAGTCTTTTTGAGTTAGAAAATCATTAATCTAAAAAAAAAAAAATTCATTTAAGGGTCTAGCTAATGTTGGGACACACGTTAAAGTGCAATAAATACACTTTGAAAATTGGATTTTGTACATAAAATGCCCTAAAAAATTATTTTTTACTAAAACACCTTCAAATGGTTATTACCAAAGTGTATTTATTGTACTTTCACATGTGCACTGAGGGCACACGTTAACCATACCCTTCATTTATCAATCAATAAAAAAAAAAAAAAACAATACCCTTCATTTAATACGTTTAACTCTATTACGTTGCCACACGAGACCAGGTCAGAGTGTAGGACCACTTGTTCTTGAATTCCTCGGCGGTTTTATCCCGATCTTTTGAATCATATTTCAGGGTACAATCATATACTCCTGGATGTTACTAACATTAACAACCACCTTGTCTTTCTTTTCGCCACATGATAGTCTTTCGTTTCTACATAAATTATTGAGTTATTCCTAGTAACATTTTTTGTTATTAGATAAAATCATTTTCAGAGTGAAACTTTCGAAGGAATAATGTTTCACGTGGCATAAGAATAAGGTCCGAAATGAAAACGATTATTTAACTCCAGAGTAGGGGATGATCATCACCTCGAACTTGAAGAGAGAGGGCGAAAGAAAGACGGTGGACTTTGGGAAAAAAAACTTTCACCTGCGTAAAAAGACAATTTTGACCCGGATTTTAAGGGAAATAGCACGCAACTTGCATCAACTGCAACTTGGTCAGCGACAAGATAGGGACGTGGCATAACTGTCATTTTAACATTCAACTCTACCTACTCATCATCTTCAACTTCTTCTCCTTTTTTCCACTTTTATTTATGTTTTTATTTTTTATTTTTGTTTAAGTTTTTCTTTTGTTTAATGAGAAATATTTTAAATAATTATCCAAATTTTTAAAAATATCGAAAATATAAATGTGTTGTGAGAACTATCACATATTATTGACAAAACTTTCTCAAATATTAACACCATGTAATAATCTTGGCAACACTTATAAAACTTTCGTAATAAATAAAAATACTTATAATAATTTGAAATGTTTATCTTGCTTAATTGAAAAAACTCAAATGCATAATTTTGATATTGTTTTAAAACTTAATTAATAATTTTAAAATTTATCTAATTAACTAGAATAAATTTGATTTCGAGATGATTCTACTCCAAAATCGGATTGATCTAACTCTCCAAGTTAGCTCGAAAAATCATCAAGTGATCTCATTAACTCAATGAAGTCAATTTGAAAATGTACAAGTTAGAAACCCAGAGTTATTTGACTATACATGATACTTTACGAAGAATATTTTTTTATTTATTTTAAAAAATTAAAAAAATTTCATATTTATAAATGGGTCAGGATCCCTTGTCTCATGATTGAGAATTATCCTTTAGATAAGTATCTCCGGGATTTACGTTATTGAGATACACATATATAAATCTTAATTGTTGGATTATGTATATAAATAGTTGGGATCATGTATTTTCTCATGAGTCATTCTTCACGAGTCAACGGATCTCATCCCTAAATAGATTTTATAATTTTTTATTTAATGTGAGAGTCAACTAACAAATTGGGGACTCAGGCTTTCGGTTTTATAACTACGAATTTACCTATTTGGCCAAAAAGGATGGTGTTAAATAGCTTAGTTGGTAAAGTTTATAATGAGTTTGGAGACTTGAAACCATAAACTTGGGTTCATTTCTCACAATCATTGAGTTATTGATCTCATTAAAAATAAGTTTACTGGTATTAAAAATAAAAATTTTAATGAAAAAAATGAATTTATGTTTTCAAACCAAATATATATTGAGAATCAAATGTTAATGATCATGATGATCCGCCTAATTCACAAAAAGAGTTTTAAAAAATTGTGGAACAAGTAACTTAAGAACCATTTTGATTGGTATCATTTCTTCAGAATAATCATTTTAAAGATGATTTTTAAATAATCAATTCTAATTAGCTATATAATGGTGATACCAAATAGCCCCTTATGTTAGGGTGCAACATTTTAAAACACAGCATCTTGTCTCATCTCGCCTCCCATCTATATTTAGTTATCTAATCTAAGATACGATTTTGAACGAGTCAAATTCTTTAAATCGAACAAAAATAACTTATAAATAAATAATTGTATTTAAATAAATAGATCATTAGATGTCGTCACAAAATCTTTAATGTTATATAAATACAAGATATTCAATTTTTTTTTAAAGTAATCATTTTAGTTGAGAAAAATTAAAAATAAAACTTGATTGATTTAGTAGAGTTTTCATAAATTTAGTCGATATTTTCAATATGCCACGGCTCATCTTGAATGAGTCATGTGATGGCTTATTAGTATTAATTCTTTTCCAATTGCAACAAATACCTAGTTGACTCAACCAAGCCATCTCGGTATCCAACCAAACTTTAAACCATCTTTTAATGACACATGCATGGGTTAGATTATATTTTGTTCGTTAAGAGTTTTTATTGGCTTCCCAACTTTTATTTATTACTTCCCAAGTTTTAGAGAGCTTCTTTGATTTACAATTAGGGCTCAAAATCCCTTTCATATAAATTAGGAAAATGCTTTATTGTCTGCGTTGGACACTAGGTCTAACACTGAGTTGGCCTGGCAATACATAGAGAACTATTGATTTTCTAATTTGTATCTCAATGAAATAAATCTATGGTTAAATGTGCACTGTCAGGTCAACTTAGTGTTAGAAACTATTAATAGAACCTAAAAAAAAAAAAAAAAAAACCATTTTCCTTGGTAAAATTTTAAACCTCACTAAGGGTTATTTTGCTAAAATGGATTACCACATTAGTAAATCTAATACCACAACCCTCTAGATTTCATGGGAAAACCCAGATTATAAAAAATAAAAAAAAAAGTTTCACAGTAGGGTGTTAAAACAACTACTGTACTTTCAAGGAATTCCTAAATTTAAAATTAAAATGCAACAGTGAAAAATATTATTTTTTGAAAGTTCCTAGGTGAGCCCACGGACCCTTACTAAGGTGGAATCCTTAATAACTTAGTAAGGCTAGTTTGATTGTAAATTAATAGTCCCCTCCAAAATACACACGCACATGCACACCTAATGATATGATGTCGATGACAAATTGAATTAAGTAATAAAATTCACTTATTTTTTAAATTTAATCGACTTGACCATAAAATACAATCGACTCAACTAGAAATAAGATAATGACCACCTAACTTTCTCTCCTAAGGTGAGAATGTCATTCTCATTTAATTCATCACTACTTTAAATTTAGTTGAAGTGCAATTAGTAAAGGTTTGCTTGTCAATAAAAGTTCTCTAAAATTGTCAGTCTTCATTTCTCACGAGAGTTTCTATTAAGCATAAATTTTTACTTACGATACGCTAATCTATATGATAAAACACAATTGAGTTGGAACAATTGTATATGACACAAACATCCAATCAACTACATGTTGTAGGAGACAAATCCAACTATACAAACTATACAGTTTTGTGGGTTAAACTTCCCATCAAAAGATAGTGTCATGGGACCCACTTTATTTCGTTTATTCTTCACCTCCTCTAATTTTACTATATTTTCTCTTCTACCCCTTTAATCGATATTATTATTTTTTTATCTTTTATATCTTTAATCTCAATTTTTTTAATAATACCTATCAAATTTTATTTTTTTTCACTTTTATCCCCTTAACTCGAGAAAGGATGCTTGAGCAATAAACACTAAAGGAACTTTAGTCTAGCTATATAATAAAACACAACTGAATTGAAACAATTGTGTGTGACACAAACATCCAATGAATTATAACGTTATAGGAGATAAATTCAACTAGAACAAACATCATATTATCTACAGTTTTGCGGGTTAAACCTTCAATCAAGCTATAGTATCATAGGACTCACTTTATTTCTTTTATTTTTCACCTCTTCTAATTTTACTTTTTTTTCTTTTCTACCCTTTTAATACATTTTATTATTTTTCATATTTTATCTCTTTAATCTCAATGTTTTTTAATAATACCTCTCCAACTCTATTTTTTTCCCTTTTATCCTCTTATCCTAAAAAAAGATGTTCCCCCTTTAATTTTACTATATTTTTTTTTTACCCATTTAATCCATTTTATTAGTTTTCAACTCTTACCCCTTTATTCTTAATTTTTTTTAATAATATCTCTTCCATCAAATTATAGTTTCTTAGGACTTTCTTTATTTCATTTATTCTTCACCTTCCATAATTTTATTATATTTTCTTTTTTTATCCCTTTAATCCACTTTATTATTTTTTAATTTTTATCTCTTTAATATTATTTTTTTAATTTTATTTCTTTCACTTTTGCCCTTTTACCCAAGAGACAATGCTTGTGCCTAACCACCGGATAACTCAGTAGGTAAATAGTCATTTAATTTCAAAAGCATTGGTGTGCTATAAGTAAAAGTTGGTGTGCCAATATCTCTTCTTTTTTTTTCGTGTGCTATAAGTAAAACTTTAGATTTGGTTGTTTCTTGCACAATTTTTGCATTTTATTTATTTTCTACTGAGGTCGTTGACTGTCATTTTCACACAGTCTGAGTTCTGACTCGCTGAATTTGGTGTACCGCCTGGTTAAATCGTCATAATTCACATATTATTAGGACACGGTACGAACTGCCATCCATTTCTTATACACAAACTACCGGAAGTACCCTTTTGACTTGTTTTAAATTACAAACAAAACTCCTCACTATTTGATTTTGGAATCAGGTCAGTGGGAGGTTGGAACCGACCATGGAAATGACGTAGATTAAACGTCAACAAAATCTCAACCATCCATCCTTTTATAATCTATTTGAAAATCGAAAATTATGATCAATGATCATTGGTGATTTTAAAGTCAATGAATTTGACATTTTTTGTGAAGTCAAATCAAATCAACCTACATAAATCATCAATTATTCTAATTTTTTGAGTTGACCTCAAAGATGGGGATATCTTTTATGAATAATTGATTGAGATCAGAGAGGTGGAGATAATGCCTTTGTTTGTTTGTTTGTCTCCTTCATTCATCAAACCTTAAACAAGCATTTTTTATTTATTTATTCTCAAAATGAGGTTTGAGGATCTACACTAAATATACGGTTGAGTATTTGAGATAATTAATAAGAAAAATACGAATTTCTTAGAGTGCAATACATAGTTTTTAGGGATTAATTAGTACAAAAAAAGATTTTCTATAAATTTATTTTTCTTGGAAATTTTTAAATTGTTTCTTCCATCTCAACCAAATGTTTGGTAGAGAGGCTTAAATTGTTTCTTTATGGGATCCACCAAGGGTTAGCTGAGATGGTAAGAGTAGAGTCTAGGTTTGTTCCCTAAGTCGTGCCTTCGAGTCTCTATGTGCCCCTCGGGGAATAATCCTACTTCGTAAGGGGTGGGGACACCATGAGTCACAAAAAAATATATTATTTGTGGAAAGAAAGATCGAGATGTCATCGATTTCATTAGTTCTTCATTGATGAATTACATATAAAAAAAAAAATTATAATGCATAAAAGAAGAACATGAGAGTTTTAATGTGGTTCATCATGAATATAACAATTACTCCACCAGACACCATGAGGCATTCCACTATAATTAATAAGATAAATTTTGTTACATGTCAAATTCCCATTATGACTAATATCCTTCTTAAATAGATAATAATAGAACCCCTTAAAAGGGATACAATAAATCCAATCAATCTCCAATTGTAATTGTCTAATTAGTATTTAATCAAAAAAAGAAAGTCTTTCCGTATTGAATTTTTTTTAAGTTATTGGATAATAGCTAATATAAATCATGCCACATGAGATGATAAATGTACGTGATATCAATATATGTATACACAGTGTGATTAATCTTGAGATATGTACTAAACCAATCTTACATTGAGATTCATATTGATTGGTACCATGTGATCAATCTAGGCGAAATGATATTTTATCCCCCAACATTATTTATCTTCAAAAGATAAAAATGCTCTTAAATAAAATCTTGTATTGTAATTATTTAGAAGTTAAAACCAAAAATAACAACAATGTTTTAGCCCAAAGATTTGGGATTTTGATTAAATGAATCATGTTGTTCCATTCCATTGCTCAAAGACAAGCCTTCGCTATTAAGAAAAAAATTGTATATATTATCATTGTCTTCCCGCACGCTCTTTTAAGTCTTCATCTCCTATTATAATCTTCAAATTAGATATTTCTTCTAATTGAATATGCATTTGACCTTTGTTGAACATATCAGAACCACCTCAGTCGACTTTCTTTTATGTAATATTAGTATTTTCAATTCTAACATGGTCCATTATTCCTTTCACCAACAACATTACGCCAAAGCAATAGAGGTGAGGTTGATTTTTCTTTGTTTTGGAGAGATTAAGTCTTGTTTTCTATGTTAGTTTTGTGAATATTTCATTTCAAAATTGTTAGGAGATGAATTCCATAGGGTTTTCACGTTTATGTGTTCAAAATGAAAAATTAATCTAGGTCATAGAATCTAAAACTAGTTTAGGTATGAAAAGAGTTTATAAACTTTAGATGAATATAAGTAAATGATAACAAAATGTCGGTTGCCCTATAAAAGATTTTTCTTTATCATTTATGTCAACAAAGTTAACTTTTGTGAATCTTCAAATATGTGCAAGGAGTCCAATGTGTCTGAACTCCAACAAATATGTGTCACATAGACACCTAACGTTGTTATAAGAAAATAACATCGTTCTGACTCGTGAATCTTTGTAGAAAGTAAAAAATAAAAAGTCGTGATAATCTAACTCAAAAAATTATAGTCAATTTGTACTCGATTGACTTGGCAAGTGCACAAGACCATAGAGCTTCTTCTTCGGGATACACAAGGAAAGAGTCTTTGATTCTATGCATTTGCCACTTCAATCGAGTACAAATCGTGTATGTTTTTTCGCGTCATTTTATCATTAGTCAAAAATAGAAGATTCGTGATAAAAATGACATGCTAACACGTATGTGATTAATGTAGCGATTACCTAGAACCATAGATCTTTTTCTTCGAGATACACAAAGAAAAAATCTACGATTCTATGCACTTACCATGTCAACCGTTAATGTGTCAACATGTCAGGTCATTTTATCATTAATCAAAATAAAAATTTGCCGAAAGAACTAATTACTAAAAAAGAGTTGTCTCGAAAATTGTGTAGAGGAGAAAGAGAAACAAACACGTAAATGTCAAGTCCAGGACTTCAATGCAGGTTGTCTAGATTTTATTTTAATGAGTCCATAAAATAATAATAATTTTAAAAAGAACTAAAAAAACTAATAATATTAAAAAAATACAAAATAATAATAATAATAATAATTAAACAAAAAACCATTCTCTATCCTCTCTTGGTTTTGTATGCTTGTCTGTTTCTTCTTTCTCTACTTGGGATTCCACGACTACCAACCACTCCACCAGTACCCCTTACCAACTTGTCTATTCGTTTTCTTTCAACATAGGCACCTATCCAGTACTTTAAGGTCATTAAAAAATCAATGCTCCAAGATGAAAAAATGCCACATGGATTGTTTTCATTAGCCCACTAACCAACAAATCCATGCATGATTGACATTTTAGGTCGTTAAAAGATTTCTTCTTTATCTTTTATCTCAATCACATGTTATTACACTTTAACGATTAAGTCAATAAAAATTATAACAAATTTACGAGATGTTTTAGTAAATTTTTCACCTAAGACATGATGGAGGCTATTCTGAGCATGATCAACACATGTTGATATTCGACAATGGAACCTCTATTACTCCAACTTGAGGACATGTTGCCCGATGACATTATCACACATCAATCACTTCCTTCGGACTCTTCGGGAACTTGCATAGAAGAACAACTTGATAGCTCTCTCCGAATTTCGATATTATTGAAGTGATCTTCCTTACGATCTAATCTAATCGATTGCTTAGATATCAGACTCGATCGAGTTGCTACTAGATATTTTCTTGACCTTACATTAGTGATTTTTTTATTATTATTGAATGAAAACAATATGGGCTTTAAATCCCACATTGTAATTTATGGGCTTCTCCCACGATTTAAGAAAAAGTCTCAAATCTAATAAGAATGAATGATCCATCAGGTGTGGGTCCAACAAGGGATTGTAGTGTGAAATGTGCCCTATGATCCTGTTGAGTCATTGATTATTCAATGGGCCCAGAACCATTGAATATCTTTCCTCCTTTTATTTTTTCCAACTTTCTAAAACATAAAGGTGGAAGAGTTTAAAAGAAAAGAAAACTTTGTGCTAGCTTTTTACCCACTCAAGTAGTTGTGATTCAAAAAGTTGATAATTTTGTGTTAAATAATTTAGAAATAGAAGGAAAGTTTTCGTGGGTTTCACATTGTAAAAAGTAAGAAAAACACATACAACATGACACCTCGAGTTTCTCATTTTTGATTATTTAACTAACACAAGTTGGTGATGGTTAGCTACATCTTATAATAAATAAATATTCAAATTGATCCAAGTGGTGAATCTATTAAGGTAGTGTTTGTTTTAGGTTTGAGGTAGCTTAATTCCCATTCTTTTGACACCCAAAAATTTGGGTACTAAAGTATCATTTCGTTGTGGCTCAACTTTTCATTTCTTGCACAAATCAGAAGCTGAAAAGAGGTTCGAAGTAGAAATTTTCCAAACCAACTTCCCGCATTTGCAAGAATATGACGTTATTTAGAGTTACATTTTCTTGGATAATAATGTTTTTTTTTTTTTTTTTTTCAATTAACAATTGAAAAATTCCCCTAAATTATGATTTTTGGATATTAAACTAATAACCAAAAGATCAAAACAGACAATTCTATTTACTATTTTTGAAAAAGTTATTTTCCGAAATGACAAATTTTGGATCAATTGATCAATTTTGCAATCCAATTCTTATAGAAGTGATGCAAAGAAAAGTGCTTCTAGAGATGGAGTAGTAATGGGCTGGACTGGCTATTTAAGGGTCCATCCTAAGATATGCCCATCTAAAGTCCAAGCCCACTATGGCTTGAAACGGCCTAAATATTGTATGACCCAAGCTTAATGTTTAATGTACAATATACAATGTATGACTGCAATGATAAGATATTCATAGAGATTCCCTGAAAAATAAATCTGTAGTAAACGAAAATGGATCCCAAACCCAAGGCTTGCAAAGATTTAACTGGGCAAAGCTTTTTACCCTCAAACCCGCCCAGATTGCAGCCCTATGACTAAGGGATTTCTTTCTAAATTGTCCCCTAGTTTTGGGCTGTGGCTTGATAGTCCATTTAGTAAAAAAAATTATTTACTAATGGTCCCTCAACCTTAAGGGTGCACATGGTTCGGGTTGGGGGGTAAAATTGGAACCGAACCAAACTTGAATAGGAACCGAACTGACTACCCCTTGGAACCAAACCAACTTAGCTCGGTTCGATTCTCGAGTCTCCCAAACTATGATATCAAGGCACCAATTATCAAATCTTATGGCTAAAAACTCTACGACCATCAATGACTTCAGTCAAAAGACGCAACAAAGAGAATGACATTGACAATATAATATTAATATCTCTATAATCTTCATTATATACTTAATAACATGAGTGATTTTTTCGAACATGAAACTGAAAACTCATTAGTCGGTACGAGGATTTCTTGAACTAAGAATCGAACCAAATCAATCAATTTTTTTAAATTGTAAACCAAAACCAAACCAATGAGCTAAAAAATCAAATCAAACCAATGAAAAATGCCTTGCTTCGATACGGTTCTCGATTTGGCCTGATCTAATGTGCACCCCTACTAAACCTTATCTCACGTTAAATGCTTTTCAAATACCCAAACCACCCATTTTCTCATCTTCTTCACATATTTAGGTTTTCCACCTACAATTACAATCATTTCCGACATTTTTTATGGTGAATGGCGAATGGAAATGATATACTTCTTATTTTGAACATTTAGATGTTTTTTCTTTTTTCTCGATGATTTATGACAAAAAATGAAGAACGAAGTTGAGATTCCAAAAAATTTATACAGTGTCAAGCTCACCACTTTTTATTGTTGACTTTAACATTTTTTAATTCATAATTTTTTTAAAAATGTTGAACTCGACAATAAAAAGTGGTGGACTCGACACTGTAAACATGATCCAGTTTTTTTTATTTACTACGAAATTAGATAGATCTTCTTGAAATACCTAAAAGGAATATATAATAATTGTGAAATGGACAATTGGATTAAAAGTTATATATGATGAAATCTTCAAAAAATTTAGAATCTCAACTTCGTTCTTCATTTTTTATTGTAAATCATTGAAATAAATCAAAAGATGAATCTGAATGTTCAAAATTGGAAGTATATCATTCTCCATTTTTCATTCACAGTCCAAAATCATCGGAATTGATCTTAATCCCCTTTTGGAAAACCTAAGTATATGAAGAAGATGAGAAAAAGGTAGTTTGGGTATTTCAAAAGCATCATACTGTGAAAATAGCTCATCTTCCAGGGTCCCTTAAGTAATCTTCTAAAAATGTTTGGGCCTAACACATCAGACCCATAATGTATTCAAGACCAAGAACCAGCCCACTTGAACAAGGCCCATTTACCAATACACGGAATATCAACCATCGTCATATTTACAAATGTCACTAGTTGTGAAAAACAATAATTTGATCATCCAACGGTGGATCCCACGTTCCCACCTAGGTCATCAATGGGCTGGGTTTTACATGGTCTGGCCCATTTTGAATCGGGTTTGGGTAGTGTACGAGGTCAATTTTGTTATCCAAATGAGCGCGGCCCGGTTAATGTTTCAGGCCGGGGTTAGACTTGGGACCAGAGCCTGTTGGGCATTCCCAGGAAGCCCATCCATGTAACAAATAGTCAAATATTGTTGAATAATGCTGAATTGACCTCAAGATTGGAACTCACATCGGACACCCTGGCATGAAAGTGTACGGGAACCATAGATGCATTTCCTCGAGATACAATTGAAAAAGCTTCTATGGTTCACACCTACTTTCATGTCAAGACGTGCGATATGAGGTCCAATCTTGAGGTCACTCCAGCACGTCTCAATATTATTTATTATAAAAGAAAACTATGGGCCGCTTAGTCTTGCGCGTAAATAGGCTCAAATTTTTACGGACCAGACTTGGACATAGGTATTTCTTATTAGGCCTGGTCCTTGGGCCGGACGGATATGGGTCAAGAATTTTAGGTATGCCAGGAATTGATAAGAAATTTGAAATTGAAGATTAATCAAATAAGAAAGTTGGGTTGGAAAAGAACTCTAACCAACATTAGTCCGAATTAGACGGTTTATTTCTATTCTAAGCTCACCTTCTTTTTTTTTTAATTTATTTGAAGAAAGGAAAATGCAGAAGTGACATTAAAATTGACATTGTTTAACACATTGATTTCATCGGGATACGTATGAAAAGCATCTAAGTTTTTTGTGCGTACCTCCACATTAGCCATGTATGAAACGATGTCAATTTTAATGTCACTCCAGCTCAACCCTCAAAGAAATTGTCTTTAAGAAAGAAGATAGGAACGAAAGAAAAAATGGGTTGGACTTTGTACTCATTGCAACTAGAACTTCAAGGCTTCAGTGGTTTTGGGTAGTCCATATCACTAAGGTTATTAATGGGCACGTTCAGACTAGGCTTGGCCAAGCCCAAAGAGATCGAGCCTGAATTGGCCCAGCCAGACCCCGTCCTAACAGGCCCGAATCAGGTTTGGGTCAAAATTTTGAATTTTTTAACTTTTCTTGATGTATCACAAAATATCAAAAACAATGAACTAAACGACAAATTTATATAAAATTTTGTAAGATAAATCCTGACCCTTTACTGGGATGAGGTGAACGAACAAGATTCTTTTAGATCATTCCCTTCTAATGTCGTTAGCCCCACAACTGTCACATCATATTAGATGGACAATGTTGACACGTGTCCTATCAGTCCAGTCGATTTAAGAACCTAATACTAATCTCTTTAGCCACTCAGCCAGTTTTGATAGGCTAGGATTCCTTTCTAGAACAAATGGTAGTCAATTTAACAAACAGATCACCCACGTAGGTAGGATGTCATCACCAGTCTCTCTCTCTCTCTGTGGACTAGGAAACATGGAATCCTACCTACAGTAATATAGAGCTAGTGTAGAATCTTGGCCGTTTGCTGAAAGGATCATCACGAGGATCTAGAATATTTTAAAAAGTCATTTAATTATAATGATCACATACTTCACATATCACTATCATTTGTACACCATCCAATCAATAACCATTGATCATGATATCATGACCCCAATCCCTAACAATTCCATGTGGCTCATTCTTTTAACCCTGGGTTAACTATGTTCCCATCCAATGAAATATGAGAAAGTTTGCAAATTATATTATACATTTTTAAATATATTATTTTCATTTTTATTTTTTTTACATCAAATCAATTTTGATCGATTTGCTCTTGATCCAATTAAAATAAGATCAGATTTGGATTCGGATATTTAGAACAGATAACAAATTTGATCTAACGAGGTCCAATCCAATTCTTATCAAATCAATTCTAAACCTAATTAGGGGACTCCATTGCAAAAGTATGCACCAAGTAATTTTTTTTTTCTTCTTCTTGATTTGATAATTAATAAATTAATTTAGAAAAATAAATAATAATTTATTAGATAGTTACTTTACTTTTATTGGATGCATGGGTGGTGGTCAGGAGCGGATTTAGAATGGGGGCACTTGCTCCCACAAGAGTTTTCAAATTCTACGAATTAATGTGTTATTGCGATAGATTTTAACGGTAGATAAAGAAATCCGTCACTATTGCCTTCACAAGAGTTTTCAAATTCTACGGATTAATGTGTTATAGATTTTAGCTAGTTAGAAAATCAGCACTCATTACAAATAAACCCTTTTGATGTATGTGTATTTTCACAGTCTACCTTCTAGTTAACATAATCAAAGAATCATAGTGACAAAGTTCTAATTCAATGATTATTCATCTAGGGTTCAATTCGGAGAAGTTTTGTAAAAGAGTCGACAAAATTTCGAAGATAATCTAAAATATTTTATTGGATTTCTAAACAAAACCTATCATCATCAACCTCTCTTTCTAAATCCTAACTTCTGTGACATTTAAATGTTTAAAAAACTAAAATTTTGGAGATAAATGATAAAAATATTTTCATATTCCATGATTAATTGAGGGATTGTCGATTGATTCATCAATTCGTCGAATTAATCGGTTAATCCCTAATTTGGAGAATTTTACAAAATTTTTGAAAAATTCGACGAATTTTTATGACTATGCAAAGAATAATGATTTTCTGATTCGGAGAACTTTACGAATTTTTTGAAAAATTCAAAGAATTTTGTGACCATGTAAAGTATAATGATTTTTTGTTGCCTCCCCACCCCCTCCCCTTTGACATACGCCCCCATCAGAGAACCATAGATCATTTACTTCTTGATACATAACCATAAAATATTTTTCTTGCATACATCAAAAGGGACGTCAAAAAATCATGACTCATAATTAAAATAAGACATTTACGTATTTTTCCATCAAGATATTTGAGAATATATCATGTATGCCTAATATAAATCTCAAAAGTCGTGATAAAATGACTCGCCAGGTGGCATACTCAATCGATTCACTGACATGACAAGTTTGGGAACTGTAGATCTTTTCACCTCGATATACACGGTTGCACTTCCCCATAAAAAAGTGTATCCCAAGACGGAAAGATCTATAATTTCCTAACTTGTCCATGTCAATGAGTTAATTGAGTATGCCACCTGGCAAGTCATTTTATCACGACTCAAATCTCAATTATCAAATGTGGTAAAAATATGTGATTTTTATTTATTTATTTTATTAATAAATACAATTTGGAATTTGGAATCCAAGGTTAATTTGCTAAACAAATTAAGGGCATTTACTATAAAAACATTCAATTTCCAAAGTGTGCACTTTATTGCGCTTGCCCACACGTTAACAAGACCCTTTTTCTAGTTTATTTATGGGTCTTGTTAGTTGTTAACAGGAATAAATACACTTTTGAAATTGCACAATATACAGAAAATGCCCTTAAAAAGTATTATCTTTACCAAAATACCTTCAGATCCCATTCCAAAGTGTATTTATTGCACTTTAACGTATACCCTAACAAAACCCCAATTTATGGACAATAAAAAGATGATTTGAATTTCATGGAATCCATGGGTCCAGTTAAATGTGCGACAGAATATTTTATAAAAGGGTGGGTTGCAGATTACAAAGAACCAACTTATTAAAAGCACTTTATCATTCAAATTGACACATATACGACACGTCACCAACCAGGATTGTGACACCTATCTACGTGAAAAGATATAAAAGGACGAAGTTTACACGTTGCACCACATCTGATAGTCCACGTCACGATCAAGTAATCTGAAGCCCAAAAGAAAAGACGACGTAGAGTGAAGAATGTTTTCGATAAGATAACCGTGGCAAGAGCTCATTGGTTAGCTTCTTATTCTGATGCAACTGATACGATTGACTACCGTACCTACTGTGTACTGATCTTGTACTCCAGGGAGGTGGTAACTATCCAGCTATATGGCTGGTTAGTGTTCTACGTAGCATTCTTTTTTTGTTGGGCCCACTGGCTCATGAAATTTGTAGCTCTTGTTCTAACTTATAATCGTCAGAAGGGGTACTAGTAATGGATCCAGTCTGGATCATGGTTGATCTGAGACCGATTTTATTGGATCGAACCCAAACTGTTTTATTCAATTATATTTTATAGGATCAAAACCTGATTGGATTTTTCTTACTAAATACCGATCGGATCATTTATCAGATCAAAATCTTGTCAGATTGGATCCTTCTTAGAACCGAAATCCAAACGTCGTTTCAGATCAGAACATACGGATCGGTTGAATTTTGGGGTTTGGTCCGATCCATTTACAGACCTAAGTAGGACAGGAAAAATGGCAATCACATGGACAAGGAGTTGGGTAGCTACTTAACTTCATGGAGTTTAGAAACAACATTAAGTGGTCCTTTATAGTTGGTACACCTTCATATAATTCTGACATTTGTTCTCCACCAGATATATGGACTTTGGGTACCATCCTCATTGACTTCAGCTGTCCAAAAGACTGAAATTGATTTGGATTTATTATATCTCCAGATGATCATGATTTTTTTGCAGACCGATCAGATGCACCTAACGAGAAAATTTGTTGTTGGGGTATCTTTATATAATACCACGGGCTTACTATATCACATGTAGATCATTATTTTAAAAATTATAAAGCAACTTCAGATCAAGTTGAATTGCAACTCAACTCCAAACTCCTGTGTGACATATGGGACTCGTCCAATCAGCCGTTATGCTGGTCCACTCTTGATGAACCTATACACCTAAAATCAGTCTGATTGGTGATTCTACTTGTTGAATTCTTCCTCTTCATAAGGGCTCTAAATGCACCCATGGCCCTCTTGAGAAAACCCATTTTTTTAAAATGCTGGAATCAAGGTATCAAGTGGCCAACATAGGAGGCCCAGAATTTGATTATTAACTAACACCGTGGAGTATAGGATCCATTCCCTTTCCAAGAGGAAGGTGGATAAGAACAAAACCTCCACACGCAGCTTAGCCCTCTCAAAAGCAGGAAGGCAAGTAAGTGACGGCTCCTCTATAAAAGATCACAAAGCAAAGAAGAAAAAGCGCCAAAAGAAACCTGATCCCATTGGTCTGGTGGGCCCATCAATCAAAGCCCACATAGACCAGTTCACAACAAGATACTCTACCCCAACTCCTAACCCAATTATTTATTTATATTAAACCACAGACAATACATTATGGAATCTGAAACACACACAACACACATATACTCTCTCCCTTTACATTTGCGGATTAATTAAACAAAACAAAGATGTCAAGCTTTCCAAATTTTACCCATAAAAAGAAGAACAAGAGGAGGTTCAGTGATGAACAGATAAAATCTTTGGAGTCTATTTTTGAATCGGAATCAAAGCTCGAACCCATGAAGAAGATGGAGCTCGCAAAAGAGCTCGGGTTGCAACCTCGACAGATAGCTATATGGTTTCAGAATAGACGAGCACGATGGAAGTCAAAGCAACTCGAGCAAGACTATTGTATACTAAAAGCCAATTATGAAAATTTAGCTGTGGAGTTTGAATCCTTGAAGCAAGAGAAGCAATCCTTGGTGACACAGGTAGTCTTACTTTCTTTTTTTTTAATCTTTCTAGTGGATCCATTATTATTAGATTTTAAAGATTGTAAATATGTTATTGTTGTTTTATTTGGGCAGATGGAAGATCTGTTGGGAAAGCCTAGAGAGGTTGGAAATAGCACTGATGGTGAATCAGAAAATGGAGATGTCAAGGTTGAATCTGATAGGAAGCCGAGTTTGTCATTGGAAGAAGGATCGAAAATTAGAGTGATCACAAGTTTGAACAATGAAAACAGCCAGGATATCGAGTATTTGAAGCAGGAAGGAGAGAATGGCGTTAGTGTAATTAACGTGACGGAGAACGTGGATGGAGTCCTAACATCACCTGAAAATTGGTGCAATTCCACTTCTTGTGGGCTTTTCGATCAACCATGTAGTAGTAGTTCACAGTGGTGGGATTTCTGGTCTTGAAAAAAAATTAAAAAATAATGTTTAGGAGAATATGTACTTGATCTTCCTTTTTTGGTAGGTTCGAGTGTCCTAGACCATTTTGGGCGAGACGAATTTTCAGAACTTGATTTCATGGAGGGCACAGAATTTCATCAGCCAAAACATCATCAAAGCCTTATCCCAATAACTGGAGACGATTGAATGAGTCTTGTGCCACCATTCAATTCTATCTGAATCCGTGTCTTCTGTTAGTTCAAGCAATTTCATTTTTGCTCTAGCTACTTCATTCCACGTCTTTTTTTCTCACTATCCCTTAATGTTTTCTTCCTGTAAAGTTGGATTTCAGTAATTTTGATGTGAGATAGGTTTAAAACGATAGTATGGGCTATAAGGCGAGGCAAGAATATGGAGTTCAAAAGAAGATTTGCAGGGAAACAGAAGGCATATGAACACACTGAACGAAACCCAACTTAAAAAAATGGCCTACAGGAACAATCGGAAATCTGTTTTGGAAACTCAAAACAATCTAATGTAAATATGTATAATTTTTGTAAGACTACCAACACCAGATTCCATGAGCAAAGAAAAGAGAAGTTTCCTCAAGTGTTCTTTAAGTGAATGAAGCATTTGTGAGAAGGCCTGAAACATTATATTGCATTAGATATACATGAATGAACACACATGAAGTCAGGCCAACAAAAATGCAACAAATTTATCTTGAAAATATCTTCTTCAAGGGTGGAACAAAGCAAGCACTAGAAATATCTCTCTCGTCATTCGTTCCTCTTTTTTCTCGACCATTAAAAAAAAATTTTAAAAATCCTCGAAAGTATATGTAACTAGATCCTAGGTGTTGATCTTTTCTGATCGCATGCCGTCATCAACTTCCCATTGTGACAAAACACTAGTAGATACAACAACAACAACAACAACAACAAAGCCTAATCCCAAAGATTGGGTTGGCTAACCATAAGACTAGCAGAGACATAGCAAAAAAGAAAAAAAGGATTAATGGATAGAATAAAACATAGTAATTGGATCGGTTTAAAAATAAATGAGTTGCTAGTCATAAAATATCATTTCCATCAGACTTGAACCTAACTAAAATAATAAAATAACAAAGATTTGGAGAATTTTACCCCCTTTTCCTCGACGTAAGTCGACCTTAGGTAAGGGATTTGATCGGGATTTTTCTCCCACTTATGTATCATATATGGATATGCAGGGACGTTTTAATTCAAAAAAGCAAAACAAAAAAGAGGATATGTATGAAAAATAAATGCTTTGTAGGATGCGAACTCATTTGAGTAAAGTGCTTATATTACAAAATTGGCCCCGAAAGCCAGAGCTAAGTCTAATTATCTAAAAGTAGTTAATATTGTTAATGCTACTCTTTAGCCTTAAGTGGCATCTCAAACGGATTCCTCGTCACTAGAAAACCAAAGAAAAATATATATTTTAAGAAAGAGGTTAGGTTTCCATTGACCAAGATAAAATGTTTCCAATAAAGAAAGAGGTTAGGTTTCTATTGACCAAATATGTTTCCAACTAAAACGTACACACAATGCATCAGATTCTAAGGCAACCCTTGAGTGAATAAGGAAAAAAAAAAAAAAAAGTCAACATTGGGTAGCATTTTTCTGACATTCTTTTAAAAGAAAGGGAGCACTATGAAGCAACTTTAAGTGCATTATAACAATGAAGACATGTTAACTAGTTTCTCAAAGATACTCCCTTACACAAGTTAAAACATTTTGTCTAGTTGATATAATTGACAGTTAATGGGAAGGAAATAGGAATTCAAACTTCAAAATGCAGGCACAATAAAATATCAATAATATTGACTTAAACTTGTTTTAAATACATCTATAATACAAGACATGGATAAGATTACTTTCATAACAAAGAATAAAGAGCTAATATAAGTGGACTTTTCACTGACTTGGTCTTTTAATGCTCGGACTTCACTTGTACACCTTTATTATGTTGAAACGCTCTGTGCTTGCACAAGCCTCTTTTGACTCCTGCATGAGTGGCAATAAACTGAATACAAAATAACAAGAGTAGGCAGGAATGAGACAAATAAATAATACCAATTAATAAAGAGATATTCTATTGCCACACCAACTTTTAATAAGGGCACCCCAATCCATGTGATATATCAAAAAAGAATTTAGTACACATCTTGGGGTGGGGTGCTCTTAGTAAAAAATGGTGTGGCCATAGAAGCTCTCAAAATAAATATTAATATCTGTGTATTTAGGAATTGTGCAAGTTGAAGGTTTTGATGATGATTGATGATGATAATAAATGTGTATCAAATAACACCCAAATTTCTAAATTGATTTCGAGTATCATCTAATAATATGAATTAGTAAATCATATCTTGAAACCAGATCATTTGAACGTCAATATTTGAATAAAATTCTAATAAAGCAGCATTCATAGATATATAAGGTAGCATAATCGGAACCGATATAAAACTGTGTCATGAATTCATGATACAAGGTTTTAAATTATGAAGAAAAAAAATTTGATATTCCACTTTGGTCTTGTGAAATTTCTATGGATCAAAAACTTTACCAAATCAGCTATGACCTCTAAAAATTCTTGTAACTTGACCAAGATCCTCTAAATTTGAACATTTAGTACGGATTTCAGCGAAGACTGAAACTAAAGGACTTCTACTGGCTTCTACCCTGCTCCACTCTGAACATGAATATCTACAATATTCCTACAAAATTTTTGGAAGTAAATAATAAAAGGGAAAATTTTCTAAAGAGATCTCTAATTATCATGAAAAACTTTGAACAAACTCTAGAAGAAATATTCCTGGGTATTGTGCTTTGCAAAAGTCTTGGATGCTGTCAAAAGATTTTTCAAAACCTATGGATTCTTTGGGGGAGAACTCTGCACCAACATATTAGCACCAATTGAATGAAATGATTTAAACTAATAAAATAAAAAATTGGATAGGTAAGCAGGATTTGAACCCATGACCTCAAAGTGGCATTGCAATATATCAACCGAGATATGGGTCCAACTAATTTTGTTTGATTTCAATTTCATTTCCTATTGGTTCAAGTATTTGTCATGCAAAGCAGCAACCTTGAAATATGATGTTTTCTTCTTAACAAGGATTACTATATTGGAGGAGAAATAAGTAATTTACAGAAAATATGCAAGGGAGCAAGCCTCTGAATCTAAAGGATTTTGACATGAAAAAACACCTTACATTTCTAGAAAACATCTCATAAGCACGACCAGGTAATACCTATACACGAGGAAGTGAGTTTTTGGAAAATTCAGTTGTCAAATCAATTTGGCAGCATCTTTATATATGGTGATTCTTAAGTGCTGCAACACGCATTTTTGGAAGTAGCACTAAGAGCATCTCTAGCCATGACTCAAATTTGAGTAAAAGCTTCATTTGACATGGAGCACTACAATGGAAAACTCCAACTTTTACTCAAATCTTTTTTCGAAAATTCCCAGCTTATCCCAATAGCATATTTCTTTCATTTTTTAATCCAAATTTTTTTCTCACTCCCATCTTTCCCCTCCAAAACCTATTTCCCTCTCAATTTTGTCCTCCTTCCCAAATTTCCTTCCCTCCAAAATCTTTTTCTCTTCCCTTTAAAACTTTCCCTCCTAAATTTCTTTCCCTCCATCTCCACTTTTCCCCCCAAACTAAATTTTATCTATTATTTTTCTATAAATAAATCTTTCCATTTATCATTATCACTCAACTCATTAGTGATAATGTCATGGAGGGATATAACTTTATTTTATGGATGTAACTTTTAAATTTAGTTGAAACAATCAATGACGCTATTAGAATTTTCAACATTTCATTAATTTAAAGATAAAACATTTATCTCTATTTCGAGCAATAATCTCTCGTTCAAGATCTTCATAGTGGGATTTCTGCATGGGTGTTAAATTGGTCATGTCCATTAACATAATTTTATAATCCTCATTTTTCTGTTCTCTCTCATTTATCATCGCTAACATATGTAGTTGTTTCTCCCTATTCTCAGCCTTACTATGATAATCTACAACTTTTTGTTGTTTTCATTCCATAGTCTAAGAGGGCATACTCGTCGACACTTCAATAAGTTTAGTTTTGTTGGCTACCAAACTAGTATACTGGACATCATGAACCGCCTTCTTCATTTATGATTATTTCTCAATCTTGTCGCCAATTAGTCATTTTGATTTCCTTCTTGAAGATTGTTAGTCCAGTTTTAATTCGGAGTCGAACGATACTGAAGTAGTTGGAGTATAAAGAGTTGAAGGGATGAAATTTAAACTGTAGGTTTATTGAAATGTCTTTTAATTTCATCCCATTTACAACTGAAGCATAATATTTTTCAACATGTATCAAATGTAAAGTGTTTTTTGGATAACATGATACATGCGTTTTGCCTCACCGATCCAAAATTAAAATCTAAAAATATATTGAATATCTAAAATTACACCATAATTTTTTTATTTTGAAACAAATATTCTATCTACTTCTCCAATTCCATTTTGTAGACTCATTTGCACTGGATCAAAAATATCAGAAAATTTATTTACTGCCTTTTTGAATCAAAGATCAATGGTAAGACAAAGAAATGATGATTCTATATTTGTTCAACAGTCGGTTGGGAAGATAAATAAACGCAAACACGGTCCCAAAATACCGTCATAGTCTGAGTCTTACCAACAACTGGGTCTTGAGAGATGACCAACCAAGCTCTACAAAGTGCTTCATCTTCCACCATACTAAACAATTTACCATGAAAACAACCACTTTGAGAAAGTATTTCTACTCTATGAGATTCCTTTAAACTTAGAGAATCCTCAAACATTATATAATCATCCACAAATTTAAATAGAAAAATATAAAATAACACGATAAAAAAAGGGATAAAATTAGGTTTACAAAAGTATAAAATTAAAAATAATTAAAATTTTAGAAGGAAAGGGAGGAGAAAAGAATATGAATAACGGGTGTGAGAAGTAAATGTGAAGTGATAAACAATAGTGTGTGAGAAGTAGACGAGTAGTTTAATAGGGAAAAAAATATTTTTTTGATGGGTAAGCATGACTTGAACCCACGACCTCAAAGTTTCTTTACAATGTGTCAAAACAACTGAGCCATGGGTCTAAGCCCATGGGGAAAAAAATATGACTGTTTGAATTTTTACCGTTGGAAGTCAAAATAGAGTAAATTTTTTAGTCTCCCTTGATTTGAGTCTCTTTTGATTTGGTATGGGTTTGAGTAAAGGAGTAGAGCTCCTATTAACCTATTTTTACTCAAATTCTGAATTTGAGTAAAAGACTAGAGTAAGGGCTGGAGATGCTCTTAGACATCTAAATTTTTCCCGCATTACAATTCTAATTCATATCATCCTAGCTGAAAATTTTCTCCATATAAGATGTATTTCACTATTTTGTTTTTTAAGATTCGTCTCTTCAATACAAATAGTAATTACTATACAACCCCAAAACCAATCACTTCGGTCATGGAAAAGTCAAAGAGATCAAGAATAGGTGTTAGAATCCATCTATTCTTACTCATCAAAAAAGGTCCCCCACAAATGGAAAAAATTCTCAAATCAATAGATAAGTCTAACCCTTAGGCTCAGTCACAAGGTTCATCGAATATGCAAAAAAAATCACCAAAAGGGATAAACTAAAAAAATCAGCTATTAATCAAGTATTTCAGACAAAATTTGTGGTCTTAAAAACAATTGGTGATTTTTTCATGATATCAGTGTTTTTTTAAATAATCACAAAAAAAATTTCGAGCTTCCCCATCATTCCAAATTTTTAGCCTCTCCATTTTTTTTGAAACTTGAATTTATCCAAATTAACCGAACTAACCCCCTGCCAAGTAATTGTCGAATCTGAACTTTGCGACTATGCCCTCAAGGAGCTTCTATTAGTTTCATATGGGACTATTTCCCCCATATGAGTGACTCTCACTTCCTTCTCAAACATCTTTTCATTAGATTTTAAAATTATCTCATCACTTCTAACAGAAATATAATCTAAAGCATCAATATAAGAGCATTTCTAACCCTGACTCTAATCCTTACTCAAATTCAAAATTTTAGTAAAAATGGAAAAACAGGTGTTCCACTCCTTTACTCAAACTCATACCAAATCAAATGAGATTCAAATGAAGCGAGACTCAAATCTTAAACGGTCATATTTTAGCTTTCAATAGTAAAAACTTAAACAATCATATATTTTCCTATAAAACTCCTACTTTACTCCTCACACATCATTCTTCATCTACTCCTCACACACCATTCTTCATCTACTCCTCACACCCATTCTTCATATACTTTTCTCTTACATTTTCTTCTAAAATTTTAATTATTTTAATTTTATATTTTTATAAACTTAATTTAATCATTTTATTAGTTTTTTTTTTATCTTATTATTTTTATTTTTTCTCTTCAAACTATGGATGCTTATGTAATGTTTGAAGATTCTCCAAGTTTGGAGGAATCTCATGAAGTAAAAATAATTTCTCAAAGTGGTCGTTTTCGTGGTAAATTGTTTAGTATAGTAGAAGATGAAGCACATTGTAAAGCTTGGTTGGTTGTCTCCTAAGATACAATTATAGGTAATACTCAAACTACGACAATATTTTGGGACTCTATACGCATTTATTTCTTTTCCCAATTGAATGTTGAACAAAATAGAATAACATTCTTTGTTTCACTGTTGGTCACTGTTGGTCTTTAATTCAAAAGACAGTAAATAATTGTTTTGATCAAGTGCAAATTAGACAACAAAGTGGAATTGAGGAAGCAGATAAGGTATTTATTTTAGACTAAAAAATTTATGATATAATTGTAATTTTAGATATTCAATATCTTTTGGGGATTTTATTTTCAGATTGGTTAAGCTAAACGCATGTATCATGCTATCCAAAAAAAATCACTTCACATTTGATACATATTGGGGAATATTGCACCCCAGTCGTAAATGGAATGAAATTAAAACACATTTCAAGAAACCTACAGTCTAAACTTTACTCCCTTCAACTCCCTCTACTCCAACTACTTTAATATCTCTCGACTCCTAATACATCTGGACCAACAATCTTCAAAAGTGAGATCAAAACGACTAATTCGTAATAAGACTGAGAAAAAATCACGAATGAAGAAAAAGGTTCATGATGTTAAGTATAATGGTTTGGTAGCCAATCAAACTAAACTTATTGAAGTGTTGACGAGTATGTCACAAGAAAAAAAAGGTGTAGATTGTCATGATAAGGTTGAGAATAGGGAGGCACACCTACAAATGTTAGCGATGATAAATGAGAAAAAACAAAGAAATGAGAATCGGAAATCATGTCAATAGACATAACCAATTTAACTCCTATGCAGAGATCCTACTACGAAGATCTTCAATGACAAATTATTGTTTAAAATAGAGATAATATATTTTAAATATTCTACGTTTAAAAATATCATGTATTGTTTTTATCTATTATTGTAATATTTATTTAATTAATGAATATAATATTATATCTTTCAATGAAAGAAATGTTAAAAACTTTAATAACGACAATAACTATTCCAACTAAATTTAAAAGTTACATCCATAAAATAAACCAATATTCCTCCATGACATTATCAATAATGAGTTGAGTGATGATTGATACACGAAAAGAATTATTTATAGAATAATGGCTAAAATTTAGTTTGTGGGAAAAAGTGAAGATGGGAAGGAAAGTTTTACAGGGAAAGGAAAAAAGAAAAAAAAAAAGAGAGAAGATATCCAGTTTCTTTCCATATTGTTTGGTCTAACATAGAAAAACTTAAGTTTGGAGAGAAAAAAAGGGTAGAGTTGTAAGTTTTGGTGCTTTTATTAGTCGTGAGCATTTCTTTTCTTTCGTCAGTTAACAATCCAAACAGGAGAAATTGAGAGAAACTCACCGTTTTTTCTTTTCTTTTCTCTCCATTTCTCTCAGTCCAAATACACCGTAGAGGGAAGGGAAAATTGAGAGAGAAATAAGTTTTGGAGGGAAAGAAGTAGTGGAAAGATAAGAGAGAGAAAAATATTTATATAAAAAATAAACGAAATATGTTATTGGGATAAGATGAAATTTTTTTTAAAAGATTTAAGAAAAAAACAAATTGTAGTTTTCCATTGGAGTGCTCCGTATCAAATGAAGCTTTTGCTCAAATCTTAGCAAAAATTTGATTCATGGCTGAAGATGCTAAGGATTCAATCAGAAACCTAATCACTACGAATTCAATTTACAAGAAAAGTTCCTAAACACAAATCAGAATCCATTAAAATAAATACTATAAATCAAATTATAGAAATTTTATCAAAGATTCAATCATGAATCACAACTTTTTCGACAACATTCTTCTTTGAATTATCTATGAAGATAGAATTACCTTGAACAGATCGGTTTTTTTTCCCCTTCAGTGATCTAATTCCTGCTAGTTCTTCCATTCCTCGATCGAACTAAAACACAAACAACGTTAAAAATAAATAAAAAATAAAAATCAATTTTTATTTAAAAAGAAGGAATTTGCGCAGAAAACAACAATAACAACTGCACAAAAGACCTAGAAACACAGTAGAGTCACCTAATGATCTCCATGGGAACTTCAATGTCGCAATTCTACGCCAATCTTTGCATCGTTTCAAGCTCTGATAAGATAGTGTTTCTGCTTAAAAACCCTAAAATCAAGAAACCTAGAAGGCTGGCATTTGAAATCGAAACCAATTCAAATGAATGAAAGGCCAGGGGTTTTCTGAATGGAGTTGATGGCAAGGTAGAGATTCTGCTTCGGGTCATCCTGATCGTTGATAAGCTTGACTTAACCATTAAGAGCAGTTGCAATTTTAGAGGAACTGTGTGATGAACTCATATTTCAGTTGTTTGTTGTTGTTGCGTAGGGTTTTTTTCACGGAACAAGAAATTATTGTTAATATTATTAATAAGATGCAAGTAAAGGACATGTGACAGTTTGGCCGAGTGGTCTAAGGCGCCAGATTTAGGCTCTGGTCCGAAAGGGCGTGGGTTCAAATCCCACAGCTGTCAAGGGTTTTTAGAATTATTTTCTCTTTGGTCTTGACTTTGTTCTTAGGGCGAATTCTGATCGGGTATGTGTCAGATAAGATCTAACTCAGATTTTACTAGCTCAAATTATAATCGTTTTTAATTTTTGTTAAACATATACCTACATCCGACCTGATCAAATTAATTGATTGGGGTCGGATTTCTGATCGGATATGTGTCAAATAAGATTTAACTCAGATTCTACTAACTCAAATTATACCCGTTTTTTTATTTTTGTTAAACATATACCTAAATCCGACCCAATCGAATTAATTGATTGGGGTCAGATAATTTCAAATTATGATAAAATATATTTTTTTTAAATGTGATTTCAATTTAAGACCTCTCCAAATCGGATATATATCCATTATTGTGAAGATGATGAAAAAACCTTTTTTTTTTTTATTATACATATATTTTAATTTGAATTTATCGTATTAAATTTAGATAAACAGATAATCAGATTGGATAGAATGTATATCATATTCGACCATAAAAATATTCTAATAATAATAATTACGATTAAATTTACCCAAATTATTAATAAGATAAAAAATTTGTACCCATACCCAAATAACTTGGGTAGGATGAGTTGATAAGTAGATATTATCTGACCCATTGCCAAATCTAATCGTTAATCTAAGATTCTAACACCTTAGGTGCTCGAATATTAAGAACAAGATAGGATTTTGGATTAATCCCAAGTATTAGTGGGGCAGGCTTTGACTAGGATTCGAGGCCCAGGCCCATTAGTACTGATTCCACCAAGAATGGAGGAGGTCTTACTAATTTTCACTATTTCTCAGGGATTAATAAAAGCTTCCTTAAAAAAATTAAAATGTCTTACAGGTACTGCCCTATCTCTTCTACTACCCACAAGATTATTCCTCAGCCCCTCACTTGCTTTCTCAGTGAGGGAGATATGGCTTTCTCAGTGGCAACGACACACACGGCGTATTTTAGCGGCTGCAGGGCTTCAAATAAGGCCATCCTCCCATCTTCATCTCTCAAAATTCCTCGCTTGGGCCCTCCTCTATTCTGGCCATGGGAAAAGGTACCTGGTTTTATTAAGGCGCAATTTAGCAAATTCTGAGTTTAACAAACAACCGGCGCAATGTAGCAAATCATATTGTTGTTTGATTTTGGCAGGTAAAGATGGGCCCACTAACTGTATCACCAATGGGGTTCGGAACGTGGGCCTGGGGCAATCAACTGTTGTGGGGTTATCAAGAAGAAATGGACGGTGATCTTCAAGCGACGTTTAATCTAGCGGTGGAGAATGGGATCAATCTCTTTGATACAGCTGATTCTTATGGGACTGGAAGACTTAATGGTCAAAGTGAAAGACTTCTTGGCAAATTCATTCGTGAGTTTCAAGGTCAGTTTTTAACTTACTTAACTGAAATTAACTGATAAAAATATTTTATTATAATAAGAATTTTAATTTGGGAGTTGTATTTCCAAGCACCTTTAAATATATATATATATATTAAGTGTAATAATCAGGTAAATCATGGTTTAATGAGTAGTTCGATGCGAAGATGACCCGACTATACGATTTTGGAGTTGATTGGGCAAGATAATCAATGTGAATGGTCCATCATATTGATTTGTTTGCGAATAGAGATGACTCAAAATTATTAACTTGATCGAGTCAATTGGGTTTTGTGTCTTATATATAAGGGAAATAGTAATGTTCAGGAATTTAGTTATTTTGTCTTTTAGTGAAAAAAATAGAATTATATATAAATACGACTTTATATATTATTGAAAAAAGGGTTCAGCCAATCATAGATAATTGGGACATATTTGTTAAATATTTGTGAGAAAATGTTGGGGGATGTGAAATATTTTGTAAATATGGTCTTAGGAGGGATTTATATTATCAGGAAACAAGCGAGCACGAGATGACATTGTGATTGCTACGAAGTTTGCTGCATATCCTTGGCGCCTTACACCCGGACAGTTTGTAAAAGCTTGCAAGTATGTTTCTAGTACAAAGATTTGCTTTACTTATACAATGTGTATACACATTCGTATATTTTTCGTTTCTATTTCCAATCGAATTTGACTTGTTTTCTCATCTTCTCGATAAGTCATCCAATTCCAGTTTAATCTTGATTTGATGTATTTTGGGTCGAGGTTCTAGTCCTTCAATTCAACTCAACCCGCCTAACATTTAATCTGTTGATCACTAACAACTAAACATTAGTGCCGTTTTGGCATCAATTATTAAAATTTGGCCGCAAATTATTACAGGTTGTCATTGGATCGAATGCAAATTGAGCAAATTGGAATAGGACAATTGCACTGGTCTACGGCAAACTATGCTCCTTTGCAGGAAATGGCTCTGTGGGATGGTCTAGTGGCAATGTATGAGAAGGTTACTGTAATTTATTTTCAAGCCATATAGCTATTTCAGTCGTTAAAATGAGGATTCTCACATAGAGAATTGGTTTTCCTGTGAAATTTTAATTTTAGAATTGCACCTTTTAATCAGTTATGACTTTTTCGTTTCAACATGAGAAGATGATTTTAATGTTGAAGCTTGAGATATAACATGCAGGGTTTAGTTCGAGGTGTTGGCGTGAGCAATTATGGACCAAAACAGCTTATAAAGATCTATAATTACCTCAGCTCAAGAGGTGTTCCTCTTTGCTCAGCTCAGGTACTACCTTCCAACTTGACACACATTGGTTTTGGTTAGAATCTGTGAGGATAACACGGCTCTCCGTGTCCGTGTCTTTAAGTCAAAGAGAGAAAAATTCAATCTCAAAAATGAATATGTACGGAAAAATATTTAATATCAAGGAAAAAATTTCTGCCATATAGATACTTAACATTAGGAGAAAGTTGGCTAAGATGGTTTGGGCATGTTCAACAAAGACCAATTATAGCTCTAGATAGAAGAAATATTCAAGTTGAAGGTCCTAAAAAAATGAGAGGAAGACCTCAAAATGACGTGGATGGAGGCCATAAAAGTAGATATGAACTCACTACTAATAACAGAAGACTTGACTTTGGACAAAATGGAATGGAGGAACAGAATTTGTTTAGCTGACCCCAAATCTTTGGGATAAGGCTCTGTTGTTGTTGTTGTTTACTTGGGGTGATTGACCTAATATTCTTAAAGACTCTTTGCTATAGGTACAATTCTCTCTCCTAAGTATAGGGGATGATCAGATAGAAATCAAAGAAATATGTGATTCTCTTGGTGTTCGCTTGATCTCATATAGTCCTCTCGGTCTTGGAATGCTTACGGGGAAATATACCGCTTCCAAGCTTCCACGAGGACCACGGTACAAAAAAAAAAATTCTCCCCTCTCTCCAAGTTACAGAAATATGTGATTTTCTTGTAAAAAAAAAAAAAACATTATTTTTTTATTTTCTTACAGGGCTTTGCTATTCAGCCAAATCCTACCAGGTTTGGAACCTTTACTGAGTTCATTAAGAGAAATTGCACAAAGAAGGGATAAAACTATACCACAAGTACTTCCTCTAAACTCTTTCTTAGTATTTTCTATCCATAATTATACAAATTCTAGTTCGAAATTCAAGTGACTTGCATTTCATGTGTTAACATGTGATTTATTCAACCCATGATCAAAATTAAGCATTCCATGATTTAAATTTTTGCTGAGTTAACCTGATAATTGTCCATAGAAGAAGCAAAGATGGTCTGATTTACTACCCTACCCACTAATCAGAGTCACCATCTTTGATGATCTTGTTGAGCTTTCTCTCGTATATATATAAGAAAACTATGTCGTTCATTGATAAATTTTGTGCCAAGCGGTGATACCAAGACTCCAAAAAACAAAAATGTTATTTGGCACCAAATGCTATTGCTTCTGAAGGCATCTTTCGTAAAATTGAATTTTCGTGATCTAACAGTGAGTAAGTTCTTGTTATCTCAACTGATTATGTTTGTGTCAATGAAGTAATGTCTCCATGTTTAGTCCTTTAATGCTTGGTCTAAGCTTCAACCATCAAGAAACAAAACATTACGTTATTCTATCGATCTCATTCATTTTTATATAAAATCGTGTTTTATCATCACATTTCGTCAATATCACACTCCTTTGTAATGTAGATGATTTTGTTGGCAGGTCGCGATAAATTGGTGTATCTGCAAGGGAACAATTCCGATACCCGGAGTAAAGACGGTAAAACAAGCAGAAGAGAATTTGGGTGCTCTCGGTTGGCGACTCAGTTCAAATGAGATTCTTCAGTTAGAATGTGCAGCACGCGAGTCACCTCGAAAGATGATTCAAAATATCTTTCAGACCAAATGAATATTCCCATTCCACTATCAAAATGATTATCCACAATTAAGCTTGCGTTCCCATTGTTCTTGAAATGTGTGGTACAGATAAAGGATTGGAATTAATTGGGGGAAAATGTACTTTTTTGTGTGGCCAAAAGTTTAAAAGATTTGAATTATTTGGGGGGCTAAATGTACCTTTTGTGGGGAAAATTATGACAATGTACACATGCTATTCAAGAGGGATGAAGTCGGGACGATTCTAAACTACAATTAGAGTGTGTTTACTTGCGAGAAAATCATTTTTTTAGAATTTGTTTTCGAGAAATCTTATCTCTCGAGAAAATTGTAAGGTTCAATTGTACATAGGAAAATCTAAAAAATAAATAAATAGGATAGAAAAGAAGTGACGGGCGATGTGGTTTTTTTTTTTTTCCTGATTTTAATCTATTATACGTCTTTTCTCATTATCTCCATCTATATCATTTTTGTTCTTATTATCACTTATTAGAACTTAAAACCAATGTTTTAAAAACAAAACCAATGATTGGAGTAAGAGTCGTGATAACCTGATGCCCTCCTCTGACATACACTCTCATAATAGAATCGTAAATCATTTGCCTCGGGATACACAAGAAAAAGATATATGATTTAAATAATTATGATTTTGTGATGGGGACGTATGTCAGAAAATCATTATTCTTAGAGCAAATATTTGTCAAAAGTAGTTGGACCCTGGTTTAACATGGTTGGACTGTTGATGTCTAAAATCATTCCCTAAAGCACCTTTATTCATATTCATTAAAGAATAAGACTCATGAAAATCAATGCCTTTAACTGAATCGATTTAATTTTTTAATCCAATTAGAACACCGGTTTGATCTAATTTTTAAAACACTATTTAAAAATTGTTTGTTATTTCTAATTGAGTTTGTAATCGGCCTCCGTCGATTGTAACCAAACCAAACATTATATGTTTTTGGAAAATAGCATTTTAATTTCAGCTTTCTTGATTTTTTTAAAAACTAAAATAATTACGATATTTTAATTCTATATTTCGATCAAAGATGGAAACTGAGCATTATCCTTTACTAGATAATTTCAATTATTTTTGCGAATAAGATGTTACCTCGAAATACGAAATTTTAAAGTTATGTGGAGTCTTGACCAGGACATGACTTAAAAGTCAATGAGTGAGACAAGCGAACGCAAAAAAAGTGTGCCACGTGGTTAAATTGTGGGTCATAACATCTAAGTTCAATCTATTGAAAAGAACAGTGAAGTTCTACCTAAATTCGAACACCCGTAAGAGTGTGACACGTGGTTAAATTGTGGGTCATAACATCTAAGCTCAATTTATTGAAAAGAACAGTGAAGTTCTACCTAGATTTGATCCCATATCTCGAGACCAATCAACGGTGTGGGACCTTAAGAAGACCACCATCATTTCTCAAACCGTTTTGATACAAATTGCCCAAACGTCTCTCTCTCTCTCTCTCTCTCTCTCTCTACTGTGTTTCTGCAAAGATTCCCAAAAAGGGATGAACGACCTCTCCAATGCTCTTCTTAGAGACCACCAAAACAATCGCCATTGTTGCAGCTGCAAACCCTTTCCTTCTCCATCTCTCTGGGTTCTTGCCTCTCTCTTCTTTCTAGGTTTCTCAGTCTCAATCTTCATCTTTGTTGTCGTCCACAACGCCATCTTCTTCATCTCTTTTCTTCTTCTATCATCTCTGGTTCTCTCATTTGTAGTCTGGAATCTAGTCAACTGGAGAAGAAAAGGAGCCATCTTGATCTTCCTCAACTCGTTCCCTGACTCGGACCTTCGCTTTGCTACTGATGGACAGCTTGTTAAGATCACTGGGGTAACTTTTTCTTCAATTTCTAGGGCTTCTGTTCATCTTTAAAAAAAAATTGTTCATTTTCATTTAATCTATTGTGGAACCAAAATTAGAAAGATTATCTGTTAGTTTTTTGGAAAAGAAATTGTTGATTTGGTGGAATCGACAAATAATGCATCAAGTTATCTGTTAGTATTAATCAAAGATAACGTTCGAATGCAACATTTTTCATCTAATTTTATTGTTTTTTTTTAATGGGTGGTTCAAAGTATTAAAGGGTTCATTAATAATGGCTCAATGGCTGATCAGCATTACCTATAATTTCATCAATTCGACATTATAACATTATAGTTCTAGAAATATGGTAAATAACAGTCGTTATAACGTTATAACAGGTGTTATTTGCATTTGAAGTCTAGCATCTTTCTGAAATAATGCATCTCATTCTATCATTATGTTTTTTATAATGTTCATATAAAATTAAATGAATTGTTAAAATAAGAATTATGAAAAATTTGTAGAATAATAAGTAAATTTATGGCTATATATCAACTGTTATAATGGATGTTATTTTTAAATATTTTTCTTAAAATAATGTCTGGAATAAAAAAGTTGTAAATGAAAAAAGGGGTTCTATGAACTACAGCGTTACATAACAATAAGATAATGGCTTATTTGTAACAACCCTTATATGGGGAATAACAGCCGTTATGAAAAAAGGGGTTCTATGAGCTATAGTGTTACATAACAATAAGATAATGGTTTATTTGTAAAGACCCTTATATTGGGAATAGCGGCCGTTATGAGCAAAGGGGTTCTATGAATTATAGTGTTACATAACAATAAGATCATAGCTTAGGGCATCACTGCGTTACCAATAATATTACGGTTTTCTGTATCAGTGAAGAGCTATTAGGTTATCAGTGTGAGGCTGCTTGAATGCTATACAGTTCTGTGATCATTCTACCAAGAATTTGGGACCGCTAATCATTGCATGATAGTTGGCTCGAATACATCACAATACCCTTGTCCAACAATTTGAAAGAAAAACAGTACTATTTTGTAAATTTAATATCTTGTCCCCACCACCTCCCGCTCCAAGCTAAGTTCTGGCAAGGGTGTCATAAAGTGCTTTGATTCAGTTGTTTCAGTGTTGTTATTACATCACATGTTTTACCCAGAAAAAAATAAAACCTTCTTTGTGCTGCTTTCAATGCATTTACTTTTGCGCAGATTTGGTATGATGAGTTAATGTTATGTTGTACAATGTGATATTAATTTCATTAAATATCTGGATTTGAAGTAGAGGGAAAATAGTTTTTTGAATTTGATTCAATTGTTCGTTGAGGCATAATTGCATAAACTTTCCCGCATTTGAATTTATCACGCTGTATATGTTGTTTCTTGGCCCATCAATTACCTTTTAACTTTTCATTTATATAATTGATTAGGTGCTTCTTCACAATTCTTTGTGGATAATATGTTTCTTTTAGCCAATCGTAAGCCAGACCCTTATGTTATTCTAATGGTTTCAGTCTGCTTCATGTGGAAGTATCTCTCTTGAATCATCATATGAAAAGGTACCCAGATGTATTTATACATCCACTTGTTTGTACGAGTATAGAAGATTTCAGTCGAAGTCAGCAAATGTTAACCATGGATGCTTCCAGTGGAGTTCAGCATATTCGGAGGTGTGGTAATTTTTCTCTCATAACTCTGGAAAGTATTGCTTTAAGTTCTTCCATTTTTTCTGTTCATTGCTTTTCATTTTTCCAGAGACTGATTTCGTTATTATTAGTTGGTGTTTTTCTCTAAAAAGTGCTATGTTTCAAACTTAGCTCTCGTTCCGTGTCTTAACATTGACATGAGATGTATTTTTTTGATGGGTAAGCTGGACTTGAACCCACGGCTTCAAAGTTGCTGTTCAATGTGTCAAACCAACTGAGCTATGGGTCTAAGCCCTTGACATGAGATGTATTGATTTGCTTGCATCCCTATTGTTACATAATCTCTTACTAAGAATTAGAAGAATCCAACATAAATATTCTATGGTTTTTCAAAGATGTTTAGTAGTTTTTTTGTCATAAGCACTTTTGAAATTGGACTGCAATGCCTATACTTAGTGTTGAGTGTTGTGTTATCCACCTCTGCTCTCGGGTGTCACGTGCTCACGTATTGTCCCCCAGTTTGACCCATGACCCTCTTATATTCATAGTTGCGCCTTCCCCATCAGATCGATCTTTTGGGGTAAATGGTTATCAACACTTAGTACTGTCGATTTTCTAGCTGTTGGTTTCTTATTGCCACGGAGCATTTTTTTTTTTCAGCAATTCAATGCCTGTTTGGAATTAGTATTATCAAGAAAGATCTTCTTTGCTGGCAAAATAATGGTTTCAGATCATAAGCTTAGCTAACAGTATTTATATCTTACATGTATTCCTTTATTCTATATTTAGGATAACACCCAGAAGTTTCTTTATGAGTTGAGAATGTTTGTAAAATATAGGAGTGGCCCAGTAGATGATAAAGAAAAGTCAATTGAGATGGGTTTTTGGTCATGTGCAATGAAGATTGATGACACCTCTGATGTTCGAATATGCAAAGATTCTCTTTTAAATTGATCGTGACCAACAACATTTTGTGGGTCTCTGTGCAAAACTAGTTCCTTTAACATCTCAAGATTTAGAGGAATACTAAGGGCCTTTTACGAGGTACCCCAAAATCCAAATGAGGTAAATATAGAAGCCTAGCTATATTTTCTTCACTTATTTGATTCTTGTGCTTTTGTTCTCTTTTTTTCGTAATAGAAAAATAATTTGATGACCATTTTGTACCTTTTTTTTAAGATCTAGTAAACTAAGTCCCCCCCCTTCTTTTTTTTAAATGAAATTATGCTTCATCTTTATATGTTTAGTTCTTTTTCTTTTGCTAAGAGTTCTAGTTCTTTTCTAGATAAGCTGAAACTTTCTCATTGGCAGAGATTCAGTACAGACTTCTACATAACAGATATGAAATCTGGTATGAGAGCTATGGTGAAAGCTGGTTATGGTGCCAAAGTTACACCATTGATAGGTGAAAGCACACTTATCAATACTACAAGCAAAAACAGAATACTATCACCTTACTTGACGAAATGGCTAGGAGAAAGGAACCTGTCAGCAGAAGCTCGTCTATTACGTCTTGACGAAGGGTAACACAGTCTAATTTTTAGAAAATATTTCCATTTTCATTTTCAGTTGATTTAATTTTTTTTTTTAGAGATTATAAACTGAAACTTTGTATGTGATTTGGCAGATATGTGAAGGAGGGAAGCTCTGTCACCGTGATCGGATTGTTGCATAGAAACAATGATGATGTTATGATTGTTCATCCATCTGAACTTATATCTACCGGTTGTCTTTGGAAAAAATTTCTCATTCCCATTGACGTTGATGGGTTGATCTTGACAGTCCCTGAAAACAACGGTTCTGTAGCTTAACCAATATATCTCACCAAGACCACAGTGGCGAGTGATAGAACAGTTGTTGCTACCCCGACAAGGAATTGTTTTAGTAGGGGTTCGGATTGACCTGTTTCATCTGGTCTTTTAGAAGGATTCTACTACATGACTCACCCAACTACCAAAGTTGCATAAAACCAAGGAAGGGTCTTACCCAGGTGTCTTCTTTTACTTCTGATTATTCTCTCCCAAGTCCCGACATTAAATCTGACCATAGTCGAAAAGTTATATTGTCCTTGTAGGTTTTTTGAATCCAAATCAGTAAACTTTAGAGGAATTGTGTGCAACCCAGTTGGCATTAAGTTGCTTCCCATCTGGTATGGTATCTCTTTTGAAATTCAGATAAAATGCCTCATGTTCATCGTTTCTTTGTTAGTCATGAGGAACCAGAAGGCACCCGTCCTCAATGTAACCATGAATCTGCCGCTCTAGACTAACCAGAGTTGATAGCTTGGAACCTTGAGTCAGAATACTGGCCTGTGTAACTGGGCAAGGATTTCCTTTTTCTTTTTTTAGTGGGGGTGGGTAATTTTCTGGAGCAAATGTTATTACAGACGATAGATACAATGTTTTGTTTGGGGAATATTTTATTTTTAGACTGAATTGTGCTGTTTAAGTTAGTGTTATATTAGTCTTAATTTTTTTTTAAGTTAAATAATATAGTTTTATAATTTTTTTATGAGGAATGCTAGCAAACAATTGCTAAAGGGCATTGAACACTTTCAAACCTGGAAAAGGCGAGAAGATAGGCTTAAGTTCACTAATTATATACTTTATTTTTTGGGGTTGAAAATGTTTGCTAGTATTTCTCTTTTCTAATAAGCAAAACTATTTATATTGTTAAAAATATAAAAAAATAAAAATGCATATACGTACCAGAGGGGCCATGAATTTGGACACAGATCCTAATTTGGGACACATTTGCCCAAGGCTCAAGTCCTCTAGATTTCATTGTCTAGACTACTTAAAAACAACTTTTCGGCTTGAGCATAGACTGAGCGAGGACTACCTCAATCGTACGAATCACAAACCCACCGAATTTAGGTTGGGTTCAATGAACCAAAGCATGGAATTCGATGTGCCAAATATTTTTTAATTGATTTTTATTTATTTTTTTCATTTTTCATATTTAAAATTTAGATTATTTTATCAGTTTATTTATATGTAACTTTATTTTTTTTTGTAATATTTTAATTGTAATTATAACTTGTACACTTGAATTATATATGCACAAGCTAATCAAGCTAGCAACCCAAACTAGGAAATCAAAGTGAACCCAAAAATAAATTTTCTCAACCTACCCCTATGGACCGGGATCATTTTACATTGGCAAACCACGAACTCCAAACCCAAATTTGAACCAGCAAACAAGGTAATAGTGTCAAACCAACTGAGCTATGGGTCTAAAGCCCAGGACAGCCTCAAATCTTAATAAAATTATTCTAAATTGTCTGCAAGATCCATTTATGGCAGAGTTCTAAAGCCAGCACTGGCTTTCTGGGTACTATTTGCTTCTATTAGTATGATTTGATCCATATTCCAAGAATATAAATCACGAATGAACCTCGTATAACAATTTTTTGTTCAAACCAATCTTCTATTGAGCAGTTCTAAACATCGCCGTCAAATTTGGTAAGACCGAAATACATTAGGTCAACTAAGTAAAGAAAAATTGATCAAATTGGCTTTTCTCACCTGTTTCGGGTCTCATGTTTTTAGTTTCTTATATTTGCCACCTCTTATAGACTAATCTGGCATATCTCAGCCTTTTTTATTTTCATTTTTCTGCTTGAGATAAACAGAAAAATTAATTTCTTCAAAATGGTCCTCAACAAAATAGATTTTACAAGAGAACGCATGTTTGTGTTCCAGAAAAACGATAATTAGAATTTGGTTTTGGGGCAGGAGGTAACAGGTAACCATAAGAACAGGGATCATAATTTTTTGTCAGAAATATCTTTGCTAGGGACAATTAGGCTTCAAGGATAAGTCATTCTCTCCAGAAAAATGCTTTTAACCGAAAAAAAAAAAAAATGCAGTGAATTACATTTCAAAAGGAAAACATATTTTTCATGCATTCGTAAAAACCTTAGGGACATACTTATGAGGCACACAGAATACTCAAATCTGAGGGGTGAAGAAAACCCCAATGGGGCCATAACATGGTATTTTACATCTAAAATTCAAAGGAAAATGAGCAAAGTAAGGTAAAAAAAACCGTAAGTCTTCATATTAAAGCAAAAGGTTTAAATCTCAATTTCCAATTTCCTAGATAGAGGTCTTTGCAGACAGTCAATGAAGCTATCACCACGCCTACAACACCAAATCGCAATCAGATCTACTTAATCTTCTTCTTTGGCCTCAACTGCAATTCAAATTCAAAAATATAAATCGTAAATTTCACAATTCGGTGAAATAGTAGTGATAATTAGAAGAAACAAACAATTAAAAACACGTAAGTCATACCTGGTTGCTGTGCCCACACTTCTTTTTCCTGCAGTTCACAGCACGAGGATGCAGACGTGCGTAACATCTGCCACATAATGTGTTACCACATTAAGCATCAAATTACCAATTATATGTAGCATAGAACCACAAGAAATATACAGAATTGCTACCATTATATGTGGCAGAGAAGGTTGATCAACAACTCTCCACACAGGATATAAAATAAGACTGAATAAGAAAGGAAAAACACATATCAACCAAACCCTTCAAGAAACAAACTGAGAGTAAATTCCTTTTACTTTAAAACCAAGGAAATTGAGCTTCACACCTAGCCCTTTTTTACTTTACACCAAGGAAATTGGTCACTCTGAAAACAAAATTTCATAGAAATATTTTTATGTGCATTAACGACGAAATGAAATATTGAGGGAACATGCCTCAACTGAAGATACAGGGTTCGTGGGTGATGGAGAAAAGGAGATGTGGGTTTTCATCTCATGCTTCATGGATTTTTAGTTTGGCATATTCGCCAAACAGCTCATGAGTACTTAGTACTTACTATGTTACTTGTGAGCCAACTCCAAACACCATCGGAAAAATCAAGATCTGCACAAAATTATCATACCTACATTTTCCCTCCCATAGTTAGTTCAAGACATAGAACTGTATTTTGATGTAAAAACTTCACATCAAGATATGTGAAGCTCATGATCAAAGGTCATTTTGACAAAGCTAGAAACCCAAGCATCCATCCATGCTCCAAGACTCACCTAACAACTAAGATTTGATCACACAGTGCATCAACATAACAAATCAAAGAGAGGTGAGAAACAACACACAAGATTTGATGGGGTGTATAGCAAATGTCAACTACGTCCCTAGGTTCATGGAGTTAATTCGCTATAATATATTCGTATTACAGTTATAATTTAAGGTTCCATCATCCTTCACTCAAAAAAAAAAAAAAAAACTCCATTTCCATTTGAGACCTTATCCCTATTTATATAGATTGGAAAGAGTAGACAGTCCTTTTTTGACATCCACCTGATTCGTCAATGTGATCCATCCGATAACTTTGAAATGAGTGGTATACTATTGTAAAAGCTCTGAAATGAGTCTTAAACTACTATACACTCCGAGAAGAGTATAAAATGACACATGCTCTGAAATGAACTAAAACTACATGTAATCCGAGAAGAGAGAGAGGATAGAAAGGAAAAAAGAGGAAAAAGGACAATTGGGAAAGAGCACCTGTCGAACGACCATTATTCCCAACAAAACGTGAAACACAAACCCACAATGAGACATAGAGAGCAAAACTCTAGGGGACGAGCTCAAAAAATTCCAACATATGTAAAATTATGAAAAAACCCTAGACTTCGCCCAACCAGGAAACACTCCCAACAACATTGATTCACACCCCATAACTAAAAACCTCTCATTTAGGATAAAACTAACCAACCCGTAGAAAATGACAAACTCAGTCTCCAAAAATACTAAGATTTGTGAAATTTTTCGATATTAACTAAAAAAAGAAAATTTGGAGAGCACACATGTCAAACGATCTCCATTTCCGACGAAACTTGACAAAACTGTCATATTTTGAGATGTAGAATTCAAAAACTTAAGTCCCACACCCCCAAAACAGCCAAAGTGATTAAATTACAAAAATACCTAGTGGGACGAACATCCCCATTCCACTCCCAAAACGAGGTAAGAAAAATCTAAAAATACCTTTAAAAGGTTACTTTTCTCTCAAAAATAAGATTTCAAATCCAATGAGACAAAAAACGTAAAAATCTGAGAAGTTCACGAAAAATCCCCAAAATTATAAAAATACCCCTCAACAAATTACTACTCGACCTTAGACAATCACTTTTCGCCAACCTAAATTCACAAAATTACAACAAAAACAACTATAGGCACGAACTAAACTCAAAATATGAAATTACAAAAACACCCCTCGAATTAAATAAAAAAACCAATCCAAAAACCCACTTGAAACTGATCCCAACTTAACCCAATATACCTTTTACTCAATTCCATCGACCCGCTCCAACTCAATTCACAAACATGACTCAAGTCGGCCCAACACATTACACCAACTCACTAATTGGGACCGCACCTAGATTTGAGTCTCTAAGCTTACTACATGATTGAGGCTAGGTTAGGACAAAGCTTAGGTAAGCTTAGGTCATTTCAGTTTGGAACACCGATATGCCTTCCAATTTCATTCGATCAGACAATACGTGGTACTCCAGTTTAACTTTGGCATGCGTCACCAGTGTCCCAAGGGACCAAATTAACAATATTCAGACTACGAGACTTTTGGGGTCAAAACATAACGAAAATATGAATATGTATTCTTATGAGTGCAAAGGGACAGAGTGCGCCCCAGGGCATTTTCGCGAATAGTCATCCAAGCAAAAATACAAATAAAATGCATTCAACACAAATAATTACAAACTGAATCATCATGGGTTGGTGATCGATTTAAAATTCAAAATTTTCATGCATTAGTAATCGATTAGAAATCCAAATTTCTCATGGGTTGGTGGTTAATTTAAAATTCAAAATTTTCATGAGTTAGTGAATCGATTAAACTTTATTCTCATTGTGAAAGTAGTGAGTTGATTCGGTATATTTTGCTAAGGGATGCACATTATTTCTTATTATGCCACGTAAACCTCGAAATTTTGAATATGAAATTTAAGTTTTTTCCAATGCACAAAATTTGGAAAATTATCGCCATAAAATTCGATTGGCTAATCCAACATAAAATGATGATGTTTGGGCTTAAGCCTTTGGATCTTGACCTTGACTTTGGCCTCCATGATTTGACTTTAGGACATTTAACCTTTCACTTGACCTTAGCCTTCACCTTTTGACCTTGGGAAATATTTGATCGTAATAGAGACAGATCACTTCGATCGGGTAGGTTCCTTGCCTAACACCTTCTGTTACCCATAATCTAACCTCTTACATGTATCTCTTACTCGTAGATCGACCCAAATCCTTCTGGTATCATTTTTGGTTCCTAGACCTAAACTAGGTGGCAACTCCCAATTTCCTAAAATCCCCCAAATACCTATACTCTTTTACTTAAAAAGTGTCAAGACACTTTCAATGACGACTCCACTGAGGATTTTAGGGTCAAATTTGACCTGATCCAAGATTTTCCTTAGGTAGACCATTGAGTCAACCAGTTGACTCATATAAGACTTAGAATAGGTTAACTTTTGTCTTTTCTTTGGTGGGTATGCTTTTGTGGTTTGTAATTATTTGTGGTGAATACATTTTATTTGTGTCTCTGCTTGGATGACTATTCGCGAAAATGCCTCAGGCACACCCTGCCCTTTGTACACTCACAAGCATACATATTCATATTTGAGTCATGTTTTGACCCCTAAAACCCTGTAGTTGAAACATTACTAATTGGTCCATTGGGACACATGCAAAAACTTACAACTTCAATCCAGTACCTTCGAGTATATTAAACTAGAGCACCATGTACTGTCTAACCGGATGACATCGGAAGGTATATCGGTGTTCCAAGCTGAAAAGACTTAAGCTTTGTGCTAACCTAACCTCAATCACATAGTGAGCTTACCTAGGTGCAGTCCCAATTAGGCCATGACTCGAATCGACCATGAGTGTTCCCAGGTTGCTCTGTTTCAATCCAACCAACAAGTGGGCGGATCGATCCACACCGCTCAATTTGAACACGCAATACCGATCCGGCCCAATAAAACCAACATGATTAATGAAATATACCAGTCAAACGGAACCAATTGACCAAATTGGCAAGTGGATCTAATCGATCAAACCTATTGGACCAATTGGTTGTGGTTACCAACCTTTAGATTAATTCATACCTAATTAGTTGGGCCAATTAGACAATTTAAGTCATTCCACTCTTGAGATACCAATTGGACCAATTAATTATGTGACTTGAACTGTTTAAACTCAACCCATTGAGTTAGATCAATCTGTTTTACCAAGTTGACCAAAAGTTCAACCCAATCAAGGTTAGATCCATGACCAATCTTCATCTCTCTTGTAGTCTGTTTAGGCTTACGATACATTTAGATACAATGATTGACACTAAACTTGGGCTAAAAAAAATTTTATGGTCCTAATTCATATTCAATCTTTAATTGTGTGGTTAAGAGTTAATTTTTTAGAATCAATAGTTAATCTGATTCTCTTTCAATCAGGTCGTAATTGCTCCTAGACGTCCAAAACCACCATTTGTACCACTTTGGATCCATCAAGAAGGTTGTCTTACCAGAGTACCGTCATCAAGTCCAAGTAACTTATCCTTGCAATGTGAAGGAACAACTACCATGGATGAAATAGAACTCTGTCTGATTTGGACTCTTTTCAAACACAAATCACTACCTCTACCTAAGCACAAATTGATGGCCTGAAAATTGAGAAGAAAACTAAAGTCAAAAAACCTCAAGTTGTGTTTGACGTTGCTAAAGACCAAGAAGTAGATCAAGTACTTACCGACCCTACTTTAGCTTGTCGAATAACTCTGCTTGAAAGTGCACTAAAAAATATCAAGGATCTAGATGATCTCGCCCTAGGATTAGGGGCAATGACACTATTTTCCACTGTTCGTCTACAGAAAAATTTATGGTGCCAAATATAGATAAGTTCGATGGAATTGGATGCCTTAAGACACACTTGAAAGTAGACATTGACATCATGCAAGCTCAAGGACTTATCCATCCAACATTGATATCGAACTATTACGAAGGGATTTGAAAACGACTAAACAAAAACTTAGGAAAACCTTCACTGAGTTCATCATCCGAATTATGGGATCGACTGTAGGCACCTCATTTTTGCACTTGCCCAATTAATCAACTCGTCAACCTGATTGCGACAGTTCCCAATGATGGACAAATATTCTAATGTTTGTATTTGTAACTAGATGTATTTTCAAAGCTCGGATGAGATATTTCAAACAAGCAAAACTTTAGAAATCACGCTACACTAAGAAAATATGACCCAAAAACATAAAAATCATTATGTTAAGACAAAAAAAAGCCTTACGAGAAAAATGATCAAAATACCCCTAACATCAGAACATCCTTAGAGCCTACATTATACTTAGGAAAATCCTTTCAAATACATAAAGCAACAAACTAAAACCAAATAAATTGTTTCACCAATTTCTACAAAATTACCAAAATGCCTCTCATAGGGTCCACAATTATTTCACACCAAAAATCCATAAGTGACACAAACCAATATTCTCATTGAACTTCTTACAAAAATTGATTTCAAAACGTCTAAACGCAAAAGTCTTTTTTGAGGGCAAAACAATAATTTTTCAACCTTAAAATTCAAAAAATTTGAAATTAATAATTAAAATATTAATTAACGTAAAGTGAAATCTTAATAAATCAAATTAAAAATTTTTAACGAATAAAACAAATTAATTAAACCCACAGGTTAAATTTTAAATGATGGCCCATTTACTTAAGTGGGACCCACATGATATTTAATAAAGAACCCTCCACAAGAGGTCCCAAAGAATTAAAAAATTAATCTAATAAAAAACCTTCCATTGGGGGGTTTCCAAAAATTAAAAAATTCTCATTCTACATAAGTCAAAAAATTCAAATAAAACTTAAAAAAATATTATCCTAATCTAAACAACTTAATAAATTAGTTAGAGATAGACCTCATCTCTAAGAGATTTAATCCAAACCCTAATCTTCAAAAAAATCTTTAACAAGGAGCCTCCACCACCTAATTTCGTAGGTTAAGAAAAACCCTAGAAAAGAGAGGTAAAAAACTCTCCCAATACTTCTCAAAACCCTAAATCTGAAGCCCCAATTCCATATTTAACCCCAAAGCATAGTTTTCAATCTAAAAACACTTAGAAACTCTTAAAAACACTCCAAAAAGTCTATAAAACATCCAGATCCAAGGAAAGAAAGTCTTATCTCGAAGGTCGGAGGCAGATCTAGCACCAAAATAAAGCAAGAAGATTCACACGAGGAACGCTCTCCGCCAATTTCTGAGGGAATTGACCGTCGCAATCACTTAAGTAAAAAAAACAAGAGTAATCTTTCGTTTATTTCAGATCTAGGCTATTTTGCAATGTAAATTTTTGAAAAAAGTTAAGACCAACTGTCACGCCCCAAAAACTCAACCCGAATCCCCATGATTCCCAAGTTGAATTCCGAGGCATGATATAAAACCCATGTCATGATAATCAATACATAAACTTAAATGACAAATAATATAACTATATGTCATACCTGATCATTGCTCAACAGAACAAACACGTATCCTCAAACATCAGAAACACTTGACATATATACTTAAAACAGTAATGTCATACTATGGTGTTCATAATTACATAACCAAAAACGATAGCTAAAGACTTAAACCTAACTCTAGTTTAAGACTTATTACTAGTAATACCCATGCTCCACTCCTGGAAGCTTGGACTGATCATCTATAAGGCCCTGGCACTGAGTCTCCTCGGAAGGATCACCTAAACCAGGTGCGCCTGAAATTTGTGATGTCGTAGGGGTGAGTAACAGGGGAGTTACCCAATAGGGGAATCTTACAATTCTAAATAACAGCATCCTATATGCAGTTTAAACATTCTAAGAATTCATAAATCATGCATATTTGATATTCAACACAATTAAAAATAATTGAACACCGATGTCATAAAACTTAGTAGGAAATTAAAACACTTAAAAATCTGAAGAAAACAATTGTTCATAATATAACATCAAATAATAGAGTACTATAATAGAGAGTTGAGGGTCACGACTGATGTGAACATCTCAGTCAAAATACGATTATTCCAATACTTCACCAATGTGGAACCCCACCGTTAGTTCCTGATTCTATGGCCAGCCTCTGCCATAATTTGGGTAACTGTTTTCCGGCTCAGGTTGGCCGTTGACCAAGGCCTTAAGAAACGGGCCAAATCAAGTAGGTCATTCTTTCTTGACTACTCTAGACTATTAATGATCATTAACTAGCCATCTTCATCTATGCCAATCTGGCGTGCATGTGATCCTCGATATTCTCTATCAATCATACAACTATCTACATCTTGTTCTCTATTAAAGATAGAAAAGAAACTCCCGGATTCCTGTTGTGATGTTGTGTTCTTATGCATCCCATAATACATAGGAACTCAAACAACGCAACTGTTATCCTAGAATAACACGTCATTCCGAAAATATCACAACATGTTATTCTTTATAGGTTTTCACAATCTCTTTAATAAATCACTAAAATACTACATATAAGTATTTATTTTCTTTTCAAAACGTAATGAAAAATAAAACATACACGTGTTTTAAATACCCAGTCCACTCTTAAATGTACAGTCTTATCTCTCTTTTCTTTTTCTTTCTTTCGTGTCTTACACGACCCTTAGTCGAAGCATTTCACTCATTCGTGTCTTACACAGTCTATGACTGAAGCATCACTTCATATTTTCTCTCCTTTTCGTGTCTTATACGGCATACGCCGAAGCATCTCACTAACTGGATATTTTAAAAGCACGACATTCAATTGAGAACTCGTTCTCATATTTATTTTAATAAATTACTTTTCTACCCAACTTTTAATTAGAAACATTTCTTGGAAATCCATCACTAAAATGATTAAAGTAAACTGTCCACCAGTTTAACTTATTCAAAAATCATGTATGTTTATAAAAATGTGAACAAAATATGTATTGTGTAAAAAAAACAGCAACTTATATAGTTACTGTATTTTCTTTTTGACAAGTACAAAATACGTATTAAGTACTTATAAAATACGTATAAATTAACAAATATTTTTTTTTTAGCATGAAACTAAAGTAAACATAGTAATATATTATATAAAAACTTCTTTTATAGTTGCTGTATTTTATATTTAATACGTATAAATACGTATAATGTACATATAAACACGTATAACGTACGTATAAAGCAACCATTTTTTTTTATATTCTATCCAACAATCATGGTGTCAATTTAATACAAAAATAACAGCAACTTTCATAGTTGCTGTATTTTATTTTTAGCATGTATATTTACGTATAAAACATGTATAAATCAATTACAAACATGTAAGAATTCCTTTTAAACAAAATACCAAATACTAGCATGCTTTAAAATCATAAAAACACTAATATAAATATGTATAAATAATATGCATGTTGTTAAAAAAATTTACAAAACAATTTTAACTTTAAAATTTCTAAATCAAAATTATTTTTAAAAACAAAACAAATCCAATTTTTACAACTATAAAATCAGCATTATACATATATATTTTTACTAAAACTATTATAATTAGTTGCAAGGGCCTACCTTATTTCTTTTCCTTTCCTTCTTTTCTTTCTCTTCTTTCTTTCTCTTCTTTCTTTCTTTCTTTCTTTTCTCTTCTTTCTTTGTGTAAAGAAAATGAAACAACTAAAAAAATCAGCTAATATCTTTATTTGATATATTTTTTTTAAAAATATCTAGATATTACAAAATTCTAATTCTTTTAGAATTTCTTAAAAATATCTTAGTCAATTTGACTTAGTCAAAGTTGTTTGACTAGTCAACAATAATTGACTTGACTTGACTTGAGTCAACCATAGTTGACTTAGTCAACATTTTTTTTTTTTTAACATTACACCAGCGTTCGCCGGACGGGATTAGTGTCTAACACCTTCCAGTTCCGTAACTTGATCCTTGTACCCACAATCGTTTCGTAGTTTAGTATTTTTTATCGTTTAGAATCATATTTTGGTTCCTAGATCGTAAAACTAGGTGACGACTCCCAAAAAAATAAAAATAAATCCCCAGTGGAGTCACCACTGAAAGCACCCTCGATCTGTGGGTGTAGATCCGTTTTTTTTTTTTTTTTTTGAATCGCCACCTAGTTTTACGGTCTAGGAACCAAAACATGACTCTAAAGGATAAAAAATACTAAAGTACAAAATATCGTAGGTGCGAGAATCAAGTTACAGGACTGGAAAATGTTAGGGACCAATCTCACCCGGTGAAAGTAAGTCTACTTTTCCCAAAGATTTACATTACAAAATAGCTTAGATTTAAAATAAATGAAAATATACCCATGTTTTTACCTAAGTGATTGCGACGATCGATTCCCCCAGAAACTGAAGGAGAACATTCCTCATTTGAATCTTCTCACTTTATCTCTATTGTTAGATCTATCTCCAATCTTCGAAATGAGACTTTTTTAAAAAATTGGATGTTTTTTTAACAAAGTTTTTAGGTGTTTTTAGATTGAAAACTAAGGCTTGGAGATTAGGTATAGACTTGGGACTTCAAATTTAAGGTTTTAAAAAATATTAGAAAATTTTTTACCTTGATTTTCTAAGATTTTTTTTTACCTACCAAATTAGGTGGATTAGATCTATTAGAGATAAAGCCAATTTGTAACTAATTTGTTAAGTTGTTTAGATCAGGATAATATTTTAGATAAGTTTTATTTGAATTTTTTGACTTACATAGAATAGGAATTTTTTAATTTTTGGAGAACCCCCCAAGGAACAGTTCTTTATTAAATTAATTTTTTAAATCTTTGGGGCCTCTGGTGGAGGGTTCTTTATTAAATATCATGTGGATCCCACTTAAGTAAATGGGCCACCACTTAAAATTTGGCCTGTGAGCTTAATTAATTGGTTTTATTCGTTCAAAAAATTTAATTTGATTTATTTAAATTTTACTTTACATTAATTAATTTTTTAATTATTAGTTTCAAAATTTTGAATTTAAGGTTGAAAAACTTATCGTTTTGCCCTCAAAGAGGACTTTTGCGATGAAATTTTTTTTTTCGACATTTTGGAATGTTTTAAAATCAATTTTTCATAAGGAATTCAATGAGTATTGGTTTGTCACTTATGGGTTTTTGTCGTGAAATGATCGTAAACCCTATGAAGGGCATTTTGGTAATTTTGTCAAACTTTGTAAAAATTGACAAAATAATTTATTTGATTTTAGTTGTTTTATGTGTTCGAAAGGGTTTTCCTAAGTGTAATGTAGGCTCTTGAGATGTTCTAATGTCAGGAGTATTTTGATAATTTGATCATTTTTTAGTGATATTTCTCATAAGATTTCTTTTTGTCTAAACATGATAATTTCTATGTTTTTGGGTCATTTTCTTAGCGAAGCATGATTTCGAAAGTTTTGCTTGCTTGAAATATCTCATTCGAGCTTTGAAAACATATCTAGTAACAACTACAAACATTAGAATATTCATCCATCATTGGGAACCGTTGCAATCGGGTTGACAAGTTGATTAACCGGGCAAGTGCAAAAATGAGGTGTGTACATCAACCCAAAGAGAAAGAAAAGGTCAAGATCATCCTTAAGAATCTCTCTCCAACCTATGCAAAGTGCTTGCTGCCTCAATATCTTCCCACTTTTCTATCTCTTGAAGTTGAAAATCAAGTGGAAAATGATTTTTCATTGGGGATTTTTGGTAACTTGTCAGAATCCAAACCCAAAAGTTTCAAACCTAATACAAATTCCCTACAATTGGCCAATACCTCTATCGCACCAGCCTCTCAAGCTACTCAACCTAAGCGTGGGAGACAATTCTCCAACCTTGGAATGTCCGTTAATGTTGCCTATCAAAAACTGATGAAACGGTATTACAACCCAGGTCCCTCTGAATTTGGCCAATGGACAATTCTTTGAATTCCATCAAATGCTTGGCCATATCCTTGATAGGCTCATTGACCAAGGTCATTATCTACCTATCAAAAGCAGCCTCAACCCACTTTGAACCTAATTTCCTTCGCCGAACTCGAACCAATCAACCTAATTTCTTTTATCCACCCGATCAATCCTAATGACCAATCTTGCCTCCATCTGAATGAGTCCATCTACCTCATAACAAGGAGATGGGGAAAAAAAGAGTTTGTTGAAGCAATAGGTTATTCAACAACTGACAGGTTTGAATCAAAATATAAGTCAATGACAAAAGAAAATAAGTTCAAATATTCCATCATGAAGATATCCAAAGTGGCATAAACCCAGTATCATGTCCATCCATTCAGAATACTCTCCCAACTTTGCAGTCAAGCATCCATAAGTTTTTTCTAGTTTTGACTCGATCGTGTTGATTCAATCGTGTCAATTGAATGAGATGAGTTAGTGAAAGCGCATCAACTGATTCGTTAAGAATTGATGATAGGGTATTTTTTGGAGGGACGGGGAGCCACTACCTAGTTATAGGCCTAGGAATCAAAAATGACTCCAAATTGGATTTGGGTTGGTCCACGGGTAAGAGATATAGGTGAAGGGTCGAATTAAAAATTTCAAAAGGTATTGGGCATCAAACCCTCCCGATTGAACCAATCAATATCTACTACGATCCCAAGACTATCATTGGTCAATTGGAGAAAACTAAGGTATAGATTGATATTCTAGGATGGTTACATCATCATTATTTTATGCCCAAGTCCAAGAATTAATTACAAAAAATGAGGCTTCAAATTCACGAGTTAAAATTTTCCAATTTTTACCACATTCTTCCGATTGATTTGAGGATTTTCCAAGGTGTTGATGTCCAATAAGAATTTTGTGAATGGCACAAATTGGTCTGCGTAGCACAAAACATGGCAAACTCGAACAACATTCGGGAGAATGACCATAACTATCACAAAGAACACTTGTGATTCATGGTTCACTCCTAAACTCCATGACAAAATCAATAAATTCTATTTGATCTTACCAAATTGGAAGTTTTATCTCTACTCTTTACTAATGCTTAAAACATACACATAGTTGACCAATTGAAAAGAAAGAAAAACCTGGGCCTAACTTCTTATTCGATTGTCCGATTGACCATTGTAATATATGCATTTGGGGTAGAATCAAATTTTCTATCCAAATTGAACAAAATTCAGCAGCTTCTAGATCATTCATAATCATATTTTGAATCCATTAACTAAATATTACTCTAATATTTCCGTTTTGCTCCTTGTAAGGACGAAATTTTTTACTTTGAAACTTAAAACAATCATAACTTTTGACCTGATTAACCATTGTAATATATCCATTTGGAGTACAATCAAATTTTCTATCCAAATTGAATGAAGTTCAACAATTTCTGGATCATTAAGAATCATATTTTGAATTCGTTTACTAACCATCATTCTAATGTTTCTATTTAGCTCCTTATATGTGACGAAATTGTGCTCGATTAAATTTCCTATTTGATGATCAACAATAAGATTAAATCGAAGAACATTGATTATCATTGAAATTTATTTTGGCGAAAATTTCGACCACAAGGAATCAGACATAAAGATAATTTTATTTTTATTATTTTTTAGCTTTTAGTGACTTTAATAAGATTGAATTTTAATTTGTATAATTAAATTTGGAATTTATTAATATCCAAGAAGTCTTGGATTGTAATAGTTTAGGGAAGTAGGACGATTAGACAATACCGTCTCGACTCCTTGAGTTCGGACACCAAGTTTGGTGTTGGTGGCTCAAGTCGACACAATTCGTTCTTCCCTGTCTTGAATGGGAGGTATTACTGTTCTCACCCACAATTCTTTGTGCTTAGTGGGTTACTCTTTGCCTTTTGAGTGTTTTAATTGCTAATTCCACAAGGTTTGATCACCAATTTAGTAAAACGACACCCCTACCAAGGAATGGAATCGAAAAAATAAGGATTGGAAGTCATTACCAATTCCTTGCCCTTAGGAAAAATTGGAATCACTAGTTGCCAATCAAATTAATTAAAATCAAATAGAATTCGACTTTAGGACCCACGAGCTCAATAGAAAAAGTCCTTTTTGAGTTGCACCAATTGCACTTCTTGATCATCATTGGTGCCTAAGAAAGGTTCTACCCAATTGGGGATATATTACATCTATTTTAGAAAAAATGTGATTTAAGAGTACCCTTGTTCTATGCATTGTGCGTTGTTTTTTAACTGGGGACCGACTTATTGGTTTTGATTTCATAGAACCGGATTGGAAGGCTCAATGCTTGTTTCTAATAAGTTCAATTAGGAAATGTCTAGAGTTAGACACCCTCAAAGTCCAATCTTTTTCTTTCTTTATGATTGGTCAATTATGTGTGTGCTTTGTAGGCATTAGTAAAGAGTAAAGATAAAACTTCCAATTTAGCAAGATCAAATAGGATTTATTGATTCTGTCATGTAGTTTAAAAGAGAATCATGGATTATATGTGTTTTTTGTGATAGTTATGTGCATTCAAGGAAATTATGTGGTATTTCATGCAGAATTGAAGCCATAAGATTAGATTCGCCAATTTGGCTAAAATGATGATGATCAGGCAAAATCCCTTGGATCTTGATATTGATTTTAGTCTCTCCAAATTGACCCAAGGATGATTTAGCCTATTAGCTCGACCTAATTCTTTTCTTGACCGAAGTATGAATTTGGATCATAGTAGAGCGATTTTCAAATCGAGCGGGTTCGATGCCTAACACCTTCTGAAACCCGTAACTTGACCTTTTATCCATTTCTCTCACCCGTGAACCAACTCAAATCCGATTTGAAGTCAAATTTTGTATTCCTAGACCCATAATTAGGTGGCGGCTCCATTCCCCAGAAATTACCCTAACCATCGATTCCTGACGAATCGATCGAGGCGCTTTCAATCTTCTGAATGGAATGGGATCAAGTTTTATCACATTTTTCCTAGTATGAAAACCAAATAATCCCATCTTTAGAAATAGAGGAATCAAAACAATTTTAGTTTCTCACATTGAGGTAAAAACGAATAGAGCCAACCAATCGCAAGTTTGAAGAACCTCTTTCCCAAGTCCCAACCAATGCATGTCTATCCTCAACATCCCTTTGGTTCCGTAAGTGAAACCAAGACACTTGGCTCCAAGGCTTTGAATCATCTAAAAGCTTTCTATGGGATTGAAAATGTTGGAATAGCTTACAAGGCAACTGAGGTTTATTCCTTTACTAGGTCTCAGAAGATGTCCCAAATCCTAAAGGTATAAATACCACGATTTCCGATAAAAGTGAAGATGTAACAAGATGATCTTATATCTCCCTTGCACTCATTAACTCAAGCGAGCTCTACTTTATTTGATATTTTAACTATGTTTCAACCTATTATAAAGTGGGGAAGGATCTTAAAAAGAAAAGTTCTTTGGATGGCATATGATGGAGCCTAAAATATTAAATATAATACAAATATGTTCTACTGAATTAGCTCCAACAGTCTAAGGATATAGTCGAATTTGCTACAAACCCATCAAATCATGTGTTCCTTCTCTCTTTCTCTTTGATTCATAGTAACTAAATCCTAATGTTCGAGGTAAGCCTTGGAGATGGACATCTTTCCCGGATTTTCTCAATAAGGCGAGGAGGTAAAATGATGTGGATAAATGTAATCAGAAAATATCTTAAGATCTGGTAATACCATAGAACTAGGATCAAAATCCTACCTCCCCACATAAACCCATAAAAGAAAAATATAGATTCTAAAAAACATGCCCAGACCGAAATATAACATAGGAGTCAAACTGGATAAAGCATATTCAACATGACATTCAAGCAAACCGTCCATTTCAGAACAATGATCCAATGAGTTATTAAGCTAAGGGTCACAATGGGTCTCAATTTTTGCCAAAAAAAATTAAGAATTTTTTTTTTTTTTTGGCCAAAGAAAGTTTGTGGAGCAAAAAACTTGAGATCCAAGCGCTAGAACTTGAAGAGACATCTAAGAATAACAGACCCATTTCATATAATTAAGAATCAACAAAGAAAAACATGAACTTTAGACCAAGATAGAGCACCACTTACTTTCGGCAAATCATCTTGTCCTGGTTATACTTTCTGGCCAACGCCATCAAAGATGGCTCGATGATCCCACCACGAAGTCTCAAAACGAGATGCAGAGTCGACTCTGTATCATAAAAGACAAACTTTCTTTCAGAAAAAATCGATCAACAGATTGAACCCAAAAAAGAAAGAAAAAAAAAATGGAACGATTCTACAAACCTTTCTGGATGTTGTAATCAGCGAGAGTTCGTCCATCTTCGAGCTGTTTTCCAGCGAAGATCAATCGCTGCTGATCCGGAGGAATCCCTAAGAAAAAAATAGAAGAAATGAAATCAGATATCGAAAAAAAAAATATGAAATTAGGGTTATGGTTAGGGTTTGATGAGTGCCTTCTTTGTCCTGGATCTTGGCCTTGACATTGTCGATGGTATCGCTCGATTCGACTTCTAGGGTTATAGTTTTCCCTGTTAGGGTTTTCACGAAAATCTGCATCTTCTCTTCTGTTCGTCCCAAATAATTCTCTCTTTGTTAAAACTTTATTATATAGGTCTACCTAAGAGATTAGGGTTTTTAGTTCATGCTTCAAGAACTCGTTCGAGCTGCCGAGTCAACTGGGTTATGGATTTTGTTATTAAAATAATTATTTATTATTAATATAAGATGATTATGTGATCAAGCAATTCCATTCCTCGTTATAATAATAACCAAAATTATAACTATTTAAATATAAGTATAAATGTATAATTTTAAAATGATTTAGATAATTTCATCTAAATGAGATGACTCGGACAAATTAACTTGGTATCCATTCGAGCGAGACAAAATGACAGGTGATTTTATAAACTCATCTTTGTGGAGGTAGAATACTATGCCTTTTACGGAAGGAAAATCAAGATCATGTTGTTCAAGTTTCAAAAAACTTATTTTAGAATCCATTTGAATATACTTTTAAAAGTTTAAAGAAAGAAAGAAAGAAAAAAAAAGTTGTATTTTTTTTTGGTTTTTGCATCTTCTTTCCTCTCCATTAATTGAAGTTTTATTTTGAACTGAAATTGAATCTATAAATGGAACAACACCAACTCTTCTCTTTCTCTATTTATCTCTCTCCTTATGAGACATGGACAATAGTTCTTGTGAAACCCTACTGGTAGATGGTGTTTCACACAGACACACACACACACACACACACTCTCTCTCTCTTCATACTGGCAATAAAGGAAAATTTCATTTCAATGTCGAAAACCGTAATTAGATGTGCAACTTGGGGTTTTAAGTTGAGGATGAAGTTTAGAAAAATAAAGCATACTTTGAGGGCCTCATTTTTTTACTTAAATTCAATCAAGGAACTAGTTGAGACATGAAACCCCAATTAGTTTTCATTAATTTTATATTTTGAGTAACATAAATGATATACATCAAGAACATTTATAAAATTAATATAAAAGAAATAATTGATAATATAAATATTTGAAAAATTATAAATCTTTTGGAAACAAATTCTATGAGTTCTATTTTATTTTTATTTTTTTTTTTGCCAAGTAATTCAATGAGTTGTATAATCTATACAAAATATTTTATAATTTATATATTATATTTTTAGTGTTATTAATTCTGTGAAAAAAATAATAATAATTTTGCAACAAATTTGTGATACACACTTTAAGGTTTACGAGTAAAGAAATCTTTTAGAATTAATTTACTACATATTTATTACCATCAAAATTCTTGAAAGAGCCTTGCTACAATAACACAAGATAACGTTCAAAATAGCACAATGTGTGCAGAATCATTGATTTTCCTAAAGTGTATAACACTCGTATGTCTAGAAAAAATATCTAGGTTTTTTGCACACGCAAGTACACTATGCAACTTCGAGTTTTATTTCAAGTCACTTTATCATTTTCTTCTTGGAAAATATTTTTTTTTTACAAACTTGCAATACAGAAAATAAAACTATCAATAAATAAAGATTTAACAAGTTGTCATATTTTAAAATTATTGCACTACATATTTGTTACCAACAAATTTTCAATATAAAACCCACCCACTAGTTTCATGAAACATTGTGTGATCGATGGGTTTTCTTTTTAACTCATTTTATCATCTATCTATCTATTATTTATGATTTTTATGTTTTTTGTACCTATCACTTTTGATCATGATTGTTGTTCTTGGCATTTCTTCTAACTTTGATGAAGAAAGCATAAAACTACAAATTCGTGTTTGTGAGAGCTACCGCACTTGAGAAAATTGCTCTGACGGCTCTATCGACCATGGCTGACAATGAAGATGGCAATGAAAGGGATGGGAAGATGATTTTTACTGAGTGCGTGTGATCCAAGTAGTTCCTAACCGGGAGTTCTTCATATGTATGAAGTGGGATTCACTTAAGAAGTGGTGCAATTGATAGGAAAATATGTAAATGATAATCTTTTATAGTACAAAAGGTTGAGTTTTGTAGATAATTTTTTTTTCTTTAGAGCACAATAAGTTTGTTATAAGTAAATATACAATGAAAAAATATATAATGGTTCGTCTAGTTGTAAAATATTAGTGGAATTAATTTATTATATATTTGTTATGGAAAATGGTTGAACAAGTCATTCTTCCTTATTGTGGTGAATGAGCTTCTTTGATTCAACTCCTACCTTACTTGAATTCTACTTCACCTTAGATGATTAAATTTCATAGTAATTTTATAGTTTATTTTTATCCTATAAATAAGGTATTATAACCTCTTTCTTGATATAAAGATTTTAGCTGAAGAAAGAATTTGAGTTTATCTTTTTGAGTACATTGATAGTCTCCACTAAGAGTACAATATACTTTTGATATATTTTCCATTTTAAAATATTTTTTACATAATCAAATTTCATGAAAAATAATTAAATTTGTTTAAAACAAAATCGTTTGTACTAAATTTAATATATAAACACACAAGATAGTGTTCCAAAGCCAAAGTTCTAGACAAAGTCTTGTCCTAGCTAACTAAAAAGTTTTACAATGGGCTGATTTTTTTTATGAGGATGGTCTCTATGATGAGGAGATCATCCTCACGAAAAATCAGCCCATTCTAAAACTTCTAACCCCATGAAAAGTGATTTAAAAATTAATGGTAAAAATTGACGGTTTAAGATTCTTCGACTTGTAAATTAGGGTTAAAATTTTCATAATGGGTTGATTTTTTGTGAGGCTTGTCCCCTCCCAATAGAGATCATCCTCACAAAAAATCATCCCATTCCTAAACTTTTAGCTCATATATGACAAAATACTTTGTTCACAACTATGATTATGTTTTTGGCTATTGAACCTGACCTATATATATATATATATGATTTAATATTCTCTTATGAATTTGTGTTACAAAATAAAAAATTTATTGATAAAAAAAGATTTAATCTCCTGTAAACTGTAAATTTTTTTTTATAGAAAGATAATTGGGGGCTTAAAAGGGCCCAAACCAAACTATATTAAGAAAAAGACACAAGCCATATGCTTACAATAAGCAAACAGACAACAAAGAGGAAGAGTTCAAGCAAAGGTGACTCAGCACAAGGACTCCAAACCATGGTTTTTAAACTCGGTTTCACATCTTGTCTTGCTCAGCCTTGATACCGAGTTAACTCGGACGATACGTCTTGTCTCGTTTGGCATTGAGACAATGGTTTTTAACCATTTAAAAAATCTGAAAAAATTCGGAAATAATTCATATTAAAAAATGAAGCCAAAAAAAAAAAAAAACATAAAAGTAAAAAAAAAAAAAAAAAAAATCATAGTATCCCTATAATATTTATATTGTTACGTATGTTTCATTTTCATTGTTTCGTATGTTTCATCTTCTTCATTTTATTTCGTCTTGAATCGGATGAATAAGATAAAGTTTTCTCCCAAAACCTTGCATTTTTTTTTTTTTTTACTTGGTTGAAAAGATGAAGAAAATTTGATTTTGGTGAAAGAATATAGGGTTGAGAACGTTTAACTCAGACAAGATTTTGAAAATCTCATTCGATACATATCATTTGTCTCGCGATTTATTCATTGTTGTTAGGTATCATTTGTCTTGAACGAGATTTTGCAAAATCTCATCCGAGACGTCTGCTTATCTCACGATACGTGGACGTCTCAAATAGATTTGTGAGTTGGTCTCGTCCAATCCCGATACCGAGTTAACTCGGACGATACATCTCGATCTTGAACAAGTTTTTAAACCATGCTCCAAACAGACATAGAGAGCAGTTAAAGCTTATATCCTATTGTACACTCTACCCCATGTCATCTTGAATTATGAAAGTAGATTTGGAGGAAAGTCTTAATTCCAAGCAAACCCCTTTATTCTCCTTCATTGGCCAAGGATGTCAACATTTCTATAGCTCTAATGGATTCATTAAAAACATGGAAGAAGTTAATATATGTATCAAAGCAAGCTCATCTAGAAATATACTTTTCAACCACCAAAGAATCAGATGCCACTCTAAGATTGTGGAAGCCCATCTCAAGAAAAATATCCTTGCCTCTCAAAATGGTATGAAACTAATTTGACCCGAAAGCCGCCCCCCCACACACACAAAAAAGAAAAGAAACTTTTAAGAGGTTTAAATAGCTTTTTCCCCTCCCAAGTATGGTTTTAAAACTCCATTTAGCATCTTGTCTTGTCCAGGCTTGATATGGAGTCATCTCAGACGAGTTTTCAGATATGTTTGAGACGTCTCGTTCCAAAAAATAATAATAATAATAATTCAACGTGAGGTATTAAATCTCGGTAAAAAAAAGAGTGACTTGTGAGTTGGTCTCGTTCAACTCCAATACCGAGTTAACTTGAGTGATACGTCTCGGTCTCGGACGAGTTTTAAAACCATGCTCCCAACCGAGGTTTGAAGGATCTATCTAAGTTAAGTTGAACAAAGGGGTGAGGAGGAGGAGGATTCTATTTTCACCAAGTGATTGTGGGGTGGGAAAAGGAAGCACTCAAGCTCCAAGTATCGAAGAAGCTTCTCAACCTTGGGGAGCCTTCGCTTTTTGAAGCATGGTCTTGGTCATCTCACCAACCCTTAGATGATTTTTTTTTAAAGAAGAATTCCTTGTGTGATTGCGTAGAAAATGTTTTAATAAAATGAATTCAACAATAAAATGAATTCTAGTGTTTGATTTCAACTAAGAAAATGTCAAAACGAGAATTGGTTGATGTTTTAGGTGTGTGGGTAACACCCACCTCGGGATTTGGGTGGGAAAATATTTTCCCGTCAATAACTTTCACAAGTAAAAAAATAAATGCACATCATACACTTGCAAAATGCATTTTTTAGGGACATCGATCCCCCCTCCCCTTCCCTCCTCAAATCATATTGCATAGAAATAGTTTTCCCTGAAAATTGCAATTTTCATGTGTACGATTATGCATTTTTCCTGGAAAACTACTTTTACTCCCAAAGTGATTGCATCACCCAAAATGTAGTATAATGTTTTTCCACCAAATTCTTAGGAAAATGATTTTCTGGTTCATATTGTTATTCTCTAATGATTATCTCCCTCCTTTCCCAAACCAAAGTTTTTAATTTTTTCTTGGTGCAATCAAATGGTGGAATTCATTTTCCTATGACCATTTTTCAGATGAATTCATATTCCATTAGGAAAAAAAAAAATAGCAGATGGCTTGGGATAGCATAATGGGCTTTTTTTACTTGGAGAGGTATTGGGTTAGAGTCTTGCCTAGAATAGTTGTGAAAAGGATCCCTTCTTGTGGGCTCTATTTAGAGTAATAAGGCCCATTTTCCCTTCCATGGACCCAAAAGGCTGGTTCTGCCCCAAACTCCACACCCAAAAGGCCCAGTCCAGTATGTTGCAATACACTGAAGCAAGTCTTCTGGGCCTTGATGTATACTTAAAAAAGGCCATTTGGACTTGTCAACTATGCCAAATAGGTTGGCCTAGTCTATTATCTAGAGTTTTAGTGGATTAGATCTGACCTAAAATCTGATATGATAAATACAAATCAAGATCAAGGATTTGGGTTATGGTGAGGACCCGATCAGATGAGAATATGATTTTATAACTTATCAGAAATTTTTTGGATCCACCATATCCCAATTGATTATGTGTTTAAAATATATGAATAATGTATATTTATATATATTGTGTATTTTATTTAGATATATATTGTATTTATACTTTTATTATATCAAATAGGGCTAGATTAGGACCCATCCAAAAATATCGATTTCTCATATTGCATTGGATCGGATCCAAAAAATATATATCATCTCCGATGGGGTACGGAGTTACATGATGGGGTTCATGTTTATTAATTTTGTTTTAGATCAAACTAATTAGCATAAATATGGATCGGATCCAAAAAATATATATCATCTCCGATGGGGTACGGAGTTACATGATGGGGTTCATGTTTATTAATTTTGTTTTAGATCAAACTATTTAGCATAAATATGATTCGAACCTAATCCATTGACGACACTACTATTATCTTAACTTAGTTGGTAAAGTCTTTGGGTGATAATACCAAAGACCTGGGTTCAAATCTCACTAACATTGAGTTATTGAATTTATTAAAAATAGATTTACCAATAATATATAAAAAATATAATTCAATGAACCAGACGTCTCCCAAATTGGTGACTTCCCCCCCCCCCCCCCCCCCCCCCAAAAAAAAAAAAAGGGGTGGGGGGCGAGGGGATGAAAAGAAAAAAGAAGAAAGAAAGATACGGAACAAACTTGTACCCATAAAAAAAATGCTCCCTCACCCTCTAAAGCCATAAACCCTAATTAGTCACTTTTATTATTGAACTCAAACTAATAATCGTAAACCGAATAATTAATCAAACATCTCCAAAGTTGTAAACAAGCAACCTCTTTCGACTCAAAACTAGTAACCAAACACTACTCTTTAGTTCAAAAACTCAACATCCTTAACCTCAAATGAATCATCATATTCCTCCAATCTTGAACCCAAGCCGTGAGGCCTGAACAAGAAAATGTGACTTTTCAAGTATTTGATTGCATTTTTTTTTTTTTTTTTGTTTGTTAGAAAACTAGTTTTCCATCTACAACAATTTTGCTCATGGTTGGTAAAATGATTTTCTCACCTCCTAATGTTTAAGGGACCAATTACACACCACCCATTACCAATTGCACTCCATCACTTAAAAATTCCCTTTTGCATCCCATTTGGAAAATTACACTCTAAAAATTATTTAAAATGTTGCACTCCTTCTTTTTGTCCTTCTTCAATCATGCTTACAAAAATTATTATTGATTACACCCCTGTTGCACATTTCGTTTTTCTTCGTTTTATGTTTAAAAACCAATGTCTGTGATTTGTAGGAAAAGAAATAAATGGTGGGATATAGGCACGGTGTGAACACGGGCACTATTTTTATGACTTCATTTAAGATGCATTGTCTAGATTGACTTAAGAAAGCCCCACACAAAAGTAAAGAGTCTCGGTTTGCTACCTTTATGAAAAGGCTTGGGTGATGATGCTACAATATAGAAGCTCGACAAAAAATTGCTACTTTTATGAAAAGGCTTTAGTGATATGATGATACAACAAAATGGAAACTCGACAAAAAAAATCCTACCTTTATGAAAAGGCTTCGGTGATGATGCTTCAATATAGAAGCTCGACAAAAAACATATCTATGTCGGCATTTCAAGTCGACCAGAGATCATGAAAATCCAAGAGATGAAATCTAAACATAGGTTTATATTAATTTCTAAACAAAATCTAAACAGAGATGGAAAATCAATCATGAGAAAAATAGATTTTGAGCGGAGATCACGAGCAAAGTAGAGCACGAGGAAATAATATAAAGTTGTAGAAAGATGAATAAGTTTTAAACTCTAAAAGGTTATGCATTGAAGTGCAATCTGTAGGTTAAAACATCGTCACCAAGTTGGAATACGGGTTTAAAATGGCAAGGTAAAACTTTGGAAAAAATGAAAAAATTGGAAAAAAAACTATAACAAAACATGAAAAACTTGAGATTCTTTCATAAAAAATTATATATTTTATGATAAAAACAAATGTAACCATCAATGTATCTTTTGAGAAAAATGACACAATATAAAAAAAAAAAAAACAAATCTAAGACCATAACATTGAAAGACAGTATTATAAAATCTACATCAAACAACATTCATGAACTATAAATCACAAACAACCGACTATAAAAATTAACCACAAGCCTACAAAAAACTAGGTTCTTATTATTATTATTTAGAAAACAAAGAACCAGAATAATGGGATGGTAATGGAAATATCTTACTTGAGAATTTGAGATGACCGTGAGGTATACCTTCTTTGATTTTTAAACTAAATCTGATTAGGGTTTTGTTTTTTAATTTCCCTCACAAGATCAAGTCAGTTTTAAGTTCAATAGAGTTTTGTCTCAAATTAGAGAAGATTGCATATTTGACTCATTGTTTCTTCCTTCTTTGTAGCTATCATGGCAACCTCATTCTTAAATTGTTGATTAAATTTTTTTTTTTTTTGTTGCGAGAACCGAATAGTGTAGTAAATTTCTCAACAAAGTTGGGTTATTATGGGGAAAACTTCTTTGTAACTGAAGATGCTTCAAGCATGCCACAAGGCTTATCGAGAATTTTAATCGAAGATTTATATTGTAAATTTGTAACTATTATCGATAAAGACTGTAATTAGGAAGGGTCCTTTCAACCCCAACTTATCAATTAATATATATATATATATATATATATATATAGTCGTGGACTCCACCAATCTTGTCTAAGACTATTGCCTTGATTGCTAAACCTCCCGATCACTTGGAGTTATCTTGTTTATCTGATACGTGTTTAGTTTCCACATTGTGCGTGCGTGCATGTGTTGCGCACACACGCATGTGCGTATATATATATATTTTGACATGTCATCTTCCCCATTAGTTAGGATAAGAATCTGTTTTTTTTTTTTTTGTCATCTCAATACATAATTTCTCATTAGAAATTGTATTGGCATGACATGCAAATCATCATTTCTCAACCATCAAAACAATTAAATATCTGATGAAAGCTACAAGATATACTAATTGTGATTATGATAGATCGATTGGTATCGAATAATCTATTATAGTGCTAATACTTCTACGAATCACATAAAAGGTATTAATAAACACTATATAAAAGTTAATCAAATTGATAATCAAGTTGCAAACTTAATGAAGAGGGGGCCCAACAAATATAATCTTTGAAAACATTTTAATAGGGATGAATTTAAGTCAGCATCTCTGGTGTGCCATAAAAAAAGTGTTAAATTATGGGTGGTTTAGACCAACCCCTCCACGTTTTGGTGAATATTTGAGATGCCCACCTGTATTTTCAAAGTGAAGGCATATACCCCTTTGACTTCAATCTTTTCTCTAAGAGACTAATGGATAATGACCTCAATGCCATCGACTTCACCCTCTAACTAGCAATTTCATTTTTTCTTTCCAACACTAGTATATAGGCAAAAATATATGATAGATCAAGGTTGGATAATCATGATATCCTAGGATGTGCGAAGGATCGATGTAGTGTAAATCAATCAATATTACTTAACGCAAAATTTTATTTAAGTTTTGGAGACTCTTTGACAGATATCACACCAGTGCCTAGCGATGATGAAAATGACGGATATGGGCACAAATTGTTGATGATCCTAAGTTTCTTTGATATTGGGAAAATACTTACAAATCATCTTCAACTTCTAAGGTAAAAGTTTTTTCCTTCATCTTCAACGTTGTTGAAACCTCAAACTTGAAGTAAAACATTGGATTGTTGCAGAAGTAAAAGACGATCGAATGTTTTGGGTAGAAAAATAAAAAGATTTTCTACAAAAGGTAAGGAAGTTGAGGGTGAATAAGGACAAAGAATAACAATTTACCATGATAAGGTTGATGCTTCAAGGTAAGGGATTTTTTTTGTTTAGAAAATGAGGGTATTTTAATCATTTTTTGTCACTCTTTCAGAGTAGACCAAGGACAAGGGGCATGTCATCAATTTGAAAACACTGGGGTATCTCAATTATTTCCCAAAACGTGGAGTGGTATGTCCAAATCATCCTTAAATAATTAATAAAGAGCACATTTTATATATAATATTGTTGAATCATATTGATATCAATCTGATTTAAAAAAAAACATTAAGTTGGGTTGATTCAATATTCCTTTTGTTTCCTTTTTCAGCACCAAATATTCAAAAATCAAGAGATTAAGAGGTGGATATTGTGCACGAGTGGTTGTAAACATAATTAAAGTATTAAATTAATCATGTTTCAGCATCAAATCTTCTTAAAAAGAGGGAGAATTAAGACATCAAAGATTTTGCTTTAATCGGTTCTTTATTTGACATGCTTTTGTTATGTTCACGCATATTATAAAGTACAAAAACTAAGATTAACACAAAGTTAGTGCTCTCTTAAGTTACGCATATCTTCTCCTAAACATATTTTAATGTGGTCTTTGATTCATAATCTTTCAATTTGATGTAGTTGTTGTTTTCAAACTTGTCAAATGGACACAAGACGTGCCTGAGTTGACTTGACTTGACTGGGTTTTGACGTGACGAACTAAATCCTTGAATCAACTCAAAAGATCATAGAGTCAATTTATCAAATTGAAAAATACCGAGTCGGGTTAAAAAATTTATTGAATATTTGATGCTCTATTTTCAATCAATGGGTAAATAATATTTGAAATTTTAATATTTTACATTTTTTTCGTGTAAAAGTTTTACATTTTTGTAAAATTGTCGTTCTCATACATGCATTTTTACCACAATCTTTCTTTGAGACAATGTAAAAACTAATTGATTTTAGAAGATACAAAATTTATTTGTCTTGATGTTTGGAGAAAAAAGCAATATTGAATTTGATTTTCGTGCTCAACATCAAATAAAATCCCTTTTATTATTATTATTATTATTTGGAAAAAAGTTGCATGGACCGAGCGATCATGTAGAGTATGGACTGAGATTCACATTTTGCCCCCATGAACTACCCCACTGGTCCAAATGACAACTCAACTCTCTTGTTTGTGGTCTAGATTGGGTTTGAATATATATTTTTTTTTTCATTTTGAAGTTAGATCTTAAGTTTAAAAGTGAACGTCATTGTCGTTATTATTATTATTGTTATTTTTTGTATTAACAGACAAATTTTTTTTTTAAATATCACTTAAATGTACAATCTTTGAGTTTCACAACTACATACTTGATCATTGAATGTCTAAGTTGTGAGTCAATGTTCATGTTCTCAAGGGAATTGCATTGGGAATAGGATAGGCATAGGTGTGACTCATAGATCACTTTTTTAGGTGCCCATTGCCCTACGCGGTTTTGTATTTTATTCCTTATTGGATTCTATTAATATTAAATTAAAAAAGTCAATAATTAAGAAATTCCAAATAAGTTAGAATTTTAGAAAAATCCTTTAACAGAAAACTTTGATGGATATGAATCCTACTAATAAAAGAAATCTAGGCTCTCAACTCTCATCTATTTAAGAAGGGACTGTATCTTCAATATGATGAATTATTAATCATTTAATAGAAATTATAAGATTTTGTTATTGAGAGTGATCTCTAACAACCACTACAAACCCTAGATGTTCCAATGATAGAGAGGGAGTTGAAGGCAAGTCTTGAATCGAGGAGGAAGGTTTAATCAATTGGTTTTAAAAGTTGGGGTGTTGCAATTTATTTGATAAGTTTACTTTATTATTAGCTAATTGGCTCAATGGCGTACAAGGTTCGCTCTCTTCAACTTCTGAATTTAGGTTTGCATGTTAGAAAAAAAAATCTTGAGATATATATTGTGATTCACTATTCGCATTCTCATGGGAATTGCATTGGGAATGGGGTTGACATAGGTGGGTTTGGATTGGGTTTTTTATTGGAACTCAATATTAGGATTAAAACCTTGTCCGACAACACTTCGATTGTGTTTAGAATGGATTGGATCTTGAATCGATACATAAAATAAAGATGAACTCCATATCTTAAATAAAAAAATATAACATAATTTACATAGCTCATCACATTTTATTGGATCAGGGCCATATCGGATGAGGACATGGTTGATCCAAATCTGATCCGATATGTTATCAAATCGGATTCTTATTGGAGCCCAAATCCTCGATCAAGATCCGAAATGGATCGGATTGATGCTGGTCTGATTTTGGGTTATTAACTGATCCATTGACAACCCCTATTTGGGAATAGTGACCATCCAATCTTGGGGACACAATTCCCTAGAAACACAGGTCAAAGAGAGTGTTTTTGGTGAAAGGAGATGAATGGTGAGGTTCATGCACCCAAAGGACATGTATCTCATTTGTGTCTGATGTGGGTACATTCAAAGGAGATGCATGGACACATCCATGCACTTAGACAACCTAAGTGTTGTATGGGCCAGATCGTTGAGCCTAATCACTCATAGACCAAATCTCAAACATTTGGGCCGTGCATTCCGCTGAAGTGTTTCTATAAAAGCAATTTCAGTTAAATTTACTTATGGTGAAAGCGCTTTTGTGCAAAATTGGTTATTGGTGTGAAGTATTTTATGGGAAATAATACTGTTTTTTTTTTTGGAGACATTTTGGTGATTATCTTACAAATTTTATATTGTCATTAACTAAAAAGATAAGGGCATTCTCATTCCAAATAAAATAAACGTAACTTTAACCTCCACCAAATTCTCTCAAAAGCTGAAAGCACGAAGCGGTCTAAAATACATGTCTTCTACTTTTTTTCTTTTTCTTTTTCGTTTTTTTTTGACTTTTTTGGCTTATTATGTAAGAAATACTTCACAAGTCTTTACCAAACATGATTTTTTGGTCCAAAGGTGCTTTGGAGAGCTGAAAGTGTGAGAAGCTCCACAACCCAATTTTAGATTGGAATATAAGTACATTGTGTTCATACCACCAAGACTCATACACATAAACTTGTAAAATCAACTCCATTCGAAATCCTATCAATTACCTAGGTAAACTAGAATTCTTGTTTGTTAATTTGAACTAAATAAATATTTCTCATGTGTATCCTGAGGCAAATGATCTACGGTTCTATGATGGGGGTGTGTGTCAAAGGGGACATCATATTATCATGACTCATTTCTCATAGAACTTGACGTCTTAAAAATGCTATATGCATGACAATATCTTTTGCAAGAATTCATTTAATAATTAACAACAACAAATGAGAAACATAATGACACTCTAATAAAAATAGTGTTAAAAAAAAAAAAAAACTATTACAACAACATTAATCGATTAGTCTCATCCCAATCAATAATGTAAAAATAATATTTTTGTTAGAGGTACATCTTTATTGTTATGACGAGAGAATGTGAGTATTATTGACCCAAATCCACATTAATTAAATTTTAAATTATAAAAATACATTACATTAAATGATATAACATGGTAAGAAACTCACTCTTTGTTTTTTGAATAATGATTTTCTGATGCCCTCCATTGACATATGCCCTCATCATAGAATCGTAGATCATTTGCCTCGTTCTACGTACAATCATAAATCTTTTTCTTGTGATCTTGAGGCAAATGATTTACGGTTATGTGATGGAGAGAGAGAGAGTTGTTGACTCATACTTGGGAGCTCACTGTGGGACAGACACGACCTCCCCATTGTGTTTCTATGAATAACTCGGATTCCAATCTTGTAAGTCTATAAATATAAGCTGAGGGATTTTTTACATCTCCTCCCCCATTTGGGTTCTATTAATTAAATTTGTATGGTTAACCAAGATGTGAATTTTGTTGGTCTTTCATTGCAAATCTAGCATTCGGTCTTATTGGAGGAATGACTTCTCGTCTCCAATTAACTGGGAGATGAGAAGTTATTCTCACGGGAGAATGCAGATAAGAGCTGAGATTTGACTATAGTAGAGTGGGAATATCGCATCTACACGTAATTGACAATGAGATATGTTCTAAGAAAATCGGCGGTCACGATCACCAGATATTAGGGAAAGGGATACAAAGACAAGGAAATATCCAAGAAAAATAAAACATGGCAAATCTATAAGCAGATATATCACATTACTTTAACTTTTTATGTGTTATGGTCAAAATTTCTTTTTCAGATACCACACTAATGCTCTAGAACAAATATTTTGATGACTTGGAAACAAAAAAATCCTACATAAATACTTATATTTGTAATCCATGAAAAAGATTCACATTCCACCCCACTTGTTTTAATTAATGAAAATTTTAATATTTCCCTTGCACTTAGACCGAATAAATTTTAATATAAAATATTTGTTGCATTATATGCTTTTGAAGATATTAAGGAAAAAAGTACATATATCTTTAATTTTTTAATAAATATAACTCTTTCCAACCAAATATTGACCCATGATTCGATCAATTTGACAATTTGTTGGTCCAATAATCGATTTGATTTTAAAAATATTATTCTTTTTAATGTGAGAGTTAGTGAATGAGTGAGTGTGTGAGGGATTGTTTTATTTTTAAATTTTCTTTGACACTCATGTGGGTCCATCTTCTTCTTCTTCTTCTGCTCCTCAAGAACTCCTCTTTCGCCATTGGTTAATGACAGAAGTGGCATTGAAAGGTAATTTGATTCATCACCAACTTGTGGTTGCCAAGAGAACCCTAAAAGCCATTTCTCACGTGACAAAAGCTACCTTATTCTCTCTTTTATATATTTTTCATTCTAAGATTCATTTTTGAGAAAAAAAAAAAAAAAAAAAAGAAGAAGAAAAAAAGTCAAGAATCTTTTACACCCATCCCCATTCCCATTCCATAATGGAATCAAATCTCATCGACACCAATCGTTGTGTACTCTGTTGTAATACCAAAGTGGGTTATTATGCTCTAGCTTTCCCACTAAAAATGGACCATAGAGCATATTTTGTACCTTAGGAGTCGGGTAATTGGCAAACTACATGTTTCTCATGATTGCCATGTGGCATATTCTTTCAATTTATTTGACTCATGAACTCATTTTCACCCTTTTATGGATCTACAAATAAAAAATTGGCTTGATTGATTATTTGTAGATGTTCGTTATCAGAGTGAAAACAGATATGAACTCATTCTTAATAACGTAAGACTTAACTTTGGAAAGGAAGGAATGAAAGAATAAGATTCATATAACTGACCCAAAATCTTCAAGATATGGTTTTATTGTTGTTGTCGATAGCGTAATACAATCATGCCATTAGATAACTTTCAAATATAGTTTTAAAATTCAAGCATATCCATATAGGACGAGAGGTCGCGAAACGAGTTTTTCAATGTGGATCAGTCACCTCATTGACTCACCTAAAACTTAGGTTAATTCGTCTGATGATTATTATTATTATTTTGAAAAATTAAAGTTGGTTTTCTGAGAATTCAATCACGTCAAGTGGTTTGAATTGGTTTTGGTGTGCATGTATAAAACGATTTTTATGGTTTTAAATATTTGTTATTAACATAAAATCTGATTTTTGTGATTGTAACATTTATTAATCTAGATTATAGTAGAAAAAAGTTAATTATTTCTAAATATATACATAAAATTTTCAATTGATGATGGAATTGGTTTAAATTTGATTCGTTCGAATCAAAATAGAGTCAAATCGAATTTGGTGGATACTCGTCATGTCGTAAAATCCGGTAATTGACAATTTGATTCCAAGCCCGTGATGGAAAAGTGTTTAACCACTTGGTGTCTAAAGGTGATATGGAGTGTGATAACTACCCATCTCTTGGAGTACATGATTTGCAATCAAAATTTAGAGAAATGTTCTTGAAACCATAAAGAGAGCTGAGTATCTCCTATTTATTCATTCATTTGGTGTGAAGATTGATGCTATATTCCTCCAAACTTTTGAACCCTAAAGCTAAAACAATATCTAGCCAGTGGTGGAACCCACAAAGGCACTTAGACTTCACAAAAGGGCATCTTTGAAAGGTTCCATAATGGGTTCAAGATCTCAAATATAGGCAGATATAAAATTCTACATTATTGGACAATCTTGTTAAGGCTATGTGAAGAGCCAACACCTTTCAAATAGAACTAGTATCTATGTACTTCAAGGAGTTAGATAGTTATCAATCTTGTAGTGTTTAGTCCACTCTTTTGATGGACATCAAAGATGAGCCTTATTGATTATTAGTGGATTGTCATTAACACCTAGAGAGTACCATTGTTTTCCATCCATATTAACTGTCTTCATCAGGCATCGATTCAATATCTACCAAAAATTCTCTGATGCTTAGATTAATTATTAAAATAAAATAAAAAAAATACCGTTTTTAGTATGATTCTACCTTCTACTTATGATGTCCGTCTATTATGACTCATCCACGATCTGATTCTTGATCTTAGGGGTTCATTTAATCATTTTCGAGATTCATGTCAATGATTACTGTCCCGACAAACTATCCCGGATGTTTCTTGTGATGAATTATATCACATTCATGATAAACCTAGGATACCGCTCCCCTCCTCTCCCACTCTTTATTGTTTTGTACGAATGGGAAATTCCATACCACGTTTAGCAACCATCTCAAAGTGATACGTGTATGTTCCTAAAATTTTACCAAATCACCAATCAAGTTAAGTTTTGATTTTCAACATGTGGGTCCACATCCAACAAAAGTGGGATAAATATTCATGTACACATGTATGTCCCTAAAATTCATGTACACGTGTATATTCCTAAAATTATAAATATTCATCTCAAAGTGATACGTGTATGTTCCTAAAATTTTACCAAATCACCAATCAAGTTAAGTTTTGATTTTCGACATATGGGTCCACATCCAACAAAAGTGAGATAAATATTCATGTACATGTACAAAGGTGGATTAGAGCCAAGTAGCTACCCATCACAGGATACAAACTCCTCGAAAGAATAAGTTAGCTTATACTAATTGCTCAAACCCTAATTACTAATAGAAAAGGTTTTATTTGATTCTCTAGGTCTATTAACATTATTTAACATTAGAGGGCATTTAGCAGATATGTAATTCACTTTTAGGATTCATAGTTGAACAGTTGCACAGATGCATCTATTAATTTAAGAATAAATCAACCTGTATTGTTTATGACATAATGTGAGGGAAATTAATGCATAAAAGTCAGGATTTTTACCACAAACTGTTGTGATGGCCCCAATCATTGTTTTATCAACCCTTATGTCGGGAGGAGGTTCCTCATGATTGCGACGCTTAAGTCAATATTTGAATAAGAAGAATTAATTGAAGGAAATAATTAATCTCTATTACTTATTACTTACCCTTCTATTCCATCTTTCCCTCTATCGAACAAAATAATGAAAATTTTTACATAAATTTTATAATTCTCCATCTTGTGTTTAGGTAGATAATAATCAATATTTATACAAGAATTATAAAAAGCGCATGTAGCGGCAATAATATATATTGTTCCAGAACATACAAATAACACCAATGATTGGGATCGTGTGGTGGTGGGTGGATGAGTGTAACCTATCACCCCGAGTGGGATCCCATTGTCTAATCAAAGGACAAGAATGCTGGTTAGAAGATTAGACCATCCCCACAAAATAAATAGGACATGAGGAGGGGTCCAATAGGGAATCTACCGTGAATGAATACTTAGAAACGTGATTCACGAAAGATTATGAGTATAATTGTTAAAGATTGTGAGAGCATTATTAGTGCGATCAAAACTAAAAAAAATTCTAGAAGAAAACTTCTAACAAAGAAATTTGAATATATGAATAAAGATGATATTTTTTTATTAGATTACTTGAATTTTAACTATTGATATATTGTGAATCTGACTTAAACATCAAAGATTATTTGACGATTATTTTTTACTAGGAAGTTATTACCAAATTTCAATGAAAGTTGAGAATGAGAACTTGGAGCAGATACAAATGAATACTACCATACAATTGTAAAGCACATAAAAAAATTTGAAGAAACTCGCGACAGAGACACTAAGATGTTCAAATTCTAACTTTCCTAAAAAAATTGAGAGGTTTTGAGTTCAAACCAGTTCATTGGCCATCCGTGAGGATTTATTTAGACTTGTCTGGTATGTGTGGTTTGCGGGATATTTCATGTTCCCATGAGATTTGAGTGAGATATTGTGCTCTAAGAGGCTAGTTGCTTCTCACTTGTCAGTTGAGCCAACAACAGGTCCCAACACTCTCGTTAATTTTTTTTTTTATTAATTCTAAAAATAAAAAATTCCTTAAGATACCACATCTTGGAAGGATGATTTGGATTGTTCCTTTATTTGTCACAAAATATTAAGAAATTTTCTTTTTTATAGAAAATAGGGACTATATTAAACCAAGGCTTAATTTCTATAATATTTTATCCCCAAAATATTTATATATTTGTACAATAAATAATTAGAAAATTGAGTCACACTCCATGTTAGTTTCCTGAAGGACCCAAGTCCATATTGGTCCACACGCTTCCGTTCTTATTGTTGGCATTCGCTTTGACCGACTGGTCAAGATCAACGGTCAGGGTTTTCCGATCTTCAAATTGAACATTACTAACCGTTGATGCAATATCAAGGGCTCCACAAATAAAAGACCATGACGTGTCTGGGTCCCATTAGTCAGCTTTATATTTACGGTATCCTGCACTCACCGTCCAATATGACCAATCTACCCTTTTATTTAATGAAAAATAGCAGAAGAGAACGAAGGGTATAATAGGAATAAGAAAAAGAAAGGAGGATCTGTCACCGTCGATGCTACTGTCACACTGTTCAGTCACCTCTATAGGACGCGTGTGTCACAGAGAGTTAATAATAGCCTGAAAGCTTTGTTTCGCGGGGAAGGATTTTGTCGATGATCATAGCCAACGACAAAGCATGCGGACTGACACGTGGCAGTCATCTAACACATGCCCATGTGAAACCGTACACTTACAGTATAAGGGTTCGTAGATGTCACGTGCACCGAGTCAATCATACCCGACAGTATCGTGCCACCAAATCTACACGTGTCAAAATCATACTGCGCATTTATTGCTCTTCAAGATGTTTTTTGCGCCGTTATGCACGTATGGCGGCGGACCAAAACATTTCTTATTTCCGTTAAACGGTCCTACAGCCATGTTTAACGGTTATGTATCATGGGTATCGATACTCTACTACAGAATTTCAATAACGTTACCAACCTTAACGTCTTATTTTATGCCACGTGTTACTCTATCCACCACGCAGATCACGTACCTCCATTTTTGTACCATGGGCTTTTGTGCCTAGATGGTGAATTCCTAGCCCTACGATGAAGTTGCTTAAATTATAAAGGTCATGATCACCAATATGGCTAATTTTGCATCTAAGCATATAGAAAAGAGTCCGATTTTATAGATTCACAATCGAAAATCCCACATTTTGATTCGTCCACGTGTAATGCACGCATCCCAATGTGGATATTTTCGTAAATTGAAGACATCTTCAATATACATGGACCAAGAGGAATGTAGGCAAGTCTCGAAAATCCCATTCTTCGATTGCTTAGGTTAGATTTGTAGGTATTGTGTTATAAGTACCAAAATTATGTAAAATAATTTAGTAAAATTATCACAAAAGAATAATAAATGATCATAGTTTTAAACCTTTGACAAGTTGATTTGGAAAGTATAAGATTTCTTCTTCAATTCTACACATCGAGATCCTCACCAGGATAAGCACACTTTTCAATGCTCTTAGGCAATGGTGTAGTACATGGTGACAAATTTTTTAGGTCTTATAAATATTGTATTTTAATTATTGAAATAATATGAAGAATTTAGTAAAATTGCCCCACTTTGATATTGGTTTCGTTATTCCCTTATTTATAGAAAATTTCCTTTTTTAATGTTACCAACACATTTTTGACACCCCTTAATTTTTAGCTATTGTGATCATTACCTCTAAGCAATTCTTCCAATCAATTATGTACCGACCAGAGCCTTGTACTCTTAGTCATATATTCTTTATCATGTTCCCTAAATTAAGATTTTTAAAATGATCCGTGTTTGAGTACAGGACACTATGTTCGACACTGAACTGACTCAGTGTTGTGCACAGAATCATAGATGTTTTTTTTCGAGAAACATGTAAAAAACATCTATGGCTCTATGAAAACAATGTGCCAGTGCAACATTGAATAAAGTGTCCTGCGAAGTCACTTTAATATTATTCTTTCACAATATATAACTCATCCAAAAAACAAGTTTGACATCTTCTAACATGCTCTGGGATTAATGCTTTTGACTATGTTCAATAAAGTCGCAATCAAGAGCGGTGTCCTGTTCCTATAACAATATATGATGTTTACGTGGCACATTTTGATTAGAAATTAAAAATATTGCGCTGCATTCCATGTAGAAAATGGCTTGGTTAGAAGTAAAGTATTTTAAACTCTAACCACCAAATGTGCCATGTAAACATCATTCCTATTCTATAGTAATGAAACACTTTTTGCTTGATCCTGCATATCTCAAAGCGACGTGTGTGATTGAGATATATTCTCATTTTTACCCACACATGTATTGTGGTTGATGTTTAGTAGATAGAACAAAAAATTAAAGTATTGTGATAATTTGTCTATCCCACGTGATAAACTCAATTGACTATCCCAACATGATAAGTTTGAGAACTGTAGATCTGCATTCTTCAGGATACATAGTTGCACTTTCCCATAAAAAAATGTATCTCGATGAGCATAGATTTACGATTTCCAAACTTGTCATGTTAGGTAGTCGATTGAGTATGCCACATGGGATAGTTAGATTATCATAACTCGAAATTAAAATAACCATTTTAAAACTATTTGTATATATTTAAGTAAACCAAGTTGACTCAACTCGGTGGAGGTCGAGTTCTAAAAACTATAATCAAAGAAACCTTTTTATTGACTGGTCCGAAGTTATGTTCCACGTAGTAAAAACAAATTAGATGCGTAGTTGGTTAAGTAAGCAACTTCTGTAGTAGAAGATTAACACTCTAATTTAGTTGTTTTTTTTTTCTTATATCGCTCTCTATATAAGCGCGCGCGCACACACTAACTTTTCGACCCAAGACACTCGTCTCTCTTCATTTTGCTTCCTCTGCCGCCATGGGAACACAAATAGAAAACTTATGGGTCTTCGCTCTCGCTTCCAAATGCAAAGCTTTCTCTTCTCAAAATCTCTTCTCCTCTATTTTTCTTCTCTCTTTATCTTTTCTCGCCATCAACCTTCTTTACTGGGCTTTCCCAGGTGGCCCAGCTTGGGGGAAATACTTGTTAAAAAACGGCCCAAAGCCCAACTCCAAGTCCATACCAGGGCCAAGAGGTTTCCCTTTCGTAGGAAGCATGAACTTGATGGCGAGTCTAGCTCACCATCGGCTCGCAGCCATGGCTGACCGGTTGGGTGCAAAACGACTCATGGCTTTCAGTCTTGGTGATACGCGGGTTATTATTACATGTAACCCTGATGTAGCAAAAGAGATGTTAAATAGCTCAGTATTCGCTGATCGTCCAGTGAAGGAATCAGCTTATAGTCTGATGTTTGATAGAGCGATTGGTTTTGCTCGTTATGGTGTTTATTGGCGTACTCTTCGAAGAATCGCAGCCACTCATCTTTTTTGTCCTAAGCAAATCAACGGTTCAGAATCACAGAGGTTTGAAATAGCGGCTCAGATGATTTCTTTGATTGGTCGGTGTACGGGAGAAGTTCGTGTTCGTGATACACTGAAACGGGCCTCTTTGAATAACATGATGTGTTCTGTATTTGGACGAAATTATGAACTTGGTTCAACTAATAACGAAACGGTTGAACTAAGCCGGTTGGTTGAAGAAGGGTATGAGTTATTAGGGAAGCTTAATTGGTCCGACCATCTTCCTTGGTTGGCCGGGTTCGACCCGCAAAAAATTCGGTTCAGATGTTCTAAACTTGTCCCTAAAGTTAACCGGTTCGTGAATCGGATTATTGCTCAACATAGAGCTCAAACCGGAGGAAAAAACCGGGATTTCGTTGATGTACTGTTGTCTCTTCAAGGACCCGATAAATTATCCGACCCGGATATGGTCGCTGTTCTTTGGGTAAGAAAACTGAAAAACCGGTTTCTTATTTATTTATTTATTTTTTTAATTTTAGAATAAAAAATGTCGTTAATTAATTAAATAATAATCCTTCTCTTTTTAATAGGAGATGATATTTCGAGGAACCGATACGGTAGCGGTTTTGATCGAGTGGATACTAGCGCGGATGGTGATTCATCCAGATATCCAATCAAAGGTACAGGAAGAGCTTGATCAAGTGGTTGGAAAATCACGTGCTGTGACGGAATCTGACATTCCGTCTATGAAGTACTTGCCGGCGGTGGTGAAGGAGGTTCTCAGGTTACACCCTCCGGGCCCACTTCTATCATGGGCTAGGTTGGCGATCACAGATACTACTGTTGATGGTCAACACGTGCCAGCGGGAACAACAGCTATGGTGAACATGTGGGCCATCACGCGGGACCCACACGTGTGGTCTGATCCACTAACATTTAAGCCTGATAGGTTTATGTCTAACCACGCTGATGTGGAGTTCTCAGTGATGGGATCAGACCTTAGGCTCGCTCCATTTGGGTCGGGCAGGCGAAGCTGCCCAGGAAAAGCTTTAGGGTTGACTACGGTCAACTTTTGGGTTGCGTCACTTTTACATGAGTACGAGTGGGTAGCACTGGATCATAACCCGGTTGACATGTCTGAGTTGCTAAGGCTCTCATGCGAGATGGCGAACCCTCTCACTGCTAAAGTGCGCCCACGGCGTAGATAAGCTTACAGTTGATCCTTCGCAGGATGTAAATTTTGTGTGCAGGTGTGGTGTTTAATTCTCCATACACCTTATCTGTTTATCTTCGATCTCTTGTTGGTGGTCCAAGCTTTCGACGGTTCAGTTTTTTAATTTCGTTTTTTTGTTTTTGTTTTTGTTTTTTTTTATTTTTAATTCTACGTTTTTGACTACTGTAACTTGTAAATGTGGGTAAAACCGTAATAGTAGTAGTAAAATTTTTATAAAACGATGATGTCATATCTGGCAACATGATGGCATGATTAGCGGTTATTGTGTCTCCATCACAGAACATCACTTTAATACGGTACATTGCCAATTATCAAGATGAAAATTAAAAGGACAACGCTATTTGCACCCACCATTTGTGCTCACTTTACCCACCTAGAAACACATTTTAGGGTTGGATGTAGTAGTGAAGAAAGTGGGCACACATTTTAATAGTTTATTTTATGCCAAAAAAGAAATATATAAAAAAAAAATCCTCCCCCTCCTCCCTCTTCCTTTTCTTTCATCATATTGAATACTCATTTTTATATATAATTCGATGTATCTGAGATTTCACTCTGGCAATTAAGCCAAATTTAACGAATGGAAAAGAGAATTTTTGTAGTTATGCTTTCGATCTTATCCTTTATATAGTGAGTTGACATCTCTAATTACAATTGTGTTTTGTGTCGTGAGCATTGCCATTTATTGTTAAGTCATTATCTTCATGTTTCAAGACTTTTTTTTAATACTGTCCAATGCACACAACGACTTGTGTCAATCGTTGAAGAGAGGTCTTTTCTCATTAGAATCACTCCAATTGTAATCTTTCGTGTCAAAAGGTCAGCGTTACTTGTTTGGATTGCACGTAGCGATGTGGCATTGAAAGAACGACATGGTGAGTACCTAAGTCACATCCTAGATTTAAATCTCGAAAAAAACAACTCAAGAAAAGATCATTTGAGGACCAAAAAGGAGGGAACGACCTAGAGATAGGATCACATGAGAATCAAAAAGGAAGGAGCCAAAGGAAAAAAAACCCTAATAGAGAGGGGACCAAAGGGGCAAATTGGGACAATAATTATTTGGGGGGCCCAAAATGATAGCCATCACAAAATAGGTCCCCATGTCCATCGGCTCCCAAATATGGTTGTGTTATGATTTCAAAGAGATAAGAGCTTAACATTTCACATCGTTTAACACCCAAGTGAAAGCTGTCACATAATAGGCCCCAACCAAGGTTGGCTCTACCTCTAAAAATGGTTGTGTATTATAATTCGAACGAGATAAGAGTTAAATTTTTTGTTTTTTTTTTTTTAACGTCATTAACACCTAAGTGCTTTTGATGTATTGGATGATTGTATATTATAATTGGATCAAACTCGAATTGGTTTCCTTGATAGTGCATGTTCTTAACCAGCTTAATATAGAGAGGTTAATCTTATTAAATAAGTGTGGTCCACATTTTTTCATTAAGTGGGCTTGATATGTTGGACCATGATCGAGACCCACACAAACATGGTCCTATGAACCCATCAGGTCTGCCTTAATCAAAGAGAGAATATGGGATTAATTTAGCCACTAAGCTGGCTAAATCGACAAGGCTTAGTGAAATAAAAAAAGCATTCAAAGCTGAATAATGGATGTTCCCTTAGAGACTAATCCTAGTGAGAGTGATTGAAAAGAACTTGAAAATTCACACGTGTCACCATTTAATTACCAATCAATGATCTGCGTTTAGTAAACGATAAGGACTTTGTTTACTGAATCATCCCATAATTATGGTGACCTGTTACATCAATTAATTATGTTGTTAGTACTATATGCTTACTCCTTGACTACTAGTTAAATCAGTTATAATGAGTCATTGCTTCTTCTAACTGCCTATTAGTAATCCCATTTAAATTTATGGGGGGCCACATTGACATCATGCTCCATGATCTAATTATGAAATGAGACTTACCAAAGAAGAGCTATTTTGATAGCCCCCCCCCTCTCCCTTTTTTCAATACTTTGAGATATGAATAGTGATCTAGAATGGTGTCTCGTTCCTATAACAACATATGATGTCTACATGACATGTTTAGGTTAAAATTTAAAATACATAGGACTGCATGCCATATAGAAAACAATTTGTTTAGGAGTCCAATGTGTTTTAAACACCAGAGGCGGATTTCGAGTGGATGCAATGCCCCATATAAGAATTTTCAAACTTATTAGGAAGTAATGAGCTATTGCAATAGATAGGGGTGTCAATGGGTCAGTTCTGGTTTGATTCTTAAGGAACTTAAAACCATAATCATTATGTTAGTTCGATTATGGGTATGGGTCTGGCTCTAAAATAAATGGAACTGGAATCGGAATCGTCAAAAATCATAGGTACCTATCGATTCTAGTTCTCAAGAATTGAATGAGAAAAAATGTATTTCAAATCATTATAAAAAAAAAAATTTCCTTTCAAAAAATTAAAATATTATCCACAAAATTGTTAATTTAGTTATAATTTGTTATACACTAAAGATAAAAATTAAAGATTTTTTTAAAAAAAAAAATTTATCTTTGTTAAAAGTAATAAATTTTTAGAAGAGTAACTCATTTTAAGTTCCAATTGACAATTTATATGAAAAATTGAAGAATTTATATAACATGCATTTATTTTGAAATAAAAATACCTTAAACCCTAAACCCTAAACAAAATAAATTAGTTTCAGGTATCTGCGAGTACCCATTGGACAGAACCTAACGGATTCAATTTCTATCAGTTCGGTTCCATTTTAGACCTAGCTTTAATCGGTTCCAATAAAAAGAGATCCGGAACTGAGGTATTCGATTCCGATTTAGTTAAATGGGTACCTATTGAAACCCTTTGCAACAAATAATAGCGACGGATAAAAAAAATCTGTCGTTATTGCCCCCCCACAATTATATTTTTACACTCTTAGTTGCCCCTACAAAAACTTTTACACTCTTACATTGCCCCCACAAAACTCTTTTACACTCTTAGTTGTCCCCACAAGAAAGTTTACACTCTTATGTTGCCTCACATAAAAAAAATTACAATCTTAGCTGCCATCACAATTGGTTTTTTCACTCTTACATTGCTCCCACATGACTAAAATCTTGGCTCCACCCTTGTTAAACACCAACCAAAACTTTCCAAGTAGACATTGTTCCTATTCTATAGGAACGGGACACTATTCTGGATCCTGATTCTTGAGATATATGACACGATCGATTAGTCTAGCAACATGCATACAATTTATTTCTGACACCTTTGAATCAATGGAAGTTGTGTCTTTGTTTTCATTTATAGTGGTAGGTTGCTATTATATTATATAATGTTTTGAATTTGTTCAACGACGATTGCTCCTTTTTAATTATTTCATGATAGTGTGATTATCTCTTTTTTTTTTTAAACTTTATTTCTGAGATAAATTATAATTGTTAGGCGATCATATATTTCAATGTGCTTTGGTGACTCCGTAGAATTTGAGATGTATATTTTTAAAAGATTAAGATTGAGCCATCCATCAGAGATTCAATATGCATATTTATGCATCATCCAATTATTACATTTATGTGATATGGCATAATCGAACAAACTCCATTCATGCTTATTTAAGAATTTTCAATTGTGAACTCCATTCTTTCATTATCGAGAATTGCGGTAAGGACACACGTACAATGAAAATTTTGTGAAATTTTTTATACCATAACAATTGGTAATATAAAAATTTGAAGGATGATCTACAAGACATGAACAAGTCCCTTTATTGATGGCTGGATTATCCCAAGTCATAAGCTTGTGGACCCTATAAGAAAAAGTACAAATAGGGAAGGAAGACAGGGGTTAAGCCTAATTTAGATTACTAAATTTGGAAACAAATCCCTCAACATAGTCAAGTGTCATGATGGCATATTATCACATCAAGAAATCTAATAAAGCAAATCCGCCTACAAATATTTTTGTCAACTCTTATTATGAATCAAGATAATTTTAAATAAGAAATCGATCTAGATTTTTGTTCATCTTGATTTGATTGGCACAGAAGGAAGGTCCATGGCCTTTGTATCATCATCTTTAAGTTTTAATTGTCTTCATCTTAAAAAGTTCGAAATATCTTTAAGTTTTAATTGTCTTCAAAATGTATTTATATTTATTTAAAATTTAAAGCCAAAAAAATATATTAAATTTACTACTACTACTAATAATAATAATAATCTTTTTCTTAGACACTGATAAAATCTTATTTACTTTCATTAAAATAGTATATTGTGATATTGAAATTTGAAAAGCGTACTTTCTAATTAGTTAGTCTCAAGTTTAGTTAAAAAGAATTTCTTCTTTCTTTTTGAGTCATGATTTTCTGACGCTCCCTCTGACTCATGCTCTCATACGCCCCCTGACGTGGCATGGGTTAGAATCATAGATTTTCTTTGATTCTAACACATGCCATGGGAGGGGTTATATATATAATTTTAGAAACACTATAATTAAATTGCCACTTACATTTGATTTTTTTGTTTGATATTTCATCCATTGGTGTTAAGATTTCTATTAAGAGTTTTTATAATACAATACTGCGATGCACATTCGTGGATGTAAAGAGATTATCATTGTAAACATATGAAGTGCTGAGTATCATAAACAACCCAACAACATAAACTCATATTGTATTTAGTTGCTGGACTGATGCAACCTGTACAAATTTCAACATAAGCATTATTTATCAAATTTAAGTCCTAAAAACAAAAATTCCTTCTAAAGTCCTTTATCTTAGATTCCACTCTTCTATTTATAGATCCAAAGTCTCTTAAACCCTAAGATGACCGTTTCCTTCAGTTACAATTTGTTTTTTTTTAATTTTTTATGATCGATTTCATGCTCCGAGGATCCCGTGATTATCTGTTGATGGGATTCTGTTGCATGAGAGTACTTTTCCACTACTCGACACTAATCAAGTTGACGTGTGTCCGATCCAAATCAATATTTTCTTTTTTTGGTCTATATGCACCTCACATTATGGTACCAAAGAAATTTTTTTGCCACATAAACATGTAAATGTTACACCCAAGTAAATGTTAAAAAAATTAAACATATAAAAATTAAACTTTTTGAAATTTGTTTAAAGTTATGAATTACATGTTTTACTTTACTCCTTGGATGCTCTAACATCCAATAAAATTTGATAGCTTTTGCACCACGCATCAGTTTGATAGAAAAATGAATGAAATTGCCTAAGCAACTTCATGCAAACATATAATATTTTATATAATAGTCTTCTCAGGACCATAGTCGATAAAAATATATATTTAGGTTATTGTTTCTTCGAAGAAACCTCATATGTATATATATATGTATGTGGGGTCAGTCAACAAAAAAACATTGTTTCTATCAAAATAAAAAGGCCATGATGTCAACAAGTATTAAGAAGAAACATTGGTCCCCTTTTCTAACAACCAATAGTCATTTTCATAGAATAAAACAAGTTGCCGTTATGCTTGCAATGCATATTATTTACTTGTGTATATTATAAGTACATACATGGAGATATGGTGATGTATTATAAAAATATGTTCTAGTCTTATATGTCTACTTATATAGCTATATGGATGTAATCACATATAAAGGGACATAGTCTATAGGATAATGGGTCCTACTATAGTATTTTCTTTAGTCAAACTCCAATTAGATAATCCTTCAATCTGCCATCATCTTCTTAAGGCAAAGATAAAGGAAAATGTTTATAAATCTTTCTTATGTCAAGGAAATAATTATAAACTAGTTACACACTCAGGTGTTGCCACATCATCATCATTTTGGAGGTTTTTTATTTAATCTGATACCTCAAGACTATTAGCACAATCAATCCAATTCAAATATCTATTTTAAGGTATCAGTGTGGTACCTGCTAAAGGAACTCTAATGTCTAATTCATACTCAATCGTAATTTCTATTACCTGAAATCACATTAAAATCAAATTAATTAAAGATTTACCTCCTCTTATATGGGTTGCATCTTCATCTCTTTTTAAAGTATTTCTTTATTTGTTTTCGTTATTAATACATTCATATATCTTTTTTATTTTTTGGTGATCCTAATCATTGTTGTTTAGAGGATCTTGTCATAAATTAATCACATAAAATTTTGAAACTTGTTAAGTGTCTAAAAATGTATATTTTTTCATTGTTTTATAGAACACTTAACCGTATATTCTAACTTAGAACTATGATTTCTTCCTGAATTAATGCATAATAGTTAATTCATCATAAATTACATATATTTTCACGAATTTCAAAGGTTTAATTTTATATCCATTTCTTACAGGCAAAACAAATGTAAATTGAAATAATCAAATAATGGAAAAACTATCAAAGTCAAAGTCAAAGTTAAAGGTCAAGTTCAAAGTCAAAACACAGTCCAAGAGATATGATGGTCTTGGATTGATAGAATCAAGTTTTTCTTTATTCTAAATTTGCCACGTCATGCCATTTTGACCATGACTTTTGACTCAGTGAATTAGGAAAATATCATGGGGTTAGAAAATTTATTCAGAGAAGAACAAATTAGTATTTCATGAAGAAAAGCTAATTTAGATTTTTAATGAGTAAAATATGCGAGACAAGTTAAAGACTCTAAATCTGTCATATTTTACCATTTTGGACATAATTTTTTATTTGATTACTAAAATGGGATAAAATCGGTGGGGTTGAAATTTTAATTGAGATGAGAAGATATTTCTATTTTATGTAGGAGAGTTAATTTAGATTAAATGGGCAAAAACTTATAGCAAAGGCAATCATAATTTTTGTTTATAGATCTTAATTCTTTAGTATTGGGGCTCTTTTTCAATCTCCCTCTCCCCTCCCAATCTCTTTGTTCATCTTTTAGCTTTAGGTTTTGATTTTATTTTTATTATAATTTTGGAAAACAAGGAAGATTTTGTTCAAGGAGACCATCAATAATAAAGATAATTATTTTTTTATATTTTTTTTTATTGTTTTTCCATGATTATGTTTGGCTAATCTCCTATTCTAGAGAGATTGATGAAACAATTTTAAACTAACTAAATTTAATTCTAACATTTTTTTTCTTGTACGTATGTTTAAAGATTTTTAATAAATCTCTCTTCAACAACCTTGGATCTTAAGTATTCTTCAATTTTTTTTTTTTATCTATCATGCCCAACGTGATAATTTATTATGGAATAAAAATTCATTATATCATGTGTTCGTTGTGATGGAAGATTATTGTACAATAAAATATTTTAAAGAAACAAAATGTTTGCCAATTAATTAGATCTATCTCATAAGGGTTTTTAATGAAAAATATTCCGAATTAAGATCCTTAGCTGGATTCTTGATATGAATTATCTGTCAAGAACTTGAATATTATGATTATATTTAATTAGCTTATTTTGGTGGATTCATTCTCCCAAGGTTTTCGTAAATTGTAGGTTTTTCTTAGTTTTAATTATTTTTGATAAAATTTAGTTTTTCTCCAAAATCACACTTTATATATATATATATTCTAAAGTTTGAAATATTTGTACCATAATCCTCAATGGAATAACTCTACTTGCCAATCTAAAGTAAATTTTTAATTTTATATTTATTCTTCTTCTTTTCAGAGATGTCTTTACGCAACGAACAAAATTGAAAACGATTAGACTAAGCCCCAATTTGGAACTGGAGACCTATAAGATTGGGATCTAGGTTAAACACAAAAAAAAAAAAAAAAAAAAAAAAAAAAACGATTGTGAGATTAAGCCTCTATTCTATATTTGAAGACCTACAAATAAAAATCTAGGTTAATCACATGAAAATTTGGGTGAAGGGAAGCAACTTCCCATGGGGAATGCTCTCACATGCATGGTTTTAAAACTTAGTTTGACTTCTCATTCATGGACAAAATCGAGTTGTCTTAGATGAATCAACTCATCTCGGACAAGATAAAACATTTATCTCGGACGACATATATATATACAACCAACGTTAGGGAGCCAAAATTTGTCTTATATGGGTTAAAAGTTTTGGATTGGGCTGATTTTTTGTGAAGATGATCTTTATAGTGAGTATATCATCCTCACAAAAAATAAAGTCAATATAGAACTTCTTAGCACCATCAAAAATGATTTACAAAGTAATGATAAAAAGTTGACGCTCCACAATTCTAAACCACTTTTGATGAGATTAGAAATTTTAGACTGGGCTGATTTTTTCTAAGGATGATCTTATCATCATAAAGATAATACTCACAACGAATCATCCCAATTTGATACTTTTAACCCATATAGGAAAAAATCGTTGGCTCCTTATATATATGTAGGGTCGGGTTCCACAGCCAAAGTTGTGTCTTATATGGGTTAAAACTTTTGGAATGGGCTGAGTTTTTGTGAGGATGATCTTTATGGTAAGGAGATCATGCTTACAAAAAATTAGCTCATTCTGAAACTTCTAACCCCATCAAAAGTGGTTTACAAACTAGCGGTTAAAACTAATGGTCCACGATTCTTCAACTTACCCCCATGGGTTAGAAGTTTTAGAATTGATTGATTTTTTGTGAGGATGATCTCATCATCATAGAGATCATCCTCATAAAAAATCATCCCATTCCAAAATTTTTAGCTCATATAAGACAAAACACTTTGTCTATGAATTTGGCAAATGAACGCTATATATAGATGAGGAGCGTTCTTTCCACAAAATCCTAGACAACATTCTAGACAAAGCATTTTGTCTTATATAGGCTAAAATTTTTAGAATGGGCTGATTTTTTGTGAGGATGATATCTATGGCGAGAAAATCATCATCGCAAAAAATTAGCCAATTCTAAAATTTCTAACTGTAGTTTATAAGATGATGAATCATGAACCGTCAATTTTTATCGTTAGTTTGTAACCACTTTCATGGAGTTCGAAGTTTCAGAATTGACTGATTTTTTGTAAGGATGATCTAATCACTATAGCGATCATTCTCACAAGAAATCAGCCCAGTCCGAAATTTTTTAGCCATATAAGATAAAACTTTGTCTAGAATGTTATTTAGGATTTTGTCAAAATAATCCGAATATATAATGGGCTGATTTCTTGTGAGGATATCCCTATAGTGAGTAGATCATCCTCACAAAAAATCAGCCAATTCTGAAACTTCTAACCCCATGAAAAGTGGTTACAAATTAATGGTAAAAAATGAACGGTTCACAATTCTTCAACTTATAAACCAGGGTTAGAAATTTTAGAAGTGGCTGATTTTTTTTAAGAATGATTTTCTCACCATAGAGATCATCCTCAAAAAATATTAGCCCATATAAGACAAAATTCTTTGTCTAGGATTTTGTCAAAATAACGCTACCTATATATATATATATATATAGGGGGGCGTTCAATGGCTAACTTTTTGGAAAAACATTTTTCAAAACATGAGTTAGAGGTTTTGAAATGGGCTGATTTTTGGTGAGGATGATCTCTACGGTGAGGAGATCATCATCACCAAAAATCAGCCCATTCCAAAACTTCTAACCCCATCAAAAACAGTTTACAAAAAATGGACGGTCCACGATTTTTCAGCTTGTAAACATGGGTTAGAAGTTTTGGAATGGGCTGATTTTTGGTGAGGATGATCTCCTCACCGTAGAGATCATCCTCACCAAAAATCAGCCCATTCCAAAACCTCTAACTCATGTTTTGAAAAATGTTTTGCCAAAAAGTTTGCTAAAAAGTTTGCCATTGAACGCTACCCATATATATATATGTATGAAAATAATTACAATTTTTTTAAAAATAAGGTGGATAGGGAATGTTTAGTCATAAAATCATATTTTATGTAGATTTATTTTGATAAATGAGCAATGATTGAGAATTTACAAAAGGGAAAGCCCTCAAGTCCAAAATTTGCTAGACTCTAAACTGTTGAACATTCCAAGTGAGTGACGAAAGCTTACTTCTTGTACTTTGATTCCAAGGATCTATTTTCCACGAGAAATATGAATCTAGTAATCCTTTTAACATGATCATCGATACCAGCTCAATGATGATTTTCCTATCTTGCAAATTAAAATCATTCAAAGTTTGGAACAGAGCTTGACATTCAATGACATTGTTTGTTTAGTAATCAAAGTGCCAACTTCCAACTTGGATTAAACTTCCATTTCATCCATTAAAACATTCCCTCAACAATACCTAGATTTCCTATGCATGCTCCATTAACATTAAGTTTCCCCCATTCAGAACAAGGTTTCTCCCAAACTAGAGACAACTTTTGTCTAGGGGACAATAGTTTCAACTGAAATCTCAAATTCTTGGAGATTTTATTGTAATGTCTTAGAAATCCATTACGTATATCAAGGGATTTTGATCGATGGTTAATTTTGAGCACTTAGAAATAAATTTTTTTCTTAGAAAATGATTTTGAAAATCCAAAAACACTATTAGGTTCATATCGAGAAATTATCCAAACTAGACTATAAATTTATGAAAATCGGAGCCAGAGACATAGATTTTTTTAAATAATAAATAAAATAAATTAAAAATGATCATCATGTCCTTAAGTCACTATAAATACCAAACTTCTCTTCTCCAAAGACAAACCCTAACCCTAATTTTCCTAAAGATAAAAAAAAGGATTGATTCGAGGATTGTAGAGGGAGATTCAACACTCGACGAAAGAGATGAAATTTTTTCTCTTGTCAAGGATTTCATATGGAATCCAAGAAGATCGTGATTTTTTCAGAGAGAAAAAATAAAAATAAATAAAAAGGGACATTGCGGATTGATCTCGGAGCCGTTGTATCATAGAAGACGCTAAAGAAGTATGAACTCTTTCCTTTAATCCTTTAGTTACAAAGTTTTAGTAGAAAATCATTTCACATCTAAGAACTAAATTTGTATTTCAATCTAGGGGTGCAATTTTCAAAAAACCATTCATGATTAAATGATTTTAATCATTGATTATGTTTTTAATTTGTAAATCTTATCTTAAAAATTTGAAAAAAAAATAGATTTATTGCAATTTATTTTTTGAAAAGGATTGAAGGCGAGTTTAGGGGGAAACCAAAAAAGGAGATGAAAAATTGTTACGCTCGGACGACCCAGTTCGATCGACCCACATATTGTCCCATAAAGGATTGCAGAATGCACTCTTCTCGGGTTCGATCGATCGACCTACCTCGATTGCCTGACCTATCGTCCAAACAAATCTCGAGTTTTGTTACCGAGTTCAACTTATTTTCAGCACATTTTTTCCCTACTTGACATGTGCACTTTTCAATACCTTATTTTTATTAAAAATATTTTTCCATTTACATTAAGTTCTTTAATAAAATTAAGGGATTACACCCCCTAATTTAGAAATAATGGGAATGATTTAAAAATTCAAATCTCAAGTTATCAAAATTTAATTTTTAGTTTTAAGAACAAAACATAATTTACGGTGTTTTTGTTAAATTTTTAAATCCCGTTATCTTTTATGTTACTTTGAATTTAGGTATAAAAATTACATGATGTCAATACATTTATTTATAGCTTTCATTTTTAAAAATACATTTTACGTTTAAAGAACTTTGAAAAATTACTTTTTTCAACACTTAGTCAAAATTTCACAATTTTCCACAGTTTTAATTACTTATGATCTTATCGCATTTTCAAGTTTTTTCTACTCAACCAAACCCATCATATGAAATTAGTTAATGTCTTAGAATCACAAATATTTTCTAGAAAATATATACTTTGATAAATACGTAAGAAGATATATGTTTTATCGATGGATTGATGGATGAAAAAATAGAACTTATGTTTTCGAATAATTGATGGGACAGTGCCTCTAGACTTATGCAATGACTATATCACATGGTGCATGAAAGATAAATAGATGGATGGATATCTCACATTCTCACAATCACATGAGATATGATGACTGAAAGATGTCACTAAAGGACACTATCATATCTTGTTGTATTTTCGATATAAAAAACTATATCTATCTATATATATATATATATAATTGTTTTTGTTTACTAGGAAAGAGTCGTAGAAAACTTAGAAAGAGTGACGTGTTGCTATACTTCCAAAAGTAGTGGGTCAATCTAGGATAATACTTGATATTTTATTATCTTGGATAATATGAGATACCTTAGAGAGTAATATAACTCGTGAGATCCAAGAATTTCTCTTATTATTTCATTGGGAATATTTGTGTGTAAAATTGATCTTTGTATAATGTAAAAATAGTCTGAGATTCACTTGTATTACCTTCTAATAGGCTTAGATACAAGGAGTTTCTCTTGGACTAATTAATGATCACTAAGAGTTTGTAGTTATCAAATGGTCGATCTTACCATTAGTTGAACTCAGTATTAGGTTCTTGATCAATGACCAGTTTGAACTGGATAAATGGTTATTCAATCGTGATATGATAGACCGACCACAAAATCAGATAACAATAGGGGGATTTCACATCGAAGGTTAAATATTATAATATCAATTTTTCATAGTCGAGGCGGTTATATCAATGTGTTCCTCAACACTCTTAACGATTACGCCGTCGTGTATGTATTATGTATCTTCTTATTGTATGTCGATGAATGGGAATTTTACTTTGAAAGTATGATTAAATGATTACTTTATTAAATGATTTGATCGATAGACCATTATTTATTATATTTGTGGACACGAGATTTTTTATTTTTGAATATCTCAACCACTTTGGGTTTGGAGTCGGTACCATCATTTTTTGTAAAATGGTGTGAATGCTTACTCGGATTATATTTTCTGAAAAACGTGTTATATTGGCATTTAGTAACTCTCATACGGATAAAGTCTATCGATCCAACTTTTGATTCTAGGTAAGAGGGTCCATATTAGGGAGCAGGGAAGGTGTTAGGCACTTTATTCCATCCACCGTTAGTAGTAACCTTAGATTCGATTGATTTTAAAATAGAAGAAAATAAAAAAGATCTGATATGTACCCTAAAAAATAAGGGACTTTGATGTTGGTTCAAACCATTAAAGGTACCCTTATTGAAAAAAGGCCCTTCGATGACTCAAACCATTTGTAGTGTGTGCATATGTGTAGAGAAAGGAGAGAAGTAGAAAAAGGGAAGTTGGAGGGGAGAAAAAGGGTATTTCTCTTTTTGTCCAAAATCCATCTTGATCTTTTTGATCTTCTTTGACCTTTATAGTGATGAGTCTTCCTTGACTTTTCTTCAATGAAAGATAGAAGATTGAGAGAAGATGATGCTTGAATTTGAAAGTGATGTTTGACTTAAGAATGAGTTGAGAGTTTAGTAATGAGTTGAGAGTAGGGGATTGAGAGAGAGAGAGAGTATTTTTCTTAATTTTTTATTAGGTGAGAATTGTATTGAGGATGGGGGATTTTATAGAGTTTTGGGGATTATTTTAGGGGTAAAATGGGATGAATTGATGAAAATGAGTATAATGGTTAGGGGTTTGTGAGAGGGGGTGTGTAAATTGAGGGTGATGAAAGAGCATTTGTGTAAGGAGGATTAAATGAGTTATTTGTTACTCAAATGGGTTGGATTTTTCAACCCATCTGGGTTGAGTGTTAGGTGGAATAAAATGAATGATATTTGATTGAGAGAATGAAGGTGTAAGATAGTGGTTGATTGATTGAGTGTTTGGTGAGTTGAGGGAAATGAGTTTTAATTAAAAGAATGGGTTGTGTAAGAGGGTAATTGATTAAGTTTTTGGGAGGGTAGAAGAGGTGGTAACATGTGTTAAAAGGGGTGTGGAAATGGAATGTTAGATGAGTTGATTGGAGAGAATAAGTGTTTGACTAGAGAGTAGGGGGTGTGGGTTTGACTTGTGATAATGGGTTTATAGGGAATAATAAGGGTAGGTTAGAGGAGGGTGATAGATTGATTTGATTTTTTAAAGAAAAAGTAATGGGGATAGATTGTTAGATGATGGAGGTGAGTTGAGGTGGTGACATGTGTCCCACCTTGATGATCATGTGTGACTGGTTATGATCTTTGGGTTGGGATGAGAATTGGGTTTGAGTTTAGTAATGGGTAGTGGGTAGTGGGTTGAATTAAATTGGGCTTAGGTGTTAAGTTGGGCTTGGGTATAGTAATGAGTAGTGGGTAGTGGGTGGAATTGAATTGGGCTTAGGTGGTAGGTTGAATAAGAATAGATTTGGGGTTGAGTTGAATGGGCTTAGGTGTTGGGTTGAATAGGGATAGATTTGGGGTTGAGTTGAATGGGTTTAGGTGATGGGTTGAATATGAATGAATTTGAGTTGAGAAGTATAGAGGAGTGGTGAGGTGGGTTTTTGGTTCATGGGTGATGTGGGAAGGGCCTTGAGCCATTTAGTGAAAGAGAAAGATGATTTTTAGAGGTATGGGCTTTGCGAGCCCATTCAAATTTTTATAAATTTTGAGGCACTTTGCATCGAGGGCCCAGTCAAATTTGGGTGTCTACAATATTTTTTTTTTATTTTTCTTGTTTCAATTAGTCTTTATTCAAGTACTATATTATATCAGAATCTAGAAGATTTAAACTTCAGAATGATTGTATGTGGCATGTTGTAACTAGTGTTAGAACGATAGATTTCCTATGGGTAACTCCTATTACTCACCCTATCATTCACCTTTCAGATTTTGAAGTTGTCTAGGAGATATTTATTGGGGATGAGATTTATGAGGAAGCACTTGAGGCTGAGTACGTGGATGGGCAGCTACCTCCTTTAGTTTGAGTGACCTTAGAGTCTTAGTAGTTGTTTATTTTATGTTTCAGATTGAAACTCTTATGTTAAGACACTGTGTGTCAATTTATATTCAATATTGTCGTCTAGTTATGCCTTGTTTTAGTTAATACAATTCTTATTTTGAAACTAAAGGATTTTGAATTATAATTTGATTGTTATTGGCTTTCGCACTTTATTAACCTTTGGTATTATTTATATCTTTCCGTTGCTTTATAATTATTTGTTAGAATTTATTTATCTTATTATTATATGTTGTCATGGGATGGGATGGTTAATCATTCCTTGAGATCTAACATAGGAATCCGTAGGATTCTTATTGGATTTTGGGGCATGACAATTATTTTCATCTAGAGAAGTGTTTAGGTTAAAAGACATCACGCTATCGATCTCCACCAACCACTTTAAAACCCGATCTATAACTTTAGTTGCTACACGATGCACACTATCAAATATAGATTCAATCCTTGCTATCCATATATTATAGACGATTACCCAAGGAATCATAGATTGAATAGACGTCAGGTGCGATGTAGCTTGACTAAACCATAAATTCAAAGGATTTAAAAAGAAACTAGATGGCAGTATATCAAAAAGGCGAGCTACGAAGAACATCCACACTTCTCAGGCTAGGTTGCATTTGAAAAAAAAACGAGAGATTGATTCTTTTACTTTCTCACAATAGGAATACCTTTATGCGACACTCAACTTTATCACACCGAGTCGATAGGAACAACATAATGCATAACTTTTCGTGAAAAAGTCTTAAACTTTGTGTGTGTGTGGGGGGGGGGGGATGGGGAGTTATAGATTTTCTTCCATTTAGAGTAGTAAGTCCATTTATCATGTATTGAATTCCAAGTTGGTTTAAAAAATAAGAGACTCGAATAACTTTTTATCCACACCAATCTATCTAAAGTGCTCACATGTAGAGTAGAAGACAAGATTTCTTGGATGACATTTGGATTATCAATCATCATTCTCAACTTGAACTCATTCCATTCATCATTTTTCTATACATCTATAATTTTAATTTAACATTTTCTTCAGGGAAAAAAAAAATTAGGGGTCATTTCCTCTCCAATTTGAGGAAGCAAATAAGTTGCAACACTGGTATGTATGAAAACACTTGAGTTGATAAAGGTATGATGCATATGATTTTTAATATTATGCAGAGTCTTGACCCACCTAGCTGAGAGCTAGTTGCCTACCAGTTCTCATATGCACCATATTTCTTCTTCAAATACTTTGCTCAAAACCCATCCTCTGTGTGCAATCTCCGACAGATTTTCACAATACCTACTTTGTGAGTATCTTGCAAATTATAGATTCTCAACCCTCTTTCATCTTTAGATTAACATATGTTGATGTATGTGGCTCATATTGAGTGGAATACGTATATAAAGAATATAGGCAGATGTCAGCGTGAAGCCAGAGTGGAGAGTTTTGCGTTCCAAACGGAATGGAGTGAACGACGATATCTGTTAAAAACATATGTTTGCCAGGGACGAATTTTGTCGGTTGGGGTGTGGGGGCAACGCCCCCGCGGTATGGTATAGGGGTATTATTGAAACGAGAAACTGAATTTTCACTAGGGTTTATTATAAATTCTTATGATGTAACCCTAATTTGACATATAGTGAAAATTCAGTTTCTCGTTTTTGTGGATGTAGGCACATCGCCGAACCACGTTAAATCTGTGTGTTTAATTTTATCTCTTTCTTGTTTCTCTTTTCGTATTATTCATCAAAATTGTCGCACGTAGCACAACAACATACATTTTTTTTTCAAGCTAACATATAGTGTTTCCTTGAATCCTGTGCATCTCCCCAGAAGAAGCTCGCAAAATAGTCTTCCAATTGTTTTGGATTGCAATTTCAAGGGGGGAATTGACATGAGGTATATAGGAATGGACAAGAGTACATGAGAAAGAAGAGTTAGCTAACCTCTTTCTAACAAGAATTTGGTCTTCCAACCCTCTGCTTTTTTGGATATTTTAGCCACCAAATCCCTGCACATCTCTCTAGTAACCCGATCATTAAAAGAAAGAATACCTAAATAATTTGAAGGCAATTTTCCTTGTCAAAATTCCATAACCTCTTGAATTAATTTTCTACATCTAATCCATGATGATTTGTGAAGGAAAAAAACAACTCTTTACAATACTAACTTGTTGTCTAGAAGAGATCTCATAACTCTTTAGAAAATCCTTTAAAGAAGATTCACGTAGTCTTGGTGAAACTTATTAAGTCATTGACGAAGAGCAAGTGGCTAGGAATTAGATCCCCTCATGCTCTTAAGAATCTTTTCATGCTTTTCGACATTACGAGAGTGCGAATACCAACACTAAGTGCCTCTTCTGCAATAATAAAGAGGTCTGGTGAGAGAGGGTCACCTTGATGAAGGCCTTTAGAGCTTTCAAAAAACCAAAGGATGTTTTATTTACCATGATTGAAAAAGATGCAAATTGAAGGTAGCCCCTCGCCTACTTTACAAAATTTTGGAATAGCCCTATTTTCTTAGGACTACGGAGAAGAAGGACCACTCCAATCGATCACAGGATCCTTTCATATTCTTTAGCACTATGTTCTTCCTTTGTACTTTCTTTTAAGATCATCGATAATTTTGTGAGCTACAATAAGATTATTATAAATATTTCTCCCCTTAACAAAAACTTCTCATTCAGAAAAAAACTCCTGTGTTACTCAAATGAGTTTTTTTGAATCAACTAAGATTTTCAGCATGTTGTTCGTGTCATCTAGTTTGTCTCGCAGATTTTGCACATGTGAGATGCCTTATCTATCCGTCTCATTCATGTACGATACCAAAATGACTGGTGCGTCATCCCAGCCTTAGACGAGATTTAAAACCATGCCCACATGTTTCGTCATGATTTTTGAGCAGGGCTCATAACGTTTCTTTAAACACTCTTACCTCTCAAGTTGTCCATTATATGCTCTTCCCATCATTGGGATCATGCTAATTCTTTCTCCCATCCCAACCTATCCCATTAAAGATAGTGAGGCAATCAAAGAATGGTGGGGGTGAATTTCCTTTTTTTACCCACACAATCATCTTCGATATTGAAGCCTTGTCCATATACATTTAGGATTAGTACAACTTTGTTTCTTACATTCGGCTATATTTAAAGCTATGTCTTTGATTATTTAAAGTGAAGATTAAATTCTATCTAAAGTGATGTTCCCTGTTTATTCAAGTATTATCATATCTACTTTTGATACCTTAATCAACAATTATTTTGTATCGTGTTTAGTTCTTAACACGTGATATTATTTTATTTTGAGAAAAAAAGGATATGATGATCATATATCGTGGAAAATGTCGTAATTATTCATTAAACAAAATTTTTATATAAATTAAACACACTTCTTTTCAAAATGAAAAAAAGGTATTTGGGTTTGACACGGCTTCATTACAATTTCATTGAGTAAGATTTTCTCTACAAATGGAAATGCTCCCTAAAAGTTTTAACTCCTCAATTTAGACCAACAAAAAAAAAATAATGTAGGCCCCAAAGTGTGAATAATTAAATTTGTGAGAAATAATATTTATCACCCGAAAAGAAGTAAGCTGCATCTAAGCTAAGTTTGGAGATAGTGTACCTTTTGGTGCACCTCACTCAAAAGTTACAATTGCCAAAATTCTCTTATTTTCTTGAAGGGTAGGTTTCTCATTCATCCAATTGAACAATCTTAGAACAACCATCAAACCCACGAAGAGATCGTAATATTCCTTTTTCTTAGAGAACACCAACAAGCACACACCACCTTTTTTATTTTAAAAAGGCTATAAGTCAAAATATTGATCTCTTTAGCTTTATGTTTAACACTTCAAGCTAACAAAACAGTCCCAAAGTGGACAACATTGTATGCATAAGGTTTTTCCTTTCCAAGGGTGTGTCCAACCCATGGACATGCCTATAAGTCTAAACTAATAAAAATAAACCCACGTAAGGGTACATGAATGTTTGAAAATAGCTTAGAGGCAAAATTGGCTGAAATCCACGGTGATTCACACCAAATCCTCTAGTTTACAAAAAAAATCCAACAAGCCTATACTTTTGTATATGGTTTGCTCATCACTTTTTTGTTTGTTTTCGTAGGCCGAATTATAGTCCGTTGGACTCTTAACCTCTCTACCATCTCTTCTAATCTAAAAAATATATAGAAAAAAAAAATAGTTTTCTACTTCATTTTGACCTTCTTTGGTAACCATCATTTGATGGGTGGAACAAAATGCTTAACACCTTCCTTACCCCTCAACCGAACCTCCCTACCTAGTTTCTTAGGTGGACCTAACCCCTTTCCATTGAATGTGAGTCATTATGAGCAGACAAAAAAATATATATAGATTTTCTAAAACAATTGTTGGTGCCCATTCACACCTGAAATCCACATAGACAAGGTTCAAACCCATGAGCCTCGTATGTCTACATCTTGCAAATTCCATATTCCCAACCCTCTTTCATCTTTTTTTCAAGCTAACAAATGGCGCTTCCTTGAGTCTTCTGCATTTCCCTAAAAGAAGCTCGCAAAATAGACCTCCAACTATTTTGAAATTGCAATTGGAAGGGGGAAAATTGAGATGAGGTATATAATGAGTGAGAGTACATGAGAAAGAAGAATTAGCTTACCTCTTTCTAACATGAATTTAGCCTTCCAACCTTCCAATTTTTTGGATATTTTAGCCACCAAATCCTTGCACGTCTTTCTAGTAACTCGATCATTAAAAAGAGGAAAACCTAAATAATTTTCAGGCAATTTTTCTTGTGAAAATTCCTTAACCTCCTAAATCAATGCTTTGTATCTAATCCCTACTGATTTGGGAAGGAAAAAAACAGCTCTTTGCACTACTAACTTGTTGTGTAGAAGAGATAACTCTTCAAAAAATCCTTTACAGAAGATAATAAAATTTTCACGTAGTATTGGTGAAAATTATTTAGTTGTCGACAATGAACAAGTGGCTAGGAATTAGATCCCCTCATGCTCCTAAGAATCTTTCCATCCTTCCCAACTACACAAGATTGCCAAGACCAACACTAAGTGCCTCCTTTCCATTAATATTCACAATGATCCAGGATTCGGACAAAGTCAATTGACCAATACCCAGACCAATTGGACCCACATGGACAGCGGTGCTCAGGTTGGGTAAGGCAGCACGATGAGCAGAGCATGGAATTCCTTGAGATTTGCATAGAAGCTTGACGGTTGAAAATACTATGTATTGAATTAGTGTTTTGAAGTTGTATTTACGGAAAGGTCTTGACTAGAAATCCTAATCTGATATCTATAAATAGGAGACCATACCAAAGCTTAGCAGATATTTATAAATTTATATCTAGAATTTTAGGAGTTTTATTTCTTATTTTTCTTATAGTTTTTGAAGAAGTTGTAATCGAGGAAACTCTATTGATTTCAGAATCAAGAGCAATAACATAAGATTTTTTATTCTCTCATATCTACTCTCTCTCTCTTTTATATTTATTTTACTATCTTGTGATGACTATCAGTTAAACTCTCTGTTAGATTGGTCGAAAAAGCCTAAGCAAATTTCTGTTAACCCTTTTTATTATTATTATATCTATGTTTTATTATTTTATTGTAAAAATTATTAAGCAAAATTATCGGATAGAATATTGACTATTTTACCATTTTGATGGTTTATACTTTGATCAGTTCAAGATAAATCATGTTTTACAAAGAACATTTAATATTTATTTTATAATTTTGACTTAATAATTGATCATGTATTTTGGAATCCCTTCGTGACATAACCGATTGATTTTTCGATCTATAAACATTAACTTTGTTTAATAGATTAAGATAAATAGAGAACAATTAAAGTATTGACGGAACTTGTAATAGTAGATCAGACTAATCAAAACTTTTTCATAGTATTTTAAATATTTTATTTTAGTATCTTTTTAGATAGTTTATTCTCGAAAATTATTTTTAATTAGTTACGTAAATTTAAATTAGATTTGAAGTAAAAATAATATCGGATCAACGTTGTCTCTGTGTATCAATCCTTGCTTGCCAAGGTTTATGTTTTTGTTCTTTATTCCATTGATAATCTACACCGAACACTTCTTGTTTAGACAAAACCCCAATTAACTCAAATGAGTTTAATTGACTTAATCGAGATTTTCAACATGTTGTCCATGTCATCTAGTTTGTCTCATGAGATTTTGCACATGTGAGATGCCTTGTCTATTTGTCTCGTTCATGGATGATATCGAGATGACTTGGGCAAGTCATCTTAGCCTCATACGATATTTAAAACCATGCCTACATGCTTATTCATGATTTTCTGAGCATGGCTCAGAATGTCTCTCTAGACACACTTACCTCTCAAGTTGTCGGGTTATATGCTCTTCACATCATCAAGATTATGCTCATTCTTTCTCCCATCTCAACCTATCCCATTAAAGATAGTGAGGCAACCAAAGAATGGTGGGGGTGCATTTCCAATTTTTACCCACACAACTACTTTGATATTGAAGCCTTGTCCATATACATTTAGGATTGTCAGGACAACTTTGTTTCTTCCATTCGATTATATTTAAAGCTGTCCTTCATTAGTTAAAGTGAAGATTATATTTTATCTAAAGTGATGTTCTCCATTAATTCAAGTATCATCATTTCTACTTTTGATACCTTAATCGACAATTATTTTTGTATTGTGTTTAATTCTTAGCCTGCAGTATGGTTTTATTTTGTGAAAAAAGGACATGATGATCATATATGGTGGAAAATGTCGTAATTATTCATTAATTTTTTAAATTAATCACAATTCTTTTCAAAATGAAAAAAGGTATTTTGGTTTGACACGACTTCATTACAATTTTCATTGAGCAAGATTTTCTCTACAAATGGAAATGCTCCCCAAAAGTTTTAGCTCCACAATTTAGAGCAGCAAAAAATAATGCAGGCCCCAAAGGTCAAGTGAAAATAATTAAATTTGTGAGAAACAATATTTATCACCCAAAAAGAAGTAAGCCACAACTAAGCAAAGTTTGGAGATGGTGTGTCCCTTGGTGCACCTCACTCAAAAGTTACTATTGTTTTCTTGAAGGGTAGGTTTCTCATTCATCCAATTCAACAATCTTAGAACAACCATCAAATCCACAAAGAGATCGTAATATTCCTTTATCTTAGAGAATACCAACAAAAATCCGATTGCGAACAATGCTTTCTTACATGTTCAGCAATGATTAGTTCCAACCACGCATTTCGCATGCCAGTAATTAAGACATTTGAGAGATGCACATAAAACCAATGACACATATATAATGTGCAATTCGAGTGATTTGTTTTGATGAATGACAGCAACCACTCAACAGTTCAGTTGGCTAAAATCTGAAACTAATGCCCATGAAAGTAACAGGGCTCACCCCAGCACGCTTGACAACGATGGCGACCGAAAGACAAGCCTAAACACATAGAAACAAAGCATGACTTCCTCTTTTGTTAGGATAAGGAGCAAATAGGATCTTAGCAAGGATTTTTTAGATTAAGTCCTTAGTCACCTCTCCCCTCTTATTCATTTGGCTTGATGTATGTTGAGGATGTTTTTTTCCTTAATTAAAATGTATCCCTCCTAAGCAAAATTTCAAAGTTATAGTAATATAAATATCAACTTGCCAAAGGAAGAGAAGTTGTTTAAGAAACCCATTCAATTTGAGTTCATAAGATAATGTTTTAGGTCTAGAATCTTAGATGGGAGGACCACATGAGAAGAACCCAAAAAAGGATTTTTTGTGTGAGAAACCTATAAATTGGGATTTTTCTTTAGAGATCTTTGTCATGTCCACTTGGTTGGTAGTGTAACACATTGAACATTATTAGAAGAATAGTTTACAAAAAAAATATCAATTATGTTGTGGCTTCTTCCAATGAAGTTGAAGAGAATTTTTTATTTTATTTTTTTCAAAAGTATAAATATAAAATAAAATAAGTTTGAGATGTGAACTCTTGGAAAACACTAGTAAGATAGGTTCAAATCAAACATTTAATTTGATGTTTGATGGGTTTTATGTGTTTGACAAGATATGTCTACAACTAGGAAGGGTTGTTTGTGGGGAGAGGTGGGGGAAATCATGTCCACCACCTAACCTAATAAATATAATTCACTATCACCCCTTAATTGATGATTTGAAGATAAGGTGGTTGAACAAATTGAGTTACTGAATCAATATGTCTAATACAAAACTAATTACCCATTTTATTAGTCCACGTGTCCATTTTATAATATCTAAGCCGACAAACCAAATCAAACTGGCAAGAGGTTATTATGGTGAATGATTCTAATCATATAAAGATCAAACATTTTACATTTCTTACCAACTGACATAAGGACATGTTTGGTTGTCATGGTTATAAGTTATAACTCTCTGAAAATTTGTTTTTGTTATAAAAACGAGGAGGCGATCATCGTCATCGTCAAATCTTTATCCCAAGGTTTTGGGCTTGATTAAACAAATTCATTTTTATCTAAAAAATATAAAAACCTGATTGAATTGGCCAAATTGTATTAACTCACCCAATATTTTCAAACAATGGATGAGTTCATATTGGATCTCAGACAAGTCAATGTGAAAGTGGAGCCACATTGACAATCTCTGAACATACATCCACGATGCCAAGATGCCTTGGCGACTCATCTTAGTCTTGGACGATTTTTAAAATCATGGTCTCGAGCCACGTGCAATTGATGATAATGATGATGACATATGCAGTCACAATCGACACATACACACACACATGGACACACATCTTTGTAGGTCACCACTTTTTAAAAATTTATATGAGGCACGAGAAATATCGTTGACTTTAAACTGATATTGGCACCTAACACGAAATTAATTAGTGACGGACGATCAAATAATTTTGTTCAAGGATACAATGAATAGCCTATTCATTAAACACCAAAATATTGGGAAAAAAAATCTAAGATTAGAAATAATTATTGAGGGGAATGAGAACAAAATTAAAAATCAATTGAATGTGTCCAAAATGAGTTAAATGGCCATTGAAACTCAATTATTAAGGTTTAAACATTTAAAGAAGATTGTTGAGAGAACATTAAGTTTTGGCCTTCTGTTTGGTAGTTTGATACACCAAAATCAGCTTGATTGGTAAATTCTAGCCATTCGATTTGAGCATTTTCCATCAATGGATTGGCTTGGAGCCCATCCAATTCTAAAATTTGATTTTAGAAATAACCAATCAAGTTGATTACAGGCAAATCCAAAGTGGAGTTGGATAGAGTTGCTCAACTCCTGTAGTACATTATCTTGACTCTACCAATTTCAACATTGTTAAGAGAAAATGGGCCTAACCATATTAAAGAGAAACATGGGCTAGATTAACATGTTGGGCTGGACCTGATCTAGGACAAAAGGTCCTCTACATAATGCTTAAAGGGTGATATGGATTCTGGTTGGAATTGGCAGCTTTGATATGGGCTTTCAAGTTCAACCATTTTTCTTCAAGTTTGGGCTAAACCTACAGGCTCATGGGATTGGTTACACTGATCTCAAGGACCATTTAGTAAATGGGCCTTGTTAAGCAAAAAGCCCAAAATAAAAAGAATTGTATTGGACCTGGTCCAAGTTTAGGTGTTATTGGTTATGGTGGTAATGATAAAAGCATGGTGACTGATGTTGGCTGCGCTGGTGATGGTGATGGTGATGGTGATGACGATGGTGATGGTGGTGGTGGTGGTGGTGGTAGTGGTGGTGATAGGAGAGGAGAGGGACTAGCAATAAATATTACCCTTTTTATCATTTAGAATTAGTTGGTGACAAGTGCAAGTGCTCATGTATTACAAAAGTTAGGATTTATTTTTTTAAAAATTTATAATTCATTTAAATAATTGTTATTCAAAAAACTTTAAATAGGTAATCTAATTTTATGTCTTTGTTTAGAATTTATTAATATATTGTAAAGGTATTGTTGTAATTTCAACAAATTAAATGACACCCTTCTCTCATTATAATAGTAGATATATTTATTTTTCTCAAAACCAAATATACTCGGGAGTGTCAAACATTTATATGCAAAAAACCAACTTGGGCATATCCAGCCATGGTTTTAAAACTTGTACAAGACCGAGACATATCACCCGAGTTAACTCGGTATTGGAGCTGAAGGAGATCAACTCACAAAATCACTTTTTTGACCGAGATTTAGGATTTACGTTCAATTTTTTGATTTTTTCAACGCAACGTTTCAAACGTATCGGAAAACTCGTCTGAGATGACTCAGTATCTGACTTGGACAAGACAAGACGAGACGCGAAACCAAGTTTTAAAACCATGTATCCAACATGAGTCTAATTGATTCAATCACTATGTCCCAAATACCGTTGCCCCCACAAGAATTTCAAAATCTACAAGGATTTTTTTAGCTATTGTGAGGGATAATAGTGGTGGCGAATAAAGAAATCCACCAATATAGCCCCCACATAAATAAATAAAAAATTTCATTCTTAGTTGCCCCCACGTAGGCAAAATTCTGACTCGGCCTGTGGTCCGAAGTGAATCCAATTCATACTATCATTGATTGTTGTGTGCCCAAACCATCGCAATTAATTTTCCTTAATTACATATCCTATTTTAGATTCTTGTGCATCTACTTGTCTATAACTTTGTCTTGTCTAATGAATTTCTGACGCCTCCCTCTGACATACGCCCCCATCAAAGAACCATAGATCATTTGCCTCGGGATATGCAGAATCATAAGTCTTTTTCTTGTGTATTTCAAGGCAAGTGATCTATGATTCTATGATGGGGGTGTATGTTAGAGAGGGGCACCAGATTATCACGACTCTTTTGTCTTTCCTAATTTCACCACTTATCCATCTCAACATCATAACATGCAACTATAAAGCTTTTGTATATCTCATTCACGTTTAGCAAAACATTTCATTTTTTATGATCAAATTACTATATATAGGATTAGGACTGACAACAAATGACCGATCTGATTTTTTTTAAATGTACCCGACCTGATCCGAACGAATTAATGAATATGTGAATCGAATCCAATTTGTTTCATTTCATCCCTAATCCAAAACCGATCCGAACACATGTCTTATTTTCAAATTATCAATGTTAAAAAATTTTAAAAATCTATTTTCCAATTACAAATATAGAGGGAAATCAAAAAGACTAAAACGTTTTATCTATATATATTTATATAAAATTAAGAATAAAAAAATAATGTTGAAATATGTTCGGATCAGATTGGAGTAGATCCAAATCTGATCCATCATTATTTCGGATCCAAGATTTCAATCCAAAATTTTGATTTTTCATATTTTTTCGGATCGGATCGAACCGATTCAGACATCGGGTATATTTCGGATCATTGCCAGCCCTATGTAAGATGATACTTCAAAATCTTACCTCGACTTTAGCCATCCAACACTAATCCTATTCCTACGGACGACATCCCCCACAATCTCTCCATTTTTATGTATAATTAATCAATTAATTCTTACACATCATCTCAACTAGTGTGTCATCCCTTTAAATAATGGGTTGAGATTGGTAGACTCGTAAACAAGGACTCATAAAGAAACACACAACCCCTCTCATGTAAATACAAAATCCAACTATCATGATAAAACACATATCTTAAGGATATATCATGTTTACTATGATTGGTACCATCGGGAACACGATCTCGTGTTGTCCTCATCAATGTCGTTGGGTAGCTATTATCTTTCATTATTGGTGATTGGGTGGTCGAATTTCTTTGTCTGCATCTTGAAGTCCTTTTTTTTTTATGAGGTATCCCACTTCCAAATAGCTATAGTTTTGCATTTACGTTTTATGTACTTCTTTCGAATAAAATTGGATCGTCTATCAATGAACATATTAAAGGAAATTTCCTTGAATATTAGTAGTTAATTCATCAATAACTAATACAAGAAAATTACAACCACTCCTTGGTGTGAATACATAACAATTGGAAAGTTCCTCCAACTAATTAGAATCAGTTTGAATCCATTTTCAAGAAAACTGACTTGGTATATTAGAGGAGAATTGATAAGTCCAAATTGGGTCGACAGTTGCTTAATCTATTCCAAAACCAAATTCTTGAAACCATGGTAGGTTTTCTTAATTAATATTTTTTATATATATAAGAATCATGTATGTCCAATCGTAGTAACAAATAACTATTTTTTTTTTTTAAGTCTTGTTTAAAACGCATTTCGTACCTCTATCGATTAAAACAATAAAAAAAAAACGACTTTAAAATAAACATGTTTTAATGATTTAAATACAATTTTCACATTTAAATGTGTGTTTTTACATTTTAAACACGTTATTTAAAATAAAAAAAAATCCATTTTTTTGTTGGTTTATGATTAATTTCTATGACGTTTTGGTTGTTTTTGCTCAAAAGATTCATTGATGGTAGACATTTTTTCACCACAATATATATACTATGAAGTTTTTCTTTGCCATTTTAAACCCGTACTCTGGCTAGATGAAGAATGCAAATGCGAGATCCAATAAATAAACATTTCTTCATCTAAATCTAAACATTTTTGGATTCGAACGGATAAAAATCAAATCCTTGTCCAATTGGGTCTTTATCAATACTGAAATTATTGATCCAATTTGAAGTAGTTTTTTTCAGAACAGATCAAAATTGAATTCTTCTATGATCTGTTCTTTATCTAAATCAAATCTTTGATCCAAACATGAAGTTTTTCGAAATCGGAATGGATCTTAATCAGATCCTTGTATAAATTGTTATATATATATATAATATATATATATTATATATTTAAAATGAAAATAATTGTTTTTATAAATTTTTAATATTTATATATATTTAATGTAATATATATTTATAAGGGTTATTCTAATAATTTTTTATGCATTCTAGGTGCACGATCAACTTTAAGGATATTCTGATCATTTTACCTTATGCCATTTTAAACCCGTACTCTGGCTAATGAAGAATGCCAAATGCGAGATCCAATAAAATAACATTTCTTCATCTAAATCTAACATTTTTGGATTCGAACGGATCAAAATCACATCCTTGTCCAATTGGGTCTTTATCAATACTGAAATTATTGATCCAAATTTGAAGTTTTTTTTCAGAACAGATCAAAATTGAATTCTTCTATGATCTGTTCTTTATCTAAACTCAAATCTTTGATCCAAACATGAAGTTTTTCGAATCAGAATGGATCTTAATCAGATCCTTTTATAAATTTTTATATATAATAAAATATATATATATATATATAGGGTCGGGTTCCTGCCACACACATTGCGACACACATATAGTGATGAGAGAATCATCCTGGCAAAAATCATCAAATTCAAAACTTCTAACCCCATCAAATTGATTTACAAAAATGGACGGTCTATAATTTTCAACAAAAATCGGACGGTCGAGAAGTTTTGGAATGGATGATTTTTTGCCAGGATGATCCCCTCACCATAGAGATCAGCCTCAAAAAAATAGCCCATTCCAAACATTTTTGCCCATATAAGACAAAACGCGTTGTCTATATGGTTGTCATATGGTTGTCGTTTGAACCTATCCATATATAATTTAATATATATATATTATATATATATATATATATATATATATATATAAAATGAAAATATTGTTTTTATAAATTTTTAATATTATATATATTTAATGTAATTATATATTTATAAAGGTATTCTAATAATTTTTATGCATTCTAGGTGCATTATCAACTTTAAGGATATTCTGATAATTTTACCTTAGTATAGTAGATTTCAGAAGCTGTATCAAATAATAATTACCAGATTCTAGTAAACAGCACAGTACTTTTATAAAGTTCTATCAAATAAACTTTTTAGTGTTTCAGCTTCTGACAATAGATTATGACAACAACTTTTACAGTAGAATCTGATAACAGATTCAGGCAGTTGAATCAAACGGGGCTTAAATCTTTATCAAAACTCAATTTCTTGATCTAAATAAAAAGTTTTGGGATGAGAACAAATTTGTTGAATTTAATGAATATTATTTGTAAAAAAATAATATATTTGGTATATTTATTGTACAAATAATTCATGAACTTGTGAACCAGGTTTGGACTAGCTCATGTAACACATAGTCTAGTCGTTTTCACTCAAAATCAGACCAGACCTTACCATTTATTATTTGTGAGTGGTAGGGTCCACCCCATATCTCCCACTTCTCACCGTTACTAGCTTATTAATTATGTCTCCTTTCTTTATTACTAGTAGAATGCACGTGCGATGCACGTGTGTGGAATGAAAAAAGTATGAATTATATATGTGATAGTGGCCCAAATTTATGATGTTTTTATCATGTGCAATTAAAAATAATGATGCAATTAATCTTATTTTAAAACAAATATTATGAAAATAAACTGTAAAAATAATAAAAATCAGATTTTTCTAACCATGTCAACACAAACATATCTACCCTGAATCATTAAAAAAACATAATAGTCAAAGTTTTTAACCATTTAATCATAAATTTAATATGCATTTAACGTAAATAAAATAAAAAAGTCTTTGGGCTATGTTTATCAAGAACATATATTTGAGGCCATAAAATCATATTAAAAAGGAAAAGAAAAATGCCTAATAAACTCATTTGTAAAAAAAAATTAATTTTTAAGACAAATCAAGCAGAAAATCAATATTTTAATTATGATAACACATACTAAATTCTTTTCACCAATTCTTTAAAAAATATGACAGATTTAGTTATAAATGAAAGTTTATCTTAACTCATGAGCCCAAATCAAGAGATAAATATTAAAAAAAAAAAAATTAATTTTCTATATTTCTAAAAGATACTAAGTATTTATGAAAATTACTTTTAAAAGAAAACAACTCTGATTAAGTTTCAAAAGAAAGAATGCACCGAGTTCTAATTTGGATATCTTGATCTCAAATGGATCACAAGGAATTCATGTTTTTTCCCCTTACAAACTTGGTTGGGGCGCGTCTAGTGGTATTGTCTAATAAGAGCTCGCCTGCTTTTAGCTCATAGTTTTATTCTTGCTCTTAGCGGACGTATTCTCATCTTTTGAATAAACCGTTTCACCAATAAAAGGTAGATTGTTTCATTGAGACTTTATTTTTCTATCATAAAAAAAAAATATCATGTGTAAATAATTTATAACTTGGGTGAAAAGTAGATTATGTAAATGATCAAATTACCTTTATTTTCAATTAATTAAAAAAAAATTGATCCCTTTACTTGATTGATTTCTAACATATATACAAAATGATAATAGTCAACAAATCGTTTATGAGAGAGAGTACCTATTTTTAAATCTCTGAGATAAAAGTTTCTATAAGTTTAATTTTTAAATTTATTGAACCTTTTTTAGTTTATCTTCAACCTCTTGGCAAAATCTTTCTACTATCACTATAAAAAAAAATTAATTTTATTTTTTTTAAATTGAAATATTGCTTTTGTCATAATTATTCTTCACTCTTTATTTCTCTATGAAACTAACACGTTTATTACAATTTGTGAACAAACAAATTTACCATAAAAATGACTCTAAATCTAAACTGGGATTTTCTTAGGGGAAAGATAAGTGTTGAATAAAGATGACATCATTTTAAATAAAATAAAAATTCAAAACTTGATATATATATAATATATATATATATATATATATATAATATTATATATATATATATATATATATATATATATAAAGATAGAGATCGAACCTCGTAAAATCTATCGTAAGAAAAATTATAATAGATGATCAATTGGAGAATTACGGAAAAAAAATAAATTATAATGGACTAAACAAGATAATAAGATCATTCAAATTTATTAGCACTAAAATAATTTCAAATAAATAGATATTAAATTTATTATAAAATTAGGAATTCCTCGATTATCCAAATAAATAGGTGCATACCCTTATTCATAGATTTAAGAAATTTCATAGCATTAACATTAGAAAATCTACCATGTATAATACTGCAAAATAAGGTTAGATAAAAAAAAATGATAGTTAAACTAAGCTTTTTCGTTAGTAAAAGCATTGAGGCCCATGTAGAACATGTTGTCCTTAAGGTGCTAATTGCCCCCATTCGATCATAGTCCTCGATGTCATCAAGTTCATGACGATACACCTCCCAAGATACAATATTGATGTCTTCGATAATGGCATAATCAATCATTGAGACAACGAACTCGACCATGTAGAATGTTCTCAAAATTAAAGAAAATATTGAAAAATAAAAAATTGATAAATTTTCTTTGAACCCTTTGATTATCTCTATCTTAATCTTAAGATTCTTAAAAGACCAAAATTAAGAATTTTCCTCTTCTCTCATCTCCCTTTATATATATATATATGGGAAATGTTTAGCACCAAACATTTTGGCAAAATATTTTTCAAAACATGGGTTAGAAGTTTTGGAATGGGATGATTTTTTGTGAGGATGATCTCTACGGTGAGGAGATCTTCATCACCAAAAATCAGCTCATTCTAAAACTTCTAACCCCATAAAAAATGATTTACAAAAAATGGACGGTCCACAATTTTTCAATTTGTAAACATGGGACTAGAAGTTTTGGAATGGGCTGATTTTTGGTGAGGATGATCTCCTCACCATAGAGATCATCCTCACCAAAAATCAGCCCATTCCAAAACTTCTAACCCATATAGGATAAAAATGGTTGGCTAAAATGTTGGCCAAAATGTTTGGTGCTGAACGGGACCCTATATATATAGAGAGAGAGAGAGAGGAAGGAGACCAATTTAAATAAATCCAATGATGATATCTTTTTGAAGAAAAAACTTCAAATAACTAATGAGAGTTAAGAGACCATAAAAGCACTAAATGGTTATGGATGACCATTAAACCACAAAATGATTACATAAAGTAATATCTATGTAATCTCTAATTTAATGAAGATTGTTTATACGTGATGTGTCATCACTAAAAGACAAAATAGAAGGCAAGCAAAAACTTAATTTTCAATTTACTTTTTATATAGGCAGGGGATTATTATTTTTAATTTTTTTGTTTCAAATATTACAAAATAGGAAATGCAAATACTAAACATAGAGAGTGTTACAGGCGTCCAATGCAAACTGTTCCTCATTGTATCATACTCATCCCCAACTCATGGAGTCAAAATCAATCTAAATTAGTGTAGATTATTTATATAGTTCATTAGTATCAACAATGTTACTATGCTCCTTACTTCCTCCAATTAGATACACCAAAATAGTTCTTGATCAATATTATTATTTACAAGTAACTAAATATTTCATATATGTATTAATAATTGAAGCTTCTTCTACTTTGAGGGTTTCAGATTAAATTTATAATTACAGTAATGTTTAATTTGTTTTTATCATTAACTGCACTATTATTGTCTTCTAAGCAATACTTACCAATATTTAATTGCAATATTTGTATTTGTGGGCAAAAATGGTCCATATTCATTTAAGAAACAAAAAACATTTACTTCATATGATGGATGAGTGTGATTCTTCATATAGAGTGGATTTCTCATATTTTGGGAGTTAGAATTGAAAAAGGATTAGTTCTCAAATCACCAAAATGAGCTTTGGGAGCGGCATTCTAGCAGTTGGTGTTGGAATTTAGAGGGTTGAATTTGAAAACCCTTTAACATTCAATGGGTTTAAACCATAGGGTTAAAATCCAATCCTAATTTTATATTCTATGTTTTATGGTTTTTTTTTTTTAATACTTTTGTTTTATGATTTATGCTTTAGTTGTTTGTATTGATTTTGCCTTATGTAATTTTAGTCCCACATCGATTAGGAGAAGATTTGATTTGAAATTCTTAAATAGTTGTACTTCTATTAGCTTTAAAGTTTATAGAACTAGTGGGCGGGCTCAAGCGCGCACACAAAAGCCCAAAAAGAAAACCCAAGGTTCCAATTGAGTTTTTGATTCATCAATTTGAAAATCTTAATGCGTGTGCACATGTACGATATGCGCATACAAAGGGGCCCAAGAGAAAAATTCAAGGTTCCAATTAGGATTTTGATCCACCGGTCTAGAAATCTTAATGCGTGTGTGCACTTATAACGTGCGCCAGGGAGTGCAAAATCTCATATTTATACTTTATGTGGGTGCGTGTGAAGGTTCATTTTTTTAACTTTAATTATCAAGGCCCATTTTATTTAAAATTATAGCCATTTTTAATTCATTTGTATCGGTGTTTGTTATGAACCAATACAAAATGAAGAGGTTTGTGACTGTTTTAAACAATCACTTTCTCTTTTATTTATATGCTTTTGTTTAATTGATTTAACACACAATTTCTCTTATCTCTTGCTTAAAATTTTTTGTTGTTTTATTGCCATCAATATATTATTATTCTTCATTGTGAGAGCACACAATATCGTCGAGTTCGAAGGTATGTTCTAATTAGAGTACCTTCTTGGAAATGTGGGGTGTTGTATCTTAGAGAGCGAATGCTTATAGACTATGGCACCGTAGTATGGGCAAATTTCATTTTAGGACAATGTATTGTGCATGCCTCAACCATTACTTTTAGATAACTTGTTACAGTCAATTTAGAAATCAATAATTATTTCAAACTTATTCTCTCTCTCTCTCTCTCTCTCTCTCTCTCTCTCTCTCTCTTTTCATAAGAAATAAGTATACATTTTATAACAATTTAAAGCGAATTATTAATTACTAATTTCTGTGGAGACAGTCTCTAATTCTGTGCACAGTGAAAAACCTAAAAAATTCAATGACAAGAATTTCAAATTCTAACAGTAGAAAATGTTGTTTTATTTAACAATATTACATTTTGCTTATATCATCACCTAAGAACTAATTTTTTTAGATGATAATGAAGAAGATCAAACCAAAATAAACGAATATTAGAAATGGGAATACTCCAATTACATGTGCCGAAATTATATTCTAAATGAATTAAGTGGTATTCTTTATAAGATTTATTCTTCTGTTAAATCTACCAAGACTTTATGAGAAATTCTTAAAAAGAAATATACTTTAGAAGATGTCGATACAAAGAAATTTGTTATTGGGCATTTGCTAGAGTTTAAAATGGTAGATTCAAAGTTTGTAGTATCACTGTAACACCCCAAATTTTTAATTCGTATCTCGAGGAAAATAAATAGTGGAATTTTAAGAAAATCTTGAAAGTGGGACTTAGGGTAAAACTGTGGGACCTTATTTGATCATTTTTAATAGAATCTGACCTCACCATTAGATTCAAAATGATTGAAAAACATAGTTTAGCCTGTAAGCACGCTCAAATGTGAGTCCAAATATAAAAGTTGCAAAATCCTCGATTACCGGGTCGGACCAGGCTAAAACAGTAACTTTTTGTTGGAGTAATAATTTTTAAAATTCGATCATACCATTGGTTACATAACGAAAAATTATTCAACATAGACTATTTATTTGTCATTTTTGGAGATCAGGAAGTTGAATTATCGCCAAAAACGAAAACGACATCAAGTTTAGGGGTCACGTCAGGCCAAAAATGTAAATTTTTGATGGAGACATAATTTGTAGAAATTGACTATACCATTAGATCCGGAATGAAAAATTAGGCAAAATAGAGTATTCGTTTGTCAGTTTTGGAGACCGAATGACCAAGTTATAGTCGATCAAAACAATAGGCGAAATACCAAATTCGTCCCAAATTTCATTTAAATAATAATTTAATTTTTTTTATTATATAACTCATCTTCCCCAACGCGTCATATGGCCGAGACATGTAAAACGAAAAATTTGATTTTTCCTCCGATTCTTCCACCTCAGATCTCTCACAAACGGCTCGCCGTCGACGATCGACGCAGAAGGGAGAAATGTCCGCAGCTACGTTCTCTACAAAACCCACCCAACCTTTCTTCGTTTCACTTTCTATTTCACCCGATATCGTCAAAAATCAGCCGTATTCGGATACGAAAATTTCGAAACTTTGACCTCGAATTTCGTCCGTTTCGGGGTCAAATCGCTTTCCGACACAGAAGGAAGAAACGTCCGCAGCCTCATTTTCTACATAACCCAACCAAGTTCCTTCCGTTTTCTCGTCTTTTTCACCCCGTATAGTCAAAAATCAGCCGTATTTTTATACGGAGATTTTCGTAACTTCGACCTCGGTTTTCATCGATTTCGGGGTCAAACCACCTTTCGCTGTAGAAGGGAGAAGAGACGAGCACGTCGAGCTCTTCGAAACCACCGGGTCGGTTTCAAAAATCAGCCGCTTCGAAGTTCGGTCCGCCTCGATTTTCGCGCCGATCGCCTCGATTTCCGCGCACACGCTTTGATCCTTTCGCCTAGACATTGTAAGGAACTCTCAATTTCTATTAGTAATCATAGATTGTGAAAATTGCATTTAGGATTTTATTGGAAAAATTTGGATGTATTTCCGAAATATAGAATTCTTTGTTTATTTCAAAATTCACGCCAGAAATTGCATGTTTGATATGTTTAATTGTATTTTTAACAAATTATACGTGGGTAGAGTATTTAACGGGTTATTGCCATAAATTGGGTCTTGTGCACTGCTCGGACCCCGTTTTGATATGAAATTTGTATTTTTTTTTTTCAATATTATTGATAGAAATAAATTCTATAGTTGAAAAATGTGATTTAATATTCAATGAACTCATATTGAGTTGATGAATATCAGAAAATGGATATTTTATGAAGAGATTGAAAACTGTAAAAGTCGAAAAAAGGGAAAAAGGGTATGAAACGGTAAAATGTCAGAGTCACACCCGAGGGGTGATGTCTGCATTTTACGTTGTTGTGTTGTATGCAGGTTGGTGAACGGATATCCAGGGATAATGTTACTGGTTGCATGTTTATTTACTTTCTGTTAGCGCGAGGCGCTCTGTTATGTTATTTATTTTAGGCCGGGTGGCCACACTTGCATGGTAGGAAACTGGATATCTATTCTCAACCTTGTATTGTTAATTTCTCTTTTGTTTTCAAATGAAAATAATATATATATGTAGCTATTTTGTGAGCTGTTAAAGAGTTTGTGAATGCCTGAAGGGATAGTGCGTCATATCATCCGGAGTGGTGTACTATCCTGGGATGTACGGTAGGGACCACCAAACTCATACGTGGTATGGGACGCGTATGAGAGTGGAGTCACAACTGGAATCCGGGTTTATTCCTCTCTATCTTTACCAGTGAACTTGTAATGTAAAGGTGGTCGTATACGAATGGTTTGTATCTTTGGGAATCACATGTACGCCTGATAGGCATAGACGAAGATGATTAGTCAGTGATCACTAACAATCTATAGTAGTCGAACGTTCTGACACATCGAAAAGAGACCCATTGCTTACGGTCACGTCAAACGGCCAGCCTGAGCCGGATAAATGGTCAACCAAACGTGGTAAGGGCAGCGACCGACCACAAAATCAGGAACTAAAAGCCAGAAAGGAATTGTAACATCATGTCCCGACTGGGAGCGATCCAGTCGTGAATCCCAACTCTCTAATTCCAATACTCCACCATCGTGTATTATGTATCTGTTGCTTATTTTGATATATAAAATGAAATGCATGTTTATTGTTTCCATTTGATCAATTAGATTTGTATAAAAAGAGAATGTTATAGTGAGTACTGCTGATCGATGTAATGTGAGTTTTAAAATGTTTAGTTGCTCATCCCTGGTATATGTACCAGTTAATCGTAGTTTTCTTCTGTAAAATTTTGTTTATTTTAAAATGATTCAGTATGTTTATTCGTTCATGTTAGGAGAGGTTATTGGCAGAAATTGTTGCTTCCTTACTGGGTAACCATTGTTACTCACCCTTTCCTTCTCCATTTTTTTAGTTTCAGATCTGAAGCTTGGCGAAACAAGTGTAGAACAAGAGCGAGGATCATCTGGTTGGTCAGATAGACAACCAGAGTCCGTCACCTGGTAAGTATTAGGGCTATACCCCCTAGTGGTGTCAGTTTCTCCAGGTAGTGTTATGAATTCTGTCTTGAGTGTTAGGAATTATGTTAGAGTGAGGAATTTTGTATAATCCTGTATATAATTTTTCTTCTTCCGCACTCTGATCTATCGGACATTATTAGACGTATATAGGCTTCCGCTAGTAGTATATTTTGTTTGTTATATGCAGGATTGTATGTCGTTTATCAGGTGCAGGTTGAATCGCCTTGGAATGCTAACATAAACAGAGGAGACCATGCCGAAATTTCGAGGTGCCACCTCGTACCTTGAAATCTGACATGGGGATTTGTGTTAGCGTTCGGCGGGGCGCCACAATCACAATCTGAAGAGCTCCAAATCCTTATTCATGAGATTCATGCTGAAGACATGAGTATAAGTGAAGGATTCCAAGTTGGATCGATAAGTGAAAAATTACCACTATCGTAAAGAGACTTCAAAAATAATTCAAAACATAAAAGAAAGAAAATGAGACTCAAGGATCTAGTGATAAGACTTAGAATTGGGGAGAATAACCGAAAGAATGAGATAAATTCTATGATTTATAAAGTGAATGTAGTAGAAGAACTTTTCAAATTTACTAGAATGTTCAATACCAGATTCTAGAAAAAAAATGTAAAAAAGAATTTGCATAATCCCAAAGCCAATATCTAAAAGATCAAGGAAAATTGTTATTTTTGCAATAAACCGATGCACCATGCCAATGACTGTAGCAAAAGAAAAAACCAGCAACATCATAAAAAATAAGAACAAGTCAATGTGACTAAAGCTTAGAACTTATCAACAGTTGTTTCAAAAGTGAATCTGGTGAGAAATACTAATGATTGTTGGTTAGATACGAGAGCCACCAAACACATATGCTCTGAGAAAGGCATATCTTCCTCCTACAACAATATTGGATATGAAAATTTATTCATGAGAAATTCATCCACATCTGCTGTGATCGAAAAAATGATAAGTGAATTTGAATTTCACAACTTGCAAAGTTTTAACTATGAATGAAGTGCTTCACGTTCTAAACATTCGAAGAAATTTGACTTCGAGTCCTCTTATAGTTTTAAATTGGTATTTGAGTCTGACAAATGCATAATCACAAATAGTGGAATGCTATCTATGTAATAGGGTTTTTTAACTCAATGTAATTTCTAATTTTTTTTAAAAATAATACTTCTTTTGCTTATGTTTTTAGTGTTTTAATATTTGACATGTTAGATTAGGTCATGCTAATAATAGATCAATTATTAAATTAATGAATAGTGGTATGAATCATAAAATGCATATTGATACATTTAAAAAATGTGAAATTTGTATTGAATTAAAATTTACTAAATTTTTTTTTTTAAATGTTGAAAGATTTATAAAATCTTTAGAATTCATACATTCTGATTTGTGTGATCTCAAATATGTTCAATCTAGAGGCGTTAAAATATATTTCATAACTTTTATTAACGATTGCACTAGATTTTATATGATTTATCTTTTAAGTAGTAAAGATGAAGCATTAGAAATGTTTAAAATTTATAAATCTGAAGTTGAAAATCGACTTGAAAAGAAAATTAAAATTTTAAAATCTGATTGAGGAGGATAATATGAATCTAATCCTTTAATTTTATTTTGTCAAGAAAATAAAATTATATACTAAACAACTGCTTCCATTCTTTCCGACAAAACAGTATAGTAGAAAGAAAAAAATAAAACTTTGAAAGACATGGTTAACTCTTTACTTGTTAACCATGTCTTTTTGATATCTTATTATATTTTAAATAAAATTTCATTAAAGAATTTTGAAAATTCACTTTATGAACTTTCAAAATGTAGAATACCTACTTTTAAATACATGAAAGTGTAGGGGTGTTTAGCCAAAGTGGTTCTCTTATTGTCTAAAAGAATCAAATTAAGTCTTAAAATTAAAGATCACATTTTTATTAGGTATGCTATTAATAGTAGTGCGTATAGATTTCTTGTGTATAAATCTAATGTAAATGATATTAATTTTAGTATTATAATTGAATCAAAAGATATTGAATTTTTTGAGGATATGTATCCTTGTAAGGAAAAAATTGAAAAATCTTTAAAGAGATTTCACAATGATATATCTAATAATAACCAAAAGAACAAGAATCTTGTAACACCCCAAATTTTTAATTCGTATCTCGAGGAAAAATAAATAGTGGAATTTTAAGAAAATCTTGAAAGTGGGACTTAGGGTAAAACTGTAGGACCTTATTCTGATCATTTTTAATGGAATCTGACCTCACCATTAGATTCAAAATGATCGAAAAACATAGTTTAGCCTGTAAGCACGCTCAAATGCGAGTCCGAATATAAAAGTTGCAAAATCCTCGATTACCGGGTCGGACTAGGCTAAAACAGTGACTTTTTGTTAGAGCAATAATTTTTAAGATTCGATCATACCATTGGGTTCATAACGAAAAATTATTCAACATGGACTATTTATTTGTCATTTTTAGAGATCAGGAAGTCGAATTATCGTCAAAAACGAAAACGACATCTAGTTTAGGGGTCACCTCAGGCCAAAAATGTAAATTTCTGTTAGAGACATAATTTGTAGAAATTGACTATACCATTAAATCCAAAACGAAAAATTAGGTGAAATAGAGTATTCATTTGTCAGTTTTGGAGTCCGGATGATCAAGTTATCACCGATCGAAACAATTGACAAAATACCGAATTCGTCCCACATTTTATTTAAATAATATTTTTAATTTTTTTTTATATATGTCACTTCCCCAACGCATCTATACGGCCGAGACATATAAAAAATAATTTTTTTTTTTCTCTTCGATCTTCCACCTCAGATCTCTCACAAACGGTTCGCCGTCGACGATCGACGCAGAAGGGAGAAATGTCCGCAGCTACGTTCTCTACAAAACCCACCCAACCTTTCTTTGTTTCACTTTCTATTTCACCCGATATCGTCAAAAATCAGCCGTATTTGGATACGAAAATTTTGAAACTTTGACCTCGAATTTCGTCCGTTTCGGGGTCAAACCGTCTTCCGACGCAGAAGGGAGAAACGTCCGCAGCCTCATTCTCTACACAACCCAATCAAATTCCTTCCGTTTTCTCGTCTTTTTCACCCCGTATAGTCAAAAATCAGCCGTATTTTTATACGGAGATTTTCGTAACTTCGACCTTGGTTTTCATCGATTTCGGGGTCAAACCGTCTTTCGCCGTAGAAGGGAGAAGAGACGAGCACATCGAGATCTTCAAAATCACCGTGCCGGTTTCGAAAATCAGCCGCTTCGAAGTTCGGTCCGTCTCGATTTTCGCGCACACGCTTCAATCATCTCGCCTAGAGATTGTAAGGAACTCTCAATTTCTATTAGTAATCGTAGATTGTGAAAATTACATTTAGGATTTTATTAAAAATTTGTGGTGAGTTTCCAAAACATAGAATTCTTATGTTATTTAAAAATTCACGCCAGAAATTGCATGTTTGATATGTTTAATTGTATTTTTAACAAATTATAAGTGGGTAGGATATTTTATCGGGTTATTTCTGCCAGTTGGGTCCTGTGCAACGCTCGGACCCTGTTTTAATATAAGTTTTGTGTTTTTTTTGAGATTTTTGATAGAAATGAATTTCATAGTTAGAAAAACGATTTACTATTCAATTAACTCATGTTGAGTTGATGAATATCAGAAAATGGATGTTTTATTGAAGAGATTGAAAATTATAAAAATCGGAAAAAGGGAAAAAGGGTATGAAACGGTAAAATGTCAGAGTCACACCCGAGGGGTGATGTATGCATTTTACGTTGTTGTGCTGTGTGTAGGTTGGTGAACAGATATCCAGGGATAATATTATTGGTTGCATGTTTATTTCCTTTCTGTTAGCGCGAGGCGCTGTTTACGTTTTCGTTATGTTATTTATTTTAGGCCAGGTGGCCACACTTGCATGGTAGGAAACTGGATATCTATTCTCAACCTTGTATTGTTAATTTCTCTTCTATTTTCAAATGAAAATAATATATATATGTACCTATTTTGTGAGCTGTTAAAGAGTTTGTGAATGCCTGAAGGGATAGTGCGTCATATCATCCGGAGTGGTGTACTATCCTGGGATGTACGGTAGGGACCACCAAGCTCATACGTGGTATGGGATGCGTATGAGAGTGGAGTCACAACTGGAATCCGGGTTTATTCCTCTCTATCTTTACCAGTGAACTTGTAATGTAAAGATGGTCGTATACGAATGGTTTGTATATTTGGGAATCACATGTACGCCTGATAGGCATAGACGAAGATGATTGGTCAGTGATCACTAACAATCTATAGTAGTCGAACGTTCTGACACATCGAAAAGAGACCCATTGCTTACGGTCACGTCAAACGGCCAGCCTGAGCCGGATAAATGGTCAACCAAACGTGGTAAGGGCAGCGACCGGCCACAAAATCAGGAACTAAAAGCTAGAGAGAAATTGTAACATCATGTCCCGACTGGGAGGGATCCAGTCGTGAATCCCAACACTCTAATTCCAATACTCCACCATTGTGTATTATGTATCTGCTGTTTTACTTTGATATATAAAATGAAATACATGTTTAATGTTTCCATTTGATCAATTAGATTTGTACATAAAGAAAATGGTATAGTGAGTACTGTTGATTGATGTAATGTCAGTTTTAAAATGTTTAGTTGCTCATCCCTAGCTATATGTACCAGTTAATCGTAGTTTATTATGTAAAACTTTGATTATTTTAAAATGATTCAGTATGCTTATTCGTTCATGCTAGGAGGGGTTATTGGCATAAATTGTTTGTTTCCCTACTGGGTAACCATTGTTACTCACCCTATCCTTCTCTATTTTTTAGTTTCAGATTCAGAGCTTGGCGAGGCAAGTATAGAGTACGAATGAGGATCATCTGGTTGGTCAGATAGACAACCAGAGTTCGTCAACTAGTAAGTACTAGGGTTATACCCCCTAGTGGTGTCAATTCCCCAGGTAGTTTTATGGATTCTGTCTTGAGTGTTAGGATTTCTGTTAGAGTGAGAAATTTTGTATAATCCTGTATTCTGGTTATTCTTCCGTACTCTGATCTTTCGTACGTTATTAGACGTATATAAGCTTCCGCTAGTATTATATTTTGTATATGTATGCATGATTGTATGTCGTTTATCAGGTACAGGTTGAACGCCTTGGAATGCTAACATAAACAGAGGAGACCATGCCGAAATTTCGAGGTGCCACTTAGTACCTCGAGATCTGACATGGGGATTTGTGTTAGCGTTCGGCGGGGCGCCACAAATCTGATATAGTACCTATGAGAAACAAGAGAACTAAAATAATAACATCTTTTGGACCTGATTTTATTCGTTTTCTCTTAAAGGAGAATCTCAAATTTTTAAAGATGCAGTTTCGACACCTAAGACCGCATTTTGTAAAAAAAATTATAAATAGTCAAATAAATTCAATTATAAGTAATAACACTTGAGAGTTAGTCAATCTACCTTCTCATAATAAAATAATTGATACTAAATGGATTTTCAAAGAAAATTAAAATCCAATGAAAGTATAGATAAATATAAGGCCAAATTAGTGGCTAAAGGGTACAAACAAAAAATAAGGCATTGATTTTTTTTACACTTATTCCCCTGTTATTATAATCACTTTTGTTAAATTTCTTATTGTTATAGCTTCCATATATAATTTATAAATTCATCAAATGGATGTAAAAACTACTTTTTTAAATGGAGAACTTGATGAAGAAATATATATGGACTAACCAAAAAAATTTGTAATTAAATGACATGAAAATTAATTTTTGTAGTTTAATTAAATGCTTGTATGATTTTAAGCAAAGCTCCAAAATAGTGGCATAAAAAATTGGATAATATAATGATATCAAATGGATTTAGAATCAATGAAGCTGATAAGTGTATTTATTATAAAACTATAGTTGATTCTTATATGATTATTTGTTTATATGAAGATGACATACTTATTTTTAGATCTAATATAAATGTTATGAATCAAACTAAAAAAATTGTTATCAAGAAATTTTGACATGAAAGACTTAGGTCTTGCCGATGTAATTCTTGTAATAAATTTTTTTAAAAATGTTAATGGATTTGATTTATCTCAATTTCATTATATTGAAAATATTTTAAAACATTTTAATCAGTTTGATTGTATTCCTATAAAAAAAATATTTTGATCCAAATTGTAAACTGATGAAAAATGTTGGCAAAGGTATTTCTCAATTTCCTATAAAAATTGTAATAAATTTTTTTTAAAATGTTAATGTATTTGATTTATCTCAATTTCATTATATTGAAAATATTTTAAAACATTTTAATTAGTTTGATTGTATTCCTATAAAAAAATATTTTGATCCAAACTGTAAACTGATGAAAAATGAAAGACTTAGGTCTTGCCGATGTAATTCTTGTAATAAATTTTTTTAAAATGTTAATGAATTTGATTTATCTCAATTTCATTATATTGAAAATATTTTAAAACATTTTAATCAGTTTGATTGTATTCCTATAAAAAAATATTTTAATCCAAATTGTAAACTGATGAAAAATGTTGTCAAAGGTATTTCTCAATTAAAATATCATTAATTTATTGGTTGTTTAATGTATATTATGAATTGTACAAGGTCGACTATTGTGTATTTAATAAATAAATTAAATATATACACTAACAACCCAAGACATAATCACTAGGAAGTTTTAGTAAGAATCATGAGATACTTAAGGTATACCATGAGTTATAGGCTGAATTATAATAGGTATTGTGGCGCCCTGCCAAACGCTAACACAAATCCCAATGCCAAACCTCAAGGTACTAGGTGGCACCTCGAAATTTCGGCATGGTCTCCTCTGTTTATGTTAGCGTTTCACGGAACTCAAACCTGATAAATCAATTTATAACAAAACCTGTATATAAAGCTGTAAATACAGGAAATGAACAGTGGAAGACTAAGTACATCTAACATGTAAGTAGATCAGAGTGCGAAAGATTTAACGATATACATGATTACAAAAATTTAACCTCACTCTAACACAACCCTAACACTCAACTTCAAATATATATATACACCTGGACGAAACTGGCTACACAAAAGGATATAGCCCTAGTACTCATCGTGCAACAAATTCTGGTCGTCGCTCTGACCAACCGGTACTCCTCACTTACCGATTATACGCCTGTCTCGGTAACTGCAAGTGCTGAAATTAAAAAAAAATAAGAAGGAAAGGGTGAGTAACAATGGTTACTTAGTAAGTCCACAACCAATTCCTACTAATAACCCTTTCTAAGCATGATCGAATAAAGCATACTGAACATTTTAATACATGCAAGGTTTTACAAGATAAAATATGATCAATTGGTACATATAGCCAGGGATAAACAACTAAACAGTTTAAAAATTACACATGGCATCAATCATCCATACTTATTTTACATTTTCCATTTTATGCAAATAATGTTGACAACATTGAAATAATAGACATGCTTCTCAGTTTATAATTCAAAATATAACAACAGATACATAATACAAATGGTGGAGTATTGGAATTAAAGAGTTGGGATTCACGATTGGATCGCTCCCAGTCAGTACATGATATTCCTCAATAACATCGTAGTTCCTGATTTTGTGGCTGGTTGCTGTTTACCACGCTAGCAGGACCATTTATCCGGCTCAGGCTGGCCGTTTGACGTGACCGTAAGCAATGAGTCTCTTTTCGATGTGTCAGAACGTTTGACTACTACTAATTTTCAGTGATCACTGACTAATCATCTTCGTCTATGCCTATCAGGCGTGCATGTAATTCCTAAATGACACTTCACTCGTATACGACCACCTTTACAATACACGTTCACTGGTAAATATAAGAAAGGAATGGACCCGGATTCCAGTTGTGACTCCACTCTCATACACGTCTCATACCACATATGAGCTTGGTGGTCCCTATCGTACATCCCAGGATAGTGCACCCCTCCGGATGATGTGACGCACTATCCCTTCAGGCATTCACAAATCCTTTAACAGCTCACAAAATAACTATATATATATATATAGTTTTTCATTTAAAACAAAAGAGAAATTAACAGAATAGGGTTGAGAATGGATATTCAGTTCCTACCATGCAACTGTGGCCAACCGGCCTAAAAATAAATAACAGTACTCAGCGCACGCGCTAACATAATCGTAAATAAACATGCAACCCTTTCATTAATAACCTGGATATCCTTTCACCAACCTACAAACAACATACAATGTAAAAGGCAGACATCACCCCTCGGGTGTGATTCTGACAATTTACCGTTTCATCCCTTTCCCATTCTTTCAACATTATCATTTTTCATCTTTTCAAATCAAACCATTTATTTTCAATTTTTCAAAGTCACTTTTGGTCTTTTCATCGAAAACCATCAAAGTTTATTAAAAAATAAAGTCCCGGCGATGCCCGGTATCTAAGCTGGCCAAAATGATAAAAGCTGGTGAAAATTTGACTAAGTGTCGGAAACTCAATTTTTCAAAGTACTTGAAATTGAAAACGGGTTTTTCGAAATGAAAGTCTCGATCACGAGATTCGCAACCATATAGTTTTTGTAATCTAATTCAAAGTAATGCGAAAGTTATTACATTTTGAAAATCTACCAAAAATGTCTAAATTTACGTTTTGTTCTTGAAACCAAAATTCAGATTTTGATCCTTTAAGATTTGGATTTTGAAACCATTCCCATTGTTCCGAAATGGGGGGTAAAACCATAATTTCATTAAAGAACTTAAAGTAAATGGAAAGTAAAAATTAAAGAGGGAAAGTAAAAATTAAAGAGGACATTTACTTAAATATTTTTAATGAACTCAGTCAAAACTCAGTTCTGAAGAGAACTGTTTCTGTCGGTGGTTGTCGGCGGTAGAATCAGGATGCTGTCGGTGGAACCGACAGATTGGTCATCGGCAGATGCTGGTGGGACCGATGGTCCTACCAACAGCATAAAATTTTCTTACGATTTCGTCGGTGACAGAAGCTTCATTCTGTCGGTGGGACCGACAGAATGCCTTCAGCAGGTGCCGGTGGCACTGACCCTTCCCGCCGACAGACTGAACCTACTCGTGATTTTTGGGTTTTTCGATCCCTTCTTCGGATCTTTGTTCCGTTCTTCAAACCCTTCAGCCCTCCCACGAATTCAACACTTAAAACTTAGATAAAACACATCAAATCCTTATTTGTAGCATGAATTTTGATTCAAACAAAGATTTCTATGATTTAAAACAAACAATACATTTTTAACAAAATCCCTAAATGCAAATTTCAGAAATCTAAAGTTACCAATAAGAATTGGAAGTTCCTTACTTGGTTTGTGGACGTCGAACGTGATAAACTCGTACAAGGATCCAAATTGGTGGTGAAAGAGTTGTTGTGGAGTTGAGTTTGATGCCGAGTAAGCGAGGGTTTGCAATCTCCTCCACTTCTATCCTAGAAGACGAGCCTCTACTAACAAAGTGAAGCTCCGAGTGTGATGATACCCTAACTTGCTTGCTGATTTTTTTATGAAGGGTGAGGAAACGGACGTGAATAGGTTAACAAAGATGGTGAGGTTGTAGCTCTCGTCGTAGCCGACAACTTTGTCTTCTTCGTCGGGGTTCAACGGTCATTCGTTCTCAACGGATGTTGAGGAGAAGATAGGAGAAAATCCTAGGTTGAGAAAATCTGAGTTTTGGGTGCTTTGGAGAAGAAAGAGAAATGAAATGAAATAAAAGAAAATCAGATTTTCTTTTATAACAAAGTTGATGGCATACTTGTAATTTTTCCTAATTTCTAGTTTCGATCGTAACTTAACTATTCAGACTCAGAAAATGACAAACAAATATACCATTTTGAATAATTTTTTGTTACGGACTTAACGGTGTCATCAAATCTTTTCGATTCTCGCTCTAAGAAAATTCCACTATTTTGGATCCCACTTAATGCGAGATTCGAGGATTTTATAACTTTTTCATCTGAACTCGAATTCGAACTTCCTTACAAGCTAATGTATATATTCCGATCCTTTTGAATCTAATGGCGAAGTCGATTTTCCTTGAAATTAATCATAACAATATTCGAGTATTTTTCTCTAAGTCCCTCCTTTGATATTTTTCTCCAAATCTCACCATTCAATTTCCTCGAGATATGAGTTGAAAATCCGGGGTGTTACATGTATCCTGTCATATTGAAAGGATACAATGATGCCAATTGAATATCAGACTCAAAAGAGTCGAAATCAATTAGTGGCTATATTTTCACACTTAGAGGTGCAGTAATCTCATGAAAATTCACTAAGCAAACATGCATAGCTCGTTCTATCATGAAATTTGAATTTATTGTCATGGACAAGACTAGTAAAGAAGTTGAGTGGCTTAGAAATTTTCTTGTTAACATTCCTATTTGGTCTAACCTAGTATCTACTATATCTATTTACTGTGACAACCAAGCTGCTATTGCAAGGGCCAAAAATAATGTATATAATAGTAAGTCAAGCATATTAAATGGAGAAATAACTCCGTAAAACAAGTACTCTCTATAAGATTATTTCTATTGACTTTGTAAAATCTAAGAAAAATTTGACAGATCTTCTTACAAAAGGATTATCTAAGGAGTTAGTTACATCGACTTCGAGGGGAATAGGCTTAAAGCCTATTAATTAAAAATTACTTCAATGAAAATTCAACTAAATTAATTGGAGATCCCAAAACCTAAGTTCAATGGGAAAACTAGTTAGATGTGATTTAAAATAATGCAATAATGAAACATATTGTTCCTAGTCCAATCCTATGAAATATTCAGTGTTTCTTGTAAAAAAGAAATATTAAAGTATAATTTCTTAATGTTGTTTCTATTTATAAAAGTGAAGTATAGCAGGGTACTTCTCATAGGCACACCTAAATGAGTGTAGAATTGGACCGATTCTATGATACTTAAGGCTAAGCTCTCTAAAGTACTCATGATACTAGGTTTTGTTTATGGTCAAAATGAACACCATCGATAGAATTTGATAGTTGATTGATTAACTTGTGTGTATAGTATATTATTTTGGTTTACACTAAAAGTTAGTAGTTCAAGGCTTAAAATGCACTGATTGACTAATAAATCCGATAGACTTATACTAAGTAAGGTTCAAGTCTAAAATACACCTATATTAAAACATAGTTGGTAAAAAAGTGCTCTCTATATTTTTATAGATATATATTTTGTGTTTTCTGTATTCATGTGGGGATTGTTTAGATGGTTGAATTTAAAAATCCTTTAATATTCAATGGGTTTAAACCATAGGGTAAAATCCCAATCCCAATTTTATGTTTTATGCTTTAGTTGTTTGTATTGATTTTGCCTTGTGTAATTTTAGTTCCATATCGACTAGGAGAATAGTTTATTTGTAATTTTTAAATAATTGTACTTTTATTAGCTTTAAAGTTGATAGAAGTAGTAGGCAGGCTCACGCGCTCACACAGGAGTCCAAGAAGAAAATCTAAGGTTCTAATTGGGATTTGGATCCATCGGTCCAAAAACTTTAATACGCACATGTACGATATGGCAAGGGGGGTGCAAAATCTCGGATTTATACCTCGCGTGAAGGTCCATTTTGTTTTGATTATCAAGGCCCATTTTATTTAAAATTCTAGCAGTTTTTAATTTGTTTGTATTGGTGTCTGTGTTGAACTAGTACAAAACAAAGAGAATTGTGACTATTCTAAATAGTCACTTCCTGTTTTATTTATATGCTTCTATTTAATCGATTTAACACATAATTTCTCTTGTCTCTTACTTAAAAATTTTTGTTGTTTTATCACCATCAGTATACTATTATTCTTCATTATGAGAGCACACAATATCGTCGAGTTCGAAGTTACGTTCCAATTAGAGTATCCTTTTGAAAACGTGGGTTGTTGTATTCTGGATAGTGAATTTTTACAAATCGTGGTGGCGTAGCAGAGGGGATTTCATTTTAAAACAGTGCTTTATACATACCTCAACCATTACCTTTAGGTAACGTATTTCTATTACACTCAATTCAGAAATCAAGAATTATTTCAAACTTCTTCTATCTTTTTCCATAAGAAATCAATACGTATTTTATAACAGTTGGTTCCCGCCAAAATCCCCATAAGTCATTACTTGAAATTACTATTGAGAAAAAGGGAAAAAACAAGTTTTGAAAGAACTCACGACCAAAAGTTTTTTATGCCACAAACTTCTTGTGATAATACACTCTCGGATCCTCACGAGCTCCATATGGTGTTGTTTTGAGGCTCTTGTTATCGTGGTCCATTTGCACCATATGGCATAAAATATAACTTATGGCATTTCTTTGTTTATCTACATTGAGCGGTGTAACCTATTATTAAGAATATAGGTGCAATTGAAACCAAGAAATCGAATCCCAAAAAAAAAAAAAAAAACAAGATGTAATCATACCAAAAAAAAAAAAAACATCCCTCAAGATTGATGTACGTGCATGGATCACACCAATTCTACTATGAAGAGAAAACTCGTAGTTACATATTACACCCTGTCACTAAAAAAATGAGAAATATAAATACCCTAGGAAATCTAACTAGGGTTTTACATAATATTAGTGAAATTACAAAATACCCTCAGGAAAATTGTTGTGGTTTGTGGAGTTCAAATCCTCCACAAACCACAACAATTGCTTTTGATGGAGGATTTGAACTAGATGGTATTCTCAATACTTCATTTCTTGGTTAGGTTTAGAAATTAGAGGGACTGTTTCAAATTCCTTTGTGACGGAGGATACGTACCTTGTCCACCTTTTCCTTTCACCCTTCATTATATATGATTCCATGTCCTTTAATTTCCATATAAGGTCATCTTGTTTGTTGTTTTCCTTAAGGAAATTGAATCTTCATAAATGGAGTGGTTGTTTCCAAACTACATTAATAACAAATGACGAGCCCTCGCCATTAAAATCATGCACATACATTGATAAATATTTCTTTCCTCTTCTCCTTAGATATAATAGACTCACGACGTTTTTTTTATGATAGTTGCAATGAGAGAGTGAAGTCAATTTTTTACTCCTAATTCAAGAAAAACACTATTTCAATCATCATCTTCATCAAAGCCTTATTTGAAACATTTGATGTTGATTAAAATAATCATATTTCTTATTCAATTTTATCAAACGACATGTCTTACATTAGTGGTTGTGGCTTTTATTACCTCAATTCACATTCTTTTGGGTGCTCTTCTTTTAGAACCTTGAATTCACACATATATACCCTTTAACTGAAGTTGTATTCAGCATTCATTGTACATGATCAAACAATCTCAATCGAATTTCTCTTAGTTTACCACTGATTGGGGCTACTACACATGTCTCAATCTAGATAACAAATAAGATTTTCTTTCATAATTGTAGACCCTTAATTTCTCCACTCCCAATTCATTAGAAACAGTATATTGATCATCTTCATCAAAACCTTATCTAAAACAATTGTGATTGACTAAATGAATCCTACTCTATTCAATTCTCTCGAAAGACATGTCTTATATTTTTGGTCAACCCGCTCTAACTCGATTCCATTTTCCATTTTCACCGCATAAAGAAGGATGACAATATGCAATATATCTTTCACAATTGGAGGCCAACCTTGAGAGTGCAATGTGGATCAGCTACGATAGGATCTCTTGGATCAAGTGTAATCCCATAGCCCGATGAGAGTGATATGCACAGCAAATGCCAACTTGCCAAGTATGTTCATATGATTTGCTCCCGTCACCTCAATCCATGTTCTTTTGTGTTCTCTTGCTCTTTTAGAACCTCAAACTTAGACATTCCTTTTTAACTGGGTTTATAGTTGGCATTTGTAGTACATGTCCAAACCATTTCAATCGAATCTCTTAGTTTATCATCTATTGGGGTTACTGCATTTTCACAATTCATTCCTAACACTACAAAAACGTTGTGAAATAGGAACAAACATTTAAAACGACATTAAGCCGTTTCTATTTAAAAACAGCATTAACCCGTTTTACCTTTTAAAATCGTTTTAATCGTATTTTAAAATTCCAAATTTCCGTCTGATTCTTTTGGAACGAACCGAATCGACCTCATCTCTTTCACTCAGCCTCTCCGTCGATCTCATCTCTCTCCAATCGACCTCTCTCTGTCTCTCTATCTCTCTCTCTGTCTCAGATTCTTTCGATCTACCCTTTGATCTCTCTTTATCTCCCTCAACAGATCTTAGATCCCCCTCTATTGATCGATTGATCGATCTCTCTCGATCTACCTCTCTCGATAGATTTCATCTCCCCCTCTATTTGATCTTTCTACTTGTCTTTGATATCTCGAAGTGATCTCTCATCTCTCAATCACGTTAGTCACAAGGGCACAGTTACTTGCTGCATCAGCTCACGCGATAAGCCGGCAATCATCGCAACTTCGGACTAGGTACTCTCTCTAATTCTCTTTTCTTTATATAAATTGTATTAGGATTTTTTTATCTAATATCTTCAGATTTGGATTGAAGATTTAGGTTTTTTATCCCATATTTTCATCATAATTTCAACATCTTTCAACTTTAGAGATCCATGGATTTCATATAATGATGATTTTCCATATTAACCCTATTAGGATGTATGAATTTTTCTTCCAAGTATCAAAATAGCAAATTTTTGGATTTCATATAATATGCATAGATTTTTTTCAGTTAGTTTAGCATTTTTCATTTTTGATTTATCTGCTAATTTATCTGTTGGTGGCTACTGTTATTGGAAAAAAATTGGTAAATAGAATTTTATTTGAAGAAAATGACAAAATTTTGATAGTTTAAAAAAATATTTGCTAAAAATTAGATTAGATTTAGGGCTATGTGATTTTTCTACTTAGTCTTTATGGTGTTCGTTTCCTGCTTTGATGGTTTTTTTTTTTGGGTTACAACTGTATGGTTAATTACTTACCTATTATGGTAAATGAATATCAGAAAGTAAAACAAAATGAGACTTTTGAGATTAGGTTTGTAAGAATACACCAAACTGTTGTGCTTATCCCTCCATTCTGTTTTTGTAAATTTGAGGTTGTCTCATTAATTGTTTATCAGTTCTTTAACTGAAACTCATAAATGATTTGATAACTTGATTAATCTCTTTGATCTTATTATTCCAACTGACTTCCTAATTTTGCTCAAGGGTCCTTGTTTGAAGTTTCTTGACCAATGCCCAATTTTATTTCTAAAATGAGTGTTTTGGGGATAGCATTTCTAATCTAACTATTCCATTTTTGGCACATTTCAGGTGGGGCTTCTTAGGGCCTATGTCATAAAGACGCTATACTTTGGAAGGTATTTTGGATTGTTGTTAGTTTTTGTTTCAAGTAATTATATTGGTTCTGCTTCATTTCCACATACTTGTCAATTTTTGTTTCTCTAAGCTTACGCACCAATGTTTAGTGTAATTTTTTTTTTATGGATATTTCTATGGAAATAAACTATACAGCTTGTGCTCTGTTTCAAAAATCTTTCTCATAAAGATATGTGGATACAACTTCATAGCAAGGTGTCTGAACCCATGATTTTAAGTGACTACATGCTAAACTAAACATTTTGTGTGTGTGTGTGTGTGTGTGTGTGTGTGTGTGTTTTGGATAAGTAATATTGCTTAAGTTGTGGGAGTTTTGTTATGTTGGTTCGTATTTTATTGACAGAATACTGTACACTAGGACCGAGAAAGGCATACTCCTAAACTAATGTGTAGATTGGAAGAGGGTATGGAGAAAATAGCTAAATAAAAGTATTTAAATTGCTTATTTATTTTACAATCAATATAAAAGTATTTAAAATAAAAATTATAGCATTCCTCCACTTGTTTTGAGTTCAAATATTAATCATCATTACAATTGGGTCAACACTTTGTACTCAAGATCAAGTTCTTGAATTCGTTGAGAGTTGTTACTTATGTTAAACAGATCAAGGGTTGTTGGGGTCAACACTTTGTACTCAAGATCAACACTTTTTATGTATAAGTTAATGTGATAGAGAACCTCGATGTTTTTCATTTGGGTTTATTTTGACCGCGGGTAATAGGTGCATAGTAAACAAAAAAAAAAAAAAAAATCTTTTTTAAAGTTTAGATATCGGTTTGTAACCGATGCCTAAAGTCTCGGATTTAGGACATCACTCTTATAGACATCGGATTTTAAAATCGATGTCTAAGATTTTTTTTAATATATAAATACAGATTTGGAACGGTTTTAAGTCGTTCCAAAATCTGAGTTTTGGAACGGTTTGTAACCGTTCCAAATCATGAGATCTATATCGCAGCCGTTTAAATTCATTAACGACGCCTCTATTAGAGACGGTCTGCAAGGCGTTGCATACTGGCTGAGGAACGGTTATAAACTGTTCCTAATTGATATATTTGTTGTCGTGTAATTTTTTGTTTCTTTTTTTTTGCTTTTTAGTTAATGAATCTAGTCATCAAATAGTTAATTTATCTTTCCATTCACATTTATTGCTGATTGTAATTATCTAATCCATACTCATTCTTCAGTTTATATGAAGAAATTGAAAATATGTAATTATAGTTCCCAATAAAAATTGATGATCAAATGGTTGTAATAATCTGATCATGTTGATAGGATAAGCCTAGTGTCTATGCATTTCTCTAGCAATTGATGCTTCTTAACTTGTTTATGAAGGGATCACCTGAAATTCATGAAGAATTGCTTGAAAATGTTGGTTGCCCAAGTGTTTGACAAGGAAATCAGATATTTGATGGTTGTGATCATCCAGTCAGGTGGACAAGTGGATCTTGACCCGACACGTGAGCAATATGTATGTAGTAGCAATTACAATGTCCATAGATATAGCACTATATTACTCTACTCATGTTCTGGACAAGATATTAAATTTTGGTTTTCATTGCTTATTGTGGTCAATCTGAAAATGAAAATGTTTATCAATGAGAAAATTAATACAATTTTATGAAGAAGAAAAAAATAGAAATACTATGGAAATGGTGAACAATTTTCATTGAAACTATAGGAAATAGTAGAACAGACCTGAAATAAATTGTCAAAGTATTACAAACACGCACATAGAGAGAAGAAATGAAGATCAGTTATGTTTGGCTACACATTAAGAGTCTGCTATCCAAAATACTTATTTTATAAATGAAAATAAGAATATTATATTAATAATGCCACATTAATATACTCACCTATTATTTAAACTGTTGATTAGCTCAAATTAATAAAACATTAAGTACTACTGCCATCTTCGATGCTCATTTCCCTTATCAGGATCCATAGAAACATGGGCTTTGTTCTTTCCACGAGTCATCTTCTTCATTTTGGACTTCTTTATATGGATCTTGGAGTATAGCTCACATGGGTATTGGCCCCGGCCTCATGAAGAGTTGCTTGTAAAGAGCCTTTTGTTTCTTCCACACAAAATCGTCCACCTTGACAAATTTCAGGTATGTATGATTGCACATGGAAATTGAGCAGGAAAATGGTTTTCCTTGGAAAATGCAATTTTTGATTGTGCAATTTTCTCAAAAACTCCTTCGGTTATTGCCATGAGAAAATCCCTTTGTTGAATCATATTTGTTCGATAGAATGGTGATACCATGCTTTCGATTCATAAACAAATCCTAAATCTGTTCGAGTTAGATAACTATCCCTTATCAAGCTGATTTATTTGCTTGTTTCTTGATAACCAGGTATCCCTGTAGACAGCAGACCAGGCCTGTACTGGGGCTTTGCCCAATCCATAGACAATGGTCTTGTCTAAGGACTAGTCCCAGGGCAAATACAATGCCCACACATCACACGCACTAGGTAAATGAGGGTGCCTCCTCACAGGTAGCCCCCAAGGAATTAATGCTCATGCTGGGTATCGAACTCATGACTTATGGGCATTAACTGCTTATCGGTCCAAAATTGCCATTAAGCCAACCCCTAATGAATCGGGATCCAAAACAGTGTCCCATTCATATAGCATAGGAAAGATGTCTTTGTGGCCTGTTATGGTAGGAGTTTAAGGCACACTGGGCTCCTAATTAACCCATTTTTCTTTATGGCACATAGCCAATTTGCTTGTTTTCCAATAAACACGTTTTACATAGACACCGTACTTTGCTATAGAAACGGGACACCATTCTGGATCGAAGACTCTTTGTTAATTAGCAAGATGGATCAAGAAGTGCGAGAAGTTGTTGTTGAGGAGTTGGGCCCAAACATCAAGTTCTTGGATCTTGTTCACCTATAATGGCTAGTAACGGGCATGGTGAAAGGAAATGTATGTCAGCATAGGTTGCCTAGGTTAAAACCTTAAAAGACCAGACCACATGGTTTGGAAGAATTGTTTTGTAAGGAATTTAATTATAAAATTTTGTGGTGTTAAATTATGGTGTATTTCACAGAAGGCCACATGTTAGCATGATCCTCTAAATTTAAAAAATATTTAAAGCCTATTGATCTTATTTAATTTGTATGATTAAACATTTTTTTTCTAAAAGATTTATAAACCCTTTTGTTTGTATATGTATGTACTTTTTGTAAATATAAATTATGAGAATGCATGTGAGTGATTGAAAAATGGAAATGACAATAATTATGACTCATTGACCCATTGTAACAATTCCAAATACAAATTGTTTCTCGAAAAGATGGTCAACATGTCCCATAGGTTTGTTGTTTATCATCTACTCAACATTGTTGATTGATGATTCAATCTGATTCGATGAAATTACAACAATACCCATCACCAATATTTAGAGGAAGAAGGAAAACATGTACAGGAGAGAATGGGGTAGATGTCAGAAAAGAATAATGATTTTTTGGCTCCCCCCCCCCAACCCAATACTCTCTTGGCGTTATGTGCAATTGTGTATCTCGAGGAAAAATCTATGATTTTAGCACATGCCACATCAGGAGAGTATGAGGGAGTATGTTAGAGGGGGGAATCAAAAAACCATGACTCTTTAGTAAATCCTAAATGGGATCGAGTTAGAGGAAGATATGGTTTCTATATCTCTTGTTTTTAAAAATTCTAGATGTAAATAAGATGTAAGGTTATTTTAATTAAAATATGTAGGGTACTCCACAATACGAGACAAGATATAAGGGTACTTTTGTAATTTAAAAAATAATTAATATGAAATTAGGTGAATACCCACCACCCTATTCTCATTTTACTATCTCATTGAACCTAAACTTCTTACTTATCTATATTTTGCCATTCTCTTCTTTTTTTTCTTAACTATTTCTTTATTATGCTTCTTCCATTGCACTAAACTCAGTATGTTTATATAATTAAAGTTGTTGTCCATCGACTATGCCTTCGGCCTGATCTTAGGCCCTGATTCACCCTATGTGGATGAACCTTGTAGAGGAACTCTTAGGTTTTTGGAACATTGGCACAGATCTTTTTGGTTCTTAAAAAGAAACAATTTGAGAATGTTCAATTGTCCGAAATGAATTTCTAGATCCATAGATATATAAATATCAAGTTAGTAAAAGGGCAAAATTCTTTGTCATTCCAAGTGTTAGTGACTATGGCCCTAACCTAAAACCTGGGTAATCAATGGGGTTGGCATGAATCAAGGACAAAATGGGTGGGACAAGGTAGATTGGCTGGTCATTAGGACACAACCAACTTAGTCATTTAATTTTCTTTTAGTTCACTCATCTGAGTTGACTCATGGTTTTTTACTTGACTTGGTGGACATCGAAGTCAAGTCTAGTTTTCAAGTTTTAAAACTATTTTTCATCATCATCATTTTATTCAAGAAATTAAGATGATTGATTTTGGAAAAAAAAAAATTCAAGGATTTATAAGTCATTTTTCATTAATCTATTAGAATAGATAGATGTCCACCAATTTAAATATATAAAGGTATCTAAAAGATTTACCAAAATGTGCAAGTGTCAAGTGTCAAGTGTAAGAAAAAGAAAGAGAGTTACGGCCATGCTCCTAAGTCCTAAGTGGCTCTAGCATTCTTGTTTAAATTAATTGAACTTAGGGTCTTTAGAGCAATTCCAACACAAATAGGCATATTTGTGAGGCATCTCTGCTAGGCACTTTATTGTGGAGAGTCTTTTTACCTATTCAAGAGGTCTTCACTCCCACAAATTCAGCTACAGTAAGATATGTCACAACTGCCATCGATTTTTATGATCAACAAGTAGAGAGAGAAAAATTCACTCTCTTCTTTGCCTCTCGTACTTTCTCTCTCTCCATAAAATTTCAAAGTAGAGAGTTAGAGTTCAAGTGTGTTGGAACTATTTTGAAAGGCTCCGACTCTGTAAAACTGTAGTTGGGAGAGGATAAAGAGCAAGAACCCAAGCATGTTAGAGTTTCTCTTATGATTGAAAAGAAAATGTTTTATGTCGAAACTAATCTTAGAAAAATATATTTATATTTTCAAAAAAAATGTTTACATGTATTTGATTGCACCTTGGAAAATGCTAAAAGGAGCCATGGTTTTAGTTTTAGGGGGTAAGGATAATCATGAGAATATTAAGATTTTCCCGCCCTAATGAGGAAATCATTTTCCTAGTTTTGTCAGAGATGAAAATGTCATTTTCTTGGAAAAGACAATTTTTGTGAAAATACCTCATCATAAATCTGCAAGTCACATTTTCTTAGAAAATTAATTTTCTGGTAAAATCATATAATTCCATAGGAAAAGAAAAATATTAAGTTGGATGAAACGTCTTTGGATTAACATCATGAAAAAGAAAAGTTGAAAGTGATAAAAACATGGAAAAAAGAAAATAACACATGGAAGAAAAGCTGAAAATGTGGGGGGCAGGAGGAATATAATCCCAAGGAGGTTGCTTGAGGTCTTCACGCTTTAATGATTTGGATTACTACCATGAACTTTTCTCAGTTGTTGGTGTGCTTTATTGTCTCACTTTTGTCTCTTTGAGAATATTTTCATCTATTCATCATGTTTCTTTATTTTATTTTATTTTAATATGTGTTAGTTAAATTTTATTTTATTTAAAAGGAAAACAAAAGAAGGTTAATTTAGACATTGCCCCCACTTTTGGTCCCTATTAGATGTATCCAATGTGTTCTTAAATTTTAAGTTGGTCACATGCCCTTGACTTATTCTTTGAAAGACTAACATAAGTGACCTAAATGCCCTCATCTTCAATTAGAATGAAAAAAAGAGTCATGCTTGAGTAAGATTGAAATTGATATTGTTTCACACGTTGGTGTGAACAAAACCATAGATGCTTCTCACTCGTATTTCAATGAAAAACATATATGGTTATGTACACACATCCACATCAGCCATGTGTGAAACGATGTTACTTTCAATGTTACTTTAGCATTTTCTAAAAAATAATTACTATCGCCATCAACCTTATGATCCAACCTTCTTCAACATTCAAACCTCAAGAACAAGATAAGAATTTTGGATAAATACAAAGATGAATTTTTGAGTAATAAATCAAGAATTTTTACAAGACATTAAAGAAAATGGATTATAAAAGAGATTGAATAGGTTAAAAATATATTGTCCAAGCCATTAGCAAATTGAAGATAAAAGATTTTTTAAGGTCAATTATTTTTCCTTTCAATATTAGGATTCAATCTTCTTCAACCTTAGTTCGAACATATAAAACAAAACAAGATTTTTGAAATAGGTTAAAAACCAAGAGTTTTACTATACATTGAAGATTGGGCTGAATATGTTAAAGATAATTTACCAAAGAGATTAAAGGCCTAAAGATGACATATTTTCTTGGTGAAAAATCAAGGGGTTTTGACTAGTGGTTGAAGATAATAGTCTTTAGGTTATTTAACGTTCTTCTTTGGACGAAGCTTAGGTCAAAGGGGCCTGCCATCAGTTTGAAAACATGGAGATATCTCAAATTATCTTGAGAGGTGTGTGTAAATACCTCAAAAAAATTGTTTAAATGTAAATTAAATTACTTATAGTCTGGTATTTCCTTTTATTTACAAAATTTAAATTCTGAATTAAAAAATCCAGAACTAGTTTTAAAACATAACGTTTTTTCTCCAAATACTTAATATGTTATCTATTGTAAGGAAAAAGTTACTTGACATTATTTTGTTATGCTTTCTTAAGCAAAAAATTAGATACCCTAAATTATCAAATTGATGGCATAACCCTTGACTTTGGTTTTGTGTGATAGACTTGTAGACACCCCATTTTTGCCTCGATCGAGCCTGAGAGAGCAAGAAGCATGTGAAAAAAGGAACCAGTCCGAGAGAGCAACACAAAGGACCTACCACCAAGCAAAACCAAGGCCCACAAGCATTGGCAAAAACCAAGATCAACCCCATGTATGTACTTAAGGTGGGGATAGGCTCATTTTTAGCCTTTCAACACTCTTTGTGTGGACAATGACCATTTTCTCTCTTCCTCACCCCACCAACAAGTGCACAGAACTCTTAGGTGGACCAGTCCACTTTCAAAGCCTCATTCTTTTGGGGATTACTCCACTTTGCTCATTCTTAAGCCCCATTCTCTTGAAAAACTCCACTTGCCCCCCCCCCCCCCTACATAGCCTCACTATAATGAGACCACGCACATTTTTACCATTTTGCCCACACTTTTATCTCACCAATCATTGTATTATTGGGTCTAAGATAATTTGATCAAAGCCTCTCAACCTTCCTTGTCTACTCACCACACTAGCCCTTCTTGTGTTTGGGGACCACAAAGCCCCCACTCTATACTCTTCCATCACTCTACACCTTTTTTGTTATAGTCATTTTGCTTATTCAATCACCTTTAATCTTGGTCACAATTGGAGAATTCTTTAGAATTTCTTGCACTTTTACCTCTTTGACCTTAAGGAATCTTGGTTGGTGAGACTCAAGACTATTGAGGATAAGGGCAGATAAGGAAATGACGGTCCCATATAGAGGTTTTATTGAGAATATTGTGTAATAGAGAGGATTGGGATCATTTTTCCTCCAAGGGGTCTTTTAAGACTTTATAAATAGAGGCCTATTCAAGGCAAAAGGGGAGGAGAATTTTAGAGCAAGAAAAATTTATCCAAATACCTTCTCAAGAACCTTTCTAAACCATAAAATTTTGCTCAAATCCCTACTCATCCCTTTGGAAACCCTAAAGCTAAAAGATAAAAAAGTTAGAAAAAAAGAAAAGGCTGAGGTGGGGTGGGATACCTAAGTTATTGATTTTTTTAATCTATCTAAGTTTATTTGTTCCTCTCTCTCACATTTAATCTCTTTTGTATTTTGTTTAAGTTCAAGCTCTTTACAATGTAGTCTTTTTACTTTTCGTCAAGGTCATAAGGTTGAAGAGAGTGAGTCTTCTCTTTGAGAAATCATCTTCCCCTTTTCTTTAATGATTAACGATGAAAAGAGTAATCCCTCTTCATTACGGTAATCTTTTGCTTCATAAGTTCATTCATACATGCACCTTGAGCACCCACTACTTTGCTTATTGTTTAAAAAAGATTAAAAATTAAAGGTAAAATTCTTCCTAAACCTACACCCAAATCTTTAAGCCAACCAAAATTGTTTTATTGGGACACATCTTCATGCATAGAGGTTCTAGTTCCATTAAAATTGTATCCTACCCATAGACATGACCCAAGGATTAAACTTACACAAAACCACTCTCAAGTGAGTATGTAGGTGTGTGTAAGTGTCTAAGGGCTAAAAATAGTTAAATCCAAGTAGATTTGCACTCAAGTCATAGGTTCATAAAAATTTTCAACAAGCACAACTTTTCAAGTTTAACTTTCTCATAATCTTTACTACTTGATTTTTCAAGTTGAACTATTGCTCCTTTTGCTCTTAACTTCATCCATCATCTCTTTTAACTTCAAAAATAAAAATAAAAAAAATAGTTTTTCTACTTCATTTATGATCATATTTTGGTAACCATCAATTGATGGGTGAGACAAAGTGCCTAACACCTTTTTTATCCCTCAACCATGTCTCATTACTTAGTTCTTAAGTAAACCAACCCCTTTTCTATTGATGTAAGTCACTATGCGCAAAAAAAAAAAAAAAAAAATTCTAAAACTACTTTTGGTGCCCATTCACACCATAAACCTTGAATGGTGGTGACTCCTAAACCCATTGTAGATTTGAGGTTTAATATCCTTAAACCCTCAAAGACATATCTACAAGACTAATAAAAATGATTACAATTTTATTGCCTTTAATGCAATAATAATAAAATTAGATCCCAAAGATTTAGGGACGATTTAAATGAATCATATATATTCCACCATTTTAATATGTTTTACGTCCGAAGTCACATTTTTTTGTTATTAAAAGTGAGGTCATACTTACTTTTACCACAACCTCTAAATTAAAGCGAAAAACTCATATCCCAAAAATAATAATAACAATAAATTAAAATATATATATATAGGGGGCGGTTCGAGGGACGTTTTGGAAGCTATCTTGGAAACCCATGCGTTTCACTCGTTAGATATTTGGGAAACAACGGATAAGATTGGATTTCTAATTGGAAATAGGAGAGAGAAACTGCAGTTCATGGATTTTTAAAAACCTCCTTCTATTTTTCATTACATTAAAAATAAATCCCTGTTTTCAATCTCAAATTCTCAACAAGCCATTTTTATTAGTCTCTCTCAAGATCTGTTCTCTCTGCAGAAATAACACATATAGAGAACACCTTCGAACCCTTCTCTCTCTCACGAATCTCTCGACAGGAAACCCTCAAAACGACGGGATAACTCTCTCTTCCCTCATCTCTCTCTCTCTCTCTCTCTCTCTCTCTCTCTCTCTCTCTCTATATATATATATATATATATATATATATATATATATATATATATATATATAAAATTTGGAATCGCTCTGTCAAATGAGCAAGATGATGATATTGTTTCAAAGTCTATCAAGGTCTCCTTATCTGCCATGGTCAGGGCCCTTCCTCAAATCTCTTCAATCATGTTATCATTGGCACTCACGTTGTCTTGAGGTTGTGTAATCTCAATTGCTTTGAATGGGGGTTTATATGGATTTAGTTGCTCAGAAGATCTTGTTATGGCTGGATGTCATTGGAGTGAAATGAAGAAATTCTATTGGTGGTTCAAAACGATTCGTCATGTGTGGGCGAAGATTGGAGTTCCTTTATGTTGAGTCCACCAGGTTCAAGATTTTCCCAATTTGAGAGAATTCTGCCCTAGTTGGAGGCATTAGAGCAATCTTTTGTCCTTGTTAATCCCAAAACACGTTTTTCGAATCCTCCTTGCCCTGCTATATTTTTCTTAATTCGGATGGTTACTTGGTAAGCATTTTTTTGTGCTTTCAGGACATTCTTATAATAATCACAAAGCCTTCGAAGTAGATTTACCGCTCAAATCATTTCCCTTAGTTATATAATAGATATCTATATCTCTTTCAAAATATATACGTGAGGGAAGAGAGAGCTATCCCACCATTTTTTAGGTTTCCTGTCGAGAGAAGGGTTCAAGAGAACATATCTTGAGAGAGACTAATAAAAAACAGGGATTTATTTTTAATGTAATGAAAAATAGAAAGAGGTTTTTAAAAATCCAGGAACTCTTTTTTAAACTTTAGTTTCTCTCTCTAGTTTCCAATTTGAAATCATATCCGTTGTTTCCCAAATATCCAACGAATGAAACACATGGGTTTCCAAGATGGTTTCCAAAACGTCCCTCGATCCGGCCCCATATATATATATATATATTTGTTTGATCGAAGATTTTGAAAATGGATGGCTTCAAAACTTTCACAAAACTCTCAAATTTAAAATTAAAATTAAAATTCAATAGAGAAAAATAACATTTTTTTATTATTCAAAATTCATAGAATTTTATCCTTTACAACCTTGTTGCATCTAACAAATCAAACAATTGAAGTTCCGTGGAAAATGTCAATTTTTCAGTGTTTGACAAATAAAAAACTCTAAATTTGCACAGAAAATAATTTGTCAACCCCCCCAATTTTCCTTCATTAATGGCAAATCATTTTCTTAACCCTCCCCCTTTGGAAAATGATTTGCTAGTACACGACATATCAAACAAAATCAATATTAATTTTATAAATAGAGTTAAGCAAAATAAAAAAGCACACAAAAAAATGAAATCAAACAAAATCGTAGTTTTATTTATAAAATAAGCATTTCAATTGTTAAAAATTAATTATTTTTATAAAAAAAATAATAAAAATTATCTAAATCAATCCGTTTTTTTTTATTATTATTATTTTTTTTGTAAGTTTCTATTTGAATAATTAATTTTAACTTATATCAATATTGTTTTATATATTTAAAAAAAAAAAAAAAAAAGTAAGAGTGCCACTATTGGCAATCAAATTTTATTGATTACATCCCAAATAAAAAAGAAAATAATAAGTAAAAGTTGGGGTACCAAAAAAATAAGCTATCTCATTATTTGTTAGATTTAATCTATTTTTTAGATTTAGAATTTTATATGAGCCTAATCATAATTATAAACAACAACTAAAATTGTTTGAACGAGTGTTATAATGTTGAGATTATAATTTGAGCCAAACCTTTGAAATGTTTGAAAAGTGTGTTTTAATTTTTTATTTTTTATTTTTAGAGGAGGGGGGGGGGGGGGATGATAAATAATTTAAGAAATTTGGGTGGAATAATTAAAATGTAAGGTGGCAATAAAATCTCTATAAAAAATTTAGGGTGCCAATAGTAGTTCTCTAATAATTTTAAAATTTTGGGTATAATAATTCAAATCTTTCCCCCAAAAATGATTTTATCATTATTTTTTATATAATTATTATAAAAGTCAAATTAGAATAATGTTTTTTTTATGAAATTCAAACAACAAAAATAATTTTTCACCAAATTTTCCATGTTGTGCCCATACAATAGAATAGGATTTGCTTGATAAATCATTTTCCTGGTAAATGACTTGTCAATTAAAATTTTCTCCACAATCAAACACAACTTAACAATCGTAACGAATGCACACGATTTTGGTACGCGGTTGACGTGATAAGGCACAGAATCATAGATCTTTTTCATCGGGATACACAAGAAAATGATATGTGATTCTATGCCATTACCATGTGAATAGCATATCAGAACCGCGTGCATTAATCATTATTCTTTCACTAATGCTGGGGTGACATTGGATTTACTGCGATTCTCACATTTCTGACTTAGAGGTGCACACTACTCCTTTTAAAGCATAGATATCCTTTTGGTCCTTATTTGTTCCCTTTTGAAGACTGTGGTAGGTCCTGATAACTTCTAAAATAATGGGGGGGCTAGACAATAATAATAAAATTCAATCAAACCCTATTATACACGTGTCACATAGTAAGGGTCAGACCACACCATTTTATGGGTCCCACCAAAGACAACCCAGGACTTAAAAAATCTAATTTGATTTTTAGTCCTAGTGGTTGAAATATGATCATAATGGAAGCTTTCCTTTTAAGTAATGGAGAACCTCATAATGTTGCTACCACTCATGTGTCACGTGACCTCTGTACACGTCTGTCTATGGCCAAGCAAAGACACGTGATCCGAGGTTTAAGAGAGTGCGATCCTATACTTCGCACTTCTTTTCTTTGAAATAATTAATTAGGTTGCATTTGAAGAGCCTTTGGAAAACGCTTTTGGCATAAATTGAAAATGTTTCTATCAAAACTAGAGGTGCAACTTGGTCCGGTTCAAACTGAGAACCGAATCAAACTGTTAAATTTGGGTTGATTTGGTTTGATTTGGGATAAGTTGCGGTTCGGTTCTTGGTTTAGAAAATGGAGAACTGATCGATTTGTTCGATTTAGTTCTTGTTCAAGTATAGAACCGAACCAAACCTTATATATAAATAAATAAATTTATTTATTTATTATGGATTATTTTAAGAGTTAGGACATAGATCAATGACTTCTTCAGGGATAAATTAATGATTTTTTTTTTTGTAAATAGATTAATGATTTATTATACTTTTATTATTATTTATTTATTATTAAAAATATGTCATTTCCAATTAAGTTTATACGAAATTAGTAAATCATGGAATCGAAGCGAACCAAACTGACCTTAGTTTGGTTTGGGTTGATTTGGCTCCATTGGCATTTTTGTTCGGTTATGGTTCTTATTCAGTGGAATCGACTTATATTTTTTTTTCCAATATAATCACAAATCGAACCAAATCAAACCGAGTTGCACCCCAAATCAAAACCATCTTTTCGCTTAGGATTGTCAATGGACCCGGGTTTTCCCTCATTTAGCCCATTATGGACCACGTTTGGATAGTGTTACTAGGCATGGTTTAGTTATTGGACTAGGTTTGATTCGTGCTTAGACTGGGTAAAGAGCTACGCTATAACATGTATTAAAACTTTATTTGTAATATGTAGGGGTGTCAGTGGGTGTTCATTTAATCGAATCGGAATCAAAACTAAAAACCTAGGTTTGGGGCCCTTATTTTGATTACTCGATTAGATTCTAATCTAAAAGTAACCGAACCGAATAGGAATCGAGACCGGTTGGTTCTACCTGCGGGTTCCCAAATCCGATTTGTTTTTACCATTTTTTCATATTATAAATGGTTGAAGGTTTTCGAACCTTATAAATTTAATCGATTACATAATTATTTTATGTTTTCATATAAATTATGTATTCTAATTTAACATGTCTCTTTCCTATATTAGTTAGAAAGATGCATTTTAGTTTTTTGAAGGAAAAAAAAAAGTCCCATACAAAGATCCATATAAAATGTCCCAATCGTTTGACCTCCACAGATTCAACGGCGCAGATCTAAATAAAACTTTAAAACACCATGTGGTTGATTGTTTCATTTAAAACTATCTCAATATTATAAACACCTCCCTGAGACCACAAAATTTTTCTTCTTCATTTTCCACCCTAATATTAAACATAACTCTCTCCATTACTCTCCACCCAAACCAAAAAAGTTTTTTTTTCAGATCCAAAAACATCTTTCTATCCTTTATTTTTCTTTATGTTTTTTCCCTTCCACGTGTTTCTGTAGAATGCTCACAGACTGAATTCTTTGGGAAAAACTCAATATTCATTAGATAACTGAGATGCCTTTAAATAGGCCTTTTACAGAGAACGAGTAAAATAGCTGTTGTAGTCTCGATTCAACAGAACGAGATTTTAGCCTACAAATATAGTCAAAATAACAAACAGATCCTATAAGGTAGGAGTTATTAACTCAACTAAATACTCTAATCAAAATGAAGTCCTAGTATTACGCATCTACCTGTAGAGTAGATCAAATTATTCCAACAAAATCCTCCCCTAAACTGGAAATGCTATGCAGCTTCCAGTTTACTCACTACTTGAACACCAAGAAGTTTACGAAGCTTTTCAAAGGCATCAAGCTTCAGTGGCTTTGTCATTATGTCCGCAACTTGATCATCAGTTCCACAATAGACTAACTTCACAGCTCCTTCATTTGTGAGATCACGTAAGAAATGATATCTCACGTCGATTTGCTTGGTTCTCTTGTGCAAGACTAGATTTTTCGAAAACTTAATGGTAAAGCTATTATCACAGAAAATTGTAACACACTGACACCGAGAGCAGCTGATTTCATTAAGGACCCCTTTCATCCAAATGCACTAGCAAGCACATGCTGTTGCAGCAACATACTCAGCTTCTGTTGTGGACAGCGTCACAATATCTTTCTTCCGCGAACTCCAACAGACCGCGGCTTCACTTAGCAGAAAAACATATCCAGAAGTGCTCTTTCTATCACCCAAATCATCGGCGTAGTCACTGTCTGTAAACCCTTTCAAATCGCTGCTAGCTCCTGTCTTATAAAACAAACCCATTTCGAGAGTCCCCTTTAAGTATCTTAGTGCTCGCTTTGCAGCGTACATGTGTTCTTCCTTGGGTTCAGCCATGAATCTGCTAAGAAGACAAACAACGTACATCATATCTGGCCTAGTTGCCGTTAGGTACAATAGACTGCCAATCAACTACTTGTACAAAGTACCATCAACATCTGCTCCTCCCTCTTTAGTCAGCTTCGTACCAAGAACGATCGGGTTCTTCACAGGATTGCAGTCCCACATACTGAACCTCTCCAAAATTTCTCTAGCATACTTCTTTTAGCACAACTGAATTCCCTCGGAGCTCTGAATAATCTCCACACCCAAGAAATATCTCATTTTGCCCAGGTCAGTCATTTCAAATTCGAGTTTCATGGAGGTTTTGAATTTCTCCCACATGGCTGCATTATTGCCCGTGAATATCAAATCATCCACATACAGGCTTACCACCAAAAAATGTCCTCCTTCAGTTTTAATGAAGAGTGTGTGATCATGGCTGCTCTTCTGAAACCCTTCTTTTGTGAAATACCCCTCAATCCGACTAAACCAAGCTCTAGGAGCTTGTTTCAGACCGTATAAAGCCTTATTGAGTTTGTATGCCTTTTTCTCCTCCCCTGCTCAGACAAACCCCTCTGGCTGCGCAACATAAACCTCTTCCTTCAGTTCTCCATACAAAAATGTGATTTTAACATCAAGCTGAAACATTGACCATCCTTTCCGTGCGGCAGTGGCTAGCAAGATCTTTATTATATCCCATCTAGCAACCGAGGCAAACACTTCTGTGTAGTCAATACCTTGCTACTGTGCGTAGCCCTTAACTACCAACCTAGCTTTGTACTTGTCAACTTCACCATTTTCGTTTAACTTTGTCTTGAAAACCCACTTCACACCAATTAGTTTTCCTCCCAAAGGAAGATCCACAGGTTCCCAAGTTTCATTTTTCTCGATGGCTTGAATTTCTAACTCCATTGTAGTTCGCCACCTTTCTTCCCTTACAGCCTCTCCATAACAGGTAGGATCATCATGAGATATATACAACACCATGTTGTGCATCTCTTCTTCCTCTAGCAGCTCGTCTCCGCTCACATAGTCATGTAACTAGGTTGGTGCTCTCCTGGTTCTACTTGTTGGTGCAATCTATACTTCTTCCTCCTCTTCATGAACCACCTCAGCCTCTCCATCTACATCTTCATGAACCACCGCAGCCTCTCCTTCTTCCTCATCATCATCACTATCATCAGAACCCCAATCAAGAATGTCCCCACCGATATCTTCCGAACTTCCTTCCCAGTCCCACTTCGCTTCTTCTTCGAAAATCACATCACGACTAATGATTACCTTTTTTGTCAAAGGATCATATAGTCTGTAGGCTTTTGATTCATCACTCACCCCAAGAAGTATACACACATGGCTCTTGTCATCCAACTTCAATCTTCTCTGGTCTGGAATGTGCACATGTCCGAGACATCCGAACACTCGAAAATGTTCCACACTTGGTTTGATGCCGCTCCAGCTCTCCTCAGGAACCACATCCTTTACTGCTGTTGTAGGACTTCTGTTCAAGATGTAGGCTGTCCACCTTGCTACCTCGGGCCAAAAAATTCTTGGCATCTCCTTCTCTGTCAACAAACATCTGACCATGTTCATAATTGTATGATTTCGGCGCTCTGCTACGCCGTTTTGCTGCAGGGTGTAAGAGGTTGTCAGTTGCCTTCTGATTCCATGAGCCTCACAGAAAGTGATGAATTCTTGTGAGTTGAACTCGCTTCCCCTGTCTGTTCTTGAACGACAAATAGACTTACCGATCTCTTTCTCCACTAGGCATTTAAAGAGTTTAAACATAGCAAAGGTCTCATGTTTCGCAGCTAAGAAGTAAATCCAAAATTTTCTACTAAAGTCATCAATAAACACCAAAAGATACTTCTTTCCGCTGTTTGAGACTGGAGTGATAGGCCCACATAGATCAGCATGAACCAGCTGCAGCTTTTCTGACGCCCTCCATTGGCTTTTCTTTGGCATTGCTTCACGGTGTTGCTTCCCTATGTTGCACACAGTACACACGACATATGTTGCTTTGAATTTTGGCAGTCCTTTCACTAATTGCTTGTTTTGCAAAGTGAAAAGGCTTCTGTTATTCAGATGGCCATATCTCCGGTGCCACAGACCAGTATCAACTTCTTCTACTTGCAGACATTCCAAAGCACAGGTTTTATGGAAAGCAAGCATCACAAACATTCAGTTTACCGTCATCTGTGTGTGCACAATGATCCCCCTCCGAGAATGATAGATTTTGCAAGCCCCTTTACTGAACATAATCTCCAGCCCCTTTTCTTGCAATTGGCCTATGCTTAAAAGATTGTTGGTAAGCTCAGGAATGAAAAAAACATTGGTTATGACCTGAGCTATCCCTTCAACCTCAAGCCGTATGTTGCCTCTCCCCATCACAGACATCTGCGATCCATTTCCCAGCCTCACAGTTTGCCTGAAACCACCATCAAAGGTCTCCAACCATTCTCTTTTTCCAGTCATATGATTGGAACATCCAGAATCGAAGAACCAAATCCCTTCTCTGGCATCACCATCGAGTTCTGTATGAGCCATTAGAAGAAGCTCGCCTTTTTCATCTATCTCCACATAGTTTGCTGTTTTTTCCCAACTAGGACATTCCTATTGATAATGTCCTAGTTTGTGACATTTAAAACACTCAATGGTGGCTCTGTTAGAGAATCTTCCTCGGCCTCTGCCCCTTGCAGCTTCACCTCCTCGCTGAAACCCTCTTCCTCTTCCAACTCCATTGCTCCTGTCATACTCGACCTTCAAAGCTTGCTCATCTCCTCCCCTTCTTCTAAATTTCTGCTCATGAACAAGGAGAGAACTTTGCAATTCATTGACAGATAGCTTGTCAATGTCCTTCGACTCCTTAATTGAGCAAACAATATAATTAAAGTTCTCCGTGAGAGTTCGGAGAACTTTTTCAACAATCTTCACGTCCTGCATATCCTCTCCACAATTCCGCATATCATTGGCTACCAACATCACTGTAGCAAAATAGTTCGTCACAGACTCTCCCACCCTCATCTCCAATACCTCGAAATTTCTCCGAAGTGTTTGAAGTTGCGCTCGTTGCACCCTAACACTCCCTTGATTTTTGATCTTCATTGAGTCCCACAATTGCTTCGCAGTCTCCTTCTACGAGATGGTCTTCAGGATGGACTTTCCAATGGATTGGAAAAGATAATTCTTTGCCTTCAGATCATTAAGCCTTGCCTCATCCAGGGATTTTCTTTGTGCAGAGGACAACCCAGTTTCCACACCTGGCTCTTTGTACCCTGCTTGCATGACACTCCAGTACTCTCTTGACCTTAACAAGTTCTCCATGACCAAACTCCAGTGGTCATAGTCACCATCAAATTTGGGAACACTTGGCTGCAAAAAATTGCTCGACTCCGCTGCCATCTCACACTCCTTCTCTATCCCTTTTTTTTATCTCACACACAATCAGGCCCAATGGATGGCTCTGATACCACTCTGTAGAATGCTCACAGACTGAATTCTTTGGGAAAAACTCAATATTCATTAGATAATTGAGATGCCTTTAAATAGGCCTTTTATAGAGAACGAGTAAAATAGATGTTGCAGTCTCGATTCAACAGAACGAGATTTTAGCCTACAGATACAGTCAAAATAACAAACAGATCCTATAAGGTAGGAGTTATTAACTCAACTAAATACTCTAATCAAAATGAAGTCCTAGTATTACGCATCTACCTGCAGAGTAGATCAAATTATTCCAACAGTTTCTTCAAATGCTCCCAACTGTCCTAAGCATTTTTACAGAACCCATCAACCCTATTTAAAAAAAAATTATAAGCACAGGCTAAGCAAAGCAGTCACAACACTAACACCAAACCCACCATCACAACCATTCCCAATCTGCCATAAGTCACTCTTAGTAACACCAGTACCTCCGTCGAATGCCAAACCCATCCTCTTCTCTCCATCTCAAAATCAGACCCATCAGTGTTATTGATCAGGTTAATGAGTTCGGTATAAAGTTTTTCTTACTCTATTCTAATAAAAAAACATAAAAATCCCATTTTTAAAGCTTTAAAAGGCGATTCTGGTGGACTTGAGAAATATTCCAAATCATCTCAGGTGAGTCTTTCTCACCATTTAATATAAAATATCACAAAGTCTGATTTAGGTTTTTCGTCGTCTTAAATCATCGCAGAGATGGAGATTCACCGTTGTCTTCAGTGAGTGGGGAAGAAGAGAACAAAATCTGAATCTAATTTGGTTTTTTTTTGTTGGGGGTGGGATATACACTCGTGGGATATTGGGGAGGTATTTGCAAATAAGTGAAAGTAATAAGTGAATCTATTTTGTACGTGGTGTTAACGAGATCTCTACATTCACATCTCATTAGATCTTCTTATATCTAATGGTTGTAACATTTTTGTATTTCATGTTAAAAACATTTGCATATAAACAAAATAAAATCCTATTATTACTCAAGATTTTTTAGTCTTATCCATTTATTTAGAACCAAAACCAATGGGTACCCGTAGTTTTTGACAGTTCCAGTTCAACCAATTTTAAAATCAGAACCACCAAGAATCAAACCAAAAAATATATGATGGTTCCAGGTTCTAAAGACCTTACTAGTGAGGCATCCTTTCGTCTAATGCTTCCGATTGTTTAGCTATTTTAGGATAGCTACTCATATTACATTGACCCTTCGTCCCCAGCAAGAAAACGGCTTTAGTTAGCGCAACGGTGGTCTACGATCAGCTAGCGCGCTCATCCGCTGCTTGTTCCTATCGGAACCCTATCGGAACTCAGTGATTTCATCTCCTCTTAGTCCCTTTCGGTACTATCTTCTTCGTTCCTATCGGAACTCTTCTCCTTGACGTCGAGCGGATTTCATCTCCTCCACCTTTTCTTCTATGAAACTTCCGATGATTGCTTTCATACAAAAGACTTTAAATATCTATTTTTAACCGATGTTTATTCCAGTGACGTCTTAAGTCTGTGATTTAGACATCAATTTTAGGTGATGTCTAAAGTTTTTTTTTTATAATTTTATATTTTTCTGCACACTTGTCACCTGCATTCGAAATAATCCCAACTAAAGCACAATTTTCTTTTGATAAAAAAAGATATACACTATAAAATACTAAAACAAGTTTATAGCTACAAAAATACATGATACACTATTAAAATACTAAAACAAGTCATCAATATTGTTTCCACACATAATATGATGGTTGTGAGTCTACGCTAAACATGCAAGGCAAGTACCTAGGTTTGTAGGTAGTAAATTACACGAACTCGTGAGTTCCAAGCACATCGTCTAATTACAAGTTAATATGTGCTCATGTGTTGTTATATGTCTGACGCGAAAATATCCTAAAAGTGCATGGTCCTTGTAACACATAAACAACAAATCCAATTCAATTTGATACAAACAAATCAACAAGTATAAAACAAACCAAATATGAATGAATCATCATAGACAACCCAAGAAAAGTTTGATCCAATTTGAATTGTGATTCACAACTAAAACAAAAGCATACACATTGAAAAACTATAGTGTTTTCATTATGGACTCACATGTCTAGATTAATCTATGGAATTATCATATTGGAGTAAATAAACATACCCCTCTCCAAGCGAGTACATATGACATGACACAGTCGCCATTGCCAGCCTGTATTGCTTTCATAGTTAGAAGAAGTAATTCTAATCATCTCATCTCACTGAAGCAAACATTGTCTAAAATACCTTCCACAGATTCTCTTGGTTTCGGATAATTACAATACCCATCGCCCCCCCCAAAGTCAGAAGCCTGAAACAACACAATTTGTAGTTAATAAATAATAAAGAACAAGAAAAGCGCCAGTGTTTAGTATTCTTTAGAATATATGGTTTTATTGAAGATATAAGTTATCTTTGTGTAGCCTGAAACTTTTCTTTACATTTTGAAATAAGTTCAGAACCCTAGCAAACTTGATAAATGTTAAACATGTCATTTCATCATTTCTATGTTGTTTGCTAAAAGTGTTATTTTATTACCATGGTCACACAACATGAGTTATTTAGTCGAGTGTCAAATTAAAAATGACTCCCAAACTTAAAAATGAAATGTAATGGTGAAAATTAACTTTTTTTTCCAACCTCTTAGAATTTCATCCTCTACAACCCTGAAGACCCGGATCATGTTTTTGGATGCCAAGAGGTGAGCCCAAGTGCCCTAAGTAAGGGTGAAATCCTTACTAACTTAATATGGCTAAGGGGACCCCAAAAAATTAAACGTTTGTCTGGTACTTGGGTCCACAAATAGGCCCGGATATTTGTGGGTTAGCCTAAACTTGGGTAAGAGTGAATTTTTATTTGACAGTTTAACATAACCTGACAATCAGACGGCTCAAGATTGGAATATGATTTTGAATCCCAAGTAGTATTGGATAGTTATTGCTTGACCTCAATCCAACTGACCTATTAATAGCCCTATTTCCACTTCAAGCTTTTAAGGTATAACAAATAACAATTTATAAATATTAAATCATTTAATAAAAATATTCAAAACTTCTAATATAATTATCGAAGTAACAAAGAAACTACTTCCTAAAATGTATCCTCCCTAGACACTCAACAAACGACAATTTTTACAATTGTGGTTCTTATAGAAGTGTAATTAAATAAATTTAGCTATTATTCGTTGAGAACTTTTGTATTTTAAGTCTTGCATCTGCACCTAACCATTGTAAGTAGGATTATGAAATGGACATATATTAGACATGATTTTTTTTTTTTTTTTTTTGTAGTTTTTTGGGAAATAATATTATACAAATAAAGTTTTCAATTATTCAGGGAAAACTCACAGATTATCAAACTTGGTGTAACTCACAAATAAAAAATCAATATAAATTTTTTAACAAAATAAAAACTATAAATTCATTGTATCATTTAGTTTTATTCCCCACTACCCTTTACTTTTCTTTGAATTCTTGATCAAATACTTGAATGGCAAACCTATATTATACTGACTTTTTTACATTTTTTTTCTCTCTCGTATTTTTGTTATATATCGAATGGCTAGCTATGTGTGAAACTTAAGATATAAACAAAACAGCTTTTCATGGGATTATGAACTCTAGCAATAACTCAAATCTAGTTGTTATGATCAATAATATCCAAAGGAGGATTAAAAAAAATGGAAATCTAGAGATTGCTCATTTGCAAAAGAGATTATGGTTTCAAAACTTGGCAAGATAACATTGAAATTAGACCTATAACACAGTTAGTTGAAATATTACAATGCAAATCTTGTTGGAATAATAAAGGATAAATTAAAGTTTGGGTTTATCTTAAATTGTAGAATCTGGGTTCATACCAATAGTCACATGGGTAGTTACAAAACCTATTTATAACAGTCATGTGAACAAAAAATTGTTAACAGTTGCAATACATTTTCCAAGAGTTATGTATCTCTTCAAAGAGGTGTATTAAATGTTAAGATGTGTAGTACCCTTTCTAACAACAATGTACCTCTATGAATAGGTGTTTTAACTTCCATGTTTCTTCTATTTATAGTCTATCCCTCATTGCATTTTTTTACAGAAATTTTTTGATCATTTTGCATACTAATTTCATAAAAAAAAAGTTCAAGTCATAGTTGTTTCGTTTTTTTTTGTGGTTTGGGGCGCTGCTATCACAAGAAGGAGATCATTATATCCTAGGAGATGGTCACCAAAGACTGTGAGCACACGTGTGGGGCGAATATTGTCTTAAGGACATAGAGTCAAACTCTAGTCTCGAACTCATTTTTTTTTTTTTTTTCTGTTTTTCGTACATATCACTGTAAGTGTTTTTTTTTATCCTATTTTAATTTAGTTTCCATTGGATATTGTTTACTTACTTCTTCAACAGATATAATATACTGTAAAATTAAATAAAAATTAACATTAAAACAATATTTCATTTATAGTCAGTATTTCATTATTGTAATAACAAGTGTTTTATTATATCAGTAGCTTATAAAAAAAATTAATTTTTTTTGTTTTGGTATAAATTGTGACATTTATTTTAAATCCAGTTGTTTATTATTTAGAGTTTTTATTTTACAGGAATGACTACTACATTTGATATAAATTCTGTCACTATTCCAATCCATGTCAATCATGGGGAGAAACCTGAGAAATTTAATGGGACTGAGTTTAAGAGATGGCAATAGAAAATGTTGTTCTATCTCATTACATTGAATCTCGTGAGATTTCTACATGAAGAAACTCCTACTTCAAAATAAAATGAAACTGATAATCATGTAGTGGCTATCGTGGATGCATGGAAACATTTTGATTTTTTATGTAAAAAATATATCCTTAATGGATTGGACAACACATTATATATTGTGTATAGCCAAATCAAAACTTCTAAAGAGCTATGAGAGTCTTTAAATAAAAAATAAAAAATGCTGGCATAAAAAAAATTGTCGTCGGTCGTTTTCTTAATTTTAAAATGATTGATTCAAAGACTATCATAAATCAAGTCCAAGAGTTACAACTCATTTTGCATGAAATACATGCAGAAAATATGGTGCTTATTGAGTCATTCCAAGTGGTTATAATAATTGAAAAATTACCATCAACTTGGAAAAACTTTAAAAATTATTTAAAACATAAACATAAATATATGGGATTCAAGGGCTTGATTGTGAGATTGATGATAGAGGAAGATAACTGTACTTTTAGAAACAAAATGAAAAATATTTTTATGGAATCTTAGGCAATTATTGTGGAGGTAGGACAGAAAATAAAAAAAAGAAGAAAACATTCTAATAAAGGGTCAAACCAAATCTATTCAAAGAGATTCAAAGGAAAATGCCATGTATGTCATAAGTAAGGTTACCGTGCCTAGGATTGTCATTTGAATAAAGGACAAGAAAACTTCAAAAAGAAGACAAATCAAATGCATATGACCGAGTAAAAGAGGTTAGTAATTAAAATTTCTGACAAAGCTTTTCACCGTAGTGTCTAAAGTCAATTTAGTAAGCAACCCCAAAGAATAGTGGGTGGACACTTGAGCTACTCGTCATATTTGTTCGGACAAGAAAATGTTCTCCTCGTATGATGAAGTAAAAAAATAAAGAATAATTGTTTATGAGAAATTTTGCAACTTCCAAGGTTGAAGGCATAGGCAAGATCATACTAAAAATGACCTCAGGCAAGGAACTCACTCTCAACAATGTGTTGCATGTTCTAGATATTCGAAAAAACTAGATTTCAAGATCGTTGTTGAGCAAGAATGGGTTCAAGTTGATTTTCGAATTCGACAAATTTGTACTTACTAAAAATGAGATATATGTGGATAAATGATATTTGACCGACGATCTGTTTAAGATGAATGCAATGATAATTATATTCTTAGTTTCTAATAGTAATAAAGTTAATTCTTCTGTTTATATACTCGAGTCTTTTAATGTGTGGCATAATAGATTAGGTCATGTGAATTTTAGTACCTTGCATAAATTAATAAATTTAGATTTACTGTCTAAATTTCACATTGACCCAAATCATAAGTGTGAAACGTGTGCGAAAACTAAATTGACCAAAACACCTTTTCATTTCATTGAAGGAACACTAAACCTTTGGAGTTAATTCACAACAATATATGTGATTTAAAGTTTGTGCAAATTAAAGGTGGTAAAAAATATTTTTTTAGTTTTATTGATGATTGCACAAGATATTATTATGTGTATTTGCTCGGGAATATAGATGAAGCCTTAGAAATGTTTAAGCATTATAATAATGAAGTTGAGAATCAACTTAACAAAAAGATAAATATAATAAGAAGTGATGAAGGTGGTGAATATAAAGTACATGTTGGTGAGTTCCGTATAAAACAAAATATTATTTACCAAACTACTGCTCCCTATTCGCCTCAATCTAATGATGTTGAATGCAAAAAAATGAACCTTAAAGGAAATAATGAATGTTATATTGATGAGTTTTGATTTACCCCAAAATTTGTGTGGAGAAGCAATTCTTTTCGCAAATCACATTCTCAACAAAATACTTCACAAGAAAAATAACCAAACTCCATATGAGTTATAGAAAAGACGGAGATCGTCATATAAATATTTAAAAGTATGAGAGTGTTTAGTTAAAATAACGGTTCCTACCCCTAAAAGGATTAAGATATGACAAAAAATCATTGATTGCATATTCATTAGTTATGCGTATAACAGTAGTGCATATCGATTCCTTGTGCACAAATCTGACATTCATGTTAATACCATTATTGAGTGAATGAATGTTTTATTTTTTATGACATTTTTCCTTATAAAAATGTATACGTAATAAGTTCTAATAAAAGAGCTCATGATACTACAAATAGTAATTCTCAAGAGAATATAAATAAAAAATCTATAAAAAATAATAATGAATCTAGATGATGTAAGAAAGCAAAAGTAATTAAGTCATTTGGACCTGATTTTCTAACTTATTTGTTAGAAAATGAGCTTCAAAGTAATAAAAAAACAATGTCAACTCTTGAAACTCCATTATGAAAATAGACTATTGATAGTGAAATTGAATCAAGTTTACAAAACAACACATGAGAACTGGTGGATCTTCCACCAGATAATAAGCCTTTAAGCTACAAATGAATACTCAAAAGGAAATTGAAAACTGGTATAACAATTGATAAGTTTAAGGCTAGATTAGTAGCCAAAGACTTTAAACAAAAGGAAGGCTTGGACTTCTTTGATACATATTCATTAGTTATCATGATAATATCCATTAGAATGTTAATAACAATTGTTGTATTGCATAAGCACTAAATTCATCAAATAGATATTAAAACAACTTTTTAAATGGTGAATTAGAGAAAAAAAAATCTATATGAAACAACCCAAAGGGTTTATTATTCATGGACAAGAAAAGAAGGTGTGTAAACTTATTAAGTCTTTTTATGGATTGAAGCAAGTACCAAAGCAACGACATATAAAATTTGACAATACAATATTGTCAAATGGTTTCAAAGTTAATAAATTTGATAAATGCATATATGCCAAGAGCACACAAAATGACTATGCAATTGTGCGTCTCTATGTGGATGATATGCGTATTATAGGTAGCAATAATGATATCATGAAAGCTATTAAGAAAATGTTTATCAGAAATTTTGATACGAAAGACTTAGGTGTTATAAATGTTATATTAAGAATAAAGATTTCTAAAACATCTGATTAACTAATATTATTTCAACCACACTATATTGAGAAAATACTAGAAATATTTAATAAATACGAAGATAGTCTAGTAAAGACACCTATAGATGTAAATTTACTTTTAACTAAAAATATTGGTCAAGTTATATCTTAGATAGAATATACTCGTATCATTGACAATTTAATGTATATCATGAGCTACACACATCCTGACATAGCATACTCAGTTAATAAACTAAGTAGATTTACAAATAATTCAGAAAAAATTATTAAACGACAATAATTAGAGTTCTTAGATATTTAAGATATATTCTAAATTATAGGTTACACTTCACAAGATATCTAATTGTACTTGAAGGGTATAACAATGCTAACTGGGATATCAAGCACTAAGGGCTTCAAGTCTACTAATGGATATGTATTTACAATTGGAGGTGTATCTGAATCATAAATTTTTTTAAAACAAACTTGTATTGCTAGATCCACTATGAAATCTGAATTTATAACTCTAGATAAAGTTGGAGAAGAAGATGAATGATTTTGTAATTTTTTTAGAAGATATTCCATGTTGGTCAAAACTTGTGCCAACAATATGTATACATTGTGATAGTCAATCAACGATTGAAAGGACATGAAATAATATATATAATGGTAAATCTAGATATATTAGTCGAAGACACAATATCATAAAGCAGTTACTCTCAAATGAAATAATTTTCATAGATTATATTAAATTGAAAGACAACCTTGTGGATCTATTTACTAAAAGTTTGTCGAGAGATAAAATTAACTGCTCATTAAGAGGAATGAGATTAAACCCTATATTTAAAGAGTCTTCATAGTGGCAACCCAACCTAATTGACTAGAGATCCCAAGATCTATGTTCAAAATAGACAATTGAACTATGTATGATTCAATAGTAGCACTGAGAAAAAAACTACTCCCAACCATTCCTATGATGAAGCAGTGCTACCTGCAGCGTGTATTAGGATAAGTTATGCTTTTAATGCTTATTATAACTTGGAAATCCAAGTAGGGCATGTCAGGATACTCTTAATAAGAAATCACCTATATGAATGTGAAAAAGGGACGCTTCTATGAGAATTTTAAAGCCTAAAATTATCTAGAGCACTCATGAAATCAGGAATTGTTCAAGACTAAAATAAACACAACCGTGAGAATCAACTATGTTCGGAAAAGAATTGTGTGAATTTTATTGTTTAGGTTTACACTAAAGGCTGAACAATTCAAGACATCATGTTTACTGATTAGCCAATAAATTCAATAGTCTTTCACTAGGGAAGGTTCAAAGTCACAAATTACCTATTTCGATGCAGTTATTTTCTCATCGTACTATCTCAAGTGTCTATATTTTCATTTGTATTTTTTTCCAGTTAATTTTCATTCATGTGAGGGATTGTTGGAATAATAAATGATAAATTAGAGTTTAAGTTTGTCTCAAATTGTAGAATCTAGGTTTATACCAACGGTCACATAGGTAGTTACAAAACCTATTAATAATAGTCATGTGGACAAAAAATTGTTAACAGTTGCAATACATTTTCCAAGTGTTATGTACCTCTTCAAAGAGGTGTATTAAATGTTAATATGTGTAGTGCCCTTTTCAACAATCATGTACGTCTATGAATAGGTGTTTCAACTGTCATGTTTCTTCTATTTACAGTCTATCCTGTTGGGCTTTGTGGAGCCTAGTTATATTTTGATCCGGTTGACGACCAGACCCGATCGGAATAATGTTTGCGTGGTATTTTGATGGGATATTTTTTGAGGCTTAATCCATGGAGTGGAGGCTTGGGCCGATAGGCCCAAGCCGGAGCGCTCATGGATAAGCCTCTTGGGGGCCCAGGGGGCAACGCCCCCGGGAAAAATTTTTGGGCTCGTTTTGTAACCCATTGTGTATCTTGTGCGCAGTATATAGAAGCCGTTTTTGGTGATTAGGGTTTCTTTTTAAGGTTTTGGTTGTCGTCTTTGAGACTTGAGCCGCACTTTGTAATTCTTCTTGAAATAGTGAAATCTCTACAACTCTGTGGACGTAGGCAAATTGCCGAACCACGTAAATACTGTCTTGTGCGTGTGATTGTTTTTTTTTTTCGACGTGTGTGTTTTTCTTTTTTCTCTATTTCTTGTTTCTCACAGGTTGGGAATTTCGGGTTGAATTCCTTACATATCCCTCATTGCATTTTTTACACAATTTTTCTTGATCATTTTGCATACTAGTTTAATAAAGAGAGAAAGAGAGAGAGAGTCATAGTTGTTTCATTGTTCTTGTGGTTTGAAGTTCTACTATCACAAAAAGGAGAACATTATGTCTTAGAAGACAATCGCCAAAGACCGTGAGCACAAGCGCGGGGTGAATATTGTCTTCAAGATATAGAGTCAAAATCTAGTTTCGATATTTCTGTTTTTTCATACACACCATTGTAAGTGTTTTTTTATATCATATTTTAATTTAGTTTCCATTGAATATTGTTTACTTGATTCTTTAATAGATAAAATATACTGTCAAATTAAATAAAAATTAACAAATCTTCAGGAGTGGGTTTTATTGAAGGAAATGGGATAAAGGGAGGGGAAAATTTTATGAAGGATATGAGGCATGTAAATCACTATGCTAAATAATAGATGATAAATGTTTCCACTCCACTGAATATTATTAGATTATGACGAATCTACCTTTAATATTTAATATAACGTCATATTTCAAAAGAGTCGAGATCCAGTATGGTGTCCCTTTCCTATATACATATGAAAAAGTGTCTACGTGGCACATTTGAATTGGAGAACATATACATTGGACTGCACACATGACTTGGCTAGGAGCCCAAGGTGATTTAAACTCTAGCCGAAGCATGCCACATAAACACATTGCTTATTTTATAGGAATGGGACATCGTATTGGATCCTAGGTTCTCTCAAAATTTGCACCAATAATAAATAAAATTTGACACAAGTTTTTTTTTGGCTAACCGAGTGTCCGGGCCAGCTTGCGCGCACCACGACTAATCTCGGGGATGACTACCACAACAACCCACCACCATGGTCCCCCAGTTAAATCATGAGAAAAACCCAAAAGGGGAATCGAACCCGTGACGTGCGCCTAACCCACACTTCACGTGCTCACCCTTACTACTTAGGCAACCCATGGGTGGGTAATTTGACACAAGTTTTTTGATAATGTCTCTTAAACATCAATGAATGCACGAGAATATTATTTTATTGATAAAATGCGACAATAATATAATATTACCACAAAGACCCCTAGAAAAATGATTTTCTCATAATGAAGAAAAACTCCTAATATTATTCTATCACGATTACCCTAGCTGCAAAAGGGGGTCTTAAGTTCAAGTCATGACCACCCACAACAATTTATCTTGATTTGCTTGGTATGTGTGGTTTGTGGGGGTATTGCATGTACTTGAGGGAGTTGGGTGAGATATGGTGTTCTAGGAGTTAGTTGCCTTGCCATTGTTAGTCAAGATACTCCCGTCATAAAAAAAAATGACAACTCTTTGTTATAATATTTATGGATAAAAATAAAACACCCACTTGCATTTTCTAAGGAAATATTTCATTTTCTTGGAAGTTAATTTTTCTCAAAACTATTTCTCTATCATTGCACAAATCCTTTATTTTATAATATTTCTGGATAAAAAAAATACCCACCAGCATTTTCTAAGGAAATATATCATTTTCTTCAAAATTATATTTTCTCAAAAATTTTCTCTACCATTGCACAATCCTTTATTTTATGATATTTCTATATAAAATAAAACACCCACCAGCATTTTTTAAGGAAATATATCATTTGTTGGAAATTAATTTTTCTCAAAAATATTTTCTCTGCCATTGCACAATCCTTTATTGAAACGTATTATAATATATTGTCGATGCCTCTCGTTGCCTCATCCATCTTAGATCTGTTCATTGATTCGAACTTATCACATTCTGTCTTTTAAGTTGTATTCTTTGACTATAGATGCTGACTGTTTTTTGACTCTCAAATCTTATCCAACAGCTTTTGATTTATTTATATGAATTGATTTTACCCGAATGCCCTTGTTGTATGAGTGACAAGGACTAAAGTGGAAAAAGAAAGAGACGTAACTATCGCCGTGGAAAGAAAACTGCCAACGAGAGCAAGGAATAGGGTATAAAAAGCTTTTTAAATGACTAAACTACCCTTATTCAAAATTTTCTAATAAATACATGTCCCTATTAGGGTCATACCAATTATTTACTTGAGAATTTTTTATTTTATTTTTATTTTTTATTTAGAGTTTAGCAATTCTCATCAATGGCATGAAACCTTAATGGTTCTCATTTATGACTTTAAAAAAAAAATGCTTGGATATGATCATCAGACACCTAAACAATTTGGCTGATAAACTCAAAATCAAAAAGATTTGTAACAAAATAGAAACAATGTTATTTTCTCCCAATTTGCAATATTTTTTTTATTGCATAATGTATTGTCCTTTGAAATCAAACAAATTTATTCAAATTGGATAGAGATTTGGATTTGTAACATTAGTCCATACTTTGAATGCTTATAAATTCATAGTTTTCCACGCTTCTACAATATTTAATGCACATTTTATTGGTAGGTATAAGATACTTGGATTTTATGATCAATGACAACAATGGAGAGTTGTACCCTTTCAAAGTGAACATTAATAGTAAATTTATGACTTTTTTATTTTGACTCATAAATGAATTCTAAAAGACTAATGATATTTGAATTTGATTTTTTTTTTTTTTTATTCACTCGATTTGTACTCGATTGATATGGGAAATGCACAAAACCATAGAAAATAATCAATGGTTTTGTGCCCTTGCCATGCCAATTGAGTGAAAAAAACGAGTGAAAAAATTATGACTCATTCTAAAATTCAAACTAAACAAAATGTCTCCTACCTTTGTCATAAACCTCCGTCGTGATTCATGTCCATGCCTGGTTTCAAGTCCTTGTTTCAACACCTTATTGATCCATCGAGACGAAAAATTAGTTTACAAGTTATATGGCATTCTTTTGGGTCCATCAATCATCAGTTGTGATCTATCTATAAAAAATCAATTCAATTGGTTATTGTTTTAGTTGAAATTCATAGATCAAACAATTGATTGGAAAAGTATAACATCAGCTGACCCGAAATTATGTGTTACATGGCATTTCTTCGGATATATGGATCATCCAATTGTCAAAACCCCAAGAGTTCGCCACCAATGTCTAATTACTAAGAGAGCATTTTAGTAAATAATTACAAATCAAAGGGCATTTGCTTTTTATCATTATAAAATAATAAATAAAAGTGATCCTAAAGATCAGGCTGCCTAGAGATACGTGTAGCTTCTCTATTCCATCACTCTTTGAACTCTTCGATTCGATCTGCTCTCTCTCATCTCGGTCTGGCCCCTACCTACACCTAGAGAGAAAAAGTAGAGACAAGCAGAAAGATTAAAGAGAGAGAGAGACAAAAAAAATCTCTCTAGAGTCTAGGCTTTAAAAAGAGAGAGAAAGAAAAGCAGTTGGGTTTCAGTTGGTAATGGTGGAGGAGACACTGCGCGTGTTGTTAGTAACTCTTCTGGTTCTAGCACTGTCGATGTTCTCTGGTGGTAATTATAGAAGAGAAAAATCATTGTTCATCGAAGGCAGAATTTGCAGAGTTGTTGTTGGTGGTGGTGATGGAGCATTAATGGTGGTAGGAGGAGAGGAGGATTGTTGTTGTTCTTCGAATGTTGGAGTAGAAGTTACAGTGACGGCCATGGCTGGCCACGCCTTGGCCGCCACAAATCATCTACTCTAGTAGGTAAAAAGAAAACCGAAAAACGAAGAAATCCTAGAAATTTCGTACAAAAAGCCCTAAAATAAATGAGATCTCTTCGACGAACTCAGACTTCGTCGTCCTCTTCGTCATCTTCATGGATTCACTTGCGATCGGTTCTTTTCGTTGTTGCATCTTCTTCCTCCTCCTCTTCTTCTACTTCTTCACCAGTTCTAGATCGGTAAGTCGCTCTCTCGATCTCCATCTCGATTGTCGTTTGCTTTCGATTTCTTAAATTTTTAGTGTTTCTGACTTCGGATCTGATCTTGAAGGATTGGATATAATGCTAATCTATCAATCTTTTGTTTGTATAGTTTCTCTTTTGATTCTAGGTTTCTCCTTAAGATTTTTGACTCGATTGCTGTTTATTTGGATGGAAGATCAGTGTTTTTTTTCTTAATATTTCTGTTGATTTCTTAACATTTCTCTATCGCTATCAATCTTCAATTAGTTATAGTTTCTTTTCTGATTCTAAGTTTGTTTTCGTTAATTTTTTTTTTTTTTTTGGTCTCGGTTGCCGATCGTGTTTGCTCTTTATTGCTATTGATTTGTACGGAAGTTCAGTGTTTTTTTTCCCTCTTAATATTTCTGTTGATTTTGGAATTTGTTTATTTTTATAGCTCAATTTTATTTTTTGGCTGAGCGTTTTCGATCCATTTGTTGTTGTTTGGTTTTGTTTGAATCAGATCATGTGTTTCATGTTGCTAGATGGAAGAGAAGTGTAGTGTTTTTGACTGTTTACATTTGAGGGATCTCACTATAGAATTTTCATATTGAGAGGTGTTATAGGACCTAAAAATTGAATTTATAAAAAAAAAGAGTAGGACCTAAAAATGCCAATCTATCGAAATAAGTACTATATTGATAATAATTTTGGGAAAAATGGGCAAGTGATGGAGAGTTACTAAGAAGGATTTTTGTAATCAGGGTTTCAGTTCTGTTCAAGAGTACTGATCCAATAATAAAGTTAATGGTTGGATAAAAAAGATTGTCACAACTAGAACACAAGTCTCAACATAGGTTTCCACTAATTCTTGTTGTTAGTCTTGATTTTGGTGTATTAAGTCTGAAACCCTTGGCAATTCCTTCTTATGGTCTTAGGTATTACATTTTTCTTATTCTCTTTACTTCAATGAAAGTCGTATTAGGTGTGATTCATTTTGAGTATGAGATATTCTGTAACGTGCTTCTAATTATTCTATACTTATGGTCTAATTATGTTTGAAACTAATGGATGTTATTTCTTGTAACCAATTGTCGTAGCTCTTGATGTGAATTTTGACAAACCCCTAAATCTTCACTCCATTATATTGGAGTGCCGACAACAGAAATGATCACTAGATACAGTGAATCAGGGCAAGGAATTTGATTGGAACACTAGTTTCCTAATGGATGTGTTGCATGGATTTGGCCAAGCAAAACAAGTATCGCGAGTTGGGACATGTTGACGCACATTCAAACATGGATCAATTTTAACTTGGATTTTCTTTAAAAAAAATTAGTTTTTAAATATTAAAAAAATTAGTACAGATCAAGTTAGGGAGGGGGAGATGTTTTACTTCAGTTGTTAACATCTTGTTTTTTTTGTTGGGATGGTAGCAAATGTATTTGTTTGAGTCATGTTGGAGTGATCTCAAGATTGTACCTCATATTACACATCCTAACGTGAAAGTGTGTAGGAACCGTAAATGCTTTTTGACTCATATCTTGATGAAAGCATCTATGGTTCTATCCACTTTCACGTTAGGAAGTGTGATATGAGGTACAATCTTGAGGTCACTTCTTCAGCATTATTCTATTTGTTTTTGTTTCCTTGGGACCTGTAGACAATAGAAAGGGGTGGAGGGGGTGATGGATAAGTGGTTTATTTTAGGAGATTTTGATTTTAAGGTTTAAAATTAGTTGTTGTGGATCTCAAGGGCCATTATGTGATGCTTCATTTTATCTATAAGAGATTCGATGACACTTTGATGTAGGGTAGAATATACACACACACACACACACACACCTCGAGTTTATGTTAAAATTCTGGTTCTAGGGTGAGTAATGAAGATTCTCTATATCGAGCAAAATAGACTAGAAACTTTAATCGAGGTTGGAGATTGATGGAAATCAATCGCAAACACTAAAATTAAGAACCAATATTGGGCTCTTATTTAAAAAAAAAAAAAAAAAGAAAAAAGAAAAAAGGGAAGAATAATCTCTTCTTTTATTAATCAATCTTAAAAAAACTTGCTTTACTGAATTTGTTTATTGGAGCTCCTTACATAGATATCTCCACAACAACTAAGAAACCTTTTAAAGTACTAAAAAGTAACTTCTTAATCTATCTATAACATATTGCTAACCTTCTAATCCTCTTAGAACTCAATTTGTACATCTAAAAGGACTTATAATTATAACCTAAAGAATAAAAACGAATTTTAAACATAAAACAAATTATAAACTCATTAGGAAAAGAAACTTTCTAAAATTGAAATAAAAACTAACTAGGAGTACTTAAACAACTTAAAAATAAAAACTCAATAAAAAAAGGAGTCCTAAGAAAAGTTGGACTAGGTCTTGAGGTTTGGTCAAAGATTGGATTGAGTTGACTTGGTTTTGACTTACTTGACTCAGTCAATGTTGCTAATGTCTTTCTTTTGCACGTCTTAACTCGATCATAGCTATTGAGATAAGTGTCAACAAACCTATCTACATCACACTTTATCACTAATGTTAGCATTGATATGGGAGGGAACCTGAAGTGTTGATCATAAACACATTTCCCGCTCTCCATCATTGTCATCATCATCAAAGCCTTGCCCCAAAATCGGTGTTAGTTGAAGGAATCCAATTTCTCTATTCACTTCATTCCAAAGTCACGTCTTCTGTAATTCAAATGTATCCATATCCACTACTACTACCACTACCTCAATCCACGTCCTTTTTGGTGATAAACAAGTGTGCTTTTGCATGGGTTTACTCAGTGGAGGATCCAATATTCTCTCTTCTCATCCTTATTTTTATTATTGGAATGAATGAAATATATTAAACACATTACAAATATACACTTAGTACCCAAATTCCTTTTTCATTTTCTATTTTTCTTGTGCCAAAGCCAACTCCTTGCACCCGTGTTAATGACAATCATACCAGTACTAATGCGACATAGCCTAAGGGCAAATAGAGTGACGTGTTTATAGTGAAGCAAGTAATACTTCTTTTTTGAAGTTTGGAATTTGAATAACTCTCTTGGTCTTGTGTTGCATTTCTGAATGGGAGCATATGGGAGTCCTTGATTAGGTCATAGGATGCATGTTGAAGCTATTTATTTTGTGATGTGTTGTTCTTTTGACTACACTCACAAAAATATATCAATTCATAAGCCTTTTCTGATCGCCTTTAGCCTATTAATTCTTCATCCAATTATAAGTGGCTCCATGTTCATTAGAGATTTTATGTTTAGGTCGTGTAGGAGGAAATATAACAAAACGATGTGCATTCTACATTGAGGATGCATTTGATTGGACATTCCTACATTTAGGAATAATTTGATAAATTCTTTGTTGAATGAACTAGTTTAACCTTGTTCTTTGGTGATAAAACTATATTTTTAATTAACTTTGATTGATTCATATGCCATCTATAGAAATCTAGGCTAATGGAGAAGAGGGGAGAAAAAGAAGAAAAAATAGAGGAGAAGAGATATGAGAGAGTCTTGTTCTCTGCCCATTTATATTAATTTTGGTTGAAAGACAAATATGCCCTTTTTTACAATAATATAAATTCTAACACTCCCCCTCAAGCTAGAGCATACAAATCAAACATACCTAACTTGTTACAAAACTTAGAAAATAACCCCTTAGACAAAGTCTTGGTGAAGATATCATCAATATGACCATCCAACCTTAAGTGCGGAGTAGAAATCTGATTACTCATAACCAAGTCTCTAATGAAATGACAATCCACTTCACTATGCTTAATCCTCTCATGAAACACTAGATTACTAGAGATGAATTTATCAACTTGGTTATCACAGAACATATGTATAGGTTTAGGCACATACAATCCCATCTCTTGAACCAATGACCTAACCTATATCATCTCAGCTGTATTATGAGCCATAGCTTTATACTCGGCTTCAACATTAGAACGAGCTACTACAATTTGCTTCTTACTCCTTTGAGTAACCAAATTACCTCCTACAAAGGTACAATACCCTGAGGTAGATCTCTTGCAAGTGCAACTACCGGCCCAATCTGCTTATGAAAAACCTGTAACTGTCAATTCTTTAGATGGTCTATATGATAGCCCAATGTCTGGTGCATTCTTGAGATATCTTAGAATCCCGATCAAAGTGTCCCAATGCAGTTGGTGAGCATGCATAAATTGGCTCACAACATCTACTGCAAATGTAATATCTGGTCTAGTCATTGTGAGATAAATGAGCTTACCAACTAAGCGTCTATATCTTCTAGGGTCATTGAATAACTCTCCATGTTCACTATAAAGCTTGACCGAGCAGTCCATAAGAGTATCCACAAGCCTAGAACCAAGCACACCAGTCCCAAACATCAAATCCAACACATATTTTCAGTTTGAAAATTTAAAATAAAATTTGTGTAAAAACTTAGGTCAATTAAGACCCAAACCCCGGCTTGAGCCCAGCCCGATGTGTGTGTGTTTATTAAAAGAGCAAGATGTGCGACGCCGGCTCACACACACTAAGGAAATTCGAAGGTTGAATCCAAATTCCAATTGAAACCCATTAGAACCTTGGGTTTCTCTCTTGGGCCCCCACGTGTGCGTGTGAGCCCACCCACTACCTTTACTAACTTCAAGGCTATTAAAAGCACATGACTATAAGAGTTGCATTCCAACTTTTTTTCTAGTCGATGTGGGACTAATCTAATACAAGAAAAAACAACACAACTACAACTACAACTCGAAAAAACAAAAAACATAAAGTGAAAAAACAAAAAAACAAAAAATGGGTTGGGTTTACACCCAAGGGTTTTTATCTAAAAAATATTAAAGGGTTTTCAAATTCATCCTCTAAAATTCCAACAATTCCCTACATGAATGCAAAAAGCGCAAAAGAAATAATATATATATATATATATATATATATATATATATATAGGGTTGGGTTCCATAAGACACACAAAGCTACTCATAAAGCTACAACGCTTTTGTCTTATATGGTTAAAAAGATTCGGAATAGGCTGATTTTTTGTGAGGATGATCTCTATGGTGAGGGGATCATCCTTGCAAAAAATCATCCCATTCCAAAACTTCTAACCCCATCAAAAGTGATTTACAAAAATTGGACGGTCTAAAATTTTTCAACTTGTAAATAGGGGGCTAGAAGTTTCATAATAGGCTGATTTTTGGCAAGGATGATCTTCTCACCATAGAGATCATCCTCACAAAAAATCAGCCCATTCTAAACATTTTTGCCCATACAAGACAAAACACGTTGTAGCTTTATGAGTAGCTTTATGTGTATACGGATCCTAATCCATATATATATATATATATATATAGATAGAGAGAGAGAGAGAGAGAGAGAGAGAGAGAGAGAGAGAGAGAGAGAGAGAGCACTTTTAATCAATCATGTTTAATAATAGGTGTCTTTTGGACTTGAATCTTACCTAGTATATATATGGGTTGTGTTCCGTGTACATTTATCTCTACTCATATCTCCACAACTGAGCTCAGTTGTTAGATCGTGCTTGATCTAACGATTGAAATCTGTTTTTCGTTTAAGTTATAAATTTATAAGTTTTTTATTTTGCCCTCCTTTAAAAAGAGTTATTTAGTTTCACATTCCGCAATCACTTAAAACCCAAAACAAAACAGAGACTTTGTCTCTAACGAACAATAAAAAAAAAGAAAAAACTCTAAAAAATTGATTCACATCAAAGTCATCCTCTTGGCCTCTCCCTTCTCAGCTCAATCCTCTCTGCCGCCATTAATTGTGCATTGAAAGTTTTGGAGAAGATCGTGATGAATATCGAATCTGAAAGTTGTTCAAGATTTGATCTTAAGATCTCCCCTGTCTATCGATCCCTTCTCTTCTTTAGATTTGTCTAGAGCTTCAAAGGGCCTATGATTTTCGGAGGCTTGACAGAGTCCGCCATTATTGTGCATTGAACCCATGTATACTTGAGAAATCAGATCTGAACCGTCATTAATGGTGGATTAAACCTGTGTATAGAATGGGTTTATTTTCTTTTTCTTTTTTCAAAGTGAACCTGTAATGCTTAATACAAGAGAAACCAGATTTGAACCATTCCATATGTAAAGAATAGGTCGTTCTTCCGTAGAGAAACGAAGAAGACGAAGTTGAAGAGGAGGATCAGTTTTATGGGGAGGTAAAACTAATTTTGAAACTTTTATTTGGTAAGAAATTTTTAATCTCGTCCGTTGATTTTCGTTTAATCCAACGCTCCAAATGAGTTGTGGAGATATGAGTAGAGATAAGTGTACACGAAACGCGACCCTATATATATATATGGAGAGAGAAAGAGAGCACTTTTAATCAACCATGTTTAAGAATAGGTGTCTTTTGGACTTGAATCTTACCTAGTATAAGTCTATCAGATTTACTAGTCAGTCAGTTGACTTTAAGCCTTGAACTGTCAACTTTAGTATAAATCTAAACAGTAGACTACACACAGATTAATTAACCAACTGTTAGGTTCTTTCAGTGGTGTTCATTTTGTCCCTAAACAAAAACTTGGTGTCATGAGTGCTTTAAAGAGTTTAGTCAATACTCTCAAATAAATGGCCCATTTCTATACTCATTTAGTTGTGCCTTTGAGAAGTATCCTGTTATACTTCATTTTTACAAGTATATGCAACATTAAGAAGTTATATTTCAACATTTCTTCTTTTCCAAGAAACACTAAACACTTCATAGGAATGGACTAGAAACAAACATGTGTTCTATTAGTGCTTTATTTTAAATCACATTCAACTGATTTTTCCATTGAACCTAGATCTTGGGATTTCTAGTCAACTAGGTTGAGTTTCCATTGAAGTGACTTTTAGTCAATAGGCTTTAGTCCCATTCTCCTTGAAGTAGAAGTAACCAACTCTCTAGATAATCCTTTTGTTAAAGGAACCGCTAAATTTTCCTTAGACTTTACAAAGTCAATGGAAATAATCCTATTAGACTTCTTATTACTATAGTTTGCATTTATAATTTAGAAATTCATCAAATGGATGTAAAAACTGTATTTCTAAATAGAGAACTTGATGAAGAAATATATATGGATCAACTTGAAGGATTTGTAATTAATGGACATGAAGATAAAGTTTGTAGATTAGTTAAATCCATGTGTGATTTAAAACAAGCACTAAAATAGTGGCATGAAAAATTTGATAATGTAATGATATCAATGGATTTAGAATCAACGAAGTAGATAAGTGTGTTTATTATAAAACTATAGTTGATTCTTATATATGTAAGATGACATACTTATTTTTGGATCTAATCTTAATGTTGTGTATAAAACTAAGAGATTGTTGTCTATAAATTTTGACATAAAAGACTTGGGTCTTGTTGATGTAATTCTTAGAATAAAAATTTCTAAAAATGCTAATGGATTTGATTCATCTCATTCTCACTATATTGAAATGTTTTAGTTGGTTTGATTGTATTCCTGCAAAAACACCTTTTGATTAAAATTGTAAATCGATGAAAAATGTAAGTAAAGGTAATTCTTAATTAAAATATTCTCAAGATATTGGTTGTTTAATGTATATTATGAGTTGTACAAGGCCAGACATTGCGTATTTGGTAAATAGGCTAAGAAAATACACTAGCAACCCAAGACATAATCACTATGAAGTTTTAGTAAGAATCATGAGATACTTAAAGTATACCATGAGTTATAGGCTGCAATATAATAGGTACCTTGTTGTTTTGAAAGGATACAATGATGCCAATTGGATATCAAACTCGAAATAGTCGAAATCCATTAGTTGCTACTTATTTTCACTTGGAGGTGCAACAATCTCATGGAAATCCACCAAGCAAACGTGTATAGCTCGTTCCACCATGGAATCTAAGTTTATTGTTATAGACAAGACCGGTGAAGAAGTTGAGTGGCTTAGGTTTTTTTTTGTTAACATTTCGATTTGGCCTAATCTAGTATCTACTAAATCTATTCATTGTGACAACCAAGCTGCCATTGCGCTAAAAACAATGTGTATAATGGAAAATCAAGGCATATTAAATGGAAACACAACTATTCTCTAATGGGATTATTTCTATTGATTTTGTAAATTCTAAGGAAAATTTAGCAGTTCTTTTAACAAAAAGATTATTTAGAGAGTTGATTACTTCTATTTCGAGGAGAATTGGTCTAAAGCCTGTTGACTAAAAGTCACTTCAATGGAGATTCAACCTAGTTGACTAGAGATCCTAAGATTTAAGTTCAATGGAAAAATCAGTTGAACGTGATTTAATAGAAAGCACTAATAGAACACATATTTGTTCCTAATTCATTCCTATGAAGTGTTTAGTACTGCTTGTAAGAGAGGAAATGTTGAAGTATAACTTTTTAAAGTGAAGTATAACAGAGTACTGTTGAGTGTATATTTTCCTCTATTCTCGGGTGAGTCACATGCCAGTTAATCCCCGTGACCCTTTTATATTCATAGTTCTCCCTTTCTCCAACAGATTGGTATTTTGGAGTAGTTGGTTGGTTAGCATGGTATCAAAGCGTTGGTTTGTATAGGTCACGGGTTCGAATCTTTCCACCCTTATGGGTGAGAGGGAGTGTTGAGTGTATATTTTCCTCCACTCTTGAGTAATTCATACCCCAGTTAAGCCCCATGACCTTCTTATATTCATAAATCTCCCCTTCTCTAATAGATCAATTTTTTGGAGTAGAGTTGGTTGGTTAATAAGTACTTCTCATAGGCACATGTAAATGAGTGTAGAAATGGGCCGTTTCTTTGAGAGTTTGGGCTAAGCTCTCTAAAGCACGCACGACGCCAGGTTTTTATTCAAAGCCAAAATGAACACCACCGAAAGAACTTGATTGTTGGTTGATCAATCTGTGTGTATAGTCTATTGTCTAGATTTACACTAAAGTTAGCAGTTCAAGGCTTAAAGTCCATTGACTGACTAGTAAATCTAATAAACTTATAGTAGGTAAGGTTCAAGTCCAAAAGACATTGAAACATGGTTGATTAAAAGTGCTCTCTATATTTTTCTCTCTCTCTCTCTCTCTCTATATATATATATATATATATTTGCGTTTTCTACATTCGTGTGGGGGATTGTTGGAATTTAAGAGGGTGAATTTGAAAATCCATTAATATTCTTTGGGTAAAGACCCTCGAGTATAAACCCAACCAACCTTTTGTTTTTTTGCTTTTTCATTTTATGCTTTATAATTTTTGCTTTTGGAGTTGTAGTTGTGTTGTGTTGTTTTATCTTGTGTTGGATTAGTTCCGCATCGACTAGATGAAGAATTGGAATGCAACTCCTATAGTTATGTGCGTCTAATAACCTTGAAGCTAGTAGAGGTAGTGGGCGGGCTCCTATAGTTATGTGGTTCCACTGGGTTTCAATTGGAATTTGGATTTAACCTCTGAAATTCCTTAGTGTGTGTGCGCTGGCAACGCGCATCTTGCGCATTTAATAAACACATACACACGCACGCTAGGCCAAGCTCGGGCTTGGGTTTTAATTGACCTAAGTTTTTACACAAATTTTGTTTTAAAATTTTTAGCTGAATTTTTAAATTGTTTTGTCCTCTGTTGGTGTTTATTTATGGTGTCCATTCATCTTCCTTATTCGTGTTTGTTTTGAACCAGTATTATAGAGAAACACGAACAAAGGGTTCTGTGACTGTTTGGACAACCACCTTTCTTCTATTTAAATCTTTTGTTTAGTTAGTTTTAAACACTTAACTATCAATTCAAATTATTTCTTTTGTTCTTTGTTTGATATATTGCATTATAATATTATTGCATTGAGAGAGCACTCAATTAATCGAGTTTGCTGTAACGTTTCAAATCGAAGTACCCCCTTTAAGCGTGGGTTGTTGTATCCTAGAGAGCGGACGCCTACAAAACTATGGTACTGTAGCAAGAGCGAAATTCACTTTAGGACAGTGCTTCATGCATGCCTTAATCATTAATTATAGATAAGTATTCATTTTTTACATTCAGTTATGAAATCAGATTTTATTTGTCTTCTTCACACACTTTTCTTAGAAACCAATACCTTGTTTCCAACAATCTAAGCTAACGCACATATGACAAATTAAAAGGGAAATTAGGTATATACAAGCTAGACAGTGATATAGATGGAATGGGACAGATGATTCCTACTTCAGAAACAAGTCTAGTAGAGCCATCAACTAGGAAAATAGTAGACTTAGAACGAAACTGGGAAAAGAGACAAGGTATACTAGACAAATGGGCACTAGCTTTTGAGTCAATCACCCAGGTAGATGGTGGTGATTGGGCAACCATAAGAGCATAATTACCTGTGTTGGGAAGCATGATTGTATTGGATGTACTAGGTGAGGCATAGAAACTCTTAAAAAGCTAAGCCATCTAGGCAACAAGATCTCCCTGCTGAATCAGCATAGACGAAATAGTAGACAATCCAGTCTATTGAGATTCTTTTGTAGCTTGATTGGCCCAACTAGGCTTACCCTACTTGTCCCAGTAGAAACCCTTAGTATGACCACCGAAGTCACAATATGTGCACTTCATATTACTGTTAGTGCCTCTGCCAACATTACAACCACCACGACCTCTGTGGCCATCACCATGACCACTAGGATTACCACATCATCTACCACCACTGTGAGGGTTGCTTGTGGTGAGAGCGAAGGATTCTTTACCAATTGGGGATGAAGAACCCGAAGCCACAGATGAGGTATGTGTAGCCTGTACAACTCGAGAAAAGGCATTGGCAACTGTAGGTAAAGTCTCGCGAGCCAATATTTGACTCTTAATAGGTTCAAATTCGGCATTCAATCTAGACAATTTTTGTAGTATAAAATTCTTCACGTTGTTTTTTTTTTTTCTTTTTAGAGACCTCGAAGAGTGTTGTAATAATACTCACTAACATGCTTCCCGTTCAGCTTTATGGTTAACATAGATTCCTAGATCTTATAAATTCTGGAGAATTTCATTCATTAGAATACATCTCCTTTACAGAATCTAAGATGGCCTTAGCTGAAGATTGCGGCATTGATCACTGGCTCCATACTAGCCAAAAGCCAACTCATAACCAAGATATCTCCACTCACCCAATCTTCATAAAATTTATCATCTTTAGTTAGAGGATCAGAAGTGATATGTTTCAGTTTCTTCTTCACGGTTAACACAATTATCATGGAGGATGATCATTGAAGATAATTTGTGTTATTCAGTTTAACTGCCGTCACACAGGCACTAACACCAGAAGTAGTAGATGCCATAAGAAATAACTCAACTCACAAACCACAAATAGTTGAAGTCAAAAGCCAAAATTTTTTTTTCCGAAAACTTAACGGATCACTAAATGAACAAAATAAAGATGGAGGATGATAGGGAATGACCCTAGGAGTGGTGAGGAATGACCCTCTTTCTTCAATATATTATAGTTTTCAAAAAAAAATCAAAAACCCAAAAGTTAGGATTTCGGCCTCCAAACTTTGAACTAACTCCAATCGTGTTGAAAATTCAAACTAACACTACCAAGCCAAACCTTAAATATAGGTATAGATTTGAAGTAAATTCCAATAAACCCTAGAACACAAGGTTTTTTTCACACTAAGATAAAAACCAAGAGAAAAAATAAAATTGAAGGAAGGAAGAATATGAAAGGAAGAACCCTAGATCTCTATCTTAGATTAATGTTCTAATACCATGTAGAAATCTAGGTTAATGGAGAAGAAGAAAAATAGAGAAGAGATATGAGAGGGAGGCCTCTCTCCCTATTTATATTAATTTTGGTCAAAAGACCAATATGCCCTTTTTACAATAATATAAATTCTAACACCATCCTTACAAATTCATTTAATATTTGTGTACACCATATTCATTTATACGTTGTGGCATTCCCTACACTTTTATTTGTCCATGCATATAGATTCTTCATTTTTATCAATCTATTTTTCAGGCAATGTGTTGTACCATGAGATCGTGACTGGCTGCTTGTAGACTTTTGATTTATGCTAGGAGTTTCTATTTGGAGAAATTCCCAGACTACTGCTATGGGACATGTTAATATCTGGCATGCTTGGTTGGTTTGACACATTGCAAAGCAGCTTTGAGGTCTTGGGTTTAAGTCTTGCTTACCCATTAAAAAAAATATGGCATGCAATGGCAACAAAATTCTGTTGCTTCTTTTAACATAATTAATTTTGTATCTCTTGGCTGTTCATGTATCATTCCTTTCAGTTGTATTATTGGTATCTTATTTGTTAGAGAATTGATCGTGATTTCGGGCCCTTCATTTTCAGGGGTAATCTTAAATCACCATGGTCCCGTAGGAGAAGAAAACATGCTCTTTCGCCTCGGCAGTGGAAGAACATATTTACCCATGATGGAAAACTTCGTGGTAGTGGAGTGAAGTTTCTGAAAAAAGTTCGCAGTGGAGTGAGTTACTAATTTTAGTTGACCCATATGTTAATACTTCTAAAAAAGTTATCAATTGATAATTTCATATTGCTTTGTCTCAGATCCCTTCTACTGTCTGTATTTGTTACTGTTATTGGGGTTTCATTCCTCTTATTTCTGTCGCAGGGTGTTGATCCAAGCATCAGGGCTGAAGTTTGGCCGTTCCTCCTTGGAGTGTAAGCATTTATTAGAGATGTTAGACCTTTTGATTATCGCCATGTATCTGAAGAGATAATCTTGCAAGTTTACCGCCATGTATCTGAAGAGATAATCTTGCAAGTTTATTTTCCAGCATTCATGATACCCTTTTCTCCACTTCAATTCTTCGTTATCATCTCCATGCCATGTATTCATTTCATATTTTAGTTCTTACAATATGACCATGTTGTAGTTTATATTTGAGCTTATCACTACAAAATCTTTTTAATCACTGCCACTAGAAGAAATGTGGACATCAGTATTTTAAGGAATATACAATATTTGAGAGATGATGTTTGGCTACAGCTTATATGTATGTCAAGGTTAATTACTTAAATAACGGATGTAAAAAAATTCTTTAGTTAATTTGGTGAGTAATAGGAAAACAGACGTGATAATATGATGCCCCCCTCTGACACACTTTCCCCTACGCCCCCATCACAGAACCGTAGATCATTTGCCTCGAGATACACAAGAGAAGAATTATGGTTATTCGTATCCCGAGACAAATGATCTACGGTTCTGTGATAGGGGTGTATGAGGGTGTGTGTCAGAGGGGGCATCAGAAAATCATTACTCGTAGGAAAATCTTTTTTTTTTTTTTTCAAAGCGCTGCCACTAGAAGAAATGTGGACATCCATATTTTCAGGAATATACAATATTTGAGACATGATGTTTGGCAACAGCTTATATGTATGTCAAGGTTAATTACTTAAATAACGAATGTAAAAAATTCTTTAAAGTTAATTTGGCGAGTATTATCAGGAAAAAAGAGATTCAAAGCAACTATATTGATGTTATTAAGGATATATGTTTGTTGGTGTTATATCATTGTTACACCAGTTGGTGGTGAGATGAGGTATTTGTATCTAGTGTTTTTAAAGGCATAAGCCTTGAGACACGCCTCACGCAGAAGGACATTACTCTGAGGTGCTAGAAAAAATGTTGAAACAGCCAGGGCACATACCTCAGACCAAGAGGCGTTGGAAAGGTGCATACTTACTATGAGCCATGGCTGAGGCATACGCCTCACATGCTAGTTTTTTTTTTTTTTTTTCTTATCTTTTTCTTTTTAAAACTATATATTAAAAGCATCTTCTGTGTTCTTTTCTTTTGTCTCTGTTGTTGCTGGCATGCAACATAATTGGAGCACTTAGAAATAAATTTGAACATGAAATAGTAATAAATGTGAAGAAAGTTGTTGACTTGATTTGCTTCATAAATAATATTTAGTTATATTTTTTCAATAAATATAAAGTACTTATTTAGTGCAAAATCTTTCAATTATTTAAATATGAAATATTTGTTCCTTACTGAAATATAAATAATGATTTTTAGTATTATTGTTAATGTGGGATTTAAACCTTGGAATTCAATTATGAGGATTTGAAACTTGAAATTTGGAAATATGAGGAGGCCGGCTCGTTGAGGTGGATGAACTATTAGACTAGAAAAGACAATTAGAAGTGAATATTTTGGAATAACTTCAACAGGAGATAAAATAAAAGGAAGTCATTTCACATGGCTTGCGCATGTGCAAATAAGTTCAATAACAGCACTTGAGGAGGTGTGCTTTGTTGCTAGTCGAAGCCTCTAAACAAGCAGAAGGAAGGACGGAAATGGCACTAATGGAAAATATATGAAGGAACGTGCCTTGGCTAAAGATGTAGTTTACGAGAGTTAAATGGTGAAAAACAATTTATGTTGCCAACCCCAGTAATTTCATTTAAGTTATAAAAGATGGTAATGAACAAAATTTCTACTTTAGTTCCTATGTCATCTTCTTTGTATGGTCTTTGGTTTCCCGTGTTTCATATTTATTTTCTATGTTTAAGCTGAGCGCTAGTTAATAAATTCACTGCAGTCATGCTTCATTGAACGCAAAATAGAAAATCTACCATAGGTTTGAGGCTGTGGTTATTAAACTAATGTTCCAAGTTTACTTGAGCAAGCTCACGACAAAGATATATTCAGCACATGCATGTGCGTCCTAACGACTATATTGGCATGTACTGTGGCCGTTGGTGGTAATCAAAGTTGGTTGCTGCTAGGGTTGAAGTTGTTGATCTTTGCCTGACTGATATAGCTGAGTAGAAAAATTCTGCTCACACCTGGAGTTATTTGACCGCACTTCTGTTTGGGCTTTCTGGAATATGGCTTGTGTGTGTTGGCAGATCTTTTTTAAGCCACTTCAATGATAGGTTTCGAAAACTCGTGACTGGGTATTGATTAGGCCATGCACTTATATATATATATGGGAAATGTTCAACACCCTAAGCTTTACCCTACACTTTAACAAACGTGTTTTGTCCTACATGGGTTAGAAGTTTTGGAATGGGCTGATTTTTGGTGAGGATGATCTCTATGATTAGAAGATCATCCTCACCAAAAATCAGCCCATTCCGAAATTTTTAGCCCCATGTTTACAAGTTGAAAAATCGTGGACCGTCCATTTTTTGTAAATCATTTTTGATGGGGTTAGAGTTTTGGAATGAGCTGATTTTTGGTGAGGATAATCTCCTCACCATAGAGATCATCCTCACAAAAAATCAGCTCATTCCAAAACTTCTAACCCATGTAAGACAAAACACGTTTGTTAAAGTGTAGGGTAAAGCTTAGGGTGGGGAACGGGACCCATATATATATATATATAATTTTTTTTATAAAAAGAAGTGTACACTGTACTGTCCAAATTTGGGTCACCTGTGATAATCTCACTTATTTAGAACAAAAATTAATGTACTTGCTTGTTCATATGAACTTTGTTGTACCTGTTATTTTCTGTTTTGTGCCATCCTTCCAAGAGAGCATGTTATTTAAGTTGTCTCAATGTTTTATTTAATGTTTGTAGTTTTTACCAAACATGTCCGATATATTTGATTTTGAGTTGCTATCGTTCTACAGCTATGACTTGGACAGTACACAGGAAGAAAGAGATTCCATCAGAAATCAGAAGAGGTACTATCATCAAGTCTCGTTAACCTTATTACTTATTTGAATCTATTATTTCATGAGCTGACTCCAAATATTTTGAATAAACCTTTAGTTTGTGGAACTCCATATTCTTTATGTAGAGAGCTCAGCAACTCATCTTATAACTCCAAACATTTGGGCTTTCCATTTACTTGATACAGAAAGGAATATGAGAACTTGAGGAGACAGTGCAGGCGACTCCTGAAGTGCGGTGGTGAGAGTTTTAATTTTAAGGAAACTAGTGGAGCCAGCAGCAATGGCACGGACTCTCCAGATTCTCCTGGCTCAGACGACGTGGTTAGTGCTAGGGAGTCCCTCTCCACTGAGGGAGAGAGCTTAGAGGATGATGACTTGGGCACCCCTGTTCATAATAGAGGCCTTCATGGCCCCAAATTATTGGCCAAGGAAGACAATGATCAGAGTGGAATTACACATGTGGATGCCTCTACAATTGACACCGATTCATCCGATTCAGACTCCTCTGTTGAAGAACCTGACAACATTGACGTGGAAGGTAATGGGGAAAATGATTCTAACAATCCTACCAAGAATGATTCTTCCATCTCCAACATGGCAGGTGGGTTCAAAGCTCACATGGGTGAAGATTTTGCCACGTGGCAGAGAATCATCCGTGTCGATGCTGTTCGTGCCAATTCCGAATGGGTTGTCTACTCCCCGACCCAGGCTGCGGTGTTAGAGGGAAGGGCACAACGGTCAGCTGAGGCCGTCGGACTGAAGGACTATGATCACCTGGAGCCATGCAGGATCTTCCATGCAGCTCGCCTGGTTGCCATCCTTGAAGCCTATGCACTCTATGATTCTGAGATTGGGTACTGCCAAGGAATGAGTGACCTTCTCTCCCCAATTATTGCTATAATAGAGGACGATCATGTAGCGTTTTGGTGCTTTGTGGGGTACATGAGGAAAGCCCGACACAATTTCAGACTTGACGAGGTGGGAATCAGGAGGCAGCTTAACATTGTGTCGAAGATCATAAAATCCAAAGACTCCCATCTCTATAGGCACCTGGAGAAGCTCCAGGCCGAGGACTGTTTCTTTGTTTATCGAATGGTGGTGGTCCTATTCAGAAGAGAACTTAGTTTTGAGCAAACGGTGTGTCTTTGGGAGGTGATGTGGGCAGACCAGGCCGCTATAAGAGCCGGGATCAGCAAGTCTGCGTGGGGTAGAATAAGGCAAAGGGCTCCACCGACTGATGATCTGTTGCTCTATGCGATTGCTGCGTGTGTCTTGCAGAGGAGGAAATTGATCTTGGAGAAGTACAGTAGCATGGATGAGATCATAAGGGAATGCAATAGCATGGCTGGGCAATTGGATGTCTGGAAGCTTCTAGATGATGCTCATGACCTGGTGGTGACCCTCCATGACAAGATATAAAAGTTCCCCAATCTGTGAGTCTCCTGATATTCTTCCCCCATTTGTGTATGACGATGTCTTTACATTGCTTGTAACAACATCTAACAAGCATTCCAAAAAAAAAAAAAAAATGCAAATTGATAATTTAATTCAATGTACTTTTCCCCTTTTCAAGTTTTGATTTGAATGGTGGTGGCAAAAGAAGAAGAAAAAAAAATTGAGAAAACTAAGATCGTGAGAAGTTGCTGTGAGTTATAGAAAGGGTAAGGCTGGGGTGACATTGGGATTTACTGTGATTCTCACATTTCTGACGTGGAGGTGCACACGTAACAGTAGATGTTTTTTACTCGTATCTTGAAGAAACACATCCATGATTATCCTTATATAGAAACCCCAGTTGGGCATTCCCAACCAAATTACTTCAGGTAGTTCATTCTGTAATGGAATATTGCCAGCGGATAATTAAGTACCTCTACACGTTTTGGTGAACATTTGAGATGGTACCCTATGTTTTTTCATTGATGACATTTTTTTTTAATCTTAAATTTTCTCTTGTAAAGAGATTTAAATGCCATTGTGAGTCATAAATTTTGTCACCTAGAGTTTAGGTGTAACTCGTCCTGGAGTCACCCAGGAACACCCATGTAACATTATGTAAGACTCACTTTGAAGTCATATCAGTCCCATGTCAGGGCATATCTGTTAGTTTAGTGGCATTTATGTAATAAGGGAGTATGACCGATCTCCATTTTTTATGTTTCCTTCTGAAAATTTAGGAAAGACTTAAGCGTATTCTTTGTAGGAAGGGTGTTTAGTACTTCCTAATCCTCGGCTTACACCTACATTGACTCGAGCCATCACGCTAAGCTACGTGAAAGTCTCGCGTGTCATAGGATCATTTATTGTAGTGTAACACACCTTATTGCTTTTGTAACGTGTTACCCCGTGTAATATATCAACAAAATTGCCTCTAGGTTTTGCCTCATGTTGTTTCGTTTTCTTGTTTGTTTGTTACGTTGGTGGTGTACGATTATTTTTACAAGCTTGCTTGTGAACTAGCACTTCCTTGTGTCGTACGACCTTATTTCGAAAGAATACGGCCGTGACAGTTGGTATCAGAGCTTAGTTGTTAGAGTACAGTTGGTAGTCAAACCACATTGATTTTAGGTTTATGTTGGTTTCATCACCAAGCTCTTCCCCCAGTTTCCATTTAGTTCACGCGAACAATGGCAAGAGGAGAAAAAAGTACCATAAATCATCTGCTCCAATCACATCACCACCACTTACAAACAATGAACACACTGAGCTACTTGAGGATAAGATAGCTCAGTTATCAGGTCTCGTTAATGGTATTGTGCAATTATATGGTCGTCAGAATACGTTGGAAGAAGAATCCGTGACTCTCAGAGCTAAAGTAGTTGACCTCGAGGAAGATACCCGAGGATCCCTAGCCAACTTATAAGAACAGATCCCGGAGCTCACTACGAAGGTAGGTCTCCTTGTCAGAGCCGTCAGTAATTATCAACCTACCAGTAGTGATACTTTTCCCTAGCGCTTGCGAGTCCCCAAGCCATGTACCTTCAATGGTGTTCACAATGCGAAAGAGTTCGAGAATTTTCTGTTCGATATGGAATAGTACTTTTGTGCAGCTCGTCCAGATTCAGAAGAGGTAAAGATAACAACTGCTTTTATGTATCTTGTAAGTGACGCCAAATTATGATGGCAAACAAAGTATACCAAGATAGAAAGTGACTAATGTTCCATCGATACATGGGAGGACCTTAAAAGGGAGTTGAAGCACCAGTTTTTATCAGAGAACGTGGAGTTCATTGTCCGTAGAAAGTTAAGGCTACTTTACCAGACATGTACAGTTCACGATTACGTCAAATAGTTTTCCGCCTTAATGCTTGATATCCGTGACATGTCAGAGAAAAATAAGATATTCTCATTCCAAGAAGAGCTCAAGCCTTGGGTTCAGATGGAGCTCCAAATGCAACGTGTGCAAGATCTCGTGTCTGTAATTCCTGCAGCTGAGCTGTTGACAGATTATACTCCTGCTGAAGGGAGCCAACAGATTGTACACCCTCACTTGAAAGGGTACTTGTAGCAATATGAGCACACCAAGAAGTCTTTGAATGGTAAGAATGGAAGGCAAATACACAGTTCTAGTCAGGGATCCCAACGGAATTCCTCCCATTCACAAAGCAGAAGTACCTCTCCAATCAAGTATCGTCACAGGCATATGTGCATTTTGTTTGGTGAGCCACACAAGACATATAAGGGCCCTAAGCGAGTCAAACTGACTGCATTACTAGCTTCTCAAAGTGATCTTAGTCACGAGAGTACGAGTAGGTGAGATGAAAATTCTCCTCACATGGGAACAATGCATATGTTGAATGCAATGAAGTAAACATCTGAAACTCAAAAAATCGTCAACGGAAGGGTCTTATGTATGTTGATATGGAAACTGGTGGCAAGACCACCCAGGCAATGGTTGATATAGGAGCTATACACAGTTTCATTACCCTTACAGAGACGAAGCGTATCAATATCCGTTCAAGTCGCATAAAAGCTGTAAACTCCCAAGCCACTCCTATCTAAGTTTCGACCAAGTCAATGTCCGTCAAGATAGGTACATAGAAGGGTAAGCTTGATTTACTTGCAGTTCCACTCGATGAATTCAGAGTTGTCATTGGGATGGATTTATTGTGATAGAACATTATTGTACCGATATCATTCGCCAACACATTGGGCATGCTAGGTGAATGTCTAAGTTTCATTCCTGTCTCCACAGGCAAGGAAGAGGGAAAGTTGATTGCAGCCCTTTAGCTGAAGAAATAGTTGAAGAAAGGAGAGCAACCATACATTGCTACTCTACGAGTTGAACCTGAAGAATATGACCATAGTTCAACTCCCACACAGGTTACACAAGTATTGACAGAAGTTGATGACGTGATGCCGAATAAGCTTCCGAAGACACTACAGCCACATAGGTTGATAGATTATCAAAATGAACTGCTACCTGGTACCATACCTCCAAGATTAACTGAGTTGTGCAAGCAACATTATTGGTTCTCACAACACTGTGTCGATTATTGAGCGTCAAAGAAGATCACCATCAAGAATAGGTGTCTTGTCAAACGGATTGCCAACTTGTTTGATAAACTTGGGACAACCAAATACTCTTCAAAGTTGGGTTTGAGATCAGATTACTGTCAAGTTCAGGTTGCAGATGAAGCCCATCAGTTACTTTGTCAGAATGTCATCAAGAATTGGGGTGTGCCCAAAAGCATTGTCAGCGACAGAGATTCAAGAGTCACAAGGAAGTTAGGAGATGAACTGTGCAGATTACTTGGGTTTCGGATTGACTTTCCAACTAGTGGACATCTTCAATCAGATTGGCAAACAGAGAGATTCAGTTCCGTGTTGGAGTATTTGAAGCATTTTGCCAATGCCAAACTTATGAATTGGGCGAATTTGTTCAATTTCAACATTTAGAAGAGCTTTTCCTCCAACAAGAGACCTTTTGAAATTATCACAGACCAACAATGTTTAACTCCTCACACTATTGTTTTACGTTACAGGAGACAGAGTCCAATGGCATACAGGTTTGCTAAACTCTGGTTACCGTACAGGTTACGTAGCATTCATCCTGTCTTCCATGCAAAAAATCTCAAGTCGTACCATGCAGATCCAGGAGATCCCGCGCGCAACATTCCAACATGTACATCTTCTCATTCAACTATTCAGCCATAGCGTGTTGTCGACAAAATTCTCGAAAGTGTTAAGTCAGTAACAGTTCTAGTTAGCAATAGCAGTAGCAGCACGTGGAGTACTTCGTCACATAGGAGAACATGGTAGAACGTGAAGTTATATAGGAAAGTGCATAGAACCTACTACTTTTCAAGCAGAAGATTGAAGAGTTTGTCAAGGCAATGCGACGAGGACATCTACAGAATAAGTAAAGGAGACTGTGACGGCCATAAATTCTATCACCTAGAGTTTAGGTGTAACTCGCCCTAGAGTTACCCTGGAGCACCCATGAAACATTATGTAAGGCTTACTATGAAGCCATATCAATCTCGTGTTAGGGCATATTTATTAGCTTAGTGGCATTTCTATAATAAGAGAGTATGACCGACCTCCACTTTTGATATTTCATTCTGGAAACTTAGGAAAGACTTAACATACTCTTTGTAGGAAGGATGTCTAGTGTTTCCCAATTCCCGGTCTACACTCACATTGACTCGATCCCTCGCGCCAAACTACGTGGAAGTCACGTGCTTCATAGGATTATCTATTGCAGTATAACACACTTTATTGCTTTTGTAACATGTTATCCCATGTAATCAATATTATATCAACAAATTCGCCTCCGGGCTTTACCTCGTGTTGTCCCATTATTTTATTTGCTTGCTATGTTTGTGGTGTACGATCATTTTTACAGACTTGCTTGTGGTCTAACACCATCTTGCACCGTACAACCTTCCTTCGAAAGACACGACCGTGACACATTGACATCTTTAATCTCTACCTTAAGATTCTCCCACATTGAAACTTCAAAATTGGAATTTTGGCAAGAAAAATCAATTGTTCCATATACAAAATGATGGATTTTAAGTAGAATGAAGGCAAGATTCAGTAGTTAATAACAATTTACGAAAGAGCTTGAAGAGCTTAAAGGTAAGTGGATATTTGGAAGAAAAATCCAGGGTTTTGGGATAGAGTTTGAATTCAAAGGGCAGTTAAGTCATTTTATATTATATGTAGAAGTAGAATGATGCCCAGGGGGTCATGTCATCAGTTTGAAAACACTGGTTATCTTAAATATTCACTGAAATGTTGAGGGGGCAAGATTAAATTCAACCTAATTCAGAGGAAAATGCTTAAGTAACATTGAAATTGACATGATTTCAGACATTGCTGACGTGGATGTGTCTATAGAAGCATAGATGCTTCCTTTTATGGAGAGTTACGAATGAGAAGCATCTATGCTTCTGTGCACACCAATGTCACAAACGATGTCAAAGCATCAAAAACGGTTTCACATAGATGCAGACTGCCAATCAACAACAACTATTATTATCTTTCAGAGTACGAAATTATAATTATTTAAAACAAAAGCAAAAATATACTCAAAACAGACAACATTACTGCTCAAAAGTCCTCGAACTACTACTTAATGAACTAATAATATGCAGAAACAGCAAGGGACTAGGGAAGAATGAAATCGGCAACTAGTCTTTTTTGGTGTAGTGTCGGACAACAAAGGCTAGTCCCAAGATCAGGAGAGGTACCAGATACTGTAAAATCTTTATCACGAAATCAGGAGTTTTATCAGGATTGTACGGTGCTTGTTGAGGTGGCACATATGTACGTTTCAGTGGAATACTTGAAGTGTCAATCTCACCAATGTAGTATTTCTCCATCATCTCTCGTGCTGAATCACTGTGGCCCACATCTTCAAAATCATTTGTTGCATCTTTTCCTGCAAAATTAATTAAGGAAAGGAAACCCAGATAATATTAAGTGAGATAGGATACGATACGATGTCTTTTAGAAGATTGATTACAAAATGAGCTTTTAAAAGACAAATGATGGAATCACTTGGGAGAAGAAGATTGGTTTAAGATCACAAACCAGTCGCTGATAGCAAGACCTCATCACCTCCAGGATGATCATCCATAAACGGGGTTACGTTGTACACCTGACAAAGTTGTAGAGATATAAAAATTAATTTAGTGGGTAACAAAAATAAGTGGAAGTGAAATTTTATGTTATTATAGTACACTAGATCTGACATGCATCCCAACATTAGAAACATTAGTTTAGCCACCATTTGACCAAGACTTCAGTTGAACAGGCAAACAGTCCCCCCTTTTTTCTCCAATTCCTTGACCGAAAATGGATAAGTTCACAATTATCTGCTAGACTTCACAGTTTTTAGTCAAGAGTGTGGCAAGTCAAAATGTTCATCCAATCATTCGATTAACAAGCTAAGTAAGAAAAAAAAAAACACTTAAAAGACAATCAAATTGATCACCATGTAATATAGAGGTATTTAATGACCATTTAGGAAATGCTTCCTGAATCCTAAAACCAGAGTGAAATTTTATTGAGCAGGCACGGGTAAAGATTAAAGAGAAAAAAAAAGTGGGGGAGAGAGAAAATAAACAGCAAAGAAATGAGGGTCTCCCAAATGTGATTGCAACAAGCTTTGTGTAAAAATTGAAAATGATTTTCTATCAAAACATGTGAAAATTCTTTTGATACACAGCCATTTCTGATGCAATAGAGAGAGAACTATTTGAAGAGGTAAGGTTAGGGGTGCTGGACAGTTGTATTTCTTTATTAGGAATTTAATTGGAAAACAAAGTAGGGCGATGATTTCACCAAAAACAATATGCAGACGTTCAGGACCAAGTTCAGCTGTAGATCCAAGGTCAAATTCCAGATATTTGACTAAACAAGGGATCAATGAATATGAGTTTCTCGTTTAAACAGGGAGAGTCATATTTTTAATATGAATTAAACACATAATTTATTTACAAAGGAAGAACATCATTTGTTTACATGACCTCAAATCTTTGGGATAAGGCTTTGTTGTTGTTGAACGAAATAGTACACATGGCATTTGAAACAAAGTGCCTTACAAATATTAAGAAACTATAGTTAAACAATTACATACATGTTCAAAGTCCATATTTCTGTAGAGTCTGTTGTTTATGCATATGAAGGTCTTAGACATCACATATTCAGAAGGTGCCCATAGAAATAAGCAGTGCCTCCTAACTTTTGTTGGCACCTATTAAATACCCGTTGGGAGTACAAATATGATGAATTCTCCAGCCAAAGCTGGTGTACATAGAAACACATTGTATTTTGGGATTTCCATTTCCTAATCCATTGAACCCCTTATCTACAGGTAATTCCCTTTGCTACCATTTGTAACATTACTTTTTTTATTTTGCTAGGGAAGCAAGGGTTAGTCGTCAACGTGAAGGTGGGGGGTTCAACAGCTTTTGAACCTAGGTCGTGGGATTAACACTCCACACACCTTAGCAACTTTAGCTAAGTTGGCGTCTTCATCTATAATATTATATGTGTGTGATGCAATTTATGCTGTATAAATGACTATCTGAGTTAGTTTGTGTCCTATGTCCCCAGTTATATATGTTTAGGTTTTCATTACAGATTGGTGTCTTTTGCAAGACAGATTTTGAGATCTCTAGATAATTCAAGATTTACATGGGGGAGAATTGAAAAGAGAAGCGTGGATAAGAAGACATAATGGCGAATTTGGGTTATGTATCTGTAAACTCTTTTAAGTGAAATGAAATGCAACAAATTTCACGGAGGCGGGTTACGGTTAGCAGGTGAGGATGGATTTTGAACCCATGTCTGGTATCAACGCAGGAAGACATTATAAACTTGGTGAATTGGCATCTTTCACAAATGGTTTGGCTAGAAATATTCTTCTCAATTACTACTTAATATAATTTCTCAATACAGGCCTCGGAAATGGCATCATGTGGAAAGAAGAAAGAAAAACCATGTGCAGATCTAAATGAATCCACTAGGTGAGGTGACGTCTTCATACTCATTAGGTTTTTTTTTCTTTTCTTTTTTTTAAGTTGATGCAACAGTTCTTGAGGATCAACTCGTCAAAAAAAAAAAAAAAAGTCCTCAAAGTACATAAAGATAGGTGGTGATGCAATTAGTTTGAATCATCAAGAACACATTGATTCAAGATGATCGTGATCTCTTGGTTCAACCACTTCAAGAGGGTTCTACCTCATTAGAAAGCAAGATAATTCACCTTGCTTTTTTGTTACAATCACAGCTCAGCTACCAGCTTAATTTTAATTTAAACTATAACTAACAAAGATATAACCCATTACATTGACCTTCATAAACTTATTATCATTGTTGTCATGTTGTCCTAGGTTGATTCCACCACTCTTGGAAACTAACTTGTTCTCAAGGTTGGAAATTAGAAAGGCGCTCATGGATTTCTTGCTTGAAGCATTCATGAAAGTTCCAGATTTTTTTTTTTGTTCTTGTGCCTTTCTTTTTCTTTTGATATTGTCCTTGTGCCTTTCTTTTACCCTACATAGGTCTTCATGATCATCCCTATCATTTTCATTTACCAACTTGTATTAAAGAAAAAAATTGTCTTTTTTGCACTAATGACCCCTAGTTGAACTTCCTATTACAATTAACAAATCCATTTTTGACATTCAGTCATTTGAGGGTAAATTTGGTGTGGAATTTCTCTCGGATACTTTTGGTTTGTTGTTGTTGCCACGAGTTCAAGTTCTCACCATGAAGGTGAGCAAGCCCAATGAAAATTGTCATGGAATTCTATTCTTTCAGATTTGAGTTATGTTGTCAAATGTGAAGTTCTCTTATTGGGCTTGGACTTCAAGAGGCAAGACAATATCAAAAGGGACCTTTTCTAAAGCGGAGTGGAAGAGGCAAGACAGTGCCCCCAAGGTGAATATTTTTGGGTACATATATATTTCGAGTAGGGTTTCTTTATGTTTTTGTTTTGTGAGGTTCCCCGTCGCAGAGGACAGAGAATTTGTAATCTTTATTGTTGATAGTGGATTTTTCTCCCTCTCCTTCATAGATGTAGGCAATTTGCCAAGCCAAGTAAATCTTGTTTTCTTGTTTTTCTCATTTATTTTTACTCTTGTTACGTTTCCGCGCAACATGTTTATTTACTTCCAACATAATATCCAATTGATTAGCAGATTATCTAACTGCTCATCCTTCCCTTTGACCTTCTTGTTGTGTTAAAACCCAATCATATTTTTTATTCAAGGCATATTAGATACTTGGGAGAATCTCAGAAATGGTTTGATCTTGTTGGTCAAGAACGCCAGTCTAAGAATTCCTATTACGCCAAACATAAGAAAATTAATTCACAGTTTCACCTATGATGAACAACAGATTATTCACTCATAAAAACATAATTATCACTATCAGACATCATCAAATCTTAATTAACAATAAATTAAAAAGATTGTAGATGATTATTTATAAATAAATAAAAAAACCTCTTCGAATGATTTTCATTTTCCTTTCTGAAAAGGCAATGGTGATCATAATTTTGTCAATCCGTCACATGGTTTTAAAACTCAGTTTCACGTCTTGTCTCATCTCATCCATGCCGGATACTGAGTTGTCTCGGACAAGTTTTCTGATACATTTGACGCCTCGTTCAAAAATTTGAAAAATGAAGTGGGGTTTTAAATCTCTTTTTTTTTCACTTGTCCGTCCATCTCGGACATGCCTGATACCGAGATGACTCGGGCGATATGTCTCGGTCCCAGACAAGTTTTGAAACCATATTCCATCATCAAGGTCAACTTTATCTTTCCACTTGAAAAGGCCCCTTTATCAAATGAAAAGAGCGATCCATCACTTCTTAGTATAAAATTAACCAATTTCAGCTCAGCCACAACCATCATACATCTCATAAAACACACTAAATTTAACCAATTTCAACTCAGCCACAACAATCATACATGAAAATTTGAATCCCACAAAACACACCAAATTCAACAAATTTCAGCTCAGCCACAACAATCATACATGAAAATTTGAATCCCACAAAACACACCAAATTCAACAAATTTCAGCTCAGCCACAACAATCATACATGAAAACTTGAATCTCACAAAACACACTAAATTCTGAAGCTCAATATCTTCAAAATTAACTAAAATCTTAAACTAATTGAACTTTTTTTTACACAGTTTAAAATCAGAAAAGATTTAAAGCTACATTAGAAACAACAAAAAAGAAAAAAAAGTTGGATGAAAGGAACCTTTCCGGAAATAATAAGCCAACAATCCTTTGTTTGATCGTGCTTTGCGACCTCCTCAAACGTGTGGATTTTGAGATCTGAGGCCATTTTCTGATAAAAACAACAGAAAATCAAAATCGAAATCAAGATCAAGATCAAGATCGAAAGTTTCAATCCTAATCGATCCCCCGAGATCTAAAAACGAGAAGACCCGGAACAACAGTTCGAGAAATAGATCAAAAATAACTTAAAAGAGAGAGAAAAAAAAAAAAACCTTAGGAGAGAGTGCGCGAGCGAAAACGATTTCTCGTGCTTCTCTTACTCCACCTACACTTTCCAGATCGAGCAAGTCCGCATTGTCAGCGACTTAGCCCTGTATGGTACACTACTATCTGATTAGGTCATTGGCCACGGAACTTCGTTAGAATTACAAAATTATCCTCAGAAGTGGACTTTATTAGATAAAATGACTTAAATACCCTTTTGATCGCTTACCCCATTACTAAACATGGCGCAGAAGCATCATGTTCTGTTGAACCTAACGCAGGAGGGGTGATTCATACCTACATCTCAGTCGGACAAGGACCACCACTCCTTCCTTATACACTGCATGTCATTAAGGGTGTGTTTGGCAGCACGACTTAATCGTACTAGGAGTTGGAGTTGGAATTGATGGAGTTGGGTATAAATCTTGAAATAGATATTTTATTTTATCAGGTAAATCTATATGTTATAATTTTATTACAAAAACTCCTACAATTTTATCAATAACTCTTACTTTGTGAATAAGGCTAGCATCACTGACTTAAATAGACTTCAAATCTTATTAAGACTTGATGGTCCATGTAGATTATCAAATTGTTAATCCATCACAACAACCTTCTAGATTTTATGGAAAAACACAGATTTAAAATATAAAAAATTCGAAAGCAATCCTTTTTAACTTGATAGAAGGTTTTGAAAATGAATGGCCACCAACTCCTAATTTAAAACCAAATTTTAATGGTGAAATTTAACCTTTTTTATAAAAAAAAAAAAATTATTTTGCAAAGTTCTTAGAATTTTGTCATTTATAACCCTGTTGCAATAGATCATGTTTTTGGATGCGACAATTTGATTCGGATATTTTCCACTCCAAAGGTATGTTAAGTAACAGATTAACCTTATCAATTTGAATTTTATGACGTGGATCCTCACTTCAAGGTTTGCTGGGTAATAAACTTCATAAAGTATGGTTTGGTGGGTAAATAAATTCATAAGGTTAGGTATTCTTCGAAGTTGTCAGACTCCAAAAGAGTTTTTGTAATAAAAATGCAATAGTTAGGTTTGTCAGGTAAATGTCTCACTATTTTTTAATGGGTGACATTATTGAACGATCGTAAAACTCTCACATACCGAAATGTTGCTAATATTGACAAAGTTGTCACATAATGTTGACAATTTAATAACATTTTATCAACATTAAGTGATAGTTGTGTCAACATTAGAAAATTTTCAAAAATACCAAAAACTTTTACTATTATTTGAGAATTTACGCTTTTCCCTTTATGCAATTTAAACTAACTTTTTTTATATTGTAGTCTTTTGCACCCACCCAAAACCTATTAAACCCTGCATTTTATTCTTCTCTCTCCCTCACCCATACCTTCTTCTCCACCATCTGTCTCTTTCTCTATCTTCTTCTTCTTCTTTGCATCTACAAAGGTTTCAACGAAGGTTTTAAATTTTTATCCTGACATGTCAAAATTCAATGAGTCGAGTTATTCATATGAGAAAATTTATGTATGATTTTTTGTCTGATATGTCAGTGCCAAATCATTTTTGCAAGGTTTGGTAGGTACCTACCTTTTGATTCTATATGTAAAGATTCGATATTGGCATACCAAACTCACAGATTTACATGAGAAATTTCTATTCGGCAAGGACCTATCGAATTCGACTAAAACATGGTCGATATGAACCTACCGAACAAAACCTACAAAAAATCTTCGAGTTCTTCTATTCAAAATCCTCACTTTTGAGGTTTTAACAATGATTTTTTCTATCTTCCCTGATGATATAATCTCCATTAATTCACTATCTCATAAGACTCAAAAAGAGATGAAAATGAAGAGAAATGAAGACAAAAAGAAGAAGTGAGTTTGACCAATACATTATAAGATTTTTCATTCGATGGATTTCATGGCCTAACTTTATTAATAAAGCTAGCATGACTGACTTAAATAGACTTCAAATCTTATTAAGATTTGTTTGTCCACGTAAATTATCAAATTGTCAATCCAACACAACAATCTTCTAGATTTCATGGAAAAACACAGATTTAAAATATAAAATTTTCAAAAACAATCCTTTTTAACTTGATTGAAGGTTTTGAAAATGAATGGCTACCGAACTCCCGATTAAAAACTAAAATTTAATGGTGAAATTTAACCTTTAAAAAAATTGTTTTGCAAAGTTCTTAGAATTTTGTCATTTATAACCCTGTTGCATTAGATTATGTTTTTTGGATGCGACAATTTGATTTGGATATGATCTACTCTAAGGTATGTTAAGTAACAAATTAACCTTATCAATTTGAATATTATGACGTGGATCCTCACTTCAAGGTTTGCTGGGTAACAAACTTCATAAAGTATGGTTTGGTGGTTAACAAAATTCATAAAATTAGGTATTCTTCGAGTAGTTAGAACTCCAAAAGAGTTTTTGTAATAAAAATGCAACAATTAGGTTTGTCGGATAAATGTCTCTCTATTTTTTAATGGGTGACATTATTTGAACACTACTAAAACTCTCACATACTGAAATTTGCTAATGTTGACAAAGTTGTCACATTATATTGACAATTTAATAACATTTTATCAACATTAAGTGATAGTTGTGTCAACATTAGAAAATTTTCAAAAATACCAAAAACTTTAATAATTATTTGAGAATTTACCATTTTCTCTTTACGCAATTTAAACTAACTTTTTTTTATATTGTAGTCTTTTTGCACCCACCTAAGAATCTATCGAACCCTGCATCTTATTCTTCTCTCTCCCTCACCCACACCTTCTTCTCCACCATCTGTCTCTTTCTCTATCTTCTTCTTCTTTGCATCTACAAAGGTTTCAACGAAGGTTTTAAATTTTTATCCTAACATGTCAAAATTCAATGAGTCGAGTTATTCATATGAGAAAAATTATGTATGATTTTTTGTCTGATATGTCAGTGCCAAATCATTTTTGCAAGGTTTGGTAGGTACCTACCTATTGATTCTATTCGTAAAGATTCGGTATTGGCATACCAAACACACAGATTTACATGAGAAATTTCTATTCGGCAGGGACCTACCGAATTCAACTAAAATATGGTCGATCTGAACCTACCTAACAGAACCTATAAAAAATCTTCGAGTTCTTCTATTCAAAATCATCACTTTTGAGGTTTCAATAATGATTTTTTCTATCTTCCTTGTGATATAATCTCCATTGATTTACTATCTCATAAGACTAAAATAGGAGATGAAAATCAAGAGAAATGAAGACAAAAAGAAGAAGTGAGTTTGACCAATACGTTATAAGATTTTTCATTCGATGGATTTCATGGACTTACTTTGTTAATAAGGCTAGCATGACTGACTTAAATAGACTTCAAATCTTATTAAGATTTGTTGGTCCACGTAGATTATCAAATTGTCAATCCAACACAACAACTTTCTAGATTTCATGGAAAAACTCAGATTTAAAATATAAAAAATTCAAAAACAATCCTTTTTAGCTTGATAGAAGGTTTTGAAAATGGATGGCTACCGAACTTTCGATTTAAAAATAAAATCTAATGGTGAAAATTAACTCTTTTAAAAAAAAAAAAATTGTTTTGCAAAGTTCTTAGAATTTTTTCATTTATAACCTTGTCGCATCAGATCATGTTTTCTTATGCGACAATTTGATTCGAATACGATCCACTCCAAGGTATGCTAAGTAACAAATTAACCTTATGAATTTGAATATTATGATGCGGATTCTCACTTCAAGGTTTGCTGGGTAGCAAACTTCATAAAGTATGGTTTGATGGGTAACACTATTGATAAAGTTAGGTTTTCTTGGAATTGTTAGAACTCTAACAAGTTTTTTGTAATAAAAATGCAATACTTAGGTCTGTTGGGTTTGTCTCTCTATTTTTTAATGGGTGACATTGTTTGAACACATCTAAAACCCTCACTTACTGAAATGTTGCTAATGTTGACAAAGTCGTCACATAATGTTGATAATTTAATAACATTTTATCAACATTAAGTGATAGTTGTGTCAACATTAGCAAACTTTCGGAAATACTGAAAACTTTTGCAATTATTTGAGAATTTACCATTTTCTCTTTGCACAATTTAAACAAACTTTTTTTTTTATTGTATTCTTTATGCACCCACCCAAGAACCTTTTGAACCCCGCCTCTTATTCTTATTTCTCCCTCACCCACACCTTTTTCTCCATCATTTGTCTCTTTCTCTATCTTCTTCTTTGCATCTACAAAGGTTTCAATTAAGGTTTTAAATTTTTATCCTAACACGTCAAAATTCAGTAAGTCAAGTTATTCATATGACAAAATTTATGTGTGATATTTTGTCCAATACGTCAGTACCAAATCATTTCTGCAAGGTTTGGTAGGTACCTACCTATTGATTCTATACATAAAGATTCAGTATTAGCATACCAAACACAGATTTACATGAGAAATTTATATTCGATAGGGACCTACCGAATTCGGCTAAAACATGTTCGATTTGAACCTACTGAACATAACCTATAAAAAATCTTCGAGTTCTTCTATTTAAAATCATCACTTTTAAGGTTTCAACAATGATTTTTTCTATCTTCCTTGATGATATAATCTCCATTGATTCACTATCTCATAAGACTCAAAAAGAAGATGAAAACGAAGAGATAGGGAGACGAAAAAAAGAAGTGAGTTTGGCCAATAAGTTATAAGATTTTTCATTCGATGGATTTCAAGTAGAAATAGAAGAGGTTTTGTTCGGTAGATGATATGGCGGGTATATAGAATACATTCTTAAGGGTATATAAGTAAATTCATTTTCTTTAAATTGTCTTTAAGTGGGTACAATGAGCATTTTTTGTGTGTGCCAATGGTGTGACCTTTTTTTAATAATTAACTAGTAGGTGGCATGTGCAAACACAATGTATTACAAAAGTTAGGATTCATGAATGATTAAAAGAGTTTACAATTATTTTTAAAAATTATTTAAAATTTAAAATTTATCATTATTTTAGTCTTGTGATATTATCGCACCATTATATTATGAATAGACATTATAAGTGATTTTACTATAAAATCATACCATATAATAAAAATACTTATGATGTTTATTATAACGCAATGGTGTTGTAATCTCATTGGCCTAATTTTATATCATATTTATCATTTAATATATTGTAAGGATATTTTTATAATTTAAAATATTAATTAAGGTGATTTCGTAGAAAATATAGTAAAAATATATTTTTATAATTTTAGAAAGATAAACACTGAGTATCATTGTTATAGGCTTATAGGATAAATATGTCAATAGATAGTTGAAATAAGAATCCAATTCGTATTCCAATAATTGAATATTATTTGAATTTTTTTGATATTGGGCTCGAATTCAATAATTTTTTAACATTTTAAATGTTCATTGTATACGAATTGGGATAGTGATGTAACCAATCCGATAACATTGGATTCAATCTGTACCATATAATAATAATAATAATAATAATGCTTATTTGTTATGTGTAGTTTGGGTATTGCATGTTCCTGGGGGATTTGGGTGTGATATGGTATTCTAAGAGGCTAGTCGTGTCACCTTAGCTACTCAAGACTACTAGTCTGGACACCTTGTAGACACCCCATTTTTGCACTCGCCTAATTAATCAACTCGTCAACCCAATTGCGATGGTTCTCAATGATGGATAAATATTCCAATGTTTTTGTTTGTTACTAGATATGTTTCAGAAATTCAGAAGAGGTATCTCAAACTAACGAAACTATAGAAACCACGCTACGCTACGAAAATATGATCTCAAAAACATAAAAATTATCATTTTGTAGACAAAAAGAAGTTTTACGATAAAAATCACTAAAAAAATGATCAAATTATCCAAAATAACCCTAACATCAAAACATCCTTAAATCCCACATCACGTTAGGAAAATCCTTTCGAACACATAAAATAACAAAGTGAAACCAAATAAGTTATTTCGCCAATTTTCACCAAATTGGATAAATTACAAAAATGCCCTTCATAGGGTCCACGATCATTTCACACCAAAAATCATAAATGACACAAACTCATAATCCCATTGAATTCCTTACAAAAAATTGATTCCGAAACATCCCTGAACATCGAAAAATGACTTGAAACGCAAACGTCCTCTTCGGGGGGCAAAACGGTAATTTTTCAATTGTAACAATTTAAATTTTTGAAATTAATAAATAAAACATTAATTAACGTAAAGTGAAACATTAAAAAAAATTAATTTAAAAAACTGAATCAAGAAAATTAATCAATCAAGCCTTCAAGCAAAATTGTTGATTGTTGCCCACTTATTTAAGTAGAGTCTCCTTGATATTTATTAAAATACCCCTCCATCTAGGGGTCCAATTAATTAAAGATATAATTAAGGGGTTCTCTATAAAACTTAAAAATATATTCTTTCATTGTACGTAAGATTTAAAAAACTAATTTAAAAGACCAAATCAATCTCATAAGACTTAAGTCAAAACCCTAATCTAAAGAAATCTTGTCAATCACATAAGACTTAAGTCAAGAACCTAATTCACCTTATCTAAAAGGAGATCTAGTCAAACCTTAATTCTTTAAAAAAAAATCTATAAATATAGAGCCTTCACAACCTAATTTCGCAAGTCAAAATAAATCTAAAAAAAGTAGGTCAAAAAGTCTCCTTAGCCTTCCCCAAACCCTGATTTTGAAACCCTAACTCTCTACTTATCATCCAAACCCTAGGTTTTGTAGAAAAACTTCCAAAACTCTCCAAAAAATACCTAGAAATTCATCAAAAAATTTAGGAAATACTCAGATCTAAGAAGGAGGTACTTCATCTTGGAGATTCGAAGCAGATCGAGTGACGGAAACAAAACGATGAGTATTTTACGATGAGCCGTTCTACCAATTCTGAGGGAACAAATCGTTGTGATCGTCGTATAGGTATATTTTTTATTCTATTTATTTTATTTATTTATTTTAAGTCTGTTAGCAATGTAACCCCTTTTTGAAAAATAGTAGAAACCGACGTTTATCGAGCGGGGTTGGTGCCTAACACCTTCCAACCCCGTAACATGATCCCCGGACCATAGTTTCTTTCATAGATTAGTTGTTTTTATCTGTTAGAGTCAATGCTCGGTTCCTACACCGTAATAACTAGGTGGCGACTCCCAAATCTCAAAAATCAAAAGTGGATCCGCACACCCTGTGGATTGAGGGCGCTTTCACACCTCTATCATCAATAATAAAATAAAATAATAATAATAAAATTTAAAAATAGCTTTTTTGTTTCTCTTAAAATTTTAAAAATCCTTTGATCTCCTCTTTCCACTTCCAACTTTCAGAGTATCAATTCTTATCTTTCTTCTCAGGGTTACCAACCACACTCTTGCAAATAGGTGATTTATCTAATGATCTACCTCAACGACGATCTAGGTTTGTAGAAATCTCTTTCTCTTGAGCCAAAAAAATCCCTTGATTTTTCTTTCAAAATTCATCATCTTCAAGCTCTAAAACCACCATGATAATAATTTTCTCTTAAATCGTTACTTTCAAACACTGCCTTAACCCTTTTAGAAACTCTTGGTTTTTCTATAAAAAATTTCATTAATTTCTACTTCTAAAAAAATCTCATTTTTCTAGTGTTTGTAAGTTAAAATTAATAAAATTTCAAGATTGAAGTAGACTAAGCCCATTATTTTTAATGTTTCCTTAACTACTTTTAGAAAAAAATCATTTTTTCTAGTTTTTCAAAAATCCTATCTTACCTTGAGGTTTGTAAGTTGAAATAGATAGAATATTTGGGTGAAAGATTACTGATTTTAAAGATGAAGAATCAAAAGGGTTAAAATTGATTGATTTTGAGTGTGTAGACACCCCATTTTACATCTACCTGATCCGACAATCTGTCACCTGATTGCTGCGGATTCCTAATGACGAGTGTGGAATAAATTTAAGAAATCAAAAGTTCGAATGAGGCCTCACATAATTTTTCTCAATTTTCTCGTTTCCTTTGCACTTTTCCTCAAAGTGCTTCCAATTCCTTTCTTTCCTTCTCTGACATTCCCTACATATGAATTATGCACACTTAGAATCGTTGCCATATTCGACATTCGACATAGAAGATATGCATAATTAGGATTGTGATCCATTTTTGTAACCCTAGAAACCTAGTAACGCTAGAAATGAAACCTTGAGACTTAAAAATAATCACATTAGAACAAAAAAAAGCTTTATCCCAAAATTTACATAAATTGACAAAATAACAAAATTACCTTTGAAATTCATAACAAAATTAGGAACCTTTGTGCTTAGAAACACATAATTTTTTCACATAAAATGATGATTTCGACGACATGAAACTATAAACTTTACATCACGAATTGAGACTTAGATTCGAAAACCTCAAAATAAAAAATTTGGGATCTTAAAATCTAAAATCAAATCTGAAATTGGTTATTGAATCCTTACCGATCAAATTTAAAGGAGGAAGGTACTATTGGCATTGTTAGTTTTGTACTTATTAAACCCCAATTTAAAATATGAAATGAATGGTTGAAATTAATTAAATGTGGGGCGTCAATAGTATTTCTTTAAATTAAATGGTCGGACTCATCATCTGCAACCCATTAATTAAAATTAAAAAAAAAATCAATTAATCAAAATAAAATCGACCGATTGCAAAAATTTTAAACTGATGATTAACTAATCAAATTAAACTCAATTTTCATTCAACCTTAAAAATTGATTAATCAAACCAAGCAATAAATTAAACTTAGGTGCTGTTTGTTAAATTGAAAAAAATAAGTGTTGAATAGCATTAAGCGCTGAAACATATACGCGCTGAATTTAAGTGCTGAAAAAGTTGTTTGTTTAATGCTGAATCATGTTTATTACACATTGCTGAAGCTGGTTTATATGATCTAGAGATCATCCTCACGAAAAATCAGTCCATTTTGAAACTTCTAACTGTCAAAATTCAAAAAAAAAAAAAAAAGGACGATTTACGGTTCTTGAACTTGTTTTGATAGGGTTAGAAGTTTTAGGATGTGCTGATTTTTAGTGAGGATGATCTCTTCATTATAGAGATCATCCTCATCAAAAATCAACTTATTCCAAAAATTTTAACCCATATAAGACAAAATAATTTAGTCATGGTGTGGGTTTATTAATTTGTGGGGTGCTTATATACTAATGAGGAGATCATCCTCACCAAAAATCAACTCATTCCAAAACTTTTAACTCATATAAGACAAAATAATTTAGCCATGGTGTGAGTTTATTAATTTGTGGGGTGCTTATATACTTATCCATGGGATATAATAGGTAATATCCTTTTAAGAATAAGGGCATGCTTGTCCATGCTCAAAAAAACGAAGGGCATATTTGTCCGTGTCGAAAAAAATGAAGTGCTTACCGTTTCAACACTTTTTTTCAACATCAAAATAGTGCTGAATTTTTTTTCACTTATTTTCAGCAATAAGCGTTGAAAATATACAATAAACAAATGCGCTATTTTGATAAAAAGTACTGAATTTAATTTTTTTTAACAATAAACGCTGAAAAATAGCGCAAACAAACACTGTCTTAATAAATAAAAAAAAATTCAAACAAAAAATCTTATCTTAACAAATACTGCAACAATGATCTGCAACAATTGTGGGCCAAAAAATAAATTTAAAAGCTTGGGCCGAAATCCCTAAGGGGTTATCATGAAATGATCAAAGCAAAATACACATATGGAGCCCATAGGTCCCACCAAATTAATTAATTAAAATTAATGGGTCTGAAAGTGAATCTTTTGGGATGTTCTCCATGGCCTGACTTAAATAGGATCTCATAAACCTTCCAACAAAAGGACAAAAAAAGAAAGGAAAATCATAAAGAAACAAATATTTAATAAAAAAAAACCACAAATTCAATAACAAGGAAACAAGAAGGAAAAGCAAAGTAATAAAACAAAGACAGTGGAAACCTCATGGTCACTAGATTTGAAAAAATATATTTATAAAAGATTTCATGGGAAACAAAATCTTCAAATAGTGGAAACCTCTTTTGCCGAATACAACTTCAAAGAGATCTCATCAAATTAAAATCAAACATCAAGATTTTTCAAAAGCCAAAGAGAAAGTGACTTGCTCTATCATTGTATATGGAGAGTTGTCATAAATTCAATCTGAATCTTTTGATGATTCGTTAATGACCCACATGACCCGTTTAATTGATAATGTGTAGGATTTCCCCATCATTATCGGGGGTTTGGAGACTTAGTCCCCAGACAAAATATTGGGCCCATTTGATTCAATTTTGGATTTGACCTGTTTAAACTCTTTGTAATTCTAAGCATATAAAAGATAAGAGATGAAATCTTAAAGGAGTGTGAGAGATATATGAGAGACAGAGAAATTGTAACATAATTCTTCTTTGATTAATATATTGAAATCGCTGTTATTTGTCCGTGAATGTAGGTCGATGCTTTGACAGAATCACGTATATCTTATGTCGTGTGAGATTCTTGTGTTCTTGTTTGATTTATACTTCAGATCATAGGGTTTAGTCTAACAGGACTCGTGTTGTTGTGGATCCTTCTAAAATCAACAGTGATCCATCCAGGCTTGAGAGTTCAATGAAAATGGCAACATTCATGCTGTATAAGAAGAGGCAAGCCGTGGGTTCTGATCATTCAAGAATAATCTAAGAAACCCGAGGAATATCTAACATTCAGCAGAGAGGATTTCATTTCAATTGGGGATGCAATCTCAACTTCCCACTTTTGTCTTCTTGTTCTCACATTGCAGCAGCGACAGAGACGCCTCCAACACCACCTCTCTAACAATCTCGCTTGACCCATCTTGCTCGACCACCTCATCTTCTCCCACGCCTATAGTGTAGCAGCCTCACACCCCCATTCGCTTTTTATCTCTATCATCGATTCACTCCCCTACTCATTTTCTTCTTTACGCATTTCTGCCCATATTTCAGTCTTATTGCTTCCATCTCCTTTTGTGGTTGTTCAACCTTAAGACTACGAGAGTTGCTTTTGCAGCTATAACGACATCCAATCTCTCAAGGGATCATAACAACCACAATCGACTCAACTCATAAATCAAATTTAAGGTAAGATTTGTTTCATTGCATGATTTATATGTCGAAAGCGCACTAATACTCTTTCATTTATATGTCTGAATTGGAGCCCAAGGTTAGAATCATCTTTTTGGTCACTCAATTTGGTGCAAAAACCCAAGTCGATCCTAAACCATAACCCAAGGATTGATCCCTTTTATGAATCCAAATCTAACTCAATCTTTGTTATTTTACATGCCCAAAGTGTGTTTTTTTTAAAGGAAAAAAATTTCATCATTAAAGATTAAGATTAAAGGTCGATGAGTCAAAAATTAAAAAGCCATAGCGATGTTTCACTCACTTCCAATTCGATTCAAAGGCAACAAGTTTTTTTTTTTTTTTTGAAAGGTAGAGTTCGAAATTTTAACTAAAAAGTTATACAAATCTTGAGTGATTTGAAAAATGTGATTTAATTAACTACGTGAGGCTATGAAACTGTTCTTCATAAACCTTCTATTTTGAACTCAACGTAGGCATTTTGTTTGTTTTATGGTCGAGTCAATTCACCGTTTGCATCATATTCAGGGAGTGAGATTTGTTTGTTTTGGACAAGATGATAAATCAAGTCAACTCGTTCTTTTGTATGTTCTTGAGGTGAAAATAGAAATTTTTTCGAATAGTATTCAAATCTGATTTGCTTGTCGGTCGAATAGAATATTTTCGTATATCCGATATGATACTTGGGTTTTAATTCGACTGTTGTTTAAGGATATCTATCAAATTCAGATTCAAATTTGGACAGTAGATATGCTTTTCTAATTGGGATTTGAATACATCCATATTCGAAGTGAGTAATATTTGTTGACAACGTTTTCATGGGATTGTATTTTATTGATTTTGACGAAATGACCTTAATAATTGTAGGCACATTTTTTGTATTTCAAATTTTGTTGTCAACAAACACTTATTCGACCATCTCTCATTACAATTATAAAGATGTGGGACGATAAAATAGCACTTGATCGTTGGTACACGTGGAACTAAAAGTGTGTATCTAGTTACATAATGGGTCCCATACAAATTTGAGGGAGTGAATTGGTGTTACGTAACTTGAGATCTCGGATTCATCTATTGTGCCATGTAACATGATAGAAAATTAATGTCATCTAAAGAAATATAAAATTAATAGATTTCTAATTAACAAGTCCATGTATTAAGAGTTGTATCTTTCATGTACAATATGTGCTAATTTTCCCATCTAAGGAGATGAGCTTGGTTGTGCCTAGTCTAATATCACCCTTTGGGCGTCTTATTGGACTTGAAAATGTAAAATTGTGACAAGTGTAATATAGAAAGAGTCGTGATGGAGTGACCTCGAGGTTGGACCTCATATCACGTGAAAGTGTATGTGGACCTCGATCATACACTTTCCCCTCAAGGTGTGTGATGTGAGGTCCAATCTTAAGGTCACTTCAGCATTATTCTTTATGAAAATCAACCTTTTTTCTCACTTTTAAATTGAGTATTAGTTATTATTTTATCAAATTATATATTTAATATTTACTATTTACTATTATATAAAAGAATTTGTGCTCTAAAAGGTATGATTTCTTTTTTAGAAATAATGAAATTAAAATAGAAAAAAAAAATGATACAGATACCCCATCGTTGAAGTTGCACAATTTTCTTTGTTCGAGGACATTTACTAGCCTACTAGAAGGATATTTTTGTAATTTAATATGAAGAGGTATAATCAATGAGGGTATTATCATAATTTCAGTGACTAAGGGTATTCTTGTAATTTGGCTATTGATGACTTAATGACAAGGGGAGTATTGCAGAATCTGTCGACGTGACGTATGCATCTTGACTTTTTAACCATGAATTGAATTCAAATTTGATGAATATGAGTAGAAACTAAAATTTTTGTATGGATGTCTAAGTACTATAATTTTATCATTTTTATTTTTGTATTTTTAGTGATGGGTAGTCACTCAATGGATAGTCGAAAATTTAAATCCGATTTGAATTCGTATTTGAAATTTCGAATATCAAATTCGAATTCAATATATTCTAAGTATTCAAATAGATTTAGATATAAATTCGGATATTTATACATCCATATCAACGTAAAGTACTTATATCTTACTTTTAATTTATATTATATATATAAATAAAAGTAAAAGACAGTTTTTTTTATTTATAATTTTTTAATTAAATAAAAGGTGTAGGACAGTTTATATATATATATATATATATATATATAAATAAATAAATGGTGGAAGACAACTTTTCATATTTAATATATATAAATAAAAATCTGATAACTTTTCAATTAAACAAAAGGTGTAAAATAGCCTTTTTTTTTTTTTTTTATATATTATATATATAAATAAAAGTTATAAGATAGTTTTTTATATTATATATTATATATAAATAAAAGTGTGACAAGACAACCAATATTTTAATGAAAATTTGTTTCACAACCAATATTTTCATGAAATTTGAATGACTTATTAAAAATGCCACGTGTAATCCAATGGGGAGAGTTGCTTCAAAATTTTGAAAGAGGCTGCCCGCTTCAAAATTTTGAAAGAGGCTGCCCACTTCAAAAAATATTCCACGTTCAACCCCTTCCCCTCATCTCCCCATTTCTTCTTCATCTTCTTGGAAACAATGTGAGATGAGAATGATGAGGAGGTACAGAAAAGTGAGAGATTTTAAGAATCTGATTGTCATCAAACTGTATTTTCTATGTGAATATGGAGGTGGAACTATACTTAGAGATAGTAGGATGTTGTCACCTTTGTCTTTGATTCGTTCCTCCATTATTGAAACAGATAGAATCCAAACGAAGAGGATAAAAAATTATAGATATCTTTTGACATGTTGAAGATTAATTGGTTTGAAAAAAATAAGGATTATTGACAGAAGTTGAAGATGAAGGATTTTTTATATGATTCGAAGATGAAAATCTAGGGTTGAAAACGAATGTGCTTGTGTTTGATTAAAAATCAAGGATTTTGCAACCATCTCTTCTCATTTGTAAGTTAAAACCTTTTTCTTTTCCTAATAAAATAAATTAATTTATTAATTTTCATGGTTTACTTGGTTTGAAAAACAAAAACAAAAAAAAAAATTATTCAAATTTTTATCAGATAATACCGGATATCCAAAATTTATTTGGATGTGAATTCAAATATTGGTTAGTGATATTCGATTGGATTTGAATTCGAATTCGGATATCACTAATTTTTCGAATTCGAATTCAAATTTGAATATAGCACTATCTGATCGAATACCTATCCGTTGACAATCCTAGTGATGGGTCAATTGCCTGACTAGCATTGGCAGGCAATTGGCCTCTTAGAACATTAAATTCCTTGGAACATGTAATACTCCACAACCACATGTATTAGGTAAGTCGAGATAAATCCCTCTGATGACCAACAAGGAAAAAAAACTTTAATTTTAGGGAAAATGACATAAAAATGATTTCTCTTGGAAAACGTGATTTTTAGGTGCATGATTGAGCATTTTCCTTGGAATTCATATTTCCACACAAACAATCTTTGTCTCAGGAGGGAAAACGCTTTCCTATTCCCTTGGAAAATGATTTTCCTACCATCTAATGTTGTTCTCTCACTATTAACCTCACCCTTAAAACTTAAAGAATCTAGGGTAGAGGATTGAAATCCCCCTCCTACACCTCAATACATGCGTAAACCACAATTCAAGGAAATTTTAAAAAGAAAATATTTCAAGCATTAATTCCTTGGATTGTGACTGACGTGGCATGTGTTGAGGTGTGGGAAGGATGTTGAAGTATGACTCAAAACAATTAGGGTATGTTTGATTGCACATGGAAAATAGGGTGGAAAATCAATTTCCATGGAAAATAACATTTTTCAAGTGTTTAATTGTACATGAAAATGGAAATTCATTTTCCACCCCAATCAAAAAGTCCACCAAAACATGGATTTCACTTTCCCACCTATATAGATGGGAAAGTGAAATCCACCCATATTTTCCATCTCCAATTCTTTCCCACTCATATCTTCTTCTTCCTTACCACCACCACCGTCACACTAACCTCGTCATCGTCGCCGTTGTCACCATCTTTGGCTACCTTCTCTTTCTCTCTCATCATCTCCGTCGTCGCCACCACCACCACGTTACCCCCTTACCTTCCTTATCATCTTCTTCCTCACTTACCTCCGCCATCACCATCACCACCACGTTCTTTCTTCTTCTTTCTCACTTACCACTGTCGCTGCCACATCCTCCTTCTCCCTCTTCCTCCTCATATTCTTCTTCCTCTCCCCCTCCTCTCATCTTCTTCCTCCTCCTCCTCCTCCTTCTTCTTCTTCTTTTTTCTCATATTTTTTCTATGATTTTATCCAAGTAAAATCAAACAATGAAATTTGATTTTCCAACCCTACCTATTTTTCACTACTATTTTTCCATGGATTTCAAATTCCATGGAAAGTCACTTTCCATGCAATCAAACATACCCTTAGGATCAATTTAAGGTAATTTGGGTTGGACTTATAACTTATGTAAATGGTCCACTTTTTATTACTTCTAAAAAGATAGGATTTTTATTTTCTTTTGTAGAAATCTAACTCCAAGTCTTAAGTTTTTTTCTATAGAAGAGATTGGAAAACGAAAGAAAATTCAATAGAAGAGAGGTTGAGAAATTTGGGAAGATTGAGATTTAGAAGAAGGTAAAGCTAAGAGATAAAGTGTTTTCTTGTATTAATTTGTCCTGTTTTCTTCATAATGAAATCAAGCTCTAATGCTCATATCTCTATGGTTGTAGCCTTTGAGTGAAATACATCAAATCTCGTGTGTAGGTATTGTGTTCTTACTCTTTTATTGTGTGATTATTTATCTTCTTTGCATTTACTACAATAGTTGGGTTTGTCCTTCATTGTCATTATCAAACAAGATCTTAGAAGGTATGACATATAAGGTGTTTGGTGAAATACGCAATAGGTGTTTGGTGAAATACCAATAAGTGTTTGATCAAATTACTAAGTGAGCTTCACAAAGATGTCCACATACACAACAGATGATGGTTTCAACTCTCTACCCTCAGTGCATAAGATCCAAAATCAAACTTAAAATCAACCATATTTTTGACATTTTCTTAGATGCAGTCAAACAATGAATTCATTTCCACATGACCATTTCCTAAAAAGTTTGTATTCCATTGAAAACAAATTCCCTATAATCATAGGAACTCAAAGAAAATGAAAGTGCCTGAATAGTCATGGATTTTATTTTCAATGTAATTTATCTCAAATATAAAAGTTAGAACAAGTCATTTGTAATGCCATTCAAGCATTCAGTTGAAAATCAGTTGGTGGTTGTAGGTATTGCAAGGGTACTACAAGGTTTTTTGGATTTTTCAAAGTGTCGAGATTCATACAGTGCCTAGTTTAGGAATGGTGTCTACATGGCACAATTTGATTAGGAAATAAACACATTGGACTGCATGAACAACTTGATTAAGAATCCGAGGTATTTTAAACACCAACTAAAATGTGCCACGTAGACACCTATCCTAACTTATATGTACGGAACACCTTATTCAATCCTGAGTCTTTTTCACATGGATTTCAAGACTTCATACTTTTACATTCTCTCAATATACTTAATGTTCTCAATCATCAATGCCCACAAAGCTATAGTTAGTGATGAATTACGAAAGTGCATGCACTCTTGTCCGATTTATTCTTTTCTTTAATTAGCAATGGATAATGTAGTGGAAAAATTACTCGTGACATGTGGCAACTCAAGATATGAAGCTTGGTTTCTTAGAACCTTCCGACAAGGTGTAACATTTTCCCAGTACTATGTGCCATAGTCCACAATTGAAAAATAATAGTCATTCCATACAACAAATTTAACGAGGTAGCATTCCCTACCATGATTAGGATGGCATAATGTGTGTCCCAATTGTAACTCTTACTAAGGACTAGAGAGATGCCATGTGTCTAGGACGAGTAAAAAAAAAGGCCTTCGACACCTATAAAATTCACCTACAACAACTGATTGTAAGTAGAGGAGCAAATTGACCCTGGTCATCATGATTCACGAAGCATGCGATTAAATTGTGAAATCATAACCTAGTGGTTGTGCTAGTATGGATAGGGCAATGGTGGAGGGTGTTGAGTCGACTACGTACAAATAAAAGGTTGAATTACGACGATGACGTAGATAATTATTTGAATTTTGTCCTGTCAATTTATTAAATTAATGATTGACTTTATCGTTGGAGTGCATTTCATAAATACACCACCAAATCTAATAAATATTTTTGTACATTCTTGGTATTATTTCTTTATGTTGGAGACTCCAATCTAATAATTATAGTGTGGTTTCACTCATTCCTAAATTTTTCTTGATAGATAAAAATATTAAACATCGATGTATTTTCCAAAATAACTGAACTAGTATTTTTTTTTAATATCTATGAAAATGTCCTTGTATCCAATTTTATATCTTTTATTACAAAAACAATTAACTAATGTATGGTCGTTATGCATACAACATGAAAAATTTAGGAATAATGTTGAAGTGACCTCAAGCTTGGACCTCACATCGCACACCCTGATGTGAAAGTGTAGGGGAACCATAGATGTTTTCCTCGAGATTTCACTCCAGCACGACTCAAAATATAGTGTCATGCCCTTGAGTTGAATGTAGGTTCTACCCGGTAGGGTAAAATAAGTAAATTGTAAATACCACCTTATAAGATATGATCATTTTGGTAAAAATAAATAATTATGAAATCTGGTATATAATATTTTTGTAAGTAATAAAAATATGAATAATACTCAAGTGATCTCAAGATTGGAACCCACATTCATCGCACATCCTGACGTGAGAGTGTATGAGAATCACAGATCTCTTTCCTTGAGATACAAATGAAAAAGCATCTATAATTTCTATTCACTTTCACGTCAAGAAGTTCGCTACAAGGTTCCTCTAGAAATATAATACTGGTTTAGTAATTTATGCAAAATACTCAACCATTTTTGCAACCCAACCTGAACATTTTGATCGCATGGGACAAGAAGTAATTTTATGCTCTATTTCATAAATCAATGGTCCACCTCTTGATATGTTGTAGTCAAAGTACGGCGAAAGAATATTTTTTGGGTCTCCAAAAAGAATGATTACATGTTTACCATTATAAGAGTAACTCCGAACGGTCTCCTCTTCCTTATCTTCAATATAGAGAAGAATTTACATGGTAGAAAGTTAAAAAGTGATCTCCTCTTCCTTGTGCAAAAGTTACTTTTATTAAAAAATATTGGAGAGTTAATAAAGAGACCGTTGGAGGTGTTATAATGAGAGAAAGATCTTGTTGATGTAAATCTATATTAGTTAATTTTTAAAAATAATAAAATACCTTTAAATTTATATTAGATGAATAATTATGAAATCAGGTATAAATATCACTTTCGTAAATGTTGTAAAACATGGCTGGTCTATCAATTCTTGTAAAATATCTAATATTTTGGTAAAGTGTCGTGATAATATGACACCCCCTATGCCCCCATCACAGAATCATGGATCGATTGCCTCGGGATACACAAGAAAAATATTTTTGATTATAATATCCCAAGACAACTGATCTACAATTCTGTGGTGGGGGAAGATCATTAATTCTTGTAAAATTTAATGACCCTATTATAAATGAAAGAACCGTAGGTGTTTTTGTTCTTAGTTCTTATTTTAATATAATACACCATTCATTTTCAAATCCCATTTTTGTCTCACTAATTTTTTTTAAACTGTTAATAGAGACTATAAGATCATTAAGAAGGGATAATAAAAATTATATGCATTGTAACAATGCAAAATGATATAAAGTATCTTATGTATATTATTAAAATGTATATAATATCTAATATCCCTCCTTAATACTTGTAGAATCTCTTGTCACACCCTTTGTGTATAAGATAAAATAATAAATCAAATGAAAAATCAGAAAATTCAAAGTCATGATCAAATTCACAAGCAAATTACATCATAAATAAAGTGAACAGACCACACAGATCAAGTGCATGAAAACTAAATAATAAGGTCCTCGAAGATAATCAGATATTGCTCAAACAAATACGTAGCTACACAATTACGTCATGATAGAGAAGAAGGTATCTGCAAAAATAGAAAAATGGAAAAATATTAATAAATAAATTTATTAATTTATATTAATGACATTCAATCAATTTATATTTTTTATTTTTGATAAGCAATTGAGTTAATGTTTATTAATCAATTGGTGAAAGTAGGTTTTAAACCCTTGTTTTTAAGTCGAGGTATCCGTCTTATACCACCTGACTAATCCTTGGGGTAAATGTAGTACCCTTCCCCAACATACACCAGGTAATTTCTATGATAAATCCCTGAGAGTGGTTCCTAAGAGAGGATTTGAACTCAAAGCCTCTACTTCCTGAAGCATGGCTTTGGTCATCTCACCAACCCCTGGAGGTTAGGTTTTGAAACCAAGTTGTGGTGTCAACACTAACAGATTTTAACCAACTTAGTAAGGTGACACCTTCAAAGGCTTGGTGAATATTATTTTAACATTATGCTAATCAAATATTTTTATAATAAATCATTAAATCCGATAAGAAATAATATTGTCTAATTACGAGGTTACCTAAAATAATATGTTTCTTTTGGTAAAGAATAGGGTTGGCAATGGATTCGATCCTGATCGAATTGGGTTTGATTTGGGGCTAATGTGATATGGAACAAATCAAACTAGGAATTGATCCATTAAGCATTGGATTTTTTATCGAATCTCAATGTTAGGATTAGATCTAATCGGGTTTGGATAAAATCAAATCTAGGACCGGAGCAAGTACGGGGCTAATTGCCCCCATTCAATTACTTGGGTCATTTTAGCCACCCTTGCAATTTTGTTTTTATTTGAGATACCCCTAGAAGACATGCCCGCTTTGAGATACCCTTAAAATTAGATGTCTTCAAGTATTTCAACCTGTTTAAAAAAATTAATTTTAATCTATTTGACTCCATCTTCAATACATAATTTTTTTCTTCATCCCTTTAATAAAACCCTAGAATTTTCTTTTAAAAATCTCACCATTTTCTACTTCAAAAACCCTTTCTTGTTCTTTAGATTTAAAGTTTAAAGTACACCTTAAGGCTGAAAACTAGTGTAAAATTTTTAGTCAAGAGGTTGAAGATGGTGGTTTTGGGAAGAGATCAAATTCGAAAGATTTTTTATAACCCCCGTGGAGTGGCAAGCCGAGCCATGATAAGCTCCTCAGGACGGGTGGGTCAGGTGCTCGAAACCCCATTTAGCAATGAATTCCTTAGGGGCACCCTCTAGGATCGGTTGACCCTCGACTCAACCAGTTGCACGTTGGACTTTCAGAGGGGGCGGTGCATGTGACCGTGGATATAGTCTCCCCACAAGGGTGGGTATATCCATGATAAGTATTAAAAAAACAAAAAAAAAACTATTTACAATTGTCTATTAAATAAGACTGAGGTCGAAGGGGGCATGTAGGGGTTTTGGTGGATATTTGAGATCAAGCTCTTTACCTTTCCATTAACTGTGGCTTGCCCCCTCTACTAGAAAACCAAACTCCACCCCTGATCAAATCCAATTGATATATAAAATTTAAATAAACTTCATATATTTATTGGATAGGGCATGGTTGATCCAAAATCAATTGGTTATCAAATCGGATCCTTATTGAAACCCAAATCCTCGATTTAGAGCCAAAGTTATCTAGAAATGAACATAAATTCGACTACATTAATGCTATAAAAAATTCTGCAGACTCTCAACACATCCTTAATCATGTTTTCTTGTTTAGATATATCACTACATTATTGGTGAATATTTGAGAGGCACCCAAGTTCCTTTTCAAACTGATGACATACTTGTTGACAACAGTCTCCTGGGAAATAGTAGAAGAAAATGACCAAAACGCCCTCATCTCCGACCTCTTGCCAAGAACCCTTGATTTTCTTTTGTTAAAATCCAGCCTTCAACCTCCCCAAAATTCTAACTCGTTTTCGAGGTCTGAAGTTTGAAGGAGACTGAATCTCAATTTAGAAGGTAAGAGGTGAAGACAATGAGTTTGAAGGAAAATCAAGTGCTTTGACAAGAGGTTGAAGACAAGGGTATTCAGGTCATTTTTAATAGTGTCTCAATTGTGACTTCGGATGTCATCAATTTGAAAACACAGGAGGGTATACCAAATATTCACTAAAACCTGGAGGGCATGCCTTTGTTTTATCTTACTAAAATATCTTTTTACCCTTCAAATGTAATAATAAATATTATTTTCAATCTTGACCATCCAAAATATGAGCTCCATATATGGATCAAAAATAATATTTACGATCTTAAGCATCCATCGAATTGCATCCTTTATCATGCCCACTTTAGCTCAGATGGTCTGTTCAAGTGGGCCCAACAAATGGATGATCTAGGTTGAAAACAATATGATCTACTTGTATGATCACAGTCCATCAATCAGAAATAAGTTGGGACCTACCTCAAAGCAGGGACCCGACTTCGATCGCTCCATCGTTAACTGTTGAAGTGTCCATCAACGTCTTGGATGAACCAATCAATCCTTCCTTTTCATGATTCTTGCTTTCAATCTCTGGGTGGATCTTCTTCTTCATCATCCTCGTTACCAACTAATGAACAAAAATTAAAATTAATAAAAGTCACACATTTTAACTCCATGCGTATGAATATCATGATATAAACACCCAGATTTCTAATAGAAATAAAACAATATAAATTTCTTAGGATATTAAACTTTCCAGTGAAGTTTTTCATAAAAATTTCTTAGATGGATGTTGATAATTTGTAAATGTAGACGACTTATAGGATAGTTTGTTTTAGGGCAATGCCACACTACACGGGAATAGAGAAGATTAAAGAAGAAATGTGAACGATCTTGCACCGAGGTGCTCCAAATGGAAGCACAGACCGATTCACAAATCAATTAAGCTGTTGGTTCAATTTCAAAGCCTTAGATTCAATAAGATAAAACATTAAATGACAATCTGAGCTTTCTCCTGAATCAGATCCCTCTCATTTAATGTGATATCTACAAGTATTTTATCAAAACAGGAGTAATTGAGATATTCTTTGACTCATCCACCGCTTAACAGTACTTAACATTAAATATGCTGAGAAACTGCTAATCAAACTCAATTAGGTACATTAATGAGGTGTGGGGGCACAACTCTCAAGGAAAGTCAGCAATCCCCCATCCAGCTATCATTTGGGTATAAGACCCTCTCTCGAAGATTTGCAAAGGATTGGACATTTTTCTATCTAAGCATTGTCAGTAGCAAATAACATTTTTACATCTTCACTATTCATCTTCTTTTCCACTCTTCAATCCTTATTTCTACAAATCGATACTGATTTACTAACTAATCTATGGAGGGTCGTTGGCAGGCACCACACCGAAGGTCCATCCTTCACACTTTCTTTCCTTCTATCGTTCAAAACTGAAGAAGAACTAAAGATAAAGTCTCTAAATCAATGTCAAAGTCAACATCAAGGTATAAAATTGCATTTCGAGGAGTGAAAGCTTGAAAAACTCTCCACAAGAATGAACTCTTGTTGGATCGAATTTTTATTGTTTCAATATTAGGATCCGAACCCAATCTATAAATTCCAATAACAGTAGGATGGTGCCAAACTTTATTTGATCCACAAAATGTTAAACTAAAATCTGATTTTTAAAACAATAAATTTCTAGTCTTTAGTGCCCTGAATATCTCGACTGTACCAACCACAAGTTAGAGTGCCAACAGTCTTAGAGTCGTGGGTTATGATGATGGCGAAAAAAAAAAAGAAAAAAAAAAAGGATAATTAAAGTTCCTTGCCCTGTTGGACCCAAAAACGTCCAACGACTAATAACCAAGGCAATCAGATTACCTTTGTATCTATTATGTGTCATTACCCCATTGGATGGGACTAATTATGCTTAGAATCCTACACAATCAATCGGTTGCCCTTTTTCTGTTTTGGAATTTGGACTTTCCTTAAGTCCAACGACAGCGTCCAAAGACTATAGAAAAGCACAGATTTTCATTTCCTAAAGATCAGCACAAGTCTCCTTGGGATTCGTTTGTTAAGAATTCATCATTCCATCTCAATCGTGTAATTGGAGATTAGAATTTCTTTCTAATATACCCTCTTTACGTTTGCCTTTTGGTCAACACCTAAGATACCCTAAACCCTAATGTTTTTAGCTTGATCTTGAAAATTAAAAGCAAATGACAAAATCTGTCTTATATTCAATAGGAACTTTAAAGTAAAAAAGAAAGGTAAGAAACTTTAGCTATTAACTAAGAAGTTGAAAAATGAAAATGACTTATTTTTTAAAAGAAAAAATTATGATTTTTTTTAAATTATGATGAGGGCATTTAAGACATTTTATTTTAATATCTCAAAGAGGTGAAAGATTTTAACTTGAGTCGTGCTGGAGGTGATCTCACGAGATTGGATCTCATATTGCATTTTTTTTTTACGTGAAAGTGAATAGAAATCATAAACTCATATCTCAAGGAAAAGCATCTAATGATTCCATGAGGTCCAATCTAATGGTCACTTCAGCATAATTCTTTAAAACTTTATAATTGAAAATGACAGATTTTGAAAAGAAAAACGTTAAGGTTTTTCTTATTTTTTATTTTTCTAGAGATGCTATTGCCACACCAACCATTGCTAATCCCGTGTAAATCAGTAAAGAACTGCCCACAGTTAGGGTGACGTTAGTAAAAGTTGATGCGGCAATAATAAGTCTATTTTTGGTATTTAAGTCAATAAATGTTAATATCTGAAGAAATCGAATGACGTTGGAACCTTCAAGAATCAGAGTAATTAGAGTATAGGACTATAGGTATTTGGTAGGTCTAGAAAGAGAAAGATGACGAAATTTTCCGTTACTCACGACTTCATAAACGGTTATCTAAAGTAATCGAATTACGCTGGAACCCTCAAAGAATTAGAGTAAGTAGAGTATACGACTATAGGTAGGGCTAGAAAGAGAAAGGTGACGAACTTTTCCGTTACTCACGGCTTCATAAACGGTTATCTAGACTCTCCGAGTTGATTCGTTTCGTACGAGTCAAAGCATTAAAATTATTTGAGTAACCTACATTTAAATAATTATTATTATTATAATAATAAGGCAGATAGGTAGATACTCAGTCACAATCTTGTTTTTCACGTTGACTTTTCAAACCTCAAACAAAAACATACAATTGATATACGAGATAAAATGCATATAGTATTAAATCAACTTCACAAAGTTTTCGATAACTTGGTTGATATTTTCAAAATATCATACAAGTAATTTTAAGAGACTAAATACATTAAACTAACGATAAATTAATATGACAAAATATATGTGATTTATACGTTGTTGACGTGACAAGAACTCAGAATCGTTTATCCTTTTTTCTTATACAACCTGAAAAAAAAAATTATGATTTTGTGCCCTTGCCATGTCAGTCTCGTATAAATCGCATGTGTTTTGCCACATTGATTTATCAAAACTCTTTATATTATCATCTCACCCAATGAACTTTGAGATCTGAAGCTCATTTGAATTTTCAACGAGTTTTGAAATCATATTAATATTCTATTGTTTTAAAAATACAAGCATCAAATCATGTTTGACGTCCTCCATCAAATCAATCGTTGAGGGGTTTTATTAAATGTACTCCAAAGACATACGTTAAAGTGCATTAAATACATTAAAAAAAAATTGATTTTGTATAAAAATACTTTTAAAAAATTCTTGTTATATCAAAATAATCGAAATACTTATTCCTTAAGTGTATTTAATGCACTTTAATGTGTCTTCATGGCACTTGTTAACAAAACCCATAGTTGAGAGGGAAAAATAATTCTTAAGAATTATTAAAAAAATTTAATCCTTAAAATATTTATACTAATCTCAAGACATATAATATTTAGATCTAGGAAGCTTGTACTCAAATCTCAATTATAGCCCCGTTAGGAAGTCCATTACTAAGAAGATATAAATTAAAAAAAGAAAAATACTCCTAGAGATTCTAAATTATTAGAATCTCTAGGAATCCTTTATTTTTACCATCTAACCATACGTTTGACGATTTGCGTCAAACGTCATTTATCAAATAAAGAGAGAGAGCGAGAGAGAGAGAGATAATTACTTGGTGTAGTTTTCTTATTGGACGAGAATCCTCTGCCTTACGAGGCATGAACTTCTTAGCGAAAGAAAGGCCGTGTTTCGTATGACACACCGGTTTTTTACCGGAATCCGGTAGCATCTTACCGGGATCTGACTTCACGGTAAGTTCCGAGTCAGCCGAAAACAACTCAGCGAGTGTAGTTCTCTTCTTCTCGTTCTCCAACTCGGTCTTGAGTTCAGGTGACTCGAGAAATCGAAGAAGAGGGGTATCTTCGAAATTTGTCATCATCTCAGGTTTTGACACGTAAACCTCGGGATTCGTACCCATAACCTTGTCAAATTCATGTTTGAAAGCTTTGACGACTAATGGGTTCAGTTCTCCTTCTTCTTCTGTAACGGAATATTCCTCTCCTTCTTCTCCGTCTAATATTTCTTCTCCATTGTTGATGGAATATTCATTTTGTTGGTTTGAGGTGTCGAACGGATCGAAGCCAAACGTACCGATCGTTAGAATCCCGTCTTTCCATCCGTCAAGAACGTTGACGAGGGTGACGTGGTCTAGAAACGCGTCCGTGTCGGTTTCCTTCATATCGGTTTCGGCTTTTCCAGCATTGTAAGCTAACCCATCTGAAAAAATAATTAAAAAAACACAAAAATAAGGTTTTTTTTTTTTATTAAAAAAAAAAAAAAAAAGTGAATTTGGTCTGTTTCTTTGAGAATTTTTTAGACCCATCTCATGTTTTTACACACTGTGAAAAGTTCACCTAAGAATTAAAATTCAGAATATTTAAGAAAATAGAATAAAGCAGAGCAATTTTTTTAAAGAAAAAAAAAATGGTTTTTAAGTAAATTTACCTTATTTTAATGTATTTTCACATTGAGAGAGAAAATGTGAAGAGTTCGCATAAAATTCAAATTCAGATTATTTAATAAAGCAGAGATGATTTTGATGACTGAAACATACTTCTTTGAAAGAAAAAAGTGATTTTTTAGTAAATTTAACTTATTTTTTTCAATAATTTGAGACCCTTTAATGGTTTTTCACACCGAGGAAGAAAATGTGAAGAGTTCACATAAAGTTAAAGTTCAGATTATTTAAGAAAATTGAACAAAGCAGAGATAATGATTACTGACAAAAAAGATCATTCTTTTAAGAAAGAAAAAAAAAAAAAGGATTTTTAGAAAAGTTGGCTTTTAAAAAAATAAAAGAATTTGGGAGCTATTTAATGGTTTTCACACTAAGAAAGAAAATTTAGATAGTTTGATCTACTAAATTTGAGACCTTTTTTATGAGAAATCAAATGCCCATCAACGTTCTTGTGGAATTTCCTGTGCACCCAGTTGAAGATCTGCTTAAAATCGAAAACAACAAATTAATAAAGATTAATTTAGGCAAGAAAAAGACTGAGTTTTTGGGTTCCATTGGAGCACTCACCTTCATTTTTTCTTCTTCTTTCTGCAATGGAAAATGTTTCAAAAAACAGAGGAAAAATAACTATAAGAGAGTGTTTGTTGAAGCAGAGAGACTAACTAAACGTGGACCAACTTAGTGGTCTTTTTATATTGCGACATCTGTCAAGGAAAGAATAGTGGGACCTTCCAAAGCAGTATGGATTTCGAGCCCACTATGTTCTCTCTTGATGGAACGATCGATATGGCTAAATTCTGAAAATGACGTTCATATCCTTGTGTTCCTTCTTGTGCCCTAGCAATGTCAATGGATCGGATCATACATGAAATCCGATCCATTGAGATCTATAATTTTAGGAGAAAGTATGTACATTATGTAATGTATTTTGTTCAAATATATGAAGTTTAATTTATCTATATTTTCTATATCAAATTGGATTGGATTTGTTCCGGATTTGATGCAATTGTTAATGGAATGAATTTGGATCCTACTATTGAGATCCAATATAAATTTGATAAAATGATCCAACCCAATCCAATCTTTATTGAATTAGTCCCACATCAACCAAATCCGATCTGAATCCAATTCATTGCACAACCCTAGGGATAGAGTTGTCAATTGGATCGATTAACGCCGTTGTTTGGCCCACTGGAAAAAAAAAAAAGGTTAGGTGCTTGATCTTGAGCTACGAAGGTCAAGTTGGGTTCAAAATTTTCCCACCCATTAAATCCAGACTAAGCCATTGTATAACATTGCCCAAATTGACCTCGATGGCTTGTATTATTTATGTATATTATATCGAGGATATCCCCACCCTTCGTGTGAGACTAATCCCACAGTAACACACATTGTCCCCTCAGAAAGTCCTACGTGCAACTGGTTGAGTTGAGGGTCAATTTGACATTGGAGGGTGACCCCAAGGAATTCATAGCTTCGTGAGGTTTCGAACATTTGACCAACCTTTCCTAAGGAGATTGGCTCGGCTTGTTGCTAGGCCAACCCCTTAAGGTTGTGTATATTATATATGAGTGGGTTTATTTGCACACACCAAAATGGCCAATTGCACCCACTTACTAGTGATACCCACCTTGACTTTAAAATGTATTTAACTAAATTGCATATTTCACCCACCTAAATGCACCAAACCATTCTTCTTCTTCTTCTTCCTTTGTATCTAGGAAATTTTCAATGAGGATTTTAAGCTTTTGTCTTACTTATTTTTCTTACCCTAATACTTCTAATCGAGTCGAAGTCATTCACATGAGAAAGTTCTTTTTGGTAGGTACCTAACGAATTTGTTTTGTAATATTCGATAGAAAGTTTTGTTCATTAGGTACATGCTAAATCTGTTCAGTAATATTAAATCGGAACCTATCAAATTTGCTAAAATAAGTTATGTCTTAACTTATTGAATAAAATCTTTTAAAAAATCTCATAGTTCTTAATTTAAAATCGTCATTTTGAGATTTTAGTAGTGGTCTTTCCAACTTTCTTATGATTAAATGCAAAAAAAGTAAAACAATTTCAAAGAAATAAAATAACTTGAAAAAAAAAAAAAAAAAACCTAATATCTATTGACTCCAACCTCTTACAAAACTCATGATGAGATGATGAAGAAGAAGCTCATTATGAGTTTTTTGTTTGGTTAGGTGGTGTGTGTATAAGCCAAAATGAAAGGTAAAATGATAATTTTTTTTAAAAGTTACTTAAGTGGGAGCAATTGGTCATTTCAGTGTGTGTGCAAATAGACTAACCCATTATATAGTTGGGCTTATGATTTTATAAAAAAAGAAATAACTAAATTATAATAAAATAAAAGGTTTATAAGATGGAGATTGAAGATTTTAATTAAAAGATCTACCAAACAATTCCAAATGATTTTAAAAAGTGCATGAGTTGAATTTTTATTTAATTTTAAATTTATTATGTAACCCCAAAATCAATCCAAATCTAGCCAAACAAGACCAATCGCATTGGGTTAATTTAGACTACCAATTTAACTTTCACAGAGATGTCTAGGATTGGACTAATACACAACACTCCTCTTCGGGACCAAGTTAGCACTCAAGCAACCCTAAACCCTATCTAATCCGTATCTTTCGTCTCCTTTCATGCCTCCAAGAATGTGAGTGATTAATGATTTGACTTTGAAGGGGTCTCTAGTAAGAAGCTTTTTAATTAAATAAATTCCAAATGATTTCAAAAGGGATCAACTAGTTGCACACTAACCTTAAAATTTTCTTTATTATCATAACCTCTAGGGTTTAAAATTTAAAGTTTATTTTAACTTGTAGTTTTGTATTTTTTTTTGCTTTTGCTCTACTTTGATCGTATTTTGTGATTGATTTTGTTCATGTTCTCTTTGACTCCAACTTAATTAAGACACAGATTTTCTAATATTTATTTAGAATTTAAATTGAACCTATGTATTTCAAGAGAGCATAACTTTATAAATATGGTTCCGAAACGATAAAATATTTTTTGAAAAAATTATCGAACTAACAATAATTTCTTTGAGCATAGTTGAGGAAGAACAAAAAAAAGAAAAAAAAAAAAAAAAAGAGAGAGGAGTGCAACATTTTTTATTATTATTTTTGGAGTGTAATAATCCAAAGGGAGAGCAAAGGAGAATTTTTAAGTGATCGGATGCAATTGGTAATGGGTGGTGTGCAACTAGTCAGCCCCTTTCAAGAAGTGCATAGATTTAAAGTTTTTTTTTTTTTTTTAATTATACATAATCCCAAAATCAACCCAAATCCAACCAAACCTTACCGATAGGATAGGGTTAATTTAGACCAGTCAATTTAGGTTTCGTAATGATACATAAGATGAGCATAGTCACAAATTTATTCGATTTTTTAACGAAATTTTCAAAAAATTCATAAAATTCTCTGAACTAGGGGTTAGTCAATTAATTTGACGAATTGATGAATTAATCGACGATCCCTCAATTAATTATGGAATGTGGTAACATTTTTACCATTTGCCTCCAAAATTTTAGTTTTTTCAACATCCAGACCTCAAGAAAAAAGTTAGGATTTAGAGAGAGATTGCAGACAATAAGCTTTGGTGGGAAATCAAATAAAATATTTTGTATAATCTCCAACATTTTGCCAATTTTTTTATGAATTTTTTTCGAATTTATCCGAATTGAGCCCTCACCGAATAATTACCAAATCCAAACTTTGCTACTATGAGGATGAGTCCAACTTTGAAGCGGGCCACCTGCTTCAAAATTTGAAGGAATCCTCCTCGATATAAGATATGTGGCATTTTGAATTTATTTCACGCCCTTACATTTCCATTAAAATTCGAAACACCTCTTTGAAAATGCCAAATGTAATCTAATGGAGAGGGTTCTTTCAAAATTTTGAAGTAGGCTGCCCGCTTCAAAGTTTTTTCCTACATAGGATTGGTCTAAGATACAACCTGCCTCTTTAAGACTGGAGTAAGGGCTCAAGCAATCTTGCCCATTGACAATCTTATTTAGGGATTCCAATCCGTATCTTTCGTCTCCTTTCATTCCTCTGAGAACATAAACAATGATTGATTTGACTTTGGAAGGCCTTCTACTAAGAAGAGTGGCAATCCTATACTCCATGATACATTGCATATTGGACGGCACTACATAAATATTGCGAAATATCAAATATCATGTCATCACAATTGGTTTAGCGTTATTGCTTATAAGGTCCACTTAATTTTAAAAGCGACAATGATTTTTGGACTTAAAATTTTCACTTGAGCTGTACTCAACTGACGTGGCAAAGGCACACAACCGTTGATATTTTTCTTTAGATGTTGATCGTTTTCCTTGTGTATCCCAAAGAAAAAGATCTATGGTTCTGCCCCCACAAAAAAATTTCTACTATTAGAAAATCACGACTATTTTAAAAATCATCCAAGTCCATGATGACTAACATGATGTTTTGAAAAGAGAAAATTATCAATTCATAGATGTAGGAGTGGGGGGGGGGGGGGGGGGGGTATTTGCCTCACAAAAAATATTTCACTGTTGATTGCCCCTACAAAATTTTATCTCCTCTTAGTTGCCCTCACACAGGCAAAATCCTGGCTCGACCCCTGCATGGATGAGATGAGAGATCCCAAAATCACTATGAGAATACGCCTTCCAAGATGTGATCAAATCATTTTTTTTTAACAAAATGAATGGATGAGATGACTTGGAGGAATCAACTAAATATTTGTGTTGGACCATACCAGACCAAAAGAAGACCGAGTTAAAACCCGTCTTGTATCAATATTTTGACAATCGAACAGATGACTGAACCAAAATTTTTATCAAATTGATCAGACTTAGTTCAATTTGGTAGGATCGTTGTACATTTAAAAAAAAATAATAATAAATTGTATTTTTGTGGAATATATTTTGTTACAAAATCAAAACCAACCTGGTTGGATTGCGATTTTTAAAAGTACCCCGTGCCCTGTATCAGTAATACATTATGACGAGGGGACACATCCTCCACGTTTTAAAAGCTATAAAAAAACGTGTTTAAAAAATTAAAAAGAAAACAAGAAGGAAAGAAAAGAAAAGAAATAAGTTCCCTCGTCTTTAATCTCTGGCTAAAAAATCCTGATTTTTTTTTATTATCAAATGTTGTCTTTGAACTCTTCCACCTCTCTAAGGTAAATTATTTTAACTTCATCACTAGCAATGATCTGAAATATACCTAATGTTCAAACCGATGATTTGATCCAAAAACATGAAAAATTGGATTTTCATATTGAAATCTTAGATTCGATACAATTTCGAATCAGATTCGGATGTACCCCAATCCTTTATGAAAAAAATTTGATCCGAACATATTTTAACATTTTTATTATTATTCTTAATTTCATATAAATACATATAGATAAAATATTTGTCTTTTTGGTTTTCCTTTATATTTGTATTTGAAAAGTGTATTTTTTAAAATTTTATATTTTTAATTTTTTTTTTTTTTGAACATTAATAATTTGAAAATAAGGCATGTCTTCGGTTCACATATTCATTAATCTGATCGGATCGGGTACATGTTTAAAAAAGTTTGAATCAGAATTGTAGTGGTATTGATCCAATAAGAACCAATCCGTTGCAAACCCTAAATTCATCTTCACACTGTCATTTTCAGCCTTGCCATTATCTCAAAATCCTTGATTTATATATTCAAAATGATCATTAGATCATAAATAACTATAAGGTGGCATGTGCAAATGCACATGTATCTCAAGGGATTATTTGTAATTTGAAAATTAACTAAAGATAAATATTTTTGTAATTTTGAAAACTAAACAACGTTTTCTTGATTTTTTTTATACCAAAATGACCCTGATTATCTTTACAACTCAAATTTTGGTGTCAAACTACTTTTACTCCGCCTACTCTCATTATAATAGTAAAGATATTATTGGCCATGAACCTTATGAATAGGCCCCTATATTTATTCTAAACTCATCTATAATCTGATTTTTGGTGTGTGATTTACAAACCCATGGTTAAACATTAACTTGTTAGTGGACCCAAAATAGTGTACTACATGACATGCAACAAGATGGGTTTGTAGATCTACTAAGGAGGGGGACAAAGATAACTGTCTAGTGAGATCAAAAGAGTATGTCACATGACATGTAAAAGATATGAGGAGTAAGGCTCATGAATTCGCTTGATCACATCTAGACAAATAGAAGCAGGATAGTGAGCAATGACATGATATACGATCAAAAATTTTGGATACGTATATTTTCAGACAAATTTATTGTAGTAAAATCTTAGGAAACACGTATGGCTTTGGGGAAAAGATTTGTCGAATAGAGTATTTGTCGTTAGGATGTATGTACGACTTGTTCAGATTGTGAGACGAGTAAAAGAAATGAGACAATTTTTCCAATATCAATGACCAATACCAATGAGTAGAATGTAAAAAACTTTTAAGATCAGTATGATATGAAATGTAATGTACTCATAGTAAGGTACATTGGCCCCTCATTGTCTTGTGAGTACATTGAGATGGATAGAGAGGTAAAATATGGCATGTTGTTGTACTAAGAGTAAGGCACAGTTGCCACCTCATTGTCTCTAACATTATCATACTCATACAAATTTCATTCCTTATTTAAACAAAAATATCGTCATTATGTATGGCATATGGTTTCCATTGATGCAAATCCAATCACTTTAATTTGAGATTGGTAGCAAATGTTATTCATTAAGACCCGAACAAAATAAATACTTAATTATAAAGATTATAACCCCTCTCTTGGAAGAACAAATTAATAGGGTTAGCTATCTAATCACCTCAATTTGAGATGAGAAGTAATTCCTATTAGTTGAATTGTGTAATGATTTCGTATGTAAAGAGAGAGAAAAAGTTTGAAATAATATATGATTTTTGAATTGAATGTAATAGAAAAAATATTATCTAAATTTAGTGGTTGAGGCATGCACAAAGCACTGTTCTAAAATAAAATTTGCCCCTGCTATGGTACTACAATCTGTAAGTGTTCATTCTTTAAGAAATAATAACCCACGTTTCCAAGAACGAAGAATATAAGTATACTGATAGCGATAAAACAACTAAATTTAGAAAAAATTGTGTGCATAGAGAAAGTGGTTGTTTATAAATTCAAGATTTTGCACCCTCGCTCTCGTACATGTCGTACGTGCGCATACGTATTAAGTTTTTCGGACCGATGGATCCAAATCCTAATTGGAACCTTGGGGTTTCCTCTTGGACCTCTGTATGCGCACGTAAGCCCTCCCACTACTTCTATTAACTTTAAAATTATTAGAAGTACAACTATTTAATAATTACAAATCAACTCTTTACCTAGTCGATGTGGGATTAAAATTACACAAAACAAAATCAATACTAACAATTAAAGCTTAAAGCATAAAGCAAAAGTAAAAAAATATAAAGCAAAAAGTTAGGATTGGTTTATCCTATAGTTTAAACCTATTGAATATTAAAGGACTTTCAAATTCAACCCTCTAAATTCCAACAATTCCCTATTAGTAGCAAATGATTATACATTAAGACAGGAAAAAAAAATAGTTAACGATAAAGATTAATATGACCTCCCTCTTGCATAACAAATTAATAGGGTTAGCTATTTAACCCATTGTCATTGAATATAGGATGTGGACCCTCCTTTAGTGAAGGTTAAATTTATTTAGTTTACATATAAGAAGGTCATTCTTTTAGCTATCTTTCTCAATCTATTTGATGACCAAATGATAAGACTCAACCCTATTGCAATCACCTTGATTAAAATTGAATAGCCAAAAGACAAGCCAAGTAAAGTTTCTTGGCTTTATCAGATCGAGGTCTCACTCCTAAAAGTCTTCAAACACCTGGACAACTCACCAATCCAAGGTGTCCACCCCAAGGAGCAAAACACCTTCGCTACTCAGTAAGCTAATGATCCCCGCTAGTCATGCAATTGGCAATTTACCTTTTTAGCTCTTGTCTTTTTTTTTTCTCTCATAAGATGAAGATTGCTCCACAATCATTTTTTCTCTATGTCAACTAACTTGATCATTGGAGTGTTTTTGACAAGTACCACATTGATATCTTATGAAAGTAGTCTCGAAATAATAAAATCACATTTTAAAACAATGTGAAGATATAAAGTCTCATAAGCAAACATATTTTGGTAGTCAATAACTTGAAGAATCTGAAGCTTTGGCTTAATTTTTTTTAAGTTGTATAAAAAGGACAATCGTGTAATATTCTTTTAAGGGGTTTTCTATTTTTGACGATTTTTGTTTTGGGGAATTTTATGCATTTTGGAACTCCTGGTTATATAAATAGAGATCTCAAGGATTGTAAAAACTTAGGAGAAAATAGTGCATGTTCTTGTTCTATTTCATGGACGTAGGCATATTGCCGAACCACGTAAATCCTTGTGTTTTGTGCGATTTTGTTGTCTTTGCTATTTTGATTTTTCACAACCTCCCACCTTATCTCCTCCTAAGATAGAGAACATTCAAAGCCTTACATGCAATATACCTATAAATCAAACAAATTCCTTCTCATTCTATAAGAACAAATGTAGAGGATGCAGGTGTAACATGATGAGTATCGTGTAGATTGTCAACCCTTTGAAAAGAAAACCTCAGGATCTAATCTATATTGGAGGAGATGGCCTCCAAATGGTCCATAAGTGCGATTGATAGACTAGACAATGAAATTCACAGGAGGAGATGGATAAATATTAATGAATTTATTTGTTAAAAAAATAGTGTGTGATTTTCTACTTTCCAGACTTGAGTTTGATCAATTGTGAGTGAGATTTTAGTTCTAGAAAAGGGCTTTAAGGTTTGATTTTCTCTGAAATCTTTATAATTTTTTTTTTTTTTTTATGAATTTATACTTGATAAATTATGATATGATGCTTATTTGCTTCTAGAGAAAGACTTTAGGTTTGATCTTTTATTAAATGCTAGAATCTAAATGTTGTGTTGGAGGACTTTTTTTTTTTTTTTTTTCTCTTGTCAAAATGAGAGCTTGTGAGATTTTCTTCTCTAGAAAGACTTTAGGTCTCTTAAGAGAAAATGATCCAAGATCCCCTAAAGGTCTTCGTTTTTGTATTTATAGTCCTCTTATATGAGTGACTTTTCAATTATACTAATATACTATTTGTAGACACCCAAAAATTGGGCACATCTTTCCACGTACAAAGGTGCAATATTTTGACTATTTCGAAGAGTCCCAGATAAGAGAATCTAGAAAAGCCAAATTCTTAGAAACCCTAATTTCTCTCCGAACCTTTCCCATAACCCTTAATTTCCAAAATTTTCCGAAATCCTGAAACCCTTCACAAAAACACTAAATTTTTTCAAAAATCTTAAAACACTCCAAAACCTCCCTAATAAACCAAAAAAATCCAAATACCCTTCTCAAAAATTTATAATCATTTCCCAAAGACCTAAAATAAATTCTTGAAATTCATTCTCAAAAACCCTAACCAACTCTGAAAACCACTCCCAAAGAATTCAAACTCTTCCCAGACAACTTCTAAGCCTTCCCAAACTCTTAGAATCATTTCTTAGAAAGTCTCATACAATTCTCCAACTTTTCACAAGATCCCAAAAACTTTCGAGTCCTCTAAACCATCCCTGAAAGTCCTAAAATCTTAAAACATGCCTAATAACACAAAACAAATACTATTCATCCCAAAGCTCAAGCCCAAGTCCTTGTAGGGTCCCAAATCTCTTGATTTGAAAAGTTCAGGCCATGAGTAACTTGTAAAGTCGATCATAAATGGTTTGATTAAAAGGCCAACCGCTCATTATAATACTTTTTGTGCGTATTAGATTGGTCTAACCAGTATTATAAATAGGAGTGCGCACATCCTTGTCCAACACGCTCATCCCTCAATTTTATTTTTCATTCTTCTTGCTTTCACCTATACTCTCCCTTCTTAGCTTCCCATGTTCTTGTGCTGACAATTCGACACTTCCAATACTTTTTTGACTTTCTTGGTTTTCTAATTAATCTTCACAATTTATATCTCGATGATCTTCCCAACATTGTACGTAGTTGAAACTCGTCCAAAGATCTTCTTGGTAGGGCAAAAAATGGGTCGAATATGGGTTGATGTCCCTTGTCCCAAGTTGGATCCAGGTTAGATATGGATCCATCCCTATATCTGCCTAGATTCGAATGTTATATTGCTTTGAAAATTATATTTTTATGTTTTCCAAGATATATTTCTTCTACTACTTTAATATATTATGAATTCTTATAAAATAAAATAATCATAATGGTAAAATAGAATAGTATAGCAATTAGAAAATAAATATAGCAAAAAAAAAAATTTGAACAGTTCGAAATTATCTAACTAGATTGACCAAAATCACGTAATTTGTCGGGTTAGATTTGAATACGATTTTAGTGATTGTAAAATGGTTTGGATATGGTTTTAGCTAATGGGACCTGAGTTAGATTTAGATCCGTATCTAAATCCAATAAAAAATTCGAAATTGCATATGGATATACTCAAATCCAGTCTGAACCTGACCCATTTTACGTCCTACTTCCTGGAGACTCCTGATGCTACCGAAGTACTGCCCGACCTCTGTCGAACTTACATATATAAATTTAAAAAATATACAATCTTTTCTTTATCTCTTACAAAAGTTAGTGGAATATCACGTATGGGTGTCAATGGGTCCGTTATGGTCTGGTTCCTAAGGAATTTAGACCATAACCACTACATTTATTTATGTTTTTGTTGGTTCCGGGTCCAGTTCCAAAATAAATGGAATCGGATCCGGAACTGCCTAAAAACATGGGTCCCATCGGTTCTAATTCTAAAGAATCGAATGAGAAAAAATATTTAAAATCATTATAAAACTTTTTCCCTTTAAAAAACTTAATATATTAACGACAAAATTATTAACTTAGTTATAATTTGTTATATTAAAGATACAAATTAATGATTTTCAAAAATAAAATTTTAACTTAATTAAAAGTAATAAAATTTTTAGAAGATATAGAACATGTTAAGCTCCAATCAATAATTTATATGAAAAATTGAAGAATTTTACATTATATGCATTAATTTTGATATAAGAGATTACTTAAATCATCTATAGTATGAAAAGAAATGATGAAATAAATCAATTTTGGGTACTCGTGGGTACCCATTAGATGAAATCCAATGGTTCCGCTTCCTTCGATTCGATTCCATTTTAGACCCGAATCTAATCGGTTCCACTAAAAAGAGACCAGGAATCGAGGTTTTCAATTCCGGTTCGGTTTCAGTTAAATGGGTACCCATTGACATCCTCAGTGTCTCCTTTCCCCCCTAAACTCTGCAAAGTAACCTAGAAAAATCCAACCTTCCCCCTACCCTGAAACTCTGACCAAGTAGCCTGGAGCATCTCCATGTGCAGCGTATTTGGAAAGACAAAAAAAAAAAAATGTCCAAAGACTACCCGTTGTTGAAACCTTAACTTGTAAGCCTATATAAAAAATCCGTACTTCCTAGAATTATTCAAATAACCCCCCATTACTCAACTAAACCAGTACACCCGTAAATCATCTTTTGAAACCCTTACCCTTTTAAGACTCTGATTAACTAGTTAGCAATCCAAAAAGCCCTAAGTTTCGACAATAGAAATATTAAAAAGCAGTCGTCCTCAGGATGGGGATTGGGGTGCCTAACACCTTCCTTTTTTTCAATCGAATCACTTACCCTGAATCTCTGATCCATAGCTCAAATGAAAATCATTCTAATTTATGGAGAAACTGTTCACCCCCTTGAATTTGAACTTGCAACTCCTTAAAACTTGTAGCTCAATCTACTCTAACCTTGATCCTCGAGGTAAGACCATACATCCCAATCAAGAGAGAGAGAGAGAGGATCCAAGGGAATGGTGCTACACTAATTTTTATTTAATTGATAAGCTTGTTTTTAATGACATAGTCGCTTGGTGATAATGGAAATTGAAGTCAGGTTTATAATATCATCAACCATTGAATTTACTAGGTCTACGGAAATTAAGTAACATTTTTATTGTTCAAAAAGAAAATTATTAGTATATAGTAAAAGTGTAAATTAACAGGGTTACTCAGCAAAATGTGCTAACAATTGGGTATCAAGGCACTAGCAAGACAACTTAATGTTGATTAGACGAGCCATCAAGTTCCTTAACATGAAGTCTAAAGTGATGGAATTGAATGTAGTTATCAGTTATACAACAAATCATGTATTAGACCATCTTTTCCATCTATATCTAAATGGGACAGTTGGCTGTCATGGACTAGCTTAAATTGCTCTCAACAACTTTTCTTTATGAGATATCAAATTATAGATACATCCAACAGGATTGAAACAAAGAAAAAAAAAAAAAAAGAGATTGAGAGAGAATGAAATCTTTAATCAAAATATTTTTCCTATGAAGTAAAAATAAAATAAAATGGAAGTGTGATCATTAAAATTGAATAATCATCTAATGTACATCTGAGATGGGAGGAAAAATACATCTCTCATGGGAATGAATGACTACTAGTTTCCTAGGGATACACTACTATTCTTGAGAATCGATAGGAATATCCTCCCATCTCGACCAAAGTTTGATATACAGTGTCAAACGTAGTTCGAGATTCATCGTCATCAAATCCTTATTCCAGATATTTAGAGTCGGTTAAACAAATCTTGTTCTTCCATTTCACTCTATCCTAAGTCACGTCTTAGGTTATTCTAAGTGTAGTCTTATTTGTTTTCACTATCTTTATCTACGTTCCTTTAGATTCTTCTCTTGTTCTTTTAGGATCTTCAACTTAAATATATTTTTTTCTAATGATGTTTGTAACAGGCTTTGTAATACGTGTCCAAACGATCTCAAATTCCCATGAGATTTTCTCTTAGTTTATTGTCCATTAGAATAGCTTTAACATTTTCTCAAATTCCTTCATCACTAATTTTACTTTTGCTAATCTTTCCACACCATCCATCTCAATATCCTCATGTCTCTTACATTCAATTTATTAACACGACGCTTCTTGACTATTCAACATTTAATTATGTAAAGTATAACTAGTCTTACTATAAGTAAAATTAATAAAGGATCAACCCAAGACCGATTTAAAAAAAAGTTAGCTTGACAATATAATCTCTATTTTTTAACAGATCAAGCCGACCCGTGAGGACAAAACAGTCATATTCATGATTCATTCATGTTAGCCACCTTCACTAAGTGTGTAGGTTAGGTGAAACCAGGTAACAACAAGTGGGTCCATGGAAGAATAAATGGAGTGGATGTGAAGGAAGAACTGTGGTACTTTGACAGTTAGTAATCGTCTGATTGCAGCAGAAGCTAAAACCAGGACAGTAGAGAGCATGGAGTGTTGGCCTGCAATGTGATGTGTGTTGGCTTAAAGCTATTTAACATCACATCCTCCTCTCTGTGCTTCGGATTCTTCTAATATTACAATAGTGGCTTTTTTCATCAGGTGGGGAAGGTGTCTCTCTAGTGTTTGATTGGTCAACCTTTTTGGTTCCTTTATTGAGGGTCATACAAAGAACTTTATACATGAAGTTCGAATATTGAGTGATGATTCTCTGTATATGAATTATATACTAAAAATAAAATCTATGATCAGTCCATGCGTTCCGCCCATACCTGCTCCAATCTCCTTTTTCTCAGTTCAATAATGCATTCTAGCTAACTACTCTTTCGTTCTATTGATCTTCTAATTAGACTCTGATGATTAAGTCACTCAAAATTTTAATATAGTAATAGGATGAACCATTTTACACTGACTTCTTACAACACTGCATTGATGTGACGGTGTGCACAGAATCATTTACGCTTCACTCGTAACTTGAGGAAAAATATCTATGGTTTTATGCACACCACCACATCAGTACAGTGTTGTAGGAAATCAGTTTAATGTTTATTTAGTAAGATATAACTAGAAGAAATTGCATATATTTACTTTCGTCACCTTAACTTATATAATTTTATAAAATTCTTTGATTATATATTTTATTTTGATTTACTCATGCACTTGGATATCTTTAATTGAAATTTGTAAGATATCATTCCAAGATTTCGTGAAGGATTATCATCATATGGTGGGCACTTGTTAGTATTTTGTATTGGTATCTCTGTTATATCTAATTGTCAGAACACTTTCTGTTTATTTATGTCATTATTTTCTTGAGGTGAGTGCCACCATTGTTTTGACCTTTGGATTTCGACGCTTTGCTTATCAAGTCAATCCCGAGGACTGTATGGTGTGATAGTTTACTTTTTCGACTAAAGGATGATCAATGTGGTCCTCCTCAGGGTCTAGTCATTGTTAAGTTATTAGATTATTGCGAGATATTTTCATGCATCTACATGTTGGCATGTGGATCATTTCGAGTCGTCGTGATTGCACTCATGATTATAAAGTGGTAGACCATTGTCTAGAGCACAATGATCATCCATGTGCATTCCGGGGTCCATAAATGTCCATTTGATGTTGTGATTTCTTTAAATTTATTGTTTGTGGCTAATTAACTCCCTTAAAAATGAGTCATATTTGATAGGGCTCCTTATCATCATTTTCCAAATCTAATTCCAAAAAGAATAATGCTGAAGAGACCTCTCGATTTGATCTCATTTCACACTTTTTTGATGTGGAAGTGTTTAGGAGCCATAGATGCCTCCACGTCAAAAATTGTGAAATGAGGTCAATCTTTAAGTGATCACTCGAGCACAACTCTTCCAAAATTTATATTTTCATTTAAAAATAAAGAAGGTGCTTTAGGAACACCCTTTCTCATTTTGATGAATATTTGAAATGCCCCATGTTGTTAAATTGGTGGGATACCTCATTTGATCTCGATCGTTTCAAAGGGACTAACATAAAATGTCCTAAATGCCCTTGCCTTTAAACTCCAACTAAAAACTTTTGATTTTTCTTTCTAAAACACGTATCTTCAATTAGAAAATTTAGCCTAGTTTTCAAACTAAAGATTCAATCTCCTTCAACCTTTAAATAATATAGGATAGGAATTTTGGAGAAATAAAAGATAGATAAAACTGTAAATAGAAAAATAAAAGATTTTCTATGAGATAATGAAACAATGAAGTGAAGACAAGATTCATTAAATTAAAAATAATTTAATTAGAGTTTGAAGAGATTGAAGATTGACTGATTTTTGAATTTATGTTTAGGTGAAAATTAACTCATACAATTATTAATTGGGTTGTTTGAAGCCTCAATTTGAGTCCAGTAAAATTTTGGTCACACAAAATACAAGGCTTTAAGTCCAACTAAGCTTTAAAACTTCTTGCCCAAGTTAAATTAGGTCTATCAGGTTCGATTTTAATTTACCTGAATTCAACCCAAGTATATTGCAAAGAACAAGGGCGGAGTCAGAATTTTTTGGCAAGGGGGAAAACTATAGTTAATGGTAATGTCGAAGAGTTTAAAAATGATTGGCTTTGAGGACAATAAAGGTTTTTGGTCAGAGGCTGAAAGAGCATTTAGATCATTTCTCATTAATCCATGAGAGAATACCTAAGTCAAGGGGGGAGGCGGGTCAATTTAAAAACATAAGGTGTCTCAAGTATTCACCAAAATGCCTACATACCCCCTTGATTGGGTCTTCTCCAAGAGACTAATGCAAAAATAATTTAATTACCCTTGTCTTCATCTTGAAACTAAAAGCTTGATTTATCTTCCCAAAACAAGTCATCTTCAACCTCTTAAATAAAAAACATCAAAGTAATTTTCAACCGTAAAATTAATCTACTTTAACTTTTAAATCTAAAGAACAAGATATGATTCTAGAATTAGAAGACTATGAGAATTTTTAATAGGAAATTAGATTCTCTACATGGGATTAAGGTGATATTCAAAATGACGCATTGAAGGTGAAATTAAAATTAATTCACCGTAAAGGTTGAAGAGCTTGAAGATGATTAAATTAATCAAAAAATAACTGAGAATTCTTTTTGTTACAAATTGAAAATGATGGTATTTAGGTCATTATCTCTTTACTCTAGTAAAGAAAAACAAGGTCAAAGTGGGCATGACATAAGTTTAAAAACATAGGGGATTTAGGAGTATACCTAAAAAATTGGGGCAGCAAAGTCAAAGTGGATATGCCATGAATTTAAAAAGATAGGTGGGTTTTCTCAAATATTCATCAAATGGTGGACGGATTTTTAAATCACCCAATTTTATTTATTTATTTATTATTATTATTATTGGGGAACATGTTCAGACGAGTTTGACATGAGCTTGAAAACATTGGGATATCTTAAATAATCACCGAATTATAGGGGTACTTAAAAAAAAAAATTGATTAAAGTTGAGGGCACTTTCTTCTTGGCTCCATGGCTGGCAAAGAAGCTGAAGTGTAACCATCAAGATTTGAAATCATGAAAGCTTGCAATGGCAATTATTTACAAAGTTGGGAGTCTTGACTTTAGAGGAAAGAGGAGCTGAGTCCGTAAAGGAGAATATATTTGTAAAGCTAAAAGGGTTTTGAGCTTTTCCACTATTAAAGAGTGGAATCTTGGGTTGGAACTTGTCACCCATCTGATATTATTTTTGACCTGTCGTTTCGATCACTTGCACCAAGTTTTATTTATAACGATAATCCCCTATAATAGTTTAGGCTTAAGATGGTCTTATATTACAATCAAGAATCTCGAAAACCCCAGAGAGAGAGAGAGAGAGAGAGAGAGTGTGCAAAGTACATAATATCAAGTTCATGCACATAAATTCATCATAAATCAGGTAAATTTACAAAATCGATACAGATGGATAACCAGGCACAATGTGAAAATAGGTCAAATTTGATTACTCAGGATTGTCAAATTTCATAAAATTTGACAGACAAAAGGATCGAATTGGTGTCGAATTTTTATTTTTGACGGGTCGAAACTATCAAATTAATGAAGGATGGGAAAATTTTGATAACTCTAAGCCATCAAATCTGAGACCATCAAGAATTTTGACGATTTTAGATCGTCAAAATTCAATTTTTAAAATTTGTGGGTCTTGGCCTGTTAATTTTTTTCGTCGAATTTTTCAATTTTCAAGTAGTGACGATTCTTATAATTGGTTATTCTATTTCTAGTTCTACTTATTTTAGAATCAAAATAGAAACTAATAAGGATAAAAAAAAAAAATTGGAAAAATATTAAAACTTTCAGTATCTTAGGAGTCGAATCGAATCAAAACCACCCCATTGACAACCCTAAAATTAGCAACCCGAATCCTCGTCTTTTTTTCGCATATCATGTGGCACATTGCTTTGGCATTCACTTAGTCATCCATAATTTGGTCCCTGAAACATAAGAATAATTGGCAATTCGAATCTTGAAACCGATGATGAAATTTTTTTAATCATTTTGAAGATCTAGAAATCATGTAGCTTTTTGAGTATGGGTCCATCACTCATTGATTAAGAAAGCCAAAGAGTATAAAAGTGTCATCCAAAAAATATAATTATGCTAAAAGTGACCCCATGGCAAAAAAAAAAAAAGGAAGCCCAAAAGGAAAAGAAAACAAATGAGTTTGGACGGTTCGACAAGTTGCCTCCACGATCGATATTGAAAATGCCAAGTAGGCTACTCTAATTCCTTCTAAATGATGGAGTGAGATACATCAAATATGCATTAAAATTTAAAATACACGAGCATAAATACACGGATCTTTGTGATTGCACATGAAAAATAAATGGAAAAAAATGATATTTTGTGAAAAAAAAAAAAAAAAGACTTTTGGGTCTATGATTGCATATTTTCTTTCGAAATCATCTTTTTTTATTCTTTCATGTAAAATAATTTCACTTTGGGCAAAAAAATATTCTCCCACCTCACCAGTTGGGAAAATAAAATAATTTTTCTACCTCGAAATATTATTATGTCCGTATGTTATAAGATTTGCTCCTACTATACAAAATCATTGACCCGAATGAGGTGAACCCGATTGGCGGAAAATAACAACCCCATTATTTTGATTAATATTATTGGTCCCTTATATTTTCGATAATATTAGAGACATCCCCCATGTTTTGGTCAATTTTAGAGATACCTCTTTATTTTCAAACTTATGCCCCGTCACTAGGTCTTCTTCTTCGAGACTAACATAACTGACCTATAATGAATTAAGTTCATTCTAAAGTGGCGAATCATGAACCCAAATTCAAACCGAGCAAACTAATGAACCAAGTAACATAGTCCTGTCACACCTAGCGTCACCCATAAAACGTAATAACCAAATCTCCTTATTGAAATTTTTTCAAGTAAAATCAAATGATGAAATTTAATTTTTACAATATTAGTTTTTTCTAATATAATTTTGTTGAGAAATTCATATCCTCATGGAAAACAAATTTTCCTTCATAGTAGATGCTTTGCTCGACAAGAAAGAAAAAGAACTTTTGGGTTGAGCCGTTGGATTCTTCTCAATCTTGTGATATGGCCCACCTAGAGGTGGGCCCATCGATTTGATACTTTAGGTGGATGGTAGAGGGGGCCGTACAGATAATTGTATACTTTATATAGTTGATTTGCTTTTAGTGTGGTGGTTCGATTATTTTAAGTTGACTGGTCAAACTATTTTTACTATTATTTTTGAAGACTACTTATCTTATCAATCAATACATATAGATAAGGGAGAAAAATAAGGATTCAATCACAACCACAGGTTCTTATTAGCTAAAGCAATCATTAGCCATCAAATTTGCTCTACAATTGGGATGCAAGACTTTTATACAACATTTGGGACCCACTTTGAAGTTAAAGATGTTGACAAGTAGACCAAATTCAGGTAATGGAGGAGACATCCTATTGGCTCATATGTTCTAAGAGAATCTCCATTCTTCAAGGTGGGAGGATATTTTGGAAATTAACTCAATTGAGAGCCAATGTCCCTCTTTATATTATTAATCATCGAAGAAAATTTAATTTCTTCTTTTTTAAATAATGATGATGATGATGATGATGAGAGGGTCAGGTCCGTATAATTCATAAAGAAACAAGAAATCTAACCGTTGAAACTCAAGATTGATCTTAAGGGATGCAATTTTTTTTAATTTCGTTTTGTTTTTCTGATCGGTAAGCTTGTTTTCAATGAGTCAATAACTCATCATCCAAAGACTTTATCAATTAAACTAGTTTGAAACTACAAATGTGATGTATTCTTCAGAAACGCATTTTATCCACACGATTTATATTAACGACAAATTCATGAGTTTGAGATATTTGTCCAATTTACAGGTAGTGGAGCCTTTTTGTTCCTATAGTTGTAGTCGGCAATAGTGCTTAGATAGGGCAATAATGCAGCTGATGTTCTTACTTCCATGACTACAGTAAATCACAAGAATAGAATGAATCCAATCTCTCCCAAGAAATGAGAAGAGTGATAATGAGAGATTTGATGGGTCTCCAATACTTTATTCTTCAATATTTGAAATAATGTTGGGCAGATCTCAAATCATTTTATCTTTTGCATGTATATATGATGAACCGTGATAATATGATGCTCTCCTCTGACTAACACCCCCCTACGCCCCATCATAGAATTGTAGATCATTTGCCTCGGGATACAAAAGAAAAAGATTTATGGTTCTACGTCTCCCAAGGCAAATGATCTATGATTCTGTGATGGGAGTGTCATATTATCACGACTCATATCTAATTCATATTATTTGCTTAGAAAATTCTCTCTTTATACATGTGTCGGTATAGAAGAAAAGAATCTGACTTTGAAGCAGTCAGACCGCTTTAAAATTTTGGAGAGACCCTCCTCGTAACATGACACATTGCTTTTTGTTTTTATTTCACGCCTCTAATTTTTCATTAATATACAATGTGTCATTTAAGGGAGAGGGTTCTACCGAAATTTTGAAGCAGGATGAGTACTTCATGTTTTTTCCGAAAGAAAAAGGGAGATCTAGGCATTAAACGATGACGGGTCTAATTCATTTTGAGCCAAATATTCGATAACTTAGACTCTAAAGGTTTTTTTTTGGGTAAGAAAGAGAGATCTTATCAATTAAAGATGAGGAAACTAATTCATTTTGAACCAAATATTTCATAACTTCGACTCTACTCAGACTGATTTTATAAATACCAATAATCCTCACAATTTCAAATTTAAACAAGAGGAAGAAGGACCTGAATTCAATTTCATATACTCAATATATCATTTGCTATTGAAAGTAATGTTAACTCACATTTTTAATTTCGCATTCTTTATCATCTCTCAATTAATTTTGTGATGAAATATAGTTTTTTTTTTGTCAACTATTTGAAATGATTTCTCATTTAATAAGTAATTAAGGGTAGCTCTGATATTTCAATTACAATAATGCTGAAGTGACCTCAAGATTGTATCTCATATCGCACATCTTGACGTGAAAGTGTATAGGAATCATGGATGCTTTTTCACTCTCGAGCACAAATCTTTCAATTATAGAGGAATTAGGGAGACTTTGAGAATTAAGAAATTTGCTTATAGAATTGATTTGTAATCTAAAATAAGTAGTAATAATAATAATAATAAATAAAACCCTCTTGGAAATATAGTTTTTTGGGTTTGTTTTAAGTTTTATATCTTATTATGGAACTTTGCACATTGAATTAAATTTCTTGCTTTTATACTTGTTAATAATACCAATGGACCAAGCCCAGCTGTTTTGGACTGGTTTAAGATAAGCCCATTTATCAAGAGGATTATCATTTGGGTTGTGAACGCTTGTTGGGCCAACTATTGTCATCTAAGGAGTATTTGGGCCAAGTGCTAATTACCATGTGTCACAATCTTATTGGCCAATTAACTTAATTTATGACCAATTGGGCAATCATATTTCTTATAGAGGTGATCAAAAAATCCTTTTGATCTAAAATTACTATATGGTAACTGACACTAAAATGGTTTTTTGCAAAAACGAGAAGCCAGAAGCAGCTCAGACCTGCAATAAGCTTTCAGCTTCTACAGAAATCCCATAGAACTTTTTACTTCTCATTTACTATAATTTTTTTAAACTGCTATAGGCACCCCAAATTTTACTTATTACTCCCCAATTAAAAATAAAGAAACTAAGTGAAAGTGAATTGTTGAGATTATGTAAAAGTTGGGGTGCCAATAGAAGCTCTCTCATTTTGTGTGTGTGTGTGCTATATTTCTAGTTTTTGGGTTTTAGAATTTTATATGAGCTTAATCATAATTGTAAACAACTATTGTGACAATTTTTTGTAATAATGTTGAGATTATAATTTGAGCCGAACCTATGAAATGTTTGAAGAGTGTGTTTTAATCTTTAGTTGGGGTGTGATAAATATTTATGAAATTGGGGTATAATAAGTAAAAGTTGATGTGCCAATAGCAGCTATCTATAAATTTTTGGTTTTGTGTGACCCAACTTGGAGATTATGAGGAATTTTAAGGTAAACCTTGTAGTCTATCGGACATGAATCAAACGCTTAAGATACCAAAAGCAATACCAAGCTTGAATTGTAGGAGGCAAATATTAGGTTTACATCAAGACCTCGATAGCAATTTGGCCTAATTTTTGGACAACATGGAGACGCAATGTGTTACAATCCAGCCTAAATGTTGGATGTCACACTCAATGAGAAATCCCCGAAGGTGAAGCTGGCGAACGTCAATGGAAAAGAAAGTTGAACCTACAAACAGTAAATCTAGATTATTATTTAGCCAACAATGGAAGATGAGGCCACTAATTTCGTACTAAAGTGTCATATATGCCAAGTTCAAGAACATCTCATCCATGCCACTAAGGCCGCATCTATTCCATACTTGGGGACTTGATCATGATAGGAATAATTGGACGCTTTACATGAACCACTATGCTATGGCAATCGCTAACCATCTATGCCATCAAACATCTTAAGCCCATACCGTATTATGCCAAAGATAATGGCTAAGCCAAAGCAACCGACAAGACTTCAGAATGGATTCTCAAAGGGTGGTCTATGACCATCCCAAATGGTGGCATAGAGAAGCTCTTGAGCCCATGAGATGTCACCCATAGCCTTGACGGTTCATGGCTATCGGTCACCCTGCCCGCAATTATAAGATACATGTACACAGGCCAAAGAATATGCCAATATATACAAAAAATGCATCGTCCATGCTTATGATATCATTCTAATAGTACATTCATTTACAGCTTCATTTTAAGGATTTGCACTCACATTCATCAAAATGTCTCTACCTGGAAATTTTTAACTAACTGGGAAGGCCTTTACATTGTTAAGCTTACCTCGATTTCGAAATCAGATTTTCGAATACCCATGAGAAACCGATCTTTTTCTAAGCTTAATATAAACAACAGTGCTACATTATTATTAATAACAATAGCAACTCTTATGTCATGGTCTTAGAGGGTCCGACGGTGGAGGGACCATCCACACTTCATCTCTATAGTCATATGTATTCCTAGATCAAATTTAAACATGTTTCGACTAACTAGACAAGAACCTCATGCAAATTGGAGGATGAACCTTAGCCAACGCAAGAATTGATGAAGGGAGGATCCATAGCCCATCCCCACATATTAGACCTGAAGCAATGGCCGGAACCATCAATCTAGACTTCTCACTGTTGAGTTTGTGCCACACGAACATAACCAAGCTCCCAACACACATGTCGATAGCAAAATTAGCGCCCACTAAGAAGGGTATTGCCATAGCCATGGGAAGAGGAACCCATTTCCCAAATTTCGTTGAAAAGTTCCTAAACACGTTTGCGGCAATGGCAAAGGCAAAGAAGCCATAACATAATTGCAAGCAATGATGGGGCAAGGCGGAGAAGCCTTCAACACCTAGAATTGCCATGTTTCGATAGATTATAGCATACGGGGCTCTGAACTCTCCATTTGGGTTTCCCACATCGAATGCCTTGTAGAAGAGAAAGAATGTGAAAGGAGCTACAATGCATCCCATGGCCGTCCCAATAGCTTGGCTTAGGAGCATCGAGCGAGGCGAACTGAAAGTGAGATGGCCAGACTTGAAGTCATGCATTAGATCAGATGAAACAGACACGATGGATTTAATTAGGCCGCAGCCAATAAGCCCTGAAACCACACCATTGTCTTTCCCAGCCAACGCGGCGAGCACAAAAAGGGCCACTTTCCCATAATTATAGGCCATGTTCATGTCGGTTAAACCCGCACCATAAGCATTGCAGAAACCCAAAGCCGGAGCAAGAATGTAGGCCACAACAACGTAGTACCATTTCAGCTGAGGGAACATGAGTGGGATCACAATGATGGACACAATGGAGAAGAAGGTGTATCCGACGCATGCAAGCCACACGGGAATGCTCTCTCTCACGAATAGTTCATTTCGATAAAGATCATCGAGAGAACAAGTCTGATCTACAACTGCATAAGAGAAGACAATTTGTTAATCAAAGTTCTACAAGTCGTAGGTTTCCGAAGGTCATTTGTTTAAGATTGGCCTTAATATAAGATCCTCCCTAAATTGGTCCAAGACATTGTGAATCAAAGCACCTGGCCTCACGCCCAACTCAAGGCACCATTTGAAGTAGGGGTGTCAATGGGTCAGTTCCGGTTCGGTTCCTAAGGTATTTAGAATCGGAACCATTATAGTTTCCCAGTTTTGGTTCTTGTCGGTTCCAATTCCGGTTCTACCAAAACCACCAAGAAATGCGGGTACCCATCGGTTTTGGTTCTCAAGAATCAGTCGTAAAGCCCACTCAGGCCAATCCATCCGATCAATGGAACAAGTTATCAGTTTCTCTTTTACCTGAACCGAGGCCCTTGTCTTTCAATCTGGCATGAATACTCCTAGTTGTATAAAGCAGTATCTTGAGAAAATTGTAGAGCCCATCTCCGAGGATGAGAGCAATGGAGATAAAGACCTGAAACCATGAGACACTGAGAAAATTATAGGTTTGCTAAGTTGCATAAGCAGCGACTAGTACTGAGAAAATCTTAAGACGAATCCTAGATATCGAAATTAGAAAATGAAAGAATATCTGATTCACATTTACTGACCTTGTAACCATTCAAACTCTTCATACTGGTTTCTGATAAACTTGTTGGGTACCACTCTCCTTTTAGCCCATGTATCAAAGGCCACATTATACCCCATGAAAGAATAGCCCCTAGAAGCAAAGACATGTTTACAAGATGGGAACAGATCATCCCTGCTCCAACGTAAGTCATGCTGAAATCGAAGTAAAATCTACAAAAGAAATAAGATAAAACAAATTACATTTCCTGAAAGGGTCGATAATTGATGAGGTGTGAAAAGAGGACAAACAAAAGTTAAATGAAAAATGCGCACGTTTGCTTCCAAGCTTTCAACCCGAAAGTTGGAAACTGCGAGAATCCACATTGATCACCTCCAGAGTAAAACCATTGAAAGAATCCCCATATGAAACTGACCCAAAAATATTTCGCAAATCCATGGACTTGCTTCCTGCAAGAACAATCAATAACTTTTTAGAGCCAACTCAAACATGAGCTATGATTAAGAATAGAATAGAGATTTAAAAGAACCAAAAAGCGTACTTGGCCATCTTATCTCCTTGAGGTGTGTGGAAACCATTTATTAGAACCGCAGTTGCAGTGCCGCTTGGGTAAGTTAATTTGTAGTCTATTATCATGATCTATGGAACAACGGAGATTCAATGAGAAAACTATCCCCAAGAATGTAAATTGCATTAAATTTTCAGTAAATTATAATGGTCATCTTGAAAGAACAAACTCCACTAGAAGAGACATCAGCACCCATAATTTTGTTTGCAAATTGAAGTAGAACATTGAGATCAAAGGCTATAAAGTACAAAACTAAATCAACTCAAACACTAAAGTCATGCATCGCTCAAGAATGAAACTAAATTATATTCAAGAAGCCCATAGGAACAGATATTTTGATTCTAGTTACAATGGGTCAATCATGACCAATATATTCAATTCAAACTCTTTATAGACCCATCTCCAAGTGTCATTGAAAGCATAGTCACACAATTCTCCAAATTTTTTCAAAAATTTCATAGAAAACTCCGAATTTGGGACTAGCCGATTAATTCAGCGAATTGACGAATTAATCAACGCCTTCTCAATCAATCGTGGAATATGATGACATTTTTACCCTTCACATCCAAAATTTTAATTTTTTCAACATTCAAACACCAAGAAGAGGAAAGGATTTAGAAAGAGGTTGAAGATGATAGGTTTTGGTAAGAAACCCAAAAAAATGTTTTGTATGATCTCCCAAATTTTGCGAACTTTTTACAAAACCTTTCCAAATTTATTCAAATTAATTATGGAATCCCCACTGAATAATTACCGAATCCGAACTTTGTTACTATGATTTTAAGAAAGAATTAAATTTACCTTCCGGAGAGGGACCAAGGCCAAAAGCCCAACAAAGCTTGTAACAACAAGAAAGCCAATCATCCAACCAATCTCAGGTTCTTTGTAGCTCCTTGAAGTGTTCCCCTCTGTACCAACTCCTGCTTGTTCATATGTCCTCTTATTCAATCCCAACAAATAAGACCCAAAACCTCCTACAATCATATAATTAAAGTTAAAAGGACCCACTAGACTATAAAAATGGAGAAAAAAATATTTCATTTCTGCAAAATTAACAAGAATTCGAGCCCAAACCTCCAACAGCAACACTATAACATGCAACGGCGCACGTCTGAATTACGGTGTTCTCCTGCTTAGTAAACGGAGTCGAGACAATGCCAGACTTATGAAGCAACTTTGTCCATGACTGAATGAATACGAATGCAAGAAGGGCCGCAGAGACATTGAGATTGGGAACGAGCCCGATTGTAAGGTTAAGCTTCATTACGATCATGCTGTAAATTATCCCAATTAAGAAACTTGCGATAATTCCTCGTAAAGTGAGTTGTTTCTTCCATGGAGGAATTATGTTTGAGTATTCTTGTTGTTGGTCTTGCTGCTCTTCCATGTCCTCCATCTCAATTTCATTTTTCTTTTCAATGTCCATAATTCAAACTGAAAAAAAAAAAAAAAAAACTCGGTGTCGTCTTCGACCTTGTTGCTCGTTGTCTTCATTCACTAATCCAATCCATCTGAATCATGAAACTTTTCATTGTTAGTTGAAATTCAATGAAACTTTTATTCTCTTCTTATGTCTACTCACTCTGACCCACATAAAACCACTAAAAGCTCACAAAACCATTAAACAAACATAAATTCTGAAATGGGTCTCTGCTCTTCAAAAATCTCCAGATGGGTTTTTTATTCTCTCCTTATATCTACACATTATGACCCACATAAAGCCACTAAAAGTTCACAAAACCATTAAAAAAACATAAAATCTGAAATGGGTCTTTCTCTTCTTCAAAAATCTTCAGATGGGGTTTTTGTTCACTTCTTATGTCTACACATTATGACCCACATAAAACCACTAAAAGCTCACAAAACCACTAAAAACTGAAATGGGTCTTCTTCAGTCTACCCACTATAACCCCTCACAAAAACCATGAAAATATATAAATTCTTAAATGGGTTGTTTCTTTACTTCAATTTCTACTCACCTGCACCTCCCTACCTTTGCAATTTCTTCTTAGATCTCTCCACATAATACAAATTCATCTCTACATTCAAATATAAATAGAACTATAGAAACAACAAGAACTCACCAAATAATAGAAAAAAAATCATTGAAAAAGAGGTCTTAGGATCATTAAATATACTTTAATGAAGTACAATTTAGAACTTGTAGTACAATAATTAATTCCAATTAAATGATAAGAACCATCTGTTGAAATGGTAAGAAACATCTGTTTTGGCTCTCTTTTCTCTCTCTTCTTTAATCTGTTCTACCAACCTTTGTCTCTCCTTGAGAAAGGACACTCTTTTGGGTTGGTCAATCAAAGATTTTTAGTGACAGTGAGGATTGAAAATTTATAGAAGGATTTGGCCATAGAAGTTGACGAAATGGGTATCTTTTAAGATTGCTGTTTTGTTTAATTCATTAAAAGACAGAAACAATGGCGGTGCCTTTCGGAGTCCATAGTTTCAAATCTCGGTTAATTTGGAGTGATCGAGTTGTCTTGGACGAGTCAACTCGTCTCGGAAAATAAACCATTAAACTCGGCTTACACCTATTTATTCATATGTATTTATATGAAAATAATTATAAATTGAGGTAGATTAGAAGATGTTTATTTATAAAATTATATTTTATTTAGATAATAAATATTTAAATTCTAAAAATTAATTATTTTAATTAAAATATAGAAAATCTCGATTGACTCGATCAAATTTTACTAATTCGATCGAGGTTTTCAAAATATCGTCCATATAAATTTGTCTCGTTGATGAATGATACTGAGATGACTAGGGGGTGAGTCTCCGAGTCATCTCAATCTCTGACAAGATAGGCCATGTTCTTTGGCCATAGATGCTTGGTAATAATGCTGAAGTGACCTCAAAGATTGATCTCATTTTGTACTTTCATGACATGAAAGTGTGTACAATCATAAATGATTTTCATTGAGATACGAGCGAAAAGCATCTATGGTTATGGATTAGGAAAGTGTGAAATGAAGTTAATCAATCATAGAGATTTTAAGTATAAATTACTTTCAACAATTTTTGTTCTAATTTGAACGTCGAAGGGTGTTTGGTAAATATCATGTCGGTACTTCAATTTAGTCGAGCAGGACTGACTCACCATTAAAGTTGTCGTTGAGGTGTTCGAGCAACATTCAAAAATAACTTCTACATAATGTCTGTTTCATATCCAATCCATCGATGCACACGAGGGTCAGAATGTCGGATCCAGATCCATTTCATGATGATCTTGTTGATTAAATTAGGAATTTGGATCTAATCTATGCCAGATCCAATAATCAAATCCGGGTTGGACAATGATCCATATTCGACCCGAATCTGATTCCAATCCAAGTATCCAACCACTTGGATTCATATCCGAGATCCGACCCTTTTTATGTAGCTCTGCTGCATCAGCCCCTGCTCCCGAAAATGTGAGACACTCGAGGATCACCATCTCTCTGTCTCTGTCTTGCTTTCTCTGTGATGGATCGTCTCGGCGCACGTTAGACTCAACCATGGCTATTCTCAGTCTCACCTCTCCTTCTTTGCTCTCCATCAGACCTCCTCAGCTCGCTTCTCCACCCTCGAATCTCAGAGCTTTAAATTTGAAGAAAATTCTGAATCAGGTAATAATACGAAAAAATCTTTTCTTCCTCTTTAATTTGTCTTCGTTTCAGTTCGAAAATTTTCAGAAACCCTAGATTTTGTTTTTACAGAGGAGAAAAAACAGAAATGTGAAATGTAGAGCAGAGTTTTCTCAGGATGCGCCTTTCGCCATGGCAATCGGAGCTTGTATTCTTAATTCTCTGGTTTTTCCTATCTCCAAGGTTCCAAACGAAGAAAGTGAATCTCTGATCGATTCTAATGATGCTAGGTTTGCTATAATGGGGATCATAAGCTTCATCCCTTACTTCAATTGGTTGGTGAGTATTTTATTTTTATTTGTTTATGAAGTTAGGGTTTTAAGTTCGATTTTATGTTTTTGTTTATTTATGTTTATTTATTTTTTGTTTTTTGTTTTTTTTTTTTCTTGAATAGAGTTGGGTTTTCGCTTGGTTGGATACCAGTAGACAGCGTTATGTGGTGTACTCTATTGTATATTTGGTTCCTTACCTGAGGTTTGATTTTCAATAGCTATAATTTTTTGAAATTTGAATTTTTTTTATTGTTTGTTTCTTGGATCAACATTTCTGCATAAAAGTGGGATTATGGCTCCAAAACTAGACGTCAGAATCCAGATAGCGACAAATTATGAAAAACTAAGCTCTTAGTGTTAATTCTAGCGAAGGGACCAATAAAAGTCTGATTGTAGTGCATAAGCTATGAAAACCGATAATGAGATGTTAAAGATGGAATCTTGGCTTAAAATCTAGAAATAGAGTTGAGAAGTTTGAGGTCATTTGAGAAGGGAGACTACATAAATTCATAAACTGCATTCATTTTGTTTTTGATTAATAAAGTGCAAGTAAGATTTATGCTTAAGTGTAGTGAAGGCTGGAAACTATGGGTAGCAATCAGATTTAAAATCTAATGCAACTGAAAAAATTCATTATTCTTGTAGAAGAATTATCACCCTTTTCTTGCTTATTGAGGAATTATCACCTTTGTGATCCTCCAAGGACTTGATTCATGCAAACACTTTTGTCGAAGGTTGCTGTTTGTAGCCTGAAAAATTGACAAGAAAAAAAGAAGAGAGGAACAACAGACAACTATCTAAAACTCTTAACAACACAAAGAGCACATTTCTTCCCACTTGAAAACAAAATCCTCAAAGAATAGCCCTTCAAAGTCCTTTCTTAATTAATATAGACAACACATCGACATAATATTCAAGATGTCCTAAACACCACCCCCCCCTAATTAAGTAAATTCTTCAGTAAGCTTGGACTTGGTATGAAATCTCAAAGACACGTTATATGTACATGTTAGTGTTTTTGCCTCTATCCAAATAGTAGTTTGACTCTCACGATTGCTCACCACAAGAATGTAAGAACCGACTCTCAATGATTCAAAAAAAAAAAAAGAACGAGAAGAAGACAAGTTTTAGTGCTTATTGCACTCTGCATTTTGAAAAGGGTCACTAAGAACTAAGAAGGTCTTAGTTGTCAAATTTTCAGGTTATAAACAACAACCATCGACAAAAGTGTTTGCATGAATCATGTCCTTGGAGGATTACAAAGGTGATAATTCCTCAATTAGCAAGAAAATGGTGATTACTAAAGTGTAAGTAACATTTATGTTTAAGTGTAGTAAAGGCTAGAAACTATGGGTAGTGATCAAATTTAAAATCTAATGCAACTGAAAAAATTCATTATTGTTGTAGAAGAATTGTCATCCTTTTCTTACTAATTGAGGAATTATCACCTTTGTGATACTCCAAGGACATGATTCATGCGAACGCTTTTGTTGAAGGTGGTTGTTTGTAACCTGAAAAATTGACAACTACGACCTTTCTTTTTTGCAAAGCAGACAACTAAGACCTTCTTAGTTCTTAGTGACCCTTTTCAAAATGGAGAGTGCAATAAGCACTAAAACATGTTTTCTTCTTGTTCTTTTTTTTTTTTTGGGACCATTGAGAGTCGGTTCTTACATTCTTGTGGTGAGCAATCGTGAGAGTCAAACTATTATTTGGACAGAGGCAAAGTCACCGACATGTGCATATAACGTGTCTTTGAGATCTCATACCAAGCTTTTTGAAGAATTTACACGTGGCGGGGGGGGGGGGGGGGTGTTATTTAGGACATCTTCAATATTATGTCGATGTGTTGTCTGTATCAATTAAGCAAGGACTTTGAAGGCCTGTTCTTTGAGGATTTTGTTTTTAAGTGGGAAGAAATGTGTTGTTAAGATGAAAAAAGGATTCCCACCTTGGCCTCCTTTCCCTTTTGTTCTTAAGATGAAAAAATGATTTGAGGCAGTTTTGGCACCTAGGGCATAAGAAAAAATAGTCCCCAAAATGTTCATAACTCCATTGCTTGACAGAATGCAACGAAACCACTTCCATAAGAATCCCAAGCTAAAAACGACCATTCCTTTCAAATCTTACAGCAAACAACGCAGCCTACAGATCAGGGTGGCCAAAAAATCAAAAAACTTGGTTTTTCTTGTGAAAACTTTATGGCAATGAAAACAACGCAAGGAGGGACCTAAAAATCATGATAAATCAAATCCTATTGAAAAATAATCTCCATGGTCCCATTTGTGTCAGACCTAGGACTGATGCCAGCACTGACACCTGCTGACATCAGCAACTGCAGCAGCTACATCACCTACAACTCTCTCTATGAAGCTCTGATACCAACTTGAAGGTTATCTTCTTCTTCTTCTTCTAATAGCACAACCTTGTTTACCTTTATCTTTTGAGTATTGTGTCCAGTCCATCATATTTCTCGTGTGCTTCAATTCCCAAAATTAAATATGTAGAATTTCAAGCATCATACAGCTCTTTTTGGTAGAAAGCTTGTGGTTGCTTGCTTTTTGAGGACCACCTGACTGATTTTCCTTTTTCTGGCTCAATTGAGATAAATTTATTCTTTGAGAATTTTTGTTTACATGCTTAAAATGTTAAACTGAAATTATTCTATTGCTGTGATCTGAACCTGATTTGCCTTGAACATAATCTCTTGAGAGCCTGATTCTTTTGCAATAGGGATCTGTTCTACCATTTGTTCCAATTCAGTATGAAAAAGCCCCTCTACTGGAACACACACACACACACACACACACACACACGTGCACAAACATCGGTTTTGCTCATATAACTGAATTTTTAGGACAAACTTGTCGCTGAATCCGGAGGAAAGCTGGCTGCCTATTGCTAGCATTATTTTTTGCATATTTCACATTCAGGTACAGTTATCTCTAACTCTTCTTCAGTATCATTTCCCCATTTTCTTTATGTGGGCTTCTAAATACCTTAGCATTTCCAGTTGGAAGCAAGCATCTTGAATGGTGATCTTCAGGGCTTCCAACTATTTAATGAAGCTTTAAAGTTTGTTTCTCCGTCGACCAAGAAGAAAGATGCTGATTTTGAAGGTCATCAAAGAATCCCTATAAAGGTAATGTTGCCTCACATTAACTGTACTCTAATGTGATTTACACATGTACTTACTGAATTAATAATTCTTAAGGGGAAGAAGAAAGAACACACAGAACTGCCTTCTACACAAGAACAAACAAGAAATCAGATTCGAGGACGGGAGGTTCCGGAGAGGCCCTTGGATCAACACTTGAATGAAGATGAGGATGCAGCAGAGAGAAAAGAGGAGTGAAGTATTAGATAGGTGTGACCTTTGAGAACAACAGAAGCTGATTTTTTCCTCAACATGGGTCAAGGTGATGGTCTTTGAGGGAAGTATGAGGATTCATCTATATCCAAGATAATACGGAAGTTTGCGGTTTTCTGAAATAAATACACTCGTGTTGTTAATATGCAGGTGTCAATTTCTTGTGGGCAACTTGGGCCTTTAGAAACCAAAAGAGAGTAAGATTTGGGTGTGTACCTTGTTTTGATCAATCATTAGTTATACAGGATGTAAATGCGAATGGATGTTAGAATCGTTAAATGTTATAAAAAGTATACAGATCATGATATTTCACCATTCAACCTTATATCTTGTGTCATGATCAATTTTTTGCAAATTATTTTGTTCTTTATTCTTGTTTTCTTCAGGTTTACAAAGTATTATTTTTAATGGATTTTTTTTCGTCCTTTTTCAATGTGCCTACCAAATTTATTTCAACTAACTTTAGAGTCCATTTGGAAGGTAGAAGTGCGGGAATTGGAATTAGTGTTGGGGCACATAACTGGGAGCATTTTGCCAGCCCTTGACAGGATAGGTGAGGAATCACTCTTGATCTGATCTATTGGGGCCTAAAAGTATAAAAGTATAAGGAGTTATTCTAGGGTATTATATGGGGTGGCTTGGAAGGGTAGGTCGGGCTAAGCTGCATGGTCGCTTTGAGCACAATCAGCATCTGAACTCGTACAGTTTGTCCGACCCATGTGATTTAGTAGCAAATGACTTGTTTGTGGTGGCATCAGCATGGGTGAATGGCTTGGATGGTTGGGTGGCATGGGCACAAGCGGTATTGGAATGTGCTTTTGGATTTACAACTTTGCCAAATTTGGATTCGAGATAGTGGCTTGTGTTGTTCACGGGAGTTGTAGCTTCAAGTCTACCTTCCGAACACGCCCTTTGATTTTTCAATATGTACACGTCCCGAAAAAATTAAAAGTCAATGATTCTCTCACTATGTTATCTGGTTTGTTGGTTTGCTCTGTTAGAATGTGGATTCATTGTTTACCACTAGAATGAATTCAGTTTGTAGGGGTAGATAGAGATAATTTCTTTCTTAGTTTTCCTAGATTCACTAGTTAGATATGCTTATGAAGACTACTTAGCTAAGTTGGTAAGGTTTGAGAAGTGTTGTTCTTATGACCTAGGTTCAAATCCTGTTAAACTTAACATCACCTCTGCCCACGGCTAACCTCTTGCTTGCTTTTTAAAAATTAAAATAAAAAAAGTTTGATATGCTTGTACACAGAACTACTTGTTAAAATAGGGTTGCAACCTAGGCGAGTTGGAGGATAGAAACAAATTTTTTTATCTTAAACAAGAAATACAATTAAAATATTTAAAAAAAAAAAAAAATTTATGTAACCTCTAATTAGAGTTAAGTTGGGTTACTTGAACCTTCAATTCATGTTCTACATAACGTGATCTAGGCTCACCCATCGATAGAGTTGAGCCCAGGTTTACCTGGGGCCAGTCTGAGCAAGTTACAATCATATGCTAAAAGAATGTGACATTGCACACCATTTGTTACGTAAAAATAATAAACTCACTTACAATGTTTATTTGAAAATAAATAATGGTGCTGTAATATATATATATATATTGGCACCCCAACTTCTACTTAATACACCTCAATTTTTTCATTATATATCACATCTCAATTAAAGCTTAGAACGCACAATTCAAATATTACAAAGATTTGACTCTAGTTATAAATCAACATTATAACACCCATTCAAACAATTTTAATAGACTTTTACAATTAGGATTAAGCTCATATAAAATCCTAAACCTAAAAATAGAAATTGAAAAAATAAACCATTCACTTATTTTATTTCTTTTTAAAGTGGAGTTTAATAAGTAAAAGTTGGAGTGCCAATAGCAGCTCTCATAAAAAATAAAAATAAAAAATTATTTATCCCAAATCATTTTCTTTTTTTACCGATTTTATAATTAGTTTGGATGTGTAATGTCCTAGAAAAAATAAGCTGATTTCATGATTTGGTTGCTTGGCCTTTACGATTGCGAATCGATGAGATGAAATCGTGCCAGTAAAGGACGGTTTAAATAACCTCGTTAATTGGTTTGGTCGGTGGCGTCTCCAGGATAGAGAAAGGAGAATCGAAATCGCTTATTAGTGTTAAAAGGAGCCAACTCGTTTCTTCTTCTTCTTCTTCTCTACTGCAACTGCAAGCAAGGTAGAAGGTGTGGTCATGGCGGGTTCAGAGACAAAGTTGCTTCAGGAACTGATATTATATGCCGCTAGCGCCGCCCTTAGCTGCTTAGTGTTGTTTGCTGGTCTTCGACATCTTGACCCTAATCGCGCTGCGAGCAAGAAAGCCCTAGAACAGAAGAAGGAAATCTCCAAACGATTAGGTCGCCCACTCATTCATACCAATCCCTATGAGGTATTAATCCCATTTTTTTTTTTTTTTGGTTATTAATTGTATTTTAGTTATTTTGTGAAGTGGGTTTTATGCCGTTTTGTGTAATTTTGGGTAAAACCCCACCTTTTTTCTGGATTTTTTTTTATCGATTTCCGAAATTGGGTTCTAATCCGTGTTGTATAATTACAAAAAAAATTATTTTTATTATTGATATTTATGGGTTTTCTGAAGTGGGTTTTGATTTTTCTTGTGTAATTTTGTGGGAATAACTTTGTGTGTTGGATTGTCATTTGGGCTTCTTAGTGAATTTACATGTTTGGGAACAGATGGAGATGCCACACTGTATTGTAGGAATTATGACTAGATAACAACGTTTCGAAAGATTTGTTATTGTTTAAGGCTTAAAACTTTGATTGGAGATTAGTTAGGGATCGCAGTACATGGTTGAGTTGATAAAGAGAAGTTTCAAGTAGTGGACTTCAGCCTCGTTATTATTTTCATCAATTTCTCTCATCGTATTGATGACACTGAAAACAGAAGGAGACCGAGGGAGAGGGAAATTGTCCCCAAGCTTGGCCCTCTCTATTTTAATAATTCGCCTTATCTTAAAAAAAAAAAATCGAGTGTCAAGTGCCCCTTTCTTTTTTTTTTTTTTGAAAAGTATAATATATTGATAAAAAGGGAAAACAAAATACAAGGAGGCCGAGAAAGCCTCCACAAGAGTAACATAGAAAAACTACAGCTACACTAATCACATAAAGAGTGCCATCTAAAAACGAAATCATCAAAAGTTGTCCCGCGAACTATATGTTATGTTTTGACCAAATGTACAAAAAGCCCAATATCTCTAAGAAGCATTCATGAGAGCTACTAGTCTTATTATTGAACACTCTTTTATTTCTCTCATTCCAAACCCCCCAAGCAATAGCCGCCGGTAGCATATCCCACAATATCCGTTTTTTTGTATGAAAATCATTACTGGTCCACTCTACTAACAAAGAAGAGAACTCACGAGGGGGAACCCAAATAACATAGAAGAGCCCGAGGAAATTTGACCAAATATTATACGCAAAAGAACAGTGGATTAAAATATGATCAACAGATTCCGCGTCTGTCAAGCACAGGGGACAACAATTGGGAGTGATCCATCCCCGCACAATCAGGTTATCCAATGTAAGAATCCTACCGAGGGAAGCCAACCAAACAAAGAAGGATATTTTAGAAGGGACTAACCTTGACCAAATGATGGAAACCGAAAGTGATTGCTCTGCACAAGGAATGAGCCACTTATAGAAAAATCTGATCGAGAATTTCAAGTCCGTAGCCCTTATCCACTCCCATTTATCCTGTTCGCTGTCATTGATGTGAAATGTATGCAGGATTGTCATTGATGTGAAATGTATGCAGGAGATTAAGGAAAGATGTCACTTCAGTTAGTTCCCAATCATTAAAGTTTCTTCTGAACCCCAAATCCCAAATAGGACCGAATTCGTTGCCAATCAAACACTACTAAATAGAGCGGTTCTTCTTAATAGAACAAGCGTACAAAGATGGATATTGAGAAGCCAGAGGCGAGATGCCACACCAAATGTCCTCTCAAAATCTAATTTTGTCTCCCAAACCTGCTTTGAACCTAATCCCTTTTTGAAAATCCTCGCTCACCTTAAGAATCCCTTTCCAAACACTACATCCATACGAACCTTTAGACTCACCACTATACCATCCTAACCTCCTCTCCCCGTATTTAGCCAAAATAACCTTCCTCCACAAACTACCCCTTTCCCCTTTATTAATAAGGTATCGAGATAGGGATTGCTCATACGTAATCCATAAAAAGCATGAACTTGTCATGAAGATGATTAAGTTCATGTCATTGCTTCTGATACCTTCATTAACTGGCAAAACTTGGGTGCAATGCCACTTTTTTGGAATTAGAAACAGTATGTGATAGCCACTAGTACAAATTCGTCATATAACAGTTTTTAGGTAGAAGCAACATACCCATGTATCACAAATTCCCACTACGTATGTGAAAGTAGATTTAGAGAAAGTGCCTATTATTTGATTGCACCTCAAACACGTATTAATATGAATGCCAAATTCATAGAGATTTCCACTTGCCAATACTGGAAGAAATGAAAGAGGGGAAATAGAAGTTCGTTTTCTGTTCTATTTTGGGTGGGATACAATAAAAGACTTTAGTTTTTATTTCTGCATGGTTGAGAACCTAAAAGAATTGAGTTTCATACTTTATTTATGATGACTTCTTTGCATGATTGAATACCTTGAAATCCAGTGAATTTACTAGAAATAAAGGGATGGGTATCATATTATCAGGATTTATAACAGAAATGATCAAATTATACATCAGTCTGTGAGTGAAGGTGCCAGGTTGCTAGGTTGGTTAAATTCTGTCAGTGTTGACCTGGATTCAAAGCCTGCCCTTACTAACTAATTATTAACCACTAACTCGCATGCTTATAAAAAAGGAAAAAAATAATAATTATGCATCGGTCTATTCATATCAAGAACAAATATTTATATTTTCGGAATAAATTTACTATGTGCTCATTCTTTGAGACTCTGGATCTTCTGGTATCTATGGGTAGTACGGATGATTGATGGGGATCTCCATTTGTCGCATGAAATGGGAACTTATTGGGCTTCAAGAACAAAGGGTTTATGGAGGTTCAATAGTGGTAACAACCATATCCTTCACTGTGGTTGTAGTTTGGATTTTGGACAGTTTTTCTTCTTTGGAAGTGCTAACTAATGTCCATTTATTTGCAAGGATGGTGTTGATGGTTAATCTTTGTACATTGGGAATTGTATTATCTTATCTTCCCCTATTTTTGATTTGAGAAGAAAAGTTGCTAACTCAATTGTTACCTACATGAAATTTTACATTTTAGATTTTGATAATTTGATTTGTGAATGATGGTAACACCTAAAACTTTTGCATTAAGAATGTGATCAAGTTGTTTGGTGTTGTCAGAAGTATCAAAGATATTCAAAATTGTTGCATGTAGGAAAAGAATTAGAAAGATTCTTCATTTCCTTGTATGTTGTCTTTGCTTTATATCGATTGATGTTTTGATGCTGCTGCAGGATGTGATAGCCTGTGATGTTATAAATCCTGACCATATGGACATAGAATTTGACTCAATTGGAGGCTTGGAAAATGTTAAGCAAGCATTATATGAATTGGTAATTCTTCCCCTCCGAAGACCTGAATTGTTTGCACATGGGAAGCTTCTCAGTCCACAGAAAGGGGTATTGTTATATGGACCACCTGGAACTGGAAAGACAATGCTTGCCAAGGCCATAGCAAAAGAATCTGGAGCTGTATTCATTAATGTGCGGATATCTAATTTGATGAGCAAATGGTTTGGTGATGCACAAAAACTTGGTAAGTGCAGAATTTGTTTGACACCAGTTTGCTGGCACATCAAAATTATTACTATTTCAATAAATTAGATTGTGTGCTTTGTTCTTGTGACTGGATTCAAGCTTGAGACCATGGATCAAAATATCGTTCCAACATTTCGTACAAAAAGTTTCGGTTTTCCAGCATACCAAGACGAAACAATAGTCATGCTGGATTCTTCTCGACATTCGAGGCTTCAAGTTACCTCCTCCTCCTTCTGTGTTGTTTTTTTCCTTAATTTTTTGAAGAAATGGTGAGCTGTTTTGAACGATTTGTATGCCCTTGACCTTGGTCTCCTCTGAAAGACTGTGTTATGTAAAATGTAATCCCTCCATTTTAATAAATATTTGAGACACCCAATGTTTTCAAACTGATTGCATGCCCCTTCAACCGTAAAAGACTTATTTTAAAACCTAAAATTAATGTGGCATTGGTTTTTGGAAAACCAAAACATAGGATCGAAACGAGATTGTAAACCATGCTTGGGACCAGCGATGTATCTCTAATGACACAAATAGAACCATGTGTTCTATGAACTAATCTTAGTTCATAAATCTGCAACAAGTATGAAATTATATTTCGCATGCTCGACCTATCAAAAAAAAAAATCACATGCTCAAACTCATTGACTATGGCTTTACTGTTGGTCTTTATCAATTCAGACTGTCATGGAAATCTAGCTTTTCTCTTTGCCTCTTGAACTTTTTTTAATCTAGTGATTTATGTTAATTTTTTTAATTATTATTATGTAAGTCAAGAAAATTGCTGCATTGCTTTGTTTAGCATAGTCAGTTAATTAGTTATTTGTGATTTAAGATTATGTGATGACAAGATGTAACTATATTTTGGTTCCTTAAACCTGCTTTTGGGTGAATAAATAGTAAAATTTTCAACAATTTTGCAGTGGCTGCTGTATTCAGTTTGGCTTATAAGCTCCAGCCCGCTATTATATTCATTGACGAGGTTGATAGTTTCTTGGGACAGCGCCGTACTAGTGATCATGAAGCCTTGACTAACATGAAAACTGAGTTCATGGCTTTATGGGATGGTTTTACCACAGATCGTGAGTCATCTTCTTCCAGTTTCCATTTCTCATGTAAATAAATTCCAAGGCATTCTCTGTGAATTTAAAACATTGCCAAGTGTTGTTGTAGGCTAATGTTAAATTTTCAATTTAAAGAAGAGTACTCATTTTCTACTGTTTATAGAGAATGCTCGGGTAATGGTCCTTGCCGCAACCAACCGGCCATCAGAACTTGATGAGGCGATACTTCGACGTCTTCCCCAGGCCTTTGAGATTGGAATGCCTGACCGCAATGAGCGAGCCAAGATTTTGAAGGTGATTTTGAAGGGCGAGAAAGTAGAAGACAACGTTGACTATGATCACATTGCAAGCATGTGCGAAGGGTACACTGGTTCCGATCTTATTGAACTCTGCAAGCAGGCGGCGTACTTTCCTGTCAGGGACCTACTTCGCGATGAAAAGGACGGCAAACCTTTCCATGTCGGTATCCATCTCATGTTTATATGCTACTATTTTTATTTTTCTTTTTCTAGTGAACTGTTAAGCTAAGATACTGCACTTGATGTTTTTAGCATCTTGTTATTCTTGGAGAGCTGCTATTGGCACCCCAACTTTTGCTTATTACACTCCAATTTCTTAAGTTATTTATCACAACCCAATTAAAGATTAAAACACTCCATTCAAACATTACAAAAGGTTTGGCTCAAGTTATTATCTCAACATTACAAAACATTATAACACTCGTTCAAACAATTTCAGTAATTGTTTACAGTTAGGATTAGACCCGTATAATATCCTTAATATCCAAAACCTAAAAAAACGAAATCTTAAAAAAAAAAAAAAAAAAAAAAAAAAAGAGAGAGAGCTTCTAATGGCACCCCAACTTTTACTTATTTACAACCATTCATTTATTTTTTTATAATTTTAATTGGGGGTGTAAGAAGTAAAAGTTGGGGTGCCAATAGAAGTTCTCTATTCCTATTATGCATATTTATTATTCTTATTTGTATTATAATTATAATTTCCGTATATTTTTGTCCTGATTGTTATGGTAGATTTTCTATAATGATGACACCGGTTAATCACTGACCACATTATATGGAATAAGGTGGTCCAGATTTTCCTGGGAGGTCATGATAAAACAATAATTATTTTTGAGATATAATCTCGCAAATTCGTTTTTTTCTTTCCACACCATAATCCCCAAATTCTTAGTTGTTTGGCTTTTTTTTCTTCTTCCTCGTGGAGTCTTTCTAATCATTCAAGGCCATCAATGAATGTGAATTGAACTAGTTTATGCTTCTTGTTGCAGACACCAAGGCCTTTATCACAGTTAGATCTGGAGAGAGTTCTTGCTACATCAAAAAAGACGAGAGTCGCAGCAGGTGAGTACAGTGGTTTAAGCTCGTCATCGTCATGGTCAAGGAACAGGGAGGAGGATGAGTATCAGGTCCCCATTGCAATCTCGGAACTCTCTAAGATTGTGTTGTCCCATGTTATGAACCTTCGTCCAGAAGCCCGAGACCCTTAGAAAGTACTAGCATCTGCCATCTGCCATCTGCCATCTGAGTGTAGTTTTCAATGCCATTCTCCTTATGTATTTCTCAAGAGCTTAACATGCAGATTGTCGCTCTCAGGAGTTACAATCTTGCCTTTTGGGGCAAATATTCCTGTTCCAACTTGGGGATAATTAAATCCTACCACATCTGGTTTTGTTAGACTTTTGAAATATACTTATCATTGTTACACGTTTTGAAATGTTTGGTTTCAGCTGAGATTGGGAACAAAATATTGAAATCTTTCTAAGTATCAAAATGTGTTGTGGATTTCACCTTACCAAATATTGTATAAAAAAACAAGATTTTAAACTTCGATTGCTCATTACTAAAATATTAGATTTATCCATCTAACGGTAGGCTACCATATTACACTGATGACTGAGAAGAAAATGTGGGATTCAATGTTGGATCAGGACCAAAAGCGAACATGTTTCGTCCTAAATGGATTAGAAGTTTTGTTATGATTGAGCATTCTTTACGGTGAGGAGATCATCTTTTAAAAAAAACAGTTTATTCTGAAACTTCTAACTCAAATTTACAAGTTGTAGAATAGTGTATCATCCCTTTTTTTGTAGATCACCTTCGATAGTTTTGGAATGAAATGATTTTTTTTCATTCATGAGAATGATCTTAACTATAGAGATCATCTTCACATAAGATCTGCCCATTCCGAAACTTCTAATCAATATAGTATGAAACACATGGGCCATTTAGCTGTTACATTGCTGGTGATTGTGGCTTGTTCATATATTAATTTAATGACTGTCAATTTTAACAATTCATTCATTTGTATAAAATAATGCAAATTGGATCTCTTCATTGTATTGTTATAAAATTGAACTAATAAGAATTCTAAATTTGAAAACACAAGAAGGTCCGAGACTGACCTATTTAATTTAATTTTTACGGTTTTTTTTTTTTTTCATAATATAGATAGCTTTTAAGATATCATATGTTCGTGATTAAATAAACTTTTGAGATTTTAGCATCTATATATTATATATATATATAGGGAGCGTTCAGCAGCCCCATTATGGTGCCACGCATTTTTCAAAACATGGGTTACAAGCTTTGGAATGAGCTGATTTTTTGTGAGGATGATCTCTATGATGAGGAGATCCTCCTCACAAAAAATCAGCTCATTCCAAAGCTTCTAACCCCATCAAAAGTGATTTACAAAAATTGGATGATCCACGATTCTTCAACATGTAAACTTGGGTTAGAAGTTTCAAAATGAGCTGATTTTTTATGAGGATGATCTCTTCACCGTAGAGGTCATCCTCACAAAAAAATCAGCCTATTCCAAAACTTAACCCATCAAAAGTAATTTACAAAAAATGCGTGGCACCATAAGGGGCTGCTGAACCGCTCCTATATATATATATATATATATGGAACAGTTCAAGGGCCATATGTAAAAACATATGAAAAAACAATGGTTTTTCAAAATATGGGTTAGAGGTTTTGGATTGAGCTGATTTTTTGCCAGGATGGTCACTATGATAAGAAGATCATCCTCACAAAAAATCAGCTCAATCAAAAACTTCTAAATCCATCAAAAGTGATTTACAAATTAATGACAAAAATTGGTAAAAGAATCGACGGTCCACATTCTAAATCACTTTTAATGGGGTTAGAAGTTTCAGATTGGACTGATTTTATTTTTCAGATGATCTTCCCATCATAGAGATCCTCCTCACAAAAAAATCAACCCAATCCGAAATTGGCCAAGAGTACAACAAAGATTATGACCAAAATTGAAACATGAAAACCCCCACAATGCTTTAACAAGGATCATAAAATCTCATCTCACAAATTTTTCATGCTTTGGTAAATCCCTCTGTAAACATTTCTTTTAGTATAAAATAACTCAATGGCCTATAGATGGATGAAGCACCGAAATATACAATGTTTTTATGTGCAACTATTTCAAATTAACCGTTGGATAATACTATTCATCTGATCACTCGCCTATTTATTTTCGTCTTTTGCTTCTGAAGAGACAACATTAATTTCTTCACCTTTCTCAACTGTTTTTTTCTTTTTACGAACTTTATCTGAATGCTTGGAAAAAGCGTCAGCTAAAGCTGATTTAATGGTCAAACTGGAGGGTTCCTTCTTCTTTTGTTTGGTCTCAACTTGCTTTCCGTTGTCCTTTGAACAAGCTTTAGCATTCTCCTCCAAAGGTTCTTCGGCAACAACAACAGGTTGACTAGAAACAATACGCTTGAACGGTTCATGAAATGTATCATACAAGCGTTTTACCTGAACATTGATTTATAAGGTCATAGATATGGTTAAAAATGAGAGCTAACATCATACTTAGTTCAAATGTAACAACGGCATGACTAGACATATAACTGATTCAGCATAACAATACAATAAGCTCCTCAACAAGGGTAGGTCAAGTGTTCGAAACCCTATGAAGCAATGAATTCCTTGGGGCCACCTTCAGGGTTCAAATGACCCTCGACTCACCAGTTGCACGTAGGACTTTCCAAGGGGGTGGTGTGTGTGACCATGGGAAGTCTCACCCGAGGGGTGAGAATACCCCCGCTAAGCAAAAAATAAAATAAAATAGTAGATACCTAAACATTGATTTACCACATACAAACATAAAACTCAAAAATGAATCTATGTTCTACATAATAAAACACAACAGTAGGACCCACTTTTGTGGTGGGGACAAATTTCCATCCAGTTAAAACAAACATCCCATCCAACAACAGTTTTTGTGGGATCCAATTTATTTACTTTCCTCTTCACCCCCTCTAACTTTATTATATTTCCTCTTTTACTCTTTTAACCCACTTTATTGTTTTTCATCTTTTACCCTTTTAGAGTAAAAAAGATTTAATAATAACCCCTAACTTTATTATTATTAATTTTTCCGTTTTTACCCCCTTAATCCCAAAGAGGATGCCCTCGCCTACTCTAGTATATATAATAAAATACAATAGTGGACCCCACTCCTTTGTCTTAAGATTTATACCCCCATGAACAACGTATGTCGAGAACAGTCGTCCATCCTCCTTTATCTTCTCTCTTCTTCCCCTTCTCAAGAATACCCAACTTTATTATCTATTTTCTTCTACCCCTTTTCCAAAAATAGCCCTACAATTTTATATATTGTCTCTCTTCTTTTACCCTTTTTTTAATAATACCCCTCTAAATTTAATGTTTTTCCTCTTTTACCCCTAGACCGCCCAAGAGGATATTACGGCACAAGCAAACTCTAGTAAATTAATAAATCAATGACAATTTTTTAAGTAACTTGATTTCAGCACAGAAACCAGAAAAAAAAATAAAAAATAAAAAATCAACATATACGAAATCCAAGACAATACCTATTCAAGTGTGAATGACAACCCAACTCTTTAATTTAAGAGATGAATAGCCAAAGAATTATAAAGCAAGGCCCTATTTTTTTAACCACCTTGATCACTCGGCTCAAAAGTCAAGATGATCAGATGCAGCCATCTGATCTAGTGTGTTTTCCGGATGCAACGATTTTTTTATTTAATTATTTATCAGATTAACTAGTGAAGTAATGTAGCTACCCAGAGAATCTTTTTGAACATCTAAAAAAGCAATAGATTATATGGGTTCCAATTGTCCAATCACAGATTTTTCACCATGGAAATTTCTAGGTGAGGACAATTGGATGATGGGTCCCAACATGCTGCATGCCATGCTGTCCAGATAGTGGTCATTGCTCACCTATAGCACTCAAATTATAGAGTCATCCTTAACAAGAAAATCCCATACAAAGTCGTGTCAAATGGATGACTTTAAGTGAATAAATACACGAGTTGATAGGGACAATACCTTGCGCTCACCTATGCCAGGGCAGCGAGCTAGGTCTTCCATGGATGCATCCATGATACAAGACAGAGACTGTAGTGGCACATACAAATGAAATGAAACATCTGAATCCGAAAAAAAATAAACATTAAGGGAAAAAAAATATACTATAATAATTGCCATTAAAGGTAGGAGTCATTATTAATAGTTAAATAGAGCAGAGACTAAGAGATACTTGAGATTAATTGGATTTTTATTATAAAGAAAAGTAACAATACTTGGATTGTTATCTTCATATAAAAAGGAAAACTGTCTCAACTGATTAATTGGTATGACCATCATCTGAGGCCATTTGTGTATCAGATCAAGAAAAACAGAAGGTAACAAAGAAAGTCATCAATTAAATGTCAGATCAGTGGGCTCACCCCGAAATTAGAACCAAGAGTGACTACATCAGTCTTGTTAACATGTCGGACTGTTGTAAGTGCATGATTCATCTACACCAAAACACACTGAAAATATTAGTTGAATGAAGCCCCCGTGTATTCCAATTGAAAAAAAAAAACATTTAAAAGAAGAAGACATTTTAATTTTAAGTTCCTAAAGTTAGCATCCAAGAATTGCTAGCAAACAACTAAAAATTAAAGATCTATACAAAGATAAATACCCGTGACAAATAATCTGTATCCATTTGCCCTTGAAGAATGTCCGCAGGCTTGTTCTCATAAACTTTTATGGTCTCCAAATACCGACCACATTCTTCCAGACTAGAGAAGACCAAAAAGGTTATCAAGAGAAACATATTGCAGCTGTTTTCCCATAGTATAATGGTCCATTGTCTTAACAAATAGAACACATGCTTGGAATAAATGTAGGAATTCCAAGCCCTTTATTATTAAAAAAAGAAAAAAAAGAATCAAACCTTAAAAAGTAGTTAATCACATTCACATGAACTGCATAGAATGTAAAGAAAGAGAAGACAAACCTTTGAGGAAAAAATTTACAAAATAACATAGATATTTCTTTTTAGGATACCAATAATTTAATGAATAGCCGATGAATAGGTTCTTTGTGTGTGCATAATTATACATAGAAAATATATGTATGTACAAAACAGATAATATATTGGTGCTAATATGCTATTTTCTCTTAGAAACAAACAAAAAAAGTGATGGTACCTCCAACAACATAAAAGTGTGCAATCATGAAGAAGAGCTGTTCTTGTAACTTCAAGTAAAGGCTTAACTACATCTTCCTGAAAAGAAGGAAAATAAAGAGCAGCTGAGTAGATTCTTAAACTTCAAATACCATATCACGAACAAAATGTCTACATATATCTACCCAAAGGGACTCGTAATCTCATAAGCATTTAATCCACAAACTGAAAATGGCCAGCCTTGGATACAGACACTGGTATGGGAAAATATTTAAAATAAACTTTTAATATACAAGAAAATAAAAACCCCTTATCTCAAAGATTTGGGGTTGGCTACATGAATCATATTCCTTCATTCTTCTCTGCACAAAGCTAAGTCTTCTATTAATATACAACACAACTAGAAACCCAAGATGAAAGAAGAACAGTGTGCTGAGATAGTGAAATATTTATTGAAAAGCGGGATGGCATACCACATCGACATGGCATAAAACAACACGGAGCTTGAAGTTCTTCTGAAGTTCCCTTATTCGATAATACAAGTAGTCAGGATGAAGCAGATGATACCGAAGACTGCATCAAATTGGTTAACTTAGTCCAAGAAAATACGTAAGTAGGTAACATGTAGTGTTAGCAGACAATTAAAACAAAATTTCATGGTTTCCTCACCATCCAATTCTGAACAATAATAATAACAGAAACTAAAGGGAAATAAAGGAAAAATAAGAACCACACAAGAAAATAAGCTTATGTGGTTCACCGATAGTCCATGGGCACCGATGATCGACAACTACTACTACGTGATTGAACAAAGACAAGAGATATAGAATTAGCCGGTTCTCATACCCAAACACACAACTCACAACCCCATCAAAACCCTCCCCAGACCATGGGGATACCTGGCCTTCCTCAAGATTAATGCACTACTCAAACTAGGTATCCCATTCTACTAACTTGGGACCTTCCTAGAACCCCTGTAGGAGGCTTTGCACTGCTTTCAGACTGGAAGACCTCTAATGCCTTGGTCTCATCCCAACCCCTCTATTTCTAAATAAACTCAAAAGTGCATTCCCCAAATGAACTAGAATCCAGGTAACGCTCGTATTTGGAGTCGTCTAGGTATAGCCGGCTGTTGAATGACAGGCCCACCTAAAAATTGAGCGGCCTCAACTCCTTTTTTTTATTATAAATTTGATTCCTACCACAATTGGGTCTCAGAATTCGAGACATGCCACAACAAGCTGGATACAGGTGGTGGTGTAGGCATAAATCCTATGGTATTGAGACACAGATATGTGCTTAGAATTATAGCATTATCAAATAATAATATCTTCATCATTTCCTTCATTTAAAGATACTTTGAAGATTTCTAATATTATTTTAATACAAATATTCTAGTATGGTTAAGTTATCTCTGACACAAATCCCATAATCATGGCCATATCTTATGCTGTCAATATGTATACCTTGGAGAGATTTGACGGACCAAGTAGCATAGATCAGACTTTGGACAAAAGTTTACAAAAACATAATTGAACTTAGCACTGTTTGCTTTAGTTCTTCAATAAAATTTATGAAGAAATGTGACTTAAACGTGGCAAGCTGTTATTAAAATACCAACTGTAGACTCATATTCATCAATATGTGTAAAAAGCATTGAATTAGACAGTCAAGTTGAAAATCTTTCAAATGCTTTACTCCATATAAAGACAGATCAAAATCCCAGTCAAATTGGGTGATTCACAAAATTCCTTGGTTTCATGAGGTATCAACATGAGTACAAAGTACAAACCATGTAGAACACTTCATCTAAAGGTGGGTAGTAGCTTGGACAAGTCAATATTATCTCACATTAGTTATGGTGCATGATGGTCAAAACTCATTTTGTCCTTTACAAACAAACTACACATAATGGGCAGTCCATCCAACATTTACTCTAACGTTTCAATGAAGAAGAGGAGGAGAAATGTAAGAAACAGCACAATTGAACATTCAATTCTAAAATTTAATGATAGTAGACGAGAAATGTACTCAATAATGAGAAAGTTAAAACCTTAAGTACAAAGCGCAAGAGTTCTGCCCCAGCAAGTAATCACAGACATTGTCCGCAAACATCCACTTTACATTTCTAATATGTTTGAGCAATGGGTTCCCTTTCTGTACAAGGAGAAGTGAAAATTACAGGTAAGTCAAAGATATTGAGATGGGCTCCCATGCAATCATGTTTTTCAATGCCCAAGTCCAAAAAAATATAAAAGAAAAAATCAGTTAAGTGTAGGTGCTTCGATCCTGGTCACAATATTAACAAGCTTACCAACAAAGACTTAATTTGGTACCCAAATTGTAGTTGACAGGCAGCCAGGTATACTATTAAGAAACAAATAATTCTCCATTGGCCATCTTGGCTGAAAATCTCGAAAGGTTACCAAATTACAGATAACCCATATCCCATACAAGAATTATAATTGATACCCATTTCCATTGTAATTTTTCTCGAATATTTGTTCATTTTATGGATGGAAGCAGCTTCAAAAGTGATGCTCAATAGGTCATTAAGAAATCAAAAGCTTCTAAATTTGAAATTTTGAACAAAACCCATTATTCTTCACCTTAGATGAAACCATAAAATCCAAACTTACCTGTCGATGGCTTACAAGGATCGCGTTGCGATTCTGAACAGAAGCAGATGACAAATAAGTAGAAGAAGAGGGAGAAGCCTCTGATTGACCCATTTGCCTGAAAGAAAAAATTGAAATAAAAAAGTCAGTTCATTTCGATTTGAGACTCAATTTTCAAATAAAAACCCTAATTTTTCAGAGAGAGAAAGAGAGGTGGGAGGGGACCTTGAAGAGTTGTTGTCAGAGATGGGTGCAGATGGAGAAGAGGTGGTGGAGGGAGGGGGAGGTGTGTAGAATTCAGAGTTCTTAATGAAGGAAAAAGCTTGAGAGAAGGAAGGAGAGGGAGTGAAGAGAGATGGGGGAGGTTTAGATTGAGAGCTCTCTAAAACCTCTTCGTATGATGGGATCACTATGAAGCTCTTCTTCGTCTTCTTCTCCATCTCTCTCTCCTCCTCTGTTTGATTCTCCATCTCTCTCTCTTTCTCTCTCTCTGATTTGCAGGAGAAGGAACCGATTTGAAGGTTTCAAAGCGTGGAAAAATGTGGAGACTCGAAAATAAAAGAAAACCAGGGGAATGAAAGAGCTGGACCAGGGCCTTGAACAGACGGAATTGTTGAAGCGGCCTAAATGTGGTCAGAGTCCGGCCCATTTAAAATTGGGTTGGACTGGGCCTTGTAAATAAATCCAGGCCGACCCATTTTTAATAACCTTTTGAAAGAATGGCCCCAAATTTTGGTAGTTCCACGTAGGGGTGCCAATCTCAACACGACACGAAATTAGTGGGCTTTGATCAAGCGTAATTACGTTTGGGTCATAATAGTGTCAATCCATCTAACACGATTATTAAATGGGTTGGATTTGGGTTCTACGCATCAACCCACCTAACCCATTAATATATCAATAATTATTTAAATTACTAATTTTTTTCTAGAATTTCTTAGAACTTTTTCATGATACATTTTTTTATATCAAATTCTCTAAAATATAAAGGGTATTTTAGGATATTTTTAAATTAATAAATGGTTAAGCTTTAGTTTGGGAAAGAAAAAATATTTTTCTTAATAAGTTATTTATTTATATTTATATTTTTTTACTCTATTTTTTTCATTAAAATCTAAAGGTATGTAGTGTTTGATTCCTAATATTGGCAAAGTGACTCTCAATAAGATTTAAGATCTTACTAAGTATGGCTATTATGTCTCATGTCACAATTGTCACAAAGAAATACACTTTGCTTAACCAATAAAAATAATAATAATATTGAAAAACACTTTCCTTATTAAGTTAGTAAGAAAATTTTTCTAATCACATCACCTTATGGCATCCAAAAACATGAACTGATATCACATGGTTGTCAAGGAAAAAATTATACAAACTTTGAAAAAAAATTCAAAAGAAAATTAATTTTCACCATTGGTTTACGGTTATGTGACTTTATTTTTATTAATGATATTTTGTTTTTGGTGGTGGAAATGAAACTTATATTTTCCAATAAAGATTATAATTTTATTAAATAGGTTATATCTGGGTTGAGTATACCCATTTATAAATGGGTAGGGTTTGGATTTAAGTTTTTGACAAGATTATTAAATGGGTTGGGTTTGGGTTTGGGTTTGGTAAATTTTCATAATACCCTTACCTTCATACAACACGAATACAATCCAATCCGACCCATTGCCACCCCTAGTTCCACGCATCTAAAATCAAAATAGAAATATATTTAGGGTATGTTCGATTGCATGGAAAGTGACTTTCCATGGAATTTGAAATCCATGGAAAAATAGTGGTGGAAAATAAGTAGGGTTGAAAAATCAAATTTCATTATTTGATTTTACTTGGATAAAATCATGAAAAAAATATGAGAAAAAAGAAAAAGAGAATATGAGGAGGAAGAGGGAGGGGGGAGGATGTAGCGGCGGCAGCGATGATGACGATGGAGGTAAGTGAGGAAGAAGAAGGAAGAACGTGATGGTGATGGTGGCGACGACGGATGTAAGTGAGGAAGAAGATGATCAGAAAAATGGGGGGAAAACGTGATGGTGGTGGCAGAGGAGGTGAGGGATGGAGAAGAAGAGAGAGAGAGAGAAGGTGACCGAAGATGGTGATAATAGAGACGGAAACGGCAACCGTGATGACGATGACGACAAGGTTAGTGTAATGGTGGTGGTGGTGATAGGAAAGAAGAAGATATGAGTAGGGAAGAATTGGGGATGGAAAATATGGGTGGATTTCACTTTCCCATCCATATGGGTGGGAAAGTGAAATCCATGTTTTAGTGGTGAAAGCGCCCTCGATCCATCGGGTGCGCGGATCCGCTTTTAACCTTTGAGATTTGGGAGTCGCCACCTAGTTATTACGGTCTAGGAACCGATCATTGACTCTAAAAACAAAGACAACTAATTTACGAAAGAAAATACGGGTCTGGGGATCACGTTACGGGGTTGGAAGGTGTTAGGCACCAACCCTCCCGGCAAGTGCTGGTCTCTACTTCTTCCCAAAAATCGATTACATTGCAAAATAAACCAAAAATAACAAATAATTATAGTAAATATATATATATATATATAAAAGAAAGTTACCTTGCTGATGACAACGATTCCCTCAACATCAGCGAAGAGTATCTACATATGTATTTTCTTGTTATTCGTCCATCATCGAATTTGATTTCTGATCTACAAGTTGAGGTATCTTCTTCTTAGATCTGTGAGTTTTCTGATTTTTCTTATTGATTTGAAAGTGTTTTGGAAGGATTTTTGGGTGTTTTTTGAGATAAAGTTGAGGTGTGGATGCTAGGTAAGGAATTAGGACTTCAAAATTAGGGTTTTAGGAAGGTTGGGGAGGCTTATTGACCTACTTTTCCTAGGGTTTATGATTTGATACGAAAATAGGGTGTGAGGACCCCTATTTATAGATTTTTTTTTAAAGGTTGATTTAGATAGAATTAGAGTTTAATTAGAATTTTTTTAGTTAGAGTTGTATTTTAGTTAGAATTGTTTTAGGTAGAGTTGTATTTTAGTTAGAACTCTATTAAATAGAGTTATTATTTAATTAGAACTCTATTAGGGTTTTGACTTTTGGTCTTATTTGATTGACTTTAAGATTTTGACTTTAGTATTAATTGATTGACTTTAATATATTGACTTTAGTCTTACTTAATTGACTTTAATTTTGACTTTAGTCTTATTTGATTGACTTTAATATCTTGACTTTAATCTTGCTTGATTGAATTTAATTTTTTGGAGAACCCCCCTCTATTATATCTTTAATTCTTTGGACCTCCAAATGGAGGGGTCCTTTAAGAAATATCTTGCAAACCCTCAACAATTTTGCTTAAGAGCCTGATTGATCAATTTTTTAGTTCAAAATTTTAAATTAATTTCATTAATGTTTCACTTTAATTATTTAATATTTTATTTATTAATTTTAAAATTTTTAATTATGAAAATTGTGAAATTACCGTTTTACCCTCGAAGAGGACTTTTCGCGTTTTAAGTCAGTTTTTTATGTTCTAGGATGTTTTAGAAACGATTTTTTGTAAGGAATTCAATGAAAATATTGGTTTGTGTTATTTATAAAAAAAATTTGTGTGAAATGGTCGTGGACTTTATGAGGGGCATTTTCGTAATTTTGTCGAATTTTGTGAATATTGGCAAAAATGATTTATTTGGTTTCGATTTATTGTTTTATGTATTTGAATGAGTTTTCCTAAGCGTAATGTTGGCTCTAGGGATATTTTAAGGTTAGAGGTATTTTGGTAATTTGATAATTTTTTAGTGATTTTTATCGTAAAACTTCTTTTTGTCTGCAAGATGATGATTTCTATGTTTCTGGGGTCATATTTTCCTAACGTAGCGGGGTTTCTAAGTTTTTGTCAGTTCGAGATACCTCATCCGAATTTTTAAAACATATCTGGTAACAAAATAAAGCATTGGAATAAAACATCTATCATTGGGAATCGTTGCGATCAGGTTGACGAGTTGATTAATCAAGCGAGTGCAAAAATGAGGTGTCTACAAGTGGACTTTTTGATTGGGGTGGAAAATGAATTTCCATTTTCATGTGCAATCAAACATTTGAAAAATGTCATTTTCCATGGAAATTGATTTTCCACCCTATTTTCCATGTGCAATCAAACATACCCTTAAGGGAAATGCTAAGGGCTTGTTTGTTACAAATTTTTTCAGCGGCTTTTTGACTTTTAACTGAAAAAAGTCGTAGAAGCATATTTGATAGTAACGATTTTTTACTTCACTAGCTTTTGTGAGAAGTCCAAAACTGCGTTTTTGAGAAGTCTTGTTGGGGTTGGTTTCACACATTAGCTACTATGAGAAGCCAATACCGAAGAACGTATGGGGATGAAATGACGATTTCACCCCTCATTCTTCTTAACTCATTGATTAAACAACAAAATCAATTCGACTTCTCTCTATTACTTCGTTAGCTTCTATAACAAACAAGATTCTCCTGGATGCAACTTCCTAGATTCTGAGGTCCTATTTGTTTAGGCTTTTGTGGGTAGCTTTTTGGTTTTTTTTTTCACTTTTAAGCCCAAAAAACCAATGGATTGTTGTTCATTTGGGCTTTTATTGCTCCTACAAATTTAATATGAAGCCCAAAATAGCTCCTACGTGAAGTCATCCAAGAAGTGTTTCGTGAAATGGCTTTGCGCAAAGCTAAAGAACGAAAAATGGCTCGAGTAAAGTTATAGAAATACCATTAATCTTTAATAAGTTTTCCAATCAAACTTAACCTAGAAAAAAGGGAAAAATTATTTGTTGTAAGTCGACTCCACATGTGTTGTGAGGAAAAAATCTCGACGATTTTAGGGCATCAGGACATCAAGGACTTTCCAAGGTATTCTATTTCTATTTTTGTTTTCTTGCTCAAACACAGACCTTCTTTCTCACCTCCCTCACTGACCAAGCCATCACCCTCATCGCCTTCACCATTGTCATCACCTCCTTCACTCACTAACAACCATCACCCTTACCTCCTTTACTCACAACAGCCATCTCCCTCACCATTGCACTCACCTCCACCTCTTCCAATCACCAACAGCCATCGTCCTCACCTCCTTCACTCACCAACACCCATCATCCTCACCTTCACCTCCTTCACTTAATAACAACCATCGCCTTACCTCCTTTACTTACCATCGCCCATCACCTGCCTCACTCATCAATGATATATTATAGACTTTGAAGATGATGGATTTTGAAATATAAATATAATTATGATTTCTTCAAACATCTTTTATTTTATTTTTCAAACACCTTTTATTTTTTAACTTACCAAACAATGGTGTTTCGAATTAGAGACATGTTTGATCCTGTTACGAATTAGCTTGTATATAAAACTGTCTATAATTTTCATATTCTCTTTAATTTGGTTGGTAATCCAACATTATAAAAAACCTCTTGATTTACCACAAAATATCAACATATCTTCACAAGGTCATTACGTTTAAATCATCAAATGTATTGGCAAAACAGGTTCCTTCACTTGATCCACCCATGCTGTCCAATTCTATACCGAACCCGACTTTGAATATTGAGTCCAATGTCAATTTCATAAACAGATCCTACCATTGAACAAGAAAAATCATAAAATTTTTATGTTTCATAACAAATAAATTTACGAGATAAAGATAAATTACATAACATATTAAATTCAAATTTACTTGAAAATTGAATGATTGATTCATAATTTCTAGATTTTGTTGCTATTTTTTATATTTTTAACATTTATTTACATATGATTAAAATAAATTAATTTGAGTTTTTCATTCGATTTATCTTTAGAATGAGAAAATTTATGCAATTTTTGAGAAACAATGAAATCTTTATTTCATAACATCTCTCATTAGGTTATTAGGGTGTTGTTAGATTAGTTAAATACTTTGATGGATAAAACAAGTTTGATGGTTAGATTTTGTTTATGAATTAATTTTTTCAGATGACAAAACAAAAAATAACATAACTAAAAGAAACAGAGTTAAAAATCGATTTTACAATATGGATAACCTATCTTCATAAGATTTTTGTTGATATATGCATGAAATTAATTAAAAGGGGAAAAAAAACCAATACTTCATTTAATATATCAAAGTATTCATCTCTAATCAAGTATTTCTAGACAAAAACTGGACATCGTTACACTAAGAAGCAATATAAGAATCATTAGGATAAAACTAAAGGTATTTGAGCTAGATGAATTGAGCTAAAAGTATATAGTGGTGTGAGTTACGATGATGTTAAGAATAAGGTATTAATGAATGATGACTGGTGAGACTCTTGGTTGGAGGTAATTTTTTATTAGATTACCAAATAGGAATGTCATGTTTACTTATTCAAACTTATTAATAAATTTATTTATTTTGTAAAAAAATAAAACTAACGTACAATGATATTATAAGGGACTAGAACATGCTCAAGAGTTGGACATGCTATTTGGAGGGACATATGAAAAAGAAAGCATCCCTAATAGTGATCGTTATCGATTTGCACTAAAATTATTTATTATAAAAGAGTATTAGAAAATTTGGTGCATGTTGCGAATAGATGAACATTGTGTTGAATGGTTAGATGGTGTGATGAAGGATACACGAATTCTTTGTTCCAAGTAATATTTGTATGTGTTTTCTCTATATTTGATTATTGCCATCTTTTGTTAATGATTATCATTATATACCACCACTATGGTAGTATTAACAATGTCCGTTTTATTTTTTTATGCTTTGTGTGGATTAAGTAATATTAGGTTATGTGGTGAATGTTAAACATGTTCATTATATTATCTATGTTATTTAAATGTTATGGTTTAGATTTATATAATTTGTAGTTATGTACATATACATACTTATTAATTTCGATAACGATATTGTAGACACTTCATTTTTTCATTCGCCCGATTAATCAATTCGTTAACTCGATTGCGACGATTTCCAATGGTGGATGAATATTTTAATATTTTTAGTTATTATCAAATATATTTTCAACGCTCGAAAGAAATATTTCAAGCAAGCAAAATTTTAGAAACCACGTTATATTATGAAAATATAACCCAAAACATAAAAAACATCATTTTCAGACAAAAAAAAGTTTTACGAGAAAAAACATAAAAAATGATCAAATTATCAAAATATCATTGACATTAAAACATCCTTAAAGCTTACATTACGTTTAGAAAAATTCTTTCAAACATATAAAATAACAAATTAAAATCAAATAAATTATTTTATCAATTTTCACAAAATTACAAAAATACCCTTCACAGGGTTTATAATTATTTCACATAAAAACTTGTAAGTGACACAAACCAATACTCTCACTAAAATCCTTTGAAAAACTGATTCCAAAACATTCCAAAATGTCGAAAAACATCCTATCAACACAAAAATCCTCTTTGGAGGTAAAATAGTAAATTTTCAATCTTAAAATTTAAAATTTTGAAACTAATAATTAAAATATTAATTAACGTAAAGTGAAATCTTAATAAATCAAATTAAAATTCTTGAACAAATAAAATCAATTAATTAAGTCCATGGGCCGAATTTTAAGTGGTGGCCAATACTTAAGTGGGGCCACATGATATTTAATAAAGAACCCTCTATTAGGGGGTTCTCCAAAAATTAAAAAATTTCTAATTTTACATAAGTCAAAAAAACTCAAAATTCAAATAAAATTTATCTAAAATATTACCATAATCTAAACAACTTAATAGATTAATTATAGATCAACTTTATCTCTAAGAGATCTAATCCAAACTCTAATCTTCACAAAGCTTTCTAAAAAGGAGCCTCCACCACCTAATTTTGTTAGTCGAGAAAAATCTTAGAAAATGATCCTAGACCATAAAACTAGGTGGCGACTTCCAAAAAATAAAAGTTGAGGGATCCACTTTTGCTGATCGAGAGCACTTTCAGATATTTTCACTTATGACGATACGTCCACCCACAATGATATGTCTAGTCATGATGAAGTTCATGATATGAATACTATATATGATCTATTATTAGATATTTTAACAACATGTATCATTGTTGCAATACAACAATGCGTTGACACCTTTATCTATAAGGAACTACATAAGAATTTTATTTATACTAGAACAGATTATGTAAGTGACATCATTGATGAGTAAGGTAATACGTACAATGATTTATTTAGGATGAAACGACATGTTTTCTTAAATTTGTGTGACATATTAGAAGGGAGGGGTTTGAAAAAAATCTTGATTCAAGAACAAGTTACAATATTTGTTTATACCGTAGATCATAATGAAATGCGTAGGGTATTGAGGGCCAGTTTTAAGTACTCATTGGATATCATTTACAAATATTTTCATGTTGTTCCTAAATGTTCAATTGAAATTTCAAAGTCTTTGATCGTTCCTCATAATTTCAACGAAGTCTCGATGCATATACGGACCAATAAAAAATATTGATCATATTTCAAAGTATTTTCTCAATAATTTCTTTTATTTACCATTATTTCTAATTATACCAAATATAATTATTTATATTGGAAATATGCAAATATAAGGATTATATTGGGACGATCGATGGGACACATATAGTGCACATATCCCGTTCGTGTATCAGAATAGATTTTGATGACATGAAGGTATAACACAAATTGTTATAGCTACTTGTACTTTTGATATGACATTTACACATGTAGTTGGATGGGAGGGATCTACTAATGATTTTCGCGTGTTCATCAACATTATTTCTAAGTCATTGTTACAATTTTAACATCTTCTTTCAAGTTAGTTTTTTTTAAAGTTAAGATAAAATATAATATTAAAAATATTTATCTTTTTTTAAAGGCAAATACTATTTGGTCGACTATGGATATCCATTGATAGAAGGTCATTTTATACTTAATCGACGTACAACATATCATTTACAAGATTTTAGAAGAGAGTAGAGGTCAAGAACAGATAAATAATTGTTTAACTATATGTATTCTTCATTTAAAAATGTCATTTAGCGATGTTTTGGAGTTTTGAAAGTAAAATAAACAATTTTGAAGAAAATGACAGTTACAAATTTCAAACACAACGAGATATTACATTAGTTTACTTGACATTCCATAACTTCATAAGGAAGTATGCAATTGTAGATGAAGAATTTTTACGTTTTGAGGAATAATAAATTATGGAAGATGAGAGAGGGCACCTAAACATGACAATAATGACGAGTCTGTAAATCGTCGATATCATGTTATCATAAATAGGATAAGGAGTGAAATAACTAATGCACTATATGTTGTTTATGATAGAACCAAAAATTTTGATCTATTTTGGATTTGTTCTTACTGATATGACATCGTAATACTCTAATTTTCATTACAAATGAAAATTATATTTCTTTTTTTGTATGACATTGTAACACTTTTTATTTGATAAAATGTGATCAGTTTATAGTATTCATGGTACAATATTTTCCCTCTCATTGTTCTTGTGGCCTAATGATGAAATAATTTACTATTCATATGAAGGAAAACAATAATAGAGTGTTTGGTAGCTGTTTATCATGATAGGTAAATTAGTAGGATCTAATTTAATACAATTTAAGTTTTCTTATAAAAAAAATTATTGATATATCGATTATTTACTTTAAAAAACACAATGATATTTTTTTTATGGCAAATTAAGTAAATGAGTGTGACTTGGATAATACAGTGGTTAAAAACTTATGCATGACTTGGAGAAGTAGAAGAATATTATATATACATTAATAGGATGTAATATCTTACTTATAACATATATTTTGATTTTGATTATAATGTTAATAATAACATTTCTCCTTCAACGATGATAGAGAAGTATAATGATTTAAAATATGTTGATGTACGTATTATATGCTTGTTTAAATGTTAATGTAGATGGTAATATGATATTTAGATGTTTATAATTAGTTAATATTATTTGAATAATGTGATCTTTATATGTCAAAAAAGGTCATTTGATAGTTTTTGTATATATAAGACCAATTTGATTAATTTGTTAGAATCTGAATTCGTTTTGACCTTTTTTTCACTAAGTAGTTCGAAGAGGTCCGATTAGTAAATAGAAAAATTTCTAAGAATTGGAAGTTGCCACCTAGTTTAGGTCTACGAACAAAAAAACAAAAAAAAATCCAAATGGATCTGGATCGGTCTACGGATAAGAGAAATGGGTAAGGAGTCAGATTACAGGTTGCGGAAGGTGTTAAGCACTAAACCCGTTTGATCGAGATAATCGGTCTTTACTACTACGATCCAAGAAACATCTTAAAGTCAAATGGGGAAGACTATGGCTAAGATCCTCCAATTATTACATGATTCCTCACATTCTGCACAAAATAGAAAGATTTGAAAAACCTTAATTTAATCCCATGATCTAAAGTCAATAAAAAAAATATCCGTATGCAAATATTTTCCACATTGTCCAAAATAGAAACTCACGAGAATCTTCTAAGTAGGAAAATTACAAATAGAAAATTGTTAAATTGGGACTTATAAAGTTTCCAAATTAGGAACGTAAAATTTCCTAAATTAAAAATCAAAAAGTATATGATGAGCCCCACAATTAGAAGTTTATAAACTGAATTATCTCAAAATAGAAAGTTTCCAAAAAAGATCAAATTTTCGAATTAGAAATTTTCAAATCCATGAACATAAACTTTCTAAATATGAAGATGTAAAATCTTCTAAATTGGGAATTGCTAAAATGTGAACTTTCTAAATTAGAAGTTTATAAATATATGTTTTTCCAAAATAGAAAATTATGCAATTTCTTATTAGAAAGTTTCAAATATGGATTTTCTAACGATTCGTAAATATAACTTTCCCAAAGAAGAATTTTAGGAATGTGAAATCCTCAATTAGAAAATTATAAATTTACAATTAATCACCAAGTCGAAAATTTACAAAATAACAGTGAAAAATCCCATGTTATCATAGTTACCAATTTAGAGATTGACAAATATCCATGCATACAAAATTTCCAAATTTGAAGAAAAATCGACACTCATCTAATTCTTAAATTAATCAAATGGACATGCATACATAATTCTTAACATTTCCAAAACAATTATAATTTAACGACATCCATGTTTGTCAAGTTAGGAAATACATTATCACATGAAATAATTTTCAACCCATCACAAATTCATCATAAAAATATATTTTCCAACCCTAAAACAATGCAAAGAGCTTGAGCATCATCATAAATTACACAAATTCAATTTGAGCACAATGATTGTAACATATAAAAAAATCTCCTAATCCTATTAACATGCAAAATTAAAAAAAATAAAAATAAATAAATGAGATGCATAAAGAATATTCTCCTAATTCTATCAATACGCAAAAACAAATAAAATCATAGAAAAAACATAGAAAGTGTTCTCCTAGTCCCATTAATATGCAAACATATATAAAAATTCCTTCTAATCCTATTCATATGCAACCAAAACATTCACCTCACCTTATTGATATGCTAAAAAATACGAAAAAAAAAGGTGCATACAAAATATTTTCCTAATTTTATCATCATGCAAAAGAAAATAAAAAAACATAGAAAAATAATACATATAAAAAAAATTCTCCTAATCTCATTGATATAAAAATATAAGAAATACTAAAAAAAAAAAAAAACCACCAATTCTATTTGATACGTAAAAATAAATGAAAACATGAAAAAATGGAAAAATTCTCCTAATCCTACGGACGTGCAAAAGTAAATAAAAAATAAAATAAATAAATAAATTAAAAAAGATTTACCTATGGAATGAAATAACAATGAATCGATTCCTTCAAGTCCAACTCAAAAAACTTGCGAGTGTTCACTGCTGTGAGGACGCGAGAGAGGCGTTCTTGTAGGTACTATAACCGTGAATCGAAAAGAGGGCTGGGAGATGGCTATTGCAAGCAGAACGTGAGAGAGAAAGGATGGCTGAAGTAGTCATGTTTTGAAGAGAGGGTCGTGTTGTTGGTCTATAAGAGATATAAAGACAGAGAGGGTGGGGAGAGTTGAGGGAGATGAGTGTAGAGCTTAGAGGATCAACTAGCAGAGATGTGGAAGAAGAGAAAAATGTGAAAAAAAAACAAGAGAGAGTGCATGTGAGAATAGAGATGTAGGGGGAAGAGAGAGTTCCTTGATTAAGAGAAAGATAGATGTGTAGAGATTGAGCGAAAGAGAGGGAGAACATGAGAGTTGTTATTGTGGCTATGGAGAAAGAGGAGAATGTGCAGGGTGAGAGACATTTCAGCTGAGTGAGAGGTAGGGGAGCCTGTCCAAAAGAGAGGGAGAACAGCCTTGCTGCTGTAAAAAGTTGGAGAGGAAGAGGTGAGGGCAACAAGGGAGTTGCAGGGATGGCCGTTGGGATGTGGGTTGTGTAGCAACTATGTTTTTTTTTTTGTTTTTGTTGAAGAGAACCGTTAAAGAAGACATGGAGAGGGAGAAGGGCAGAGAGAGTAGAGTGTTGAATAAGAAGCCTATTGGATTTCAGCCACGCTATTGAATAGAAGCCTAAATCTGTTGCTGATTTTGCTCCTCCTTATTATGCTCAATATAAGGTAGTAGATGTTGCTGCTGCTGATTTTTCTGCTTCTTATTCTCCTCAATATAACGTAGCTGATGTTGCTGATTTTTCTCCTACTTATTCTCCTCAAGATAACGCTGCTGATACAGCCTTCATCTGTGGCATCGCAAGAGAATAGAGACTAAATCAAAGATGAATTAGTTTCCTAATAGGAAAACTCATTCTCTATTGTCGATTGAGTCTATTTTACTTATAAATAAGTAATAAATAAGGTAGAAACAGATGTGAAGAAAAAACAGAGAGAGAGAGAACAGAAAAAATTCTCTGGTTCTTGAGCCAATTGTAATCTCTAGTATCATTAATAATATCCCTCTCCGTTTGCACGTGGATGTAGGCGATTTGCCGAACCACTATAATTCTGGTGTGTGCTCTTGTTCTATGCTGGATTTTGTTCATTATTTCGTGAAGCTAATATCCATATTGAATTCTATTTGCTGCGTAACTTAACATAGAGGACTTAGCTAGGAACGTGTGGAGAGACTTTAACGTAAAGGAGAAGGTCTCCTTTAGTTGCCTTCTTTTTCTACACGTCTTATTTTTTCATTTTTCTTCTCTTCTCTTTCACGTTTCTATTAAGAGAATAAAGGGGTATGATCCCATGCTACTCACCTTTTTGGTTGTCCCTTGTTAATGAGTTGTGATTGGTTGATTCTTTTTGTTTTGAGTTTTGATTTAATTTTGAATTGACTTTTAATTGAGTTTTGTCTACATTTTGATTTTGATTCAATACTTAAAATTTTCCTTTTAATTTAAATTTGAATTTGCATTTTATTTCGAATTTTGATTGTTCAATTAATATTTAATTTCAATTTAACTTAGTTAATTGAATTCAATTTTGAATTTTAAATTTGTTGGTTTAATTAGGTTTCGATAGAATTTGAGTTTATTGGTTGGTTGGTTTTTTGTTTGATTTTGCATTTTAATTGGTTGAGTGATTTTTAATTTGATCTTAATTATTTAATTTTTGATTTGAGTTTTATTTTCACTATATTGGATTTTTAATTGGATTTCGATTTGATTTTTTATTATATTTTCCTAAGGACCAGGGTCTTTAAGTTAGAGTTGGACATTGAGGAGCATTTCGATAATTTTTGTGATTTGTCTTAAATTTTTCTGTTTTCATCAATTTTCGTCCCATTAGACTCGAAATCATATTTTGAGCGCAATGGAGGTACTTTCAAGATTTTTCGGAGGTTCAAATTTCATGAGGGGTATTTTTGTGATTGTTTTGCAGATTTTTACAAATTTCGACATGAGGTTTCTTTCAGTCCCAATGTGATTATTTCTAAGTTTCAAGGTTGTGTTTTCATAATTTAGCGAGATCTCTAAGTTATCGAACTGTGTAGCGAACTTAAAGCATACGTACTTGCTAAATCAAGTAAACGGTGTAGCAATCCTAAGCATGCGTAAATTTCTATGTCAAGTCGTAGCGAATAAGGGGGATGAAAGGACTAGAATTGAAAGGAATCAGGATAGTACTCACAAGCTTTCGGATTATTTGCAGTCATCATTAGGAATTCACGGCAATTAGATAAGAAATTATCGAATTAGGCAAATGCAAAATGGAGTGTCTACAGAATCCAATAATAAATTTTTTTCAAACGAACATCAATTTCAAGTTTTTGTGCTTCTTTAACGAATAAGTTTTTATTGGATGTAACTTTACAGGCTCTGGACTTCTGTTTCTTCCAAAAGACAACTCCTAGAACTAGAGTTGGAAGTTGTAAAGAACAGACCCTGAGCTAATGCTTCTGTTAGACACACAAACCTAAAGCAGAAGCTAGAATCTGTAACAAACAGACCTTAAAGTGATTGTGAGGACACTGCGTTAGATACTGAACTGACGAGAAGGAGTGCATGGAATTCTAGATTCTTTTCCTCAACATACGAGTGAAAAACATCTATGGTTATGTGGATGCCTCTGAAAAAAACAAGCTTTTCAAGCTTCTATGTGAAGCCCGATACTTCTACAATTTTTGTGACAAACAAGATTCTTTCAGGCGTAGCTTCCCAAGCTCTGGGCTTTTGCTTCTCCTCGGCACAAAAGCATGAAGTAGAAGCTAGAAGATATAACAGGCAGTACCTAACATAGTCACTCTAGGACGACTCATATTTTAATGGAGCTGAATGTTGGTCAATTGAGAAAATCATGCTAATGAATGAGCAAAGATAAGGTAATTGAGAGTGGAAAGATTAAAAAAAAAAACAAAAAAAAAAAGACGCAACACTTTCTAGAAAATGTAGGAATAGATTTAACAAGAAACAAACTAAGAGGAAAATGAATGTGATAGCTAGTCATGTTCAACTAAAATAGATTAACGTTTCAGTTTGAAGAAATATTCTAGTTGACGGTCTTAAAAAATGAATAGAAGATCCAAAAGAAGTTAGATGGAGATAATGAAAGTAGATATGGACTCACTCTCAAAAATAAAAGATTTGTTTTTGGATAGAATCGAATTAAGGAACAATATTCGTTTAGTCAACTATGAATAAGTTATTAGTGTACAAATCCAAACTCAGCATTATTGGGGACTTAGATTCAAGAATTTTTTGTAGATAACTTATAGCAATTGGATGTAACTAAACACGTGGCTACGGAATCTAGATAGAGTTTGATGGCGGAATAAGATTTGTTTAGTCTACCCCAAATAATGATTAAGAACTTTTAATCATTAGATTTTTGTTAATTAATCACCGTATAGATTCGTGAGTCATTCTAATTTTTCAAGTGTTTATTCTCCATTCGTTAGATGATGGGCCCAATATCTATAAAATGAGTTGGGCCAAAATATTGTGATATAGGGCTTGAGATATTTTCTCGAACTTCAAACTTTTGGACGCTAACCCAACAGAGTTGGGCATGTTGTGCTTGGCTAAAACGCTCTATATAATGGACCTACAAGCCTGCACCCATACCCAAGTCTGACCCTCTTTAGAAAGGGTACCTTCTCTACACCAAAACATACGGAGCTTACTTTTCTTGCTCAACCAACAATGGTTTTAAAACTCGTTTTAACATCTCGTCTTGTCCATGAATGAGACCAAGTCGTCTTGGATGAGATTTTAAAAAATGCCTTGGAATTAGAACGAACCATGCCTTTGAGATGACTTGTTAACTTGTCTCGTTGGCGGACGAGACCGAGACAACTTGGACAAGCTGTCTCGGTCTTGGACAAGATTTAAAACCATGCAGCCAACTGGCCATCGATATTTGATACCCAATCTTATTATGAAGCTTTTCATTCGAGTAGTTGAGTAATGCTGCCCAACAAACCATATCTAGTTTTGTCATGTGGCTTATTCACTAATCCATGGATACTTGGTCTTATCTTGGAACCTAGAATCCGATTCCACATTTTAATTTTCTAAATAAAATGATATATAGACCATGATTTTAAAAATATATATAATCATATAAGCAAGCTATTTTTTTCCCCCCGAAAATAATGTGGTTCTATGATGATAGTAGATTCTTTATGTAGTAATTTTTATTTTTGCATTAAAAAAAATTGAACTAAAAATAATAGTTATTATTGCCGGTCCCAAGTGTGAATAAAGTATGAATATTACGTCAAGTTGGTAATCGATGAAAAGTTATCTCACCTCCAAAGATGAACTTGATCTCTTATTTCACTCATATAGGCCACAAGTATTTGAGCCTATTTATGGATCAGGCTGGATCAACCCACAAGTTTCTTATAAATATAAGAAATAGTTACAATATAGTATAAATAAAATTATATTATAAGTTGTTGGGTCTAGCAACGCAATGTGCCTAGTCACACTACCCAAACTCGATCCACAATAGGGTGGCACGGGACTGGCCGAAACCTAGCCCTTAGACAATTCCTCAGTGACCCAATCCTTCTATTAGAGGTGTCGCTCCTCCTCTCAAATCTTGCTCTGATGCTTCTAAAGCGAATCCTTCTTCAATCCCCACTCTCAAAGTATGGGAACTTGCTCTCAAAATATTGAAATCCATTCACATAACGAATCACAATTCATATATCATATGAAGTATTTTTTATTTCTTACATGAGTCGTGATAAACTAACTTACGCACATGACATACTTAATTGACTTACTTGACGTGACAGGCTCGAAAATCGTAGATGTTCTCTCCTCGAGATACAAAACTGCATTTTTTTTATGGGGAATTGTAGTTCTATATTCTGAGGAGAGCACATCCATTGTTTCCAAGTCTATCATGTCAGGTAAATCAATTGAGTTATCACATGGCTAAGTCAAATTATCAGTACTCTTCTTAAATATCTATTAGTCATGTATGTCCTCAAAAGTAAATACTACGAAAAATGCAAGAAAGCAATGAATGTAGGGCCAATAAAAATATAATAACTATGGACCATGGTGGAGTCATGTACAGAATTTATTAGTAAAGTATGTTTATTTTATTAAAAAATAATAAATTTAAATTGTAAAAGATATGGTTTTTGCAAAAGAAAATATTTAGTGATGGATTAATGAAAGCAAATGAAGCTTAAATAGTAAAAGTAATATTTGAATATATTACATATAACTTAATACATACGCTTTGGCAGGGGCGGAGCCAATAAGGAGCTGGTGGGAGCAATTGCCCCCACAGAACTTTGAGACACCGCTATATTTTCGATTAATTACATGCCCCATTTGTCCCCACACCCTCACCTCTCTCCAATTTTTGCCCACACACCCTCACCTCCCTCCAATTGTATTTTCCAGCACAAATAATTTTCCCACCATCCAAATTCTTCAACTATACAACTAACCATAGTTTGCCCCCACTACAAGAAAATCTAGGCTGCACCCCTGCACTTTGGAGACGTTCTACACTTCAAGATATTTTTAAACATTGCACTTTTTCATTCTCGCTATCACTCCACACAGGAAAACCCTAATAATTGAAGCACACTTTAATTGAGGTGCTCACACGAAATTATTAAGACACATTTAGATGTTGACACGGCCCCATAAACCCTTAGGTTGACAACATACTTTCAATGCGAAATAATAATAGTAATAATAAGAAGGATCCAGTCATCCTATGGCCCAAAAAAAGAAAGAAAGGAACTCCTTAAACAGTCTCCAAGAAATCTGAATAAAAATCATTAATGTTCCACAAAGTTGTGGCAAAACAAACTAAAAGGTAAAATTCAGGAAAAACATCAAATAATTTAGACTTTTTTTTTTCAAATGTATATACATTCTTTAGAAAAATGATGCAGAAAATAAGTTCTACCATTTTATTGCATCAAGGATTGGCTTTTAGTTTTGGAGTTAGAGGGGTAATTGGGGGAGTATAACATTTGGAGTTGAAAAAATCATTTTCATGGTGAGTGGCTTGATGCGAACCTAAACCAATATTCTATAAACATCTGAAGTGTTAATGGTGCAAAAGGACAGGTCCATATCTATTTGGGGTTGTAACATACCACCACACTCTACAACGAACCACTTCATGGCGGCTTTTATTCTAGCACATTTCTAATCATTTTTTTCTGAATCACGTTTCTTCTGAAGTTTGAACCCGAGACATGGTATTAGCTTTGATACCAAATGGTACGAATCCAACAAATAGGCCAAAAATATCTAGGTGTTAGTAGTGCAAAAAGTTAAGACTATATCTACTTATGGTAGTGATTAGTAACCATGGTTTTAAAACTCGATTTCGCGTCTCGTCTTGTCCAAACCAGATACTAAGTCGTCTCGGATGAGTCTTTCGATACGTTTGAGACATCTCGTTCAAAAATATAAAAAAATGAACTTGGATTATAAATTATCTCATCCAAAAAATTAACTTGTCTATCCGTCTCGTCCATGCCCGATACTGAGATGACTTGGACAATACGTCTCGGTCTCGGACAAGTTTTGAAACCATGCTAATAACAAGGAGTGGGAAAGCATCTTCCAGGGAAAAATTTCCTTCGATGGAAAAATGACTTTCTAGGAAAAACGCACAATCATACACCAAAAAATTCCATTTTCCAAATAAAACCATTTTCCCACATTGTGGGGTCTAAGATGTTAGAAATTATAATCAGAGAATGTTTGTTATGGTAGCTTGTTAGAAAATCTACATGGCATATTATTATTATTATTATTATGGAAAGTAAAATGGTCTGCCCAAGCGAGCCATCATCCTAAGGTCCAAACTGATGGATGATCATAGAGATTTGTGTGCCATGAATCTCATGGAATATCCAATTCTCATGACCTTGTAACCATGTTATATACATCCCCCAATTTTTAATTGGTACCAAAGTTTATAATCTTATTTAGAGACAATATTTGATCAGAAAAAAAATTGAGATCGTCTCAACTAACACATGCAATATGAGATAATTCCAAATATTAAATGTTTTGAAATCAATAAGTTATTCAACCCTCATCCAAGTGATGGTACGAGACTTGAAACCATGGTTGGCAGGAATAATAATGAGATGGTTTGATATATATAAAATCTACTAAAACTTTTACTTAAAAACATTCCAAAGTACCATTATAAGAACAAATCTTGAAGACTAGTCCACCCTAACAAACTTTAATGATGCCTACTAATCACACAATACAATCTAATTTTTAACCTAATATTTATTGGATTTTTGCATTTCATTATTTCTCATCATCGTCCATGTGTGTTGTTCATTGGGTGGGACCTATTGTGTCAATATGAGCCCTCATAGACCTGAATTTGATTTATGATTGGGGCCAGAAAGCCCTAATAAAAATTTATTAAAAGTCAAGCCAGGATGACCCATTGACAGTACCTTAGTGGGGCATCAAATTTATTTATTTTTTCAAGTGGGAAGAGGGAGTAGTAGTCCAGCTGGTGTTGTGAGCTAAATGTGGTTGATTATCCTCACAAGGGGTTGCAACAACTTGGAATGATTAAAGACCTTTTGAAGAGATCAATTAGATCTCAAAGCTTCAAGTCATTTATGAGAAAAAATAGAAATTACAAACATAACACAATCACACAAAACACAATGATTTACATGGTTTAGCAATATGCCTATGTCCACGGAATACAAGAACAATTATTATTTTTTCATAGTTTTACAGTCTTAGAGATTTCTATTTATATAACCGAGAATTACCACACAAAAAAAAGTAAAATTCTCTGTAGATACGTGATTTTTGAATCCGAAGAGCACCTGTACGAGGATGTGGAGTCGCTACCATTCTTTTTATAAAAGGGTGTAAATGGTCGTCCGAAAAGTATTTTTAGAAAAAATACCATTTTGGCATCGTAGTGACTTTCGTACGAATTAAGACATTGATCCACTTAAGATCCAGGTAAAGATTCGATTAGTGAGAGAGAAATGTGTTAGGCACTCATCTCTCTCCAACAAGTGATGATAACCTTAAAAGTTTGGTCATTTTTGAAATAAAATAAAAAAATATTCGAAGGATCGATAACTTGTACCTTTTTAGAAGGATTTGATATCGGTATGAACTATAAGGGTCACTTCATTAAAAGATATGATCTTAATAGATATCTTGCGTTTGGAAAATAGTTTTGAAAAATGTTGGCTAATGGTTGCAGGCCCATTCTCATGGATTGAGAAGGCCCAATTACCGATGGCCTCAAAACTAGTTGAGTAAGGTGTGTGCAAATCCTGTTTAGGGGTTTAAAATAATTTTCTTTTAGAAGTGGTTACAATTCCTACACTTTTGCATCTTAGGAACTTTCTAAAAATAAAATTGAAGGAATGAAAGGGGGAGGTAGAAGAAGGAAATGGAAAGGGAAGAGGAGAAGGTACTATGTTTTCTCTAACCCACCTTGAGGTCTTGACTTCTTATTTTCTTCTTTCTTTCTTTTTCTTCTTCTTCTTTCTTTCTTAAGTTCTTAATGAGATTATGTGAGTTTTCTTTTAGAGGAGAGGAGGTAATGAGAAGGGATATGAGTTGAGTGAGAAGTTGAGACTTTTCATTCTCTTTGAAATTTCTTAAGGCTTGAAGGCATGAGCCCTTTTTGAGAGACAATGGGGATATTTATAGGATTTTTAGGTTGCTTTAGAGTTAGAAATGTTCAAGAGAGAAGGTTATAAGTAATAGCATGAGGTGTAGGTATGAAAGGGATGTTATTTGGAGGTTGGAGAAGGGTATTTGTGTAAGGTGATGGGAATGAGTCATTTTTTACTCAAGTGGGCTGGATCGTTCAACCTGTATAGATTGAGTGTTAGGTGAGATTAAAGGTGTGGGTGTTTGGTTAAGAAAATGACTTGTGTAAGAGATTAGGTGATTAGGTTTTGGGAGGATAGAGGAAATGGTAACAAGTAATGTAAAGGTTTGGGGGTGTGTGTGTCAGGTGAGTTGATTAAGGAGAAGGGGTTTGGGTTGGTTTACCTTTTTTAGGGTGATGATAGGATTGATTAGAAGAATTTAGGAGGTGAAGGGTAGTGGTGAAAAATGTCTCTCTTGATGATCAAGTGTTGCATGAACTTTGATTGGTGTTGATCATGGGTATGTATGTGGGTAAGGGTATGGACTTTAGGTTTGGGCTTAATTGGGTAAGGCTTGTGTCTTGATGAGTGTTTGAGTCTTAGAATTGGCTTGAGTTAGAGTTGGGTTGCATGGGATTAGGGTTAGGTTAGGTTAAGGCATTAGCTAGAGTTAGACTTGTTTTAGGGTGAGGGTAAAATGGTTGAATATTAGTGGATCTCAGGTGGATTTATGACGTTTTCGAGTTAGGGATTGGAGTGATGAGAGATGGAGAAGGTGAGAGGCTTTATTGTGTGTCCATGAGACCCTTAGGGGTCGTAGGATTTTTGATTTGATAGAAAAGTTGAATTTCGAGGGTTTGGGCTTTATAGGGTGTTGACGGATTTTCTTAGTAAAATGATCTTTTTGGGGGCTGTTCAAATTGAGGTGTCTACACTTACTAAAATAGAAACCCCCTAAAATAAAAAAACCCTTAAGAAAATATTACACGATTTCCCTTTTTGTATCCCTTAAAAAATTTGAGCTGAGACTCTGTATAGTGCAACAACCCATGCAACCAACTGGCTATTAATATTTGATATCCAATCTTATTATGATGCTTTTCATTCGAGTAGTTGAGTAATGTTACCCAACAACCCGTATCTAGTATTGTCATGTGGCTTATTCACTAGTATCCATGGATGCTTGGCCTTATCTTGGAACCTAGAATCCGATTGCACATTTTAATTTTCTAAATAAAATGATATATAGACCATGATTCAAAATAAATATATAAGAAGCAGATCATGGGACATATGTAAAAATATATGTAAAAGTAATGATTTTTCAAAATATGGGTTAGAGGTTTTGAATTGAGCTGATTTTTTGCGAGGATGGTCACTATGATGAGAAGATCATCCTCACAAAAAAATCAGCTCAATCCGAAACTTTTAACCCATATTTTGAAAATTTATTAATGTTACATTGTTTTACATATGTCCCTTGATCCGTTCCCATATATATATAAGCAAGCCTATTTTTTCCCCCTGAAAATAATGTGGTTCTATGATGATAGTAGATTCTTTATGTAGTAATTTTTATTTTTGCATTAAAAAAAAATTGAACTAAAAATAATAATAATTATTGCCGGTCCCAAGCATGGATAAAATATGAATATTAAGTCAAGTTGGTAGTCGATGTAAAGTTCTCTCACCTCCAGAGATGAACTTGGATCTCTTATTTCACTCATATAGGTCCAGAAGTATTTGAGGCTATTTATGGATCAGGCTGGACCAACCCACAAGTTTCTTATAAATATAAGAAATAGTTATAATATAGTATAAATAAAATGATATTATAAGTTGTTGGGTCAAGCCCCAAACTTGATCCACAATAGGGTGGTATGGGACTGGCTGAAACCTAGCCCTTAGACAATTCCTTAGTGACCCAATCCTTCTATTAGGGATGGCGCTCTTCCTCTCAAACCTCGTTCTGACACTTTTAGAGCGAATCCTTCTTTAATCCCCGCTTTCAAAGTATGGGAAGTTACTATCAAATTATTGAAATCCGTTCACATAAAGAATCACAATTCATATATCATATGAAGTATTTTTTATTTCTTACATGAGTCATGACAATCTGACTTAGGCACGTGGCATACTTAATTGACTTACTTGACGTGACAGGCTCAAAAATCGTAGATGTTCTCTCCTCGAGATACAAAACTGTATTTTTTTTATGGGAAACCATAGTTATGTATTTTAAGGAGAGCACATCCACGATTTCCAAGTCTGTCACGTTAGGTAAATCGATTGAGTTGTCACATGGCTAAGTCAAATTATCAGTACTCTTCTTAAATATCTATTAGTCATGTTGTCCTAAAAAATAAATACTATGATAAATGCAACAAAGCAATGAATGTAGGGCCAATAAAAATATAATAACTATGGACCAAGGTGGAGTCATGTATAGAATTTATTAATAAAGTATGTTTTATTTTCTTAAAAAATAATAATTTTAAATTGTAAAAGATATGTTTTTTTGCAAGAGAAAATATTTAGTGATGGATTAACGAAAGCAAATGAAGCGTACATAGTAAAAGTGATATATGAATATTTGGGGTCGTAACATACCACCACACTCCACAATGAACCACTTTATGGTGGCTTTTATTCTAGCACATTTCTAATCCTTTTTTTCTGAATCACGTTTCTTTTGAGGTTTGAACCCGCGACATGGTATTAGCTTTGATAGCAAATGGTACGAACCCAACCAATAGACCAAAAATACCTAAGTGTTAATGGTGCGAAAAGTTAATACTATATCTACTTATGGTAGTGATTAGTAACCATGGTTTTAAAACTCGATTTCATGTCTCGTCTTGTCCAAACCAGATACTAAGTCGTCTGGGATGAGTTTTTTGATACATTTGAGACATCTCGTTCAAAAATATAAAAAAATGAACTTGGGGTTATAAATGATCTCATCCAAAATATTGACTTGTCTATCCGTCTCGTCCATGCCTGAGATCGAGATGATTCGGACAATACGTTTCGGTTTCGGACAAGTTTTGAAACCATGCTATAACAAGGAGTGAGAAAGCATCTTCCGGGGAAAAATTGCCTTTGATGGAAAAATGACTTTCTAGCAAAAATGCACAGTCATACACCAAAAAATTCTATTTTTCAAATAAAACCATTTTCCCACATTGTGGGGTCTATGATGTTAGAAATTATAATCAGAGTATGTTTGTTATGGTAGCTTGTTAGCAAATCTACATGGCCTATTATTATTATTATTATCATGGAAAGTAAAATAGCCAGCCCAAGCGAGCCATCATCCTAAGGTCCAAACTGATGGATGATCATAGAGATTTGTGTGCCATGAATCTCATGGAATATCCAATTCTCATGACCTTGTAACGATGTTATATACATCCCCCAATTTTTAATTGGTACCAAAGTTTATAATCTTATTTAGAGACAATATTTGATCAGGAAAAAAAATTGAGATCTTCTCAACTAGCACAATATGAAATAATTCCAAATATTAAATATTTTGGAATCAATATGTTATTCAACCCTTGTCCAAGCGATGGTACAAGACTTTAAACCATGGTTGGTAGGGATAATAATGAGATGGTCTGATATATATAACATCTACTTAAACTTTTACTTCAAAAACATTCCAAAGTAACATTATAAGAACAAATCTTGAAGACTAGTCCACCCTAACAGACTTTAATGATGCCTACTAATCACACAATACAATCTAATTTTTAACCTAATATTTATTGGATTTTTGTTAAGTTTGCATTTCATTATGTCTCAACATCGTCCATGTGTGTTGTTCATTGGGTGGGACCTATTGTGTCAAATGAGCCCTCATAAACCTGAATTTGATTTATGATTGGGGCCAGAAAGCCCTAATAAAAATTTATCAAAAGTCAAGCCAGGATGACCCATTAACAGTACCTTAGTGGGGCCATCAAATTTATTTATTTTTTCAAGTGGGAAGAGGGAGTAGTAGTCCAGCTGGTGTTGTGAGCTAAATGTGGTTGATTATCCTCACAAGGGGGCTGCAATAACTTGGAATGATTAAAGACCTTTTGAAGTGATCAATTAGATCTCAAAGCTTCAAGTCATTTATGAGAAAAAATTGAAAATACAAACATAACACAATCACACAAAACACAAGGATTTACGTGGTTCAGTAATATGTCTACGTCCACGGAACATAACAAGAACAATTATTATTTTTTCATAAGTTTTACAGTCTTAGAGATTTCTATTTATAACCGAGAATTACCAAAAAAAAAAAAAAAAGTAAAACTCTTTGTAAATACGTGATTTTCGAATCCGAAGAGCACCTTTACGAGAATGTGGAGTTGGCACCATTCTTTTTATAAAAGGGTGTAAATGGTCACCCGAAAAGTATTTTTAGAAAAAATATCATTTTGGCATTGTAGTGATTCTCGTACGAATTAAGACACCGATCCACCTAACATCCAGGTAAGAATTCGATTAGAGAGAGAGAAAGGTGTTAGGCACTCATCTCTCTCATCAAGTGATGGTAACCTTAAAAGTTTGGTCATTTTTTAAATAAAGTAAAAATAAAATAAAAAAATATTCGAAAGATCAACAACTTGTACTTTTTTAGAGGGATTTGATATTGGCATGGACTATAAGGGTCACTTCATTAAAATATATGATCTTTGTAGACATCTTGCCTTTGGAGCATAGTTTGAAAAATGTTGGCTAATGGTTGCAGGCCCATTCTCATTGATTGAGAAGGGCCCAATCATCGATAGCTTCAAAACTAGTTGAGTAAGGTGTGTGCAAATCGTGTTTAGGGGTTTAAAATAATTTACTTTTAGAAGTGGTCACAACTCCTACACTTTTGACATCTTAGGAGCTTTGTAAAAATAAAATTGTAAGAGTGAAAGGGGGAGGTAGAAGAAAGAAATGGAAAAGGAAGAAGAGAAGGTACTATGCTTTCTCTAACCCACCTTGAGGTCTTGACTTCTTTTTTTCTTCTTCTTCCTCTTCTTTCCTTTTTAAGTTCTTAATGAAATTATGTGAGTATTCTTTTAGAGGAGAAGAGATAGTGAGAAGGGATAAGAGTTGAGAGAGAAGTTGAGAGTTTTCCTTCTTTTTGAAATTTCTTAAGGTTTGAAGGCATGAGCCCTTTTTGAGAGACAATGGGGATATTTATAGAATTTTTGGGTTGTTTTTAGAGTTAAAAATGTCCAAGGGAGAAGGTTAAAAGTTAATAGCATGAGGTGTAGGTATGAAAGGGATGTTATTTGGAGGTTGGAGAGGGGTATTTGTGTAAGGTGATAGGAATAAGTCATTTTTTACTCAAGTGGGTTAGATCATTCAACCCGTATAGATTGAGTGTTATGTGAAGGGTGTAGGTGTTTGGTTAAGAAAATGACTTGTGTAAGAAATTAGGTGATTAGGTTTTGTGAGGATAGAGGAAATGGTAACAAGTAATATAAGGATGTGGGGGTGTGTGTCAGGTGAGTTAATTAAGGAGAAGGGATTTGAGTTGGTTTACTTTTTGAGGGTGATGATGGGATTGATTAGAAAATTTTGGGAGGTGAAGGGTGGTGTTGACAAATGTCCCTCTTGATGATCAAGCGTTGCATGAACTTTGCTTGGTGTTGATCATGGGTATGCATATGGGTAAGGGTATAGACTTTAGGTTTGGGCTTAATTGGGTAGGGTTTGTGTTTTGATGAGTGTTTGAGTCTTAGAATTGGCTTGAGTCTAGAGTTTGGGTTGCATGGGATTAGGGTTAGGTTAGGTTAAGGCATTGGCTAGAGTTAGACTTGTTTTAGGGTGAGAGTAAAACGGTTGAATATTAGTGGACCTTAGGTGGATTTATGACGTTTTCGAGTTAGGGATTAGAGTGATGAGAGATGGAGAAGGTTAGGGGCTTGTGAGGCTTTATTGTGGGTCCATAAGACCCTTAGGGGTCATAGGACCTTTTGATTTGATCGAAAAGTCGAATTTCGAGGGTTTGGGCTTTATAAGGCGTTGACGGATTTTTTTAGAAAAATGGTCTTTTTGAGGGCCGTTCAAATTGGGGTGTCCACACTTCCTAAAACAAAAACCCCCTAAAATAAAAAACCCTTAAGAAAGTATTACACAATTTCCCTTTTCGTATCCCTTAAAAAATTTAGGCTGAAACTCTGCCCCCGCAGCTCTACGTAGCGCAACAGAATATAAGACATTTACCCAACAATTTAAGAGACCACCCTCTCTTTATTTCGCAATAAGATTCAACATTTCTTAAATCAATGGATTAAGTTCTTTCTCAAATATCTACCTGCTTAATTGTTCACTTAGTATGATAGATTCACAATTTTTTTTTTTTCCCTTTCTGATTGCATCACTGAACAACCTTGATAGGAATCTGCCTAATATCCCATCCTTGGATTAGTTTGTATCTTGAACTCAAATTTCTCTAAGTCACACTTATTCAACCCATATATAATGCAATTTTGTGCATATTAAGGGATGGATAAAACGATTCTAACCCTTTTTTTCACCACCATTTGATTCTAGATAAGATTATATACCATTGTAAGGGATGGATGTACCTCTTATAGAGGTGCACATCTCGATGGAGGACCTTTTCTTTGCTAACACACAAACTTAGGTTGTTATCCCTGTCCAAATCCTACAAATTTGGGAACAAAATAACCCCCAAACTTCCACCACAGAAACATGAAAATGGGGTTGAAGTACAGACAAAACCTTTACGGATCACTTCGATATATTTGATTGTATTTACGTTTGTCGTTATTGGCCATATGAATACGAAAACCAATAAAATCATTCTAGTGATCCTTCCAAACACATCCTTATAAATGTTGGCCACAACATGAAATATATTGGTCTATTTTTGGTTCATTTAAAGAGGAACTTGAATCTAAGAAGATGACAAACAAAAGATTAACATTACCCCAAAATGATATGTAAAGCAAATTAACTAAGCCATCAAAGAGCCTCATAATGCACCACTAGCTCATGTGTGGGTGTGATTGCTTCAACCCATCACCATGGATTCTTTCTACAAAACCCTAATGTTAGGTCATGAGTTGATGTGTCAAGACACAATGTACCATAAGATCATAAACCTTGTAGGACCACATTATTTCTAGGTCTTTATGTTATACTTTAAGGTGTTTAAACATAACCAGAAAAACTATTAACTCTAATAAAACAAAATATTTTTTTATTTTATTGTAAGAGTGAGCTGAGGTTGGGCAGATCTGAACCAGAGAATATTAGAAGAAATTAAGAATTTACAACCTAGTGTACAAAATACTACTAGCATCTCATGGACAATAGATGATAAGATTTGTGTGATGTCCATATAACTAATTTGGATGGAAAATATATCAATTAGTTAGGATAATATGTCAAATTTGGAATAAAGTTAGCTAAATTAGACATTCTCACAAGTAGGGCTATCCACAAATCAGATTAGAGCCAAAATCGGTCCAGATCAAGGATTTGAATTCTAACAAGGACACAATCCGATTTGATAACTTATCAAATTGGTTTTGGATAAACCATGTTCCAACCACCCAATTTGATGAAGTGCTTGAGGATATATTAATGATGTAAAGTTATATTATATATTTTAGTTAGATATACGATGTGCATCATGTTTTATATATATTTTTATCAAATTGAATCGGATTTGATTAGAACCGATCAAATAATATTTGATTATTTGGATCGGATAGGACCTAAAATTACAAATGATATTGTATTGGGCCTAGATTCTGGAGCTTAAAGTGACATCCGCTTGGTTCAAATATAATAAATTTCTTATCAAAGACATTATTATTATGAATAAGGAGTTTCTGTGCCCCCCCCTCCAATCATAGAACCATAAATCTTTTTCGTGTGTATCCCAAGGCAAATGATCTATGGTTTTGTGATGGGGGCGATGTCGACTCGTGTGTGTGTTAGATTATCACGACTTTATTATTATTATTATTTTTAGATATTTTATTATTATTTTGTATTGTATTGACTAGTAATCAAACACGGAGGCTAAGGACTTGGTCTAAGTAAAAAAAAGAGTGAACTTTAATTTGAATGTTTTTGGCTAATAAATGTTCCAAAAGCCAAAATCAACATATGCCATGCGTCAGCAAAGAAGACCAAGTCTCATTGATAGGTAAGGTCTCTTATAACGGCTTAATGGTGGACTAGTGTTACTTTTAAGGGTTCAAGTCATAATACCGCACCAACATGCTTTTCAAATAATAATCTGAACCCACATTTTAGACGGGTGCCTCTAAAAGTCCTTAGTGGAGAGCTGCAATGGTTGAAGTATTTAATGCATTATAATGCAACGATACGTGGATCCTTGTCTCACCAACTTCTAACATGAATGTCATTGGTTCAAAGTCGATACATTCAAAGTAAGACGGCTAATGATTCCATTGAATGATACAAAACATGTTTGATTGCTAAAGAGTTTCACCTACTTTCAGATACTGGCTACTATAAAACTTTTAGTCGTTGTTGGTCAAACGAATTAGGGGTGCACATTGGATTGAGTCAAATCGAGAATCGAAACAAATAAAAGCATTTTAGATTGGGTTGGTTCGATTTTAACATGCATCAGTTCGGTTATTATGGTTTGTTAAAATAAATAATCCATTGATTCAATTTGATTCTTGATTCAAGGATATCATAGAACCAACCCAAATCAAGAACCAAGCTTGTATATATATGGGAGCAGTTCAGTAGTCCTAAAGTTCGCCAAACATTTTTCAAAACATAGGTTAGAAGCTTTGGAATGAGCTGATTTTTTGTGAGGATGATCTATACGATGAAGAGATCATCCTCTCCAAAAATCGGCTTATTTTGAAATTTCTAACCCTAGTTTACAAATTGAAGAATCGTAGACCGTCCATTTTTTGTAAACCATTTTTTTTATGGGGTTAGAAGTTTCGGAATGGGCTGATTTTTGGTGATGATGATTTACTCACCATAGAGACAAAAAATCAATCAATTTCAAAACTTTTAACCCATGTAAGACAAAACACGTAAGGCAAAACGTAGGGTAAATAGTAGGGTGCCGAACATGCCCCATAATATTTTTTTCCCATTGAGAAACTTTTTTTTTTTTTCCAAATTTTATTTGGGTTCGGGGGAGCACAACCTATAAGAGAAATTAGAATTCAGAGGAGCTGTTGAGAGATTCTAATGGAAATAACCTCACCATTGGTTCTAGCTCTCACCGCTTGGAATGTTATGTGAAGACATGTGAACACCACTTGTTTGATAAATTACCCAACACCCACTAATCGATCTAAAATGAATGTCGATCCAATTTTACGGGAGATAAAGTTGATTGTCAAGTTCACAAAAGTAGTTTTGATAAGTTTGAGAATATCAATCTTTTTTTGAACACCAATTGTTTGATAAATTACCCAACACCCACTAATCGACCTAAAATGAGTGTGGATCCTATGTTTCTGAAGATAAAGTTAATTTATCAAACAAGTGGTCAACAAGCCATTTGACCAATCCGAGTTAGTTTTTGAACTGTCACTGAAGTTGATTATCAAGTTCAACCATTAAACTCTCAAAACTACTTCTTGGGGAGAAGAGAAACCCATCTTCAGAACAACTTGATGTATTTAATAAGGTAGAAGAATCGAGAATCGAATCAAACCGAACTAAGGTCAGTTTGGGTAGGTTCAGATCTATGGGGTAATTGGTTCGGTTTCGATTCCAAATTTATAGAACCGATCATGTTTGGTTCAATTCCGATTTTACCTCAAAACTGAACCATGTGCATCCCTAAAACGAAGTACATTTGAGCCATTTTATCATTTGCCATGGTGAGACATTGGATAATTCGTCAACTTGACATGATAATGTGTGATGATATGCAATATTTCTCTTATCAATGATTGTTATCCGGTAGATACCCAAGCATTGAACAAAATAAAGATTGACCGAGACTTATGTTGAACACAATGTCCTTAAGACAATTTTGTTCCCGCAATTTAGTGCTCACAGATCAATGAACAATTGTCTCATAAGTTACAACGATCACACATGCAGAGGTAGCACTATAATCTACACGTCTAGCGAACCGAACGCTAAGGTTGTACTCTCAAAGAATGCAGACGAGAAATCAGAATGCAAGTACGTTAAAACAGCAGAGAAGAGAAAAAATTTTGAATGAGCAAAACTAAGGTCGAAATGACCTATTTATAGAATATTGTGGGACCTACTTAAATAGTAGCTCAAATAGACCCACTCGATCACAAAAATCTAGAAAAAACTGCAGATTTTTTTAATAGTGATAACAAGCATGATGAATGCCCAATTAAAATTGATGATCTAAAAATGCATGAACGTGGTCAATTTCATTATTTCGAGTCTACTATATATAATGATGAAAAGATTGGAGAAGGTGTTGTTTATATAATTAGAGTAATTAAAGTGGAGGTGTACTTCAAGATTAATATTATGTGACAAAAGCATACCAATATTATTAAAAAGAAAATTCAATAAAATTATGCTTATAAAAAAAACAACTACAATTTATGGATTTAAATGTTTCTGGACAAAAATTTACATGCTAACTAATTAAACATAGTAAAGATAAGGACGTTGAGATATAAAAGTAGAAATACGAGAAAAGATAAAATTAAAAATGAACACATTCGGAAAAAATATGAGAATAACCCCAATAGACAAAAACTCAGAGAAGTCAAATACAATGATTTAGGCATATCCAACGAAAACTTATTAAAATACGAGTTAGAAAAAGTATTCAAGTTGAAAGTCTTAAAAGATCGAGCAAATAAACCACAAGAACTTCATTAAAGAAAATAAATGCTAATAAAGCATTTGCTTAGATTGAAGGTAACGGCTAATAATTATTTAATACACCCTAATACTGAGTTTCTTGCTAAAAGCCCCTGACTTTTTTATTAAATTTTTTTTTTTTTTAGGCAACTGAATCTACTTAGCAAAATTTTGTTAAACTTAAATACACCATTAACTTAAAAAAAGATGGAACTCCCCAAAATATCATTTCTTACCTATTTTATCTTACCTAAAATTTTCGAAGACTGCTGTGATACATTCCAATTATTTGTGATGGTGAACAATGTTCATTCAATTGTGAAGTTAAACTTTGATTTTAAACATGGCCTAAATTTTGATATTTATTGATATGTGCCCGTATTGAATATCGGGCAATATCTATCTGATGTAGAATTCCTCGCTTTACAAAAGAGGCAAATTTATATTTTTAGAAAGTAGTGAATTCGTTGCTTTTAAACAAATAAATGACGAACTTAAGCTTTGCAAATGTAAACAAGTTTATTGCTTCTTAAAAGTAGTGATTTCATCATTTGAACAAATCTTCATGAGATGCCTTCCTCGCAATACTTTCCAAATACATTGGAGGAAAAAAGTTAAAAACAAAAATAAAAGTCCCAAAGACTTGAATACAAAGCATTAATAAAGCATTGAGTACTTTGGCCTAGTCGCAAGCTGAGCCTTGATAAGCTCCTCAAGAATGGTAGGTCAAATGTTTGAAACCCCAAGGAGCAATGAATTATTTAGGGCCACCCTCTAGGATATGGTTGGCTCTTGACTCAACCAGGTGCACATAGGACTTTCTGAGACGGCGGTGCATGTGGCCATGGCATGGCATTAGTCTCACCCAAAAGGTGGGAATACCATGTTTCTATTAATAAGCATGCCAATTTTTTTACTTCTCTATGTAGACAACAACTTATTTTCAACAGGATTGATGTATTATAGGTAAAAGTTGTGTGCCAATAGTACCTCTCTTTGGAAGAATAACAAAAGGAAGTACATTTACTACGGTGGCGTGCTAGCTATGCACACGGTATCTTAGAGAAACTCCAATGCAATCGAGCTCGAGCTAGGCATCCCCTCCATACTGTTTTGTAGAGCCATATCCTTGACAAGTAATCCAATGCACTCTGTGTCAAAAAAGGCATTTTGAATTATTTTGGAGAGAGAAAAAGAGGAAGAGGCAAAAGAAGGGAGCGAGATTCTCTCTCTTTACCTGTGGTGATAAAAAAGATGACAATTGAAAATCATTTTACTGTAGACGAATTTGTGGAGAGTCGTTTTGGTTAGTACAATTGGAGTGCAAATCCCTTGAATAAGCAAAATACATCTCCATAATAAAATGCCTTCCAATTTTACCTATCCATTATGGCTCTTTGCGTTGGAGTTGCTCTTACTATTATGGTAGAATGTAAAATGGTCAACACACGAAGACCAATGTCTTAAGGTCCAAATCATTGGATAATTGTAGAAATTTGTGTGTTGTAAGTCCCAAGGAACATCCAATTGTTTAGGCCTTGGGACAATGGCATGTTAGAGCTGACAATTACACTGGATGATTTTATTTTAGTCTAGAGATAATGTATGATTAATATAAAAATCAAGACAATCCCGAGAAAATTTAAACTACTTAATGTTTTGAGATTAAATATTACCCATAGTTGGTATACACAATGAAGAGATGATGGAATGTAACATCTTCTTAAATTTTACTTAAAAATATTCCAAAACACTATTATAACACATTATTTAATGCAAAACTTAAAGACTAATGCACTATATATAACTAAACCTAATGACACCGACTAATCGAAATAATACACTTCTTAACCTAATAATATACATCAACTTTTAGTTAAGTTTGCGTTTTAGGTGGCATATTAGCATCTATACATATTGCTTATTGGGTGGCACCAAGGGGCATCAATTCAGGCCCCACAAACCTGAATTCGAATAATGAAGGTAGGACAGTTCTTTAAAAAAAAAAATTGTTAAAAGCCAAACTTGGACATAATTAAATTTTGATTTATATTATTAAGTGTTTTTGGTAGGGGGAACCATTTAAGCTTTAAGAGATGGTTTATTGGAAAACTAAACCCAACTATAAAGTATTTATTTACGTCTTTAATATCTTTACCAATCAATAATCGTTACTAGCAGATCTTACATTGATGAGGTTAAAATAGAAGTACTGTAACTAATTAAAATAGGGGTCTTGTTAACCTGTGCCCTTAGGGCACATGTTAAAGTGCAATAAATACACTTTGGAAATTGGAATCTGAGGGTATTTTGATAATTAATAATTTTTAAAGGCATTTTTTATACCAAATCCAATTTTCAAAGTGTATTTATTGCACTTTAACGTGTGCCCTTAGGACACACGTTAACAAAATCCTTGATTTAATTAAAATGCCAAACAAACCATCCTTAATGAGCCAGCTGGTTTTAAGACCCAAATGTGTATGATTAAGCTGTTTTAAGCCTGGCAAGGGGCTGCAATTATTGAAAATGACCATGGAAACCCTTTTGAAGAGACAAGTTGTTGGATTTCGCTGGAAAATAATTGTCTTGGAAAATGAATTCCATTATGGAAGATAAAATGAATTCGCATCGCACCTCCTGACGTTACAAAACTTTTAAAAATAGTATTTAATATTTCAAAAATTATATTTAATATTTATTCTCTTAAAAAATATTATATGTTGTTAAATAACTTGGTCGAGTTTCTAATCTAACCTGACTAGGTGCATTTTTGAGTTAATTTAATAATTTGCCATATTGTCTCGGAGAGTTGGTTCCATAGAACTTTTGGGTCAAGTTAGATCGAAATTAAATTAAATTGATTTGATTCGATTGAATTTGAAGTTGACTCAATTATTTTTAAAAATACGTTAAAATCCAATTAGTTTTTTGATGATTTCCTAGGTTCAATAAACTATAGAATTAATTTTTCAATGACCATTTTTTCAAGCAATTTGTATCCCCTTGAAAATGAATCATATGCAATCAAAAAAATCTTAAGAAATTTGTTGATTTCATTCCTCGAAATATCTCTATCTGTTCATTGATATATTATGATGTATTTAAATTTTATAACGGTTTTTTATATATGAATGTATAGAGTCACAACCTTGTATTAAATCTAATCAATTTTTAAAATTTTCTCACGATTCTCAGATCAGGCATTGCACACAAACGTTTACCATCAAGAGATGGATGAAGACCTAAAAACCACTATCGACGACGGTTTAATTCACGACGAGATTGTGATGCACTATAAGACCAAATTGTTGCATGTCTTTATAAAAATGTAATGGTCCCAAATATCACTAAAGTTATTGTCCCTTAAAGGACAATATAAATGTTACCATCTTGATGTTTGCTTTTTTATCGTCAAGTTCAAAAGTTACAATGCTTATTATTGACGGATGTGCCAGGTGATGATGACTTGACATTAGTAACCCAACTCAGTTTCTATGGGCACCACCCAAGTAAAAAGTAAAAGTTGGTATAATAAATGACTTAAAAGCCACGACATATATCATAACATATGGTGCACAAGTCATGGCTTAAAGGCAACATAAAATAACTTGAACATTTTTTATTTATTTTATTTGGGGACATGGGTTAATCACCTTTTTATGTGGAAATCCATCTCTTTCATATTCTTAAGGCTAATGATTTTCGAATTCGGTTTTTTTTCTTTTTCACTCAATCTATGGTCAAGTGACATGGCAAAGGTATGTAACCATAGATATTTTCTTTGTGTATCCCGAAGAAAATGATCTAGATTATGTGACCTTGCCACATCATTCAATTACAGATCGAGTGAAAAAATCGAGTCTAAAAAATTCATGACTTTGTTCCTAATTGTTAGATTCTAATTTTGGATTGTCATAATTAAATTTTAAAAATTGATTTAGAAAATTTAGAATCTTGTTTGATTACATTGTTTTCTAAATTAAATTTCAAAATCTATTATTATAATCTTCTCTTTTTAATTTTGTACTTACGGTTGTGTCACGGAATATTATATACCTAAGCGTGAAAATCTCGTATTAATAAGCAAGAAATAGATTTAAGAATTGCAGTTAATGGGTTTTGCATCTTTTCTTATTCTATTACGAGAGAATCATTTTTATAAGAGTCGTGATTTTTGGACTTGATTTATACTCAGCTAGCGTTTCAAGGGTATAGAATTATAAATTGTTTTCTTCAAGATACACAAAGGAAAAGATCTATGGTTCAGTGGCCTTGCCACATCAGTCGAGTACAGATCGAGTGAAAAAAATGAGTCCAAAATTCATTAGCCATTTTATAATCTAAATCAAACGTAAAATCAAATTCCATAATCAAATTATGGGCAAGAATTAGATTCCAAAAACCGAAACAAACACTCCTTTATTATAAGAAGATGACAAGCAGCAGAGAAATATCACCCTCAATGGAATGTAAAACAAATTAATCCATGATTCATCCAGAAAGAGCCTTATACTGTACCACTAGTTCATGTGTGGGTGTGATTACTTCAACCAATTCACCATATACTCTTTCCACAATATTCTAGTGTTAGGTCATGAGTTGATGTGCCAGACACAATATATATTATATTATAGGCTCACAAACCTTGTAGGACCCACATTTTACTTTCCACTGCTTTTGCAATAAATTAATAATATAAAAGAGAGAGATCTAACCCACTCTAACTTATATTTCTTGGCATTTATGTGATACTTGAACCATAGTTTAAACTTATTGAGTCAACTTGAAACTTGGCTAAGTCAGTTTGACTCAGTTAGATTTTGGAGTGACTCAAATCCATGACTATGGTTTTAAATCTCGGCCGAGAACGAGATGACTTATTTGATACATCTTGATATTGTCCACTAATGAGACGGATAGACAGGTCAAACGTATCGGACAAGATTTAAAATCACGATTTATTTTTTTATTATTGAACGACACGGCTCAAACATATCGGAAAATTCGTCCAAGACGATTCACTCTCATTCATGGAGGAGATGAGGCATAAAAATGAGTTTTAAAAGCATGCCCCGAGTATATGGAAAATAATTGACCAAGTCAACTCAAAAAATCATTGAGTCGAATCATCAATTTGACCAAGTCCACTCAAAAATAAACTTAATTGGACTAAAAACTTACTGAGTTATGAGATGATGTTTAGTATTTTTGTAGAGAAAAATATATTATTATTTATTTTAAATATTAAAAAATTATTTTTGTAAATTTATAAAAATATTGATTTTTTATTTGAGTATATAAAGTAAAATAGTCTTTAAATACTAATAAATTTTCTTAAAAGAAGAATTGAAATAATTTAAAGTGACGTTGACATTACCTAATCGGATAGGGAACAGTTCAACATGATATCTCTCTTTATGAGATCTTCTACTGCCGCACCAAATTTTACTAACAGCATCCCAAGATGTAAGTTAATTCTTTGAGTATCGTGTGCTACTAGTAAAAATTGATCTGTCAATAGAATTTCTCTTTATAAATTTTATTTGTACACCCATTTCAAATAGGACTGCAACCTGGCAGGTTGGAGGGTAAACCCAAGTTCAAACCAAGTGGTAGTACCCTCAATGTGAGCTCAATTCAATCTGACCATCGAACTTGAGTTCAAAACCCAAGTTTGATATTCTAAAATCTGGTTGAACTCGTGTTAGCCCTAGTTAAGTAATTATTGGGTGGGTTGGCTTGTTGAATATACCTAATTTTATTTTAATCAATAAATTTTTTTTATAATTTTAAAAAATATATGTAACATAAAAAATATAAAATAAAAATAAAACCACTAGTAAATAAAATAATATACTACCAAAAAATCCATCAATGAGAGAATATTCAGACAACCCATACTTAATTAATGCCCACATTAATAATATCCAGTTGTCCACAAATCATAATGATAAGATATAATAAAAGCATATATTAATATTATAAAAATATTTATATATTTGTAAATAAGCATCGGGTTCGAGTTGCTCAATCCCTCAACCTGAGCTTAATTTGAATTGAGGTTGGGTTGAGATATTCTAACTTAGGCTCAACTCATTTACTACATAACTCGGCCTAGGTTTACCCCTCAATTGGATTGAGTTAGGGCAAACTTACCCAAGTTGTAGTCCTAATTTCCAGTACTGCATGTCCTATATGTATTAAACTTAATTTATTAAAGTGATATTTATCTGACAGAGCTAGTTGTTGCATTTTTATTACAAAAACTCCCTTAGAGTTCTGATAATTCCAAGGGAATCATACTTTATCAAGTTCGTTACCCACCAAACCATACTTTATTAAATTTGTTACCCGACAAATCTTATAGTGGGGAATCAAACCATAAAATTCAAATTGATGGGGTTAATTTGTTACTTAACTACCTTGGAGTGGATCACAACCACGTCAATTTGTAGCATTCAAAAACATGATCTGATGCTACAGGGTTATAAAGAAAAAAAACTCTAAGAATTTTGAAACAAAAAAAAAAAATAATAATAATTTTCATAGTTGAATTTTAGTTTTAAATTTAGGAGTTTAATAGCCATTCATTTTTAACACCATTGATCAAGCGAAAAAAATATTCTTTTTTAATTTTATTCTTTTGGATTTGAGTTTTTCCATGAAATCTAGAAGATTGTGGTGTTGAATTGCCAATTTGATAATTAGAACCAACGACCCATATCTTACTAAGTTTGTCATGCTAGCCTAATTCATAAAGTAAGATTTGCTTAGGTAACAAACTTAATAAAATAAGAGAGTTTTTATAATAAAATTTCAATAGATAGATCTGTCCAGTAAATCTCACTCAAAATTAAAGTATGATTAACATTATAGATGCTTGGGACATTAAAACGAGGGTTGTTGATCGACCAACTACCTTTCCTAGCATGTAAAGAGTGATGATCCAGTACAGGTTGTTCTATAAATTACTCCATGAATCACATCAGTGTCAATTTTTCATTGGTGAATTTCATCTTTTATCTAGGCTACCTTTGCCAATAAGGAAGGAAATCTTTCACCTCATGGTATATTCCATGAAATGACCTTTTATTAGATGCTACTTTATAAAGTTCCACAGAAAGTACATAAAAGGAGAAAAGAGGGTTAAAAAGCACACAAAGGAAATAAGAGGTGAGGTGGGGGGATAAATATTGCCTTTCTTTACAAAATAGGTTTCTCTTGTATTTAGAGATTAAATGTTTTTAAAAAGTAATAATTTGATTTATTATTTACAAATGGAAGAAATTTTAGAAGAAAGTTGGTATTCTGGAAGATCAAATTGTAGAGAACTGATCTTCTAAGGCATGTTGAAATTGATGATGTCATTAAATGTTATTTGCCTTCTTTTGGTATAAATTAGGACACAGACAAATAATAAGTTACAATGATTAAAAAAAAAATCCAAGTTCTTTGTCATGTTTTTTTTTTTTCTATTTTTGAATTAATAAAAAGATTTTTAACACTAAAAGTAACTCCAACACACCAGGGCTTGGCTCTCTATTTTCTCTCAACTACTATTTTACAAAATCAGAGCCCCTTGAAAGCACTCTAACACCCTCGGGCTCTCTAATTTGAAATATTTTGGAGGGAGAGAAAGTGGAAGAGACAAAAGAAAAGAGTGAATTTCTTTCTTTCTACCTGTTAGTGATAAAAAAACGATAGCAATTATGAAATATTTTATTGTAGTTGAATTTGTGGAGAGTCATTTTGACTAATACCGTTGGACTGAAAACTCCTTAAATAGACAAAATCACTCTCCACAATAAAATACCTGGCAGATATGCTTATTTGTGTTGGAGATGCTCTAAAAAACTTCTACCCAATAAAAGAGAATGGTTTTTATATTAGAAGTTAAGTCATTGATTTCAAGGTATTTAAAAATGAGATCAAAATCTGTTTTTTTTTTTTTAGAGAGGTCGAGGTGATTATTCAAATAAATGGTGTCTTAATTGCCACAATTTCAATAATAAAGATTGCTTGATGGTATATAATTTATAATGGAACAACTGATGCAGGTTTACATTTTAGAAATTTAGATGTAGCGTAAGCATTTCAAAGTTTTTTATAATACTTAGTGACATATAGACTTGAACTAATGATCTTAGTCAACGAATAAAAATTGAATAATGATTCTCTGACTCCCCCCTCTACTCTCCCGATGTGGCATATGACAGAACCATAGAATTTCTTCCTTGAAATACACAACTGCACATGCTTATGGGGGATGTGCAGTTGTGCATCTTGAGGAAAGAAAAGCTACATCTTGAGGAAACAAAAGCTACATTCTATCATGTGACATGTCAGGAGAGTAGAGGAGGAGTATGTCAGAGGAGGGAGTTAGAAAACCACGACTCATAAAAATTACACACACACACACACACAATAGTTTAAAATTGCTTAACGTTCTTTATGAATGTATATTATATACTCGTATCTTAGAGTCACGAGAGCTCTAGAAGAGTCCATTGTCTCATAGGAAGTAGCCTGACTTTCATACTAAATTCATAAGGAATTCTCTTGTGTTAAGAACTCCACCTAATTAAATTGGGTCTTGTTAACGTGTGCCTTAAGGGCACACGTTACAATGCAATAAATACACATTGGGAATAAGCATTTGGAGGTATTTCGATAAAAAAAAGTGAGGGCATTTTCAGAACGAACTTTGATTTCCCAAGGGTATTTATAGCACTTTAACGTGTGGCCTTAGGGTACACATTAACATGACCCAATCAAATTATAAATTCATTAAGATAGAAAAGTATCATCTTAATTATTACTGATTCAACACTATTTTGACACACATCCAAGGACTTATTCAAAACATAGATGTCGTATGTATTACTAGTTCTAAAACACTTACCTATTCAACTTGTTTTTCTTATTGAACCTAAATAATGGATCACAAGACTAGGTTGGGTGTGAATTGTTTGTGAATATTTCTAATAAAAAGAGTTTGGTCTTATTCCATTTGATGTCTTACAAGTCCCTTAACATAAAAGGATCAATTAAATTCTCTTTAGACCTTTTAAAATCTAAATAAAGTATCATATCCTTAGTAGATTCTTGACATAGTTATATTTTAGAGGGTCATGGTGACTCTCATCATTATATATCATGTTGTTAGCTCTCTTATCACATCACAATACACAATAATTGTAAAAAATATGCTTGTTCACTAAAGACACGTTTTCTAATAAGTTCCAAAGTTAGTTTAGATCTTTACACACTATGTTAACTGTAATAAGCTCGGTTTCTATAATGAAGCAAGTGATTACAGTAACGACAAAATTGCAACACTTGTTATTATAAAATTCGACTTTGATTTAGGCTATTTTACTAACACTTCTAAAGTCTGAAAACTAGAAATCAAACTTTAAAAGTTTCATCCAGCATCCCTCCATTGTTGGATCAAAGTTTCTGAATTTTGATTTTTAAATCTAAAATCTGAAATCTGAAATTAAACAAACGAAAATAAAAATTCTGAAATCTGAATTTTAAAAGTGAACCACCTCCATTTAAACTTCAGAAGTGTTACCAAACACACACTTACTCTAACCATCATCATTGAATCCATGTAATACAACAAAATATCATTATAAATAAATGTCTTGTTGAGTTTAATCCCACATCGGACATTTATTGCATTATCTCTCTCCTTATAAGTTTGAGGCTCCTTCATTCATTATTGATTAGCTTTGAGTTGAACCCACAAATTAATCACGTATGATCTACAGTCTTTCAAGATACTTAAAAGCTTAAAAATATTCCATCCCAAGATTCTTTATAGGGGAGAATCTAAGAAAACTAGACTCGAGAGGCTTAACCGTGTGGGGATGTGCCTTTGACAAGGCACGTAAAGTAACACTTGAAAAGTCAAAGTTTTTAGTGAGCACGCCATTGAATTTGGGCATTAGATAGGGTAGAAAGGTGGTCTCCTATCATATTATCTTAAGAAATATGTGATTGATTAGGCGAAATGTATAGGTATATTCCTTGAAGAAAAGGATTAAAATATTTCAACAAATTTAAAGCATTTTGAATGGCCTAATGGAGTAAGTAACTTGGGAAAAAGATTGGATGATGACATACATAAGTACATTGAAAATAATTCTTTTATGAGTCGTGACGAATGCACACGATTTTGGTACGTGATAGACATGATAAGGACACAAAATCATAGATATTTTTCATCGGAATACACACAAAAAGATGTGTGTTTCTGTGCCCTTGCCACGCATCCAACCCCATACCAAAATTGCATGCATTCAACATTATTCTTCTTTTATATATTAAGAAACATTAAATTGGATGACATTTCACTCCAACAAAATGGAATAACGAAAAGAAATAATTTTATGGAGGGAAAATTCTCCAAAAGATTGACAAAAATTGAAAAATTCTCAAAAGAGTAGATTATTAATTTTAATTCTAAAAATGATAAATTATCCTTTTCAAAATTAAAATATTCCAATTAAAGTGGAATTTTTTTTACTATTATATAAAATAGTAAAAGAGTTTCTCCATTTTAATTTCAGTAAAATAGTTAAAATACGTTCTGCTTTATAAGATATTGAATTTTTTCTCCAATTTAGTGAAAATATTTTAACTTCAAAAATGATAATTTATCATTTCAAAATGAGTAGTTTACTATTTTGGAAAATTTTCAAATTTCAGGGCATGATTTGGTAAAACAACCTAAATTTGTTGTATGCATGTCGAGTATAAAGAAAAAAAGATTATGAAAAAAAAAAAAGGTGTAGATTGATTGATGATCATATCAACATAACCGATTTCTCGAAGAAACCTTTATTTTTTAAATAAGATGTCATCATGGTGGTTCATAAAAAAATGTTCAATAGGATATATTTTTTTTCCTTAGGTAGAGTGATCACCTTCTAAAAGTGATTAACCAAAGAATTTATCATTAAAGGACTTAGAGGTTTTAAGATGATGTGTTATATGTTTTACTATTGCTTGCTTTTCTTCACATGTCTACACTACATTGTTGAAAAGCATGTCTTTTCCTTTCTTTTTGTATGTGATTGTACAAAATTGCCACTTATTTAGATGTGAAGTGAGGAAATTTTCAAGTTGAACTCTTCAATGTGAGACACTAACCCAATTATTAGGGTCTAATACAACCTAACTTTCCCCTCGAGATGATAAAAAACAAGACTTTTTGCCTATTTTATATGTCCAACCATCGTTACTTTATGTTATTTTATGATAGAGAGGATTATTAAAGTTATATGCTATTCCAACTTTACCTAACAAATACCTATTCAAACACTCAAAATATTATTAAGATTCCATAAAGGTAATGAAACTTTTATTATAAGAGGAGAATTTATAAAATTATTCTCTAAGCTTAAAGTATCGCATAAACAATTCTTTAATGGGTGGTTTAGAAATTACTGGTGAATATTCACTAGCATACCCCTATCGTAGTCGTCACCGAAAGATTAATCGAAAAGTAATCTAAATGCCCTCATTTTCAATCTTTTGCCTAACTCCTTTATTTTTCTTCCAAAATCAATGATCAGCTTCCACTTCCATATCTTGGATAACTTTTGAGTTGTGATAATATGACACCCCCTCTGACACACACCCCCCATCGCCCCCATCTTTGAACTGTAGATCATTTTTCTCAAGATACATAATATTTTTTTTATGATTATGCGTATCCCAAGGCAATAATCTACCATTTTGTGATGGGAGCACAGGGGGAGGTGTGTAAGAGGGGGGCACTAGGAAATCATTACACATAATTTTTTTAACCCTTGTTTATAACCACCTCCTTCAACTTTCAAACGTCCGGAGAAAGATAACACTTTTAGTGAGATTAAAAAGTGATTAACATTTTAAGAGAAAAATCAAGGTGTTTTGACAAGAAATCAAACTAGGGACAAGGTCAAATGGATTTAAAAAAGATTTACATATTCAAGAGTTTGAAGAAATGTGTTTTTGAAAGAAAAATCAAAGGAATATGTCATTAGTTTGAAAATACACTCTATTGTCTCAAATACTGCTCGAAAGTGGGAGGGCTGTATGTTCAAATTTCCTTTGTTGCTGAAGAGAAAAAATGTGAGTATCGTTGATTCAAATTTACAATAATTTATAAAAATATTTTTGCATTACATTGCTCTTATTATTATAATAAGGAAGGAGCATATATATATATAATCAATCGACTATCCTGACGTGACAAGTTCGAAAATCTTAGTTGTGCAATCCTCAAGATACACGACTGTACTTTCCCATAAAAAGTGTATCTCAAGGGAAACATGTTTACAATGGAGTGCAGATCTACGATTCTCGGACTTATCACCTTAGGTAGTTACTGAGTATGCCACGTGGGGTAGTCAGATTATCACGACTCATATAAATTACATTAATGTGTATCCATTCATTCATTCATTCAATGCTACCTTCTTCTTTCTTTCTTTCTTTTTTTAAGCTAGAAGTCCATTGGTGGAAAGCAAACAATCCTTTGAATTTAAGGAAAAGGGCATTTTGGTTTATTAGGAGAAAATCTCTAATCTTTTAAAATATCTTTTTTCTCAATCTCATCTCTTAATTTTGTAAAAGCCCTTTACTTCAAAACGGCTAGTAAGTGTGTAATGAATAGAGAAACATTTTCCTTACAAATTTAGTAAAAATTTTAAGTCTTATTGAAGGTTATTCTGCTCAGTTGAATAGCCACATTAGCAATCCAACACCACTGTCCTCTAAATTCCATCGAAAATCTCATAAATAAATAAAAAGGAAAAAAAAAAATTAGGCTTGATCCAAGGTTTTGAAAATGGACCGATACCAAACTTTCAACTAACTCCAAAATTTAAAAGTAAAATTCAATGGTGAAAAATACTTTTTTGATTAATTTTTTCAAAATTTATAGAATTTTGTCCTCTGCAATACTGAAGCATCGGATCACGTTTTTTGATGTCACAAGGTGAGGCCACTAACCCTTTGTAAGGGTGAAATCCTTACAAAGTTTGTAAGGCTAGTTGAACACTAATTAATAACCTAGTGAGTAGTGACAAAACGACGAGTATGATGTAACAATTAATTGTATTTTTTCATTAACTCGTGATTATTAAAAAAAAAAAATCTCCAATTATTTAAAAAACTTGCGGTTAAATCGGCTTATAAAAATTTTCAACTTTTTTCAATAAATCACCATTTTTTATCATTACGGGAAGGAGTAGTATTGAAACAAATCCATATTATTTAATTTTTTTTAAATTGAAAAAAAAAATTCCTTTCATTAAATTAAATGACACATTCAATTATAAAGCAAGATTATCCTTTTTAAATTTCTTAAATAATCTCATAAATTAATTATAGAAATAATTATAACCTTACATAAATAATAATTTTTATAACTTGTGCAAACACATGTTTTAGGAGGAAGAGGGGGGGGGGGTCAATTGAGGCCGTTGTTGAGGCTGTTGGCATGTTAAGTTGGCCAAACTCACCCTAAAAATAGAAGGATTAAGGCCTTGATCTTGAGCTCACAAAGGTAAGGCCTCCGGCCTGTCTGCTAGCCTATTTTAAATGTATTGTAATGAAAAATAATTAAAATATATTATAAATAATACATTTACTTTCATCTCTAACTATTTTTAAATTAGGATAGATATTTAACCTCTATTTTACTTAAAAATTATATCAAAAAAATTTTCAACAATTTCAAAAAATGCATGAATTTAATGATTTTTAATAAAATTCAAATATCAATTCTAACCCAACCTAATTATAGCTGATGTAGGCTTGATACTCGATAAACTTATAGCCTACCACTTTAAGGTCAAGTTAGGGTTCAACCAAATCCAACCCGAACCCTCCAGATACACATTATTCTATAAGTTTTGTAGTTAATATTATAACTTTGTCTCAAAGTATCATTCTAACAACCACCATCAAAACCTTATCCTAAAAATTGGGATAAGTGACATCATCTCTTAGTAGACGCGTCTTCATGTCACCATAAACAAATGATCTCACATTGGCTCTCCCCCTCTCACTCTTTTACAACTTCACGACATTGGTTTTTAATAATATAATTGTTATTTTTTAAAAACAAATTATAAGTAAGGGTGTCTTTAACATGTGCTCAAGGGCATAAGTTAGAATGCATTAAATACACCTCTAAAATTCATTTTAAGCCTGAAATGCCCTTAAAAATATTTTTCTCCAATTAGAAATACTCTCAAATATTTATTTCCAAAATATATTTAATGCATCTTAATATGTGTACTTAGTGCACACTTAATAAAATCTTATAAATAATTTAAGAGTAGTGATTTTCTAACTCCTTTACTCTACCGACATGAGCTAGTTATAGAACCATAGATTTTCTTTTCTTGGGATGTACAATTATAATCTCGAAATGCCACGTCGAGATTGGGAGAGTAAAGGGGGAGTCAGAAAATAATTATTCATAATTTAAATGAAAAGTAATTTACTAATGTAACGATTTAACATTCTTTTTATAAAATTTTGAATTTTTTACAAACACAATCATAAGCTTAATAACGTTGGTCCCACTGTTAATCGAAAACATTTTAATGGACTCTTTTACCCTTCATAGAAACAATAAAAGTCCGCTATTAACCCCCATTTCATTAAGATGGTTACTTAGATCATACTACAGACAGACCTACAACATTATTTTGAAATGACAAAACAATCCCCAATTATATTTGTTTTTCTAAATTTCGTTCGCTGTGTATTAAGGGGTATTTTGGTAACATAAAATATGTGTTATTGTCGTAACAAACTCCACCTACAACGACATTTGGAAAGAAGTCTCTCTCACTTATTTTTCTCCGTTCTTCCTATTTGACCCATTAAAACGTTCGCAGGCCAAAGCCGTTTCCAAGTCCAAATTCCAAAAACATTAAAACGATCGACCCCTCCCCCAACAAACCTTCTCTTGTACGTCTCTCTTAAAACCCTGATCTCTCAATCTCTCTCCACCAAATTCGAATCTCTTTCTCTCCCTCTCAATGTCTGAATGGATTTTCCAAACGAATTCTTCTCTCTGATTAATCACACTTCTTCAGAATTTCTCCATTTCAGCTTTCAGATCGAAGAGAACAAATTTTATCGTTAATTAAGCTTCTGATCTCCAAATTTGATCGAATTCTAGGGTTAGAAATCATGATTCCAACAAGTCCTCTTTCTCTTCTGTTCGTGATTGCTGGTGTGTTTGTTGTTCTTCGAGTTCTCTTATCTTGTACTGGTTTATTATATCTTTGGAAAAAATGGTGGAGATCGATTGAAGATCGGTTTCATGTGTATCAGTTCTACAAAGTTCCAGAATACAACGAAGGTTTTCAAGAGAATCAACTTTACAGGAAAGTTTCAACTTATTTGAGTTCTTTGTCTTCGATCGAAGATTCTGATTTCGCCAACTTGTTCTCTGGAAAGAAATCGAACGAGATTTCTGTCCAACTTGATTCGAATCAGAAAGTACACGACTCGTTCCTTGGAGCGAGAGTTTCGTGGAAAAATGAAGAGAAAAGTGAGGGAAACAATTGCAGAACGTTCGTTTTGAAGATCAAGAAGAAAGATAAGCGACGGATCCTTCGTCCGTACCTCCAACACATCCACTCTGTTACAGATGAGATCGAGTTGAGAAGAAAAGAAGTGAAGCTTTTTACAAATGCGGAAACAGAGCATCGAAGCGGTAGCGCAAGATGGAGATCCGTACCTTTCACGCATCCTTCGACACTCGAAACAGTCGCCATGGATTCCGATCTGAAAAACAAGGTGAAATCCGACCTCGAATCGTTCCTCAAATCGAAACAATACTATCATCGACTCGGCCGGGTCTGGAAACGAAGCTACCTATTGTACGGTCCATCAGGGACTGGAAAATCGAGTTTCGTAGCAGCCATGGCGAAATTCCTCTGTTACGATGTTTACGATGTCGATCTTTCGAAAGTGTCCAAGGATTCGGATCTGAAATTGCTTTTGTTACAAACAACTACCAGATCGATGGTCGTAGTCGAAGATCTTGATCGATTCCTCACAGAGAAATCGATGGCTATGAGTCTATCAGGGATTCTCAATTTCATGGATGGAATCTTCTCTTGTTGTGGAGAAGAACGAGTGATGGTTTTCACGATGAACAGTAAAGAACACATCGATCCCTCCATATTAAGACCTGGAAGGATCGATGTTCAGATATATTTCCCTCTCTGCGATTTCTCTGCGTTTAAGATTCTTGCGAACAGTCATTTAGGGCTTAAAGATCACAAACTTTTCCCTCAAGTGGAAGAAATTTTCCAAAACGGAGCGACTCTGAGTCCAGCTGAAATCGGTGAGATCATGATTGTGAATCGGAGCTCACCGAGTCGAGCTCTTAAATCGGTTATTACGGCTTTGCAAACCAACAGTGATCATGGAAGAGGAGGGTCAGGGAAGATGGGGATGCGAGTGGGCGAGACCGGTTCGTCGAAAGAACGATCCGGAGACGAGTCGAGTGAACCCAGTGGGGTGATTTGCAGAGAAAGTATCCACACAGTACGAGAGTTTAGAAAACTGTACGGTCTGTTGAGAATGAGAAGCAGTGGTAGTAGAAAAGCGAGCGCATTGGACATGAGTTCGGATTCAGTGGAGAAGGAAGGTTAACGAATTGTACGGATACGGGTACGGTGATAAGGTACGTAACATATCGGGAAACTCTCCAGACGGACCGTATCGGCACGTGTTCTATACGATACGTTTGTCTGAAGAAAAAGGGGAAGGTTTTTAGTTGGAATTTTGGGACACACGAGTTCCTGTGGGCTGGGAATTTTATACAGAACTCGTGTTTCTTCTTTGATTCTTTTTTCTTATTATTTTCTCCCTTAAATTTCGCCGTTGTTTCCTCCAATTTGTTTATGCTCCATTTGAATTTTTATCAAAATTGAAACAGATCAAAATTTATAAGAAAGTTATTTTAGCCGTTTAAGCCTTGCCTCGTAATTTGTGATTTTTGGCTGCTCGATTTGAGCATTCTTTGTAATGGCTTGAAACGTCTTTTTTTTTTTTTAAATTTGTAAGTGGTGAAAGATAAGAGTTTTGGTCCCAAATTTGTGGTCACACTTATTTTTATTTTTTATTATTAATTAATCGTGAATATCTCCACCCACCTGGTTGCTAACCCCCCAAAAAAGGGAGCGTAGTGCCAAGCCGAGCCTTGATAAGTTTCTCAAGAAGAGTAGGTCAATTGTTCAAAATCCTACAAAATTATGAATCTCATGGGGTTATATTATCACACACTTTACTAGTTCAATGAGGTGATACAATACACCAAAACTAAGAGTCATGCTGGAATAACATTGAAATTTACATCAATTATACATTCTGATGAAGTGGTTCACACATAATCATAAATGATTTCGTCGAGGTGTTTCATTCACCATTATTTTAAAACTAATGTCTTTTTTCTTTATAGATGCTATTGCCACACTAACTTTTGCTAATGCCATCTCAATTCTTATGTAAATCATCAAAGAATTTAACACATTTAGGCGGTGTTTGTTTGCGCTATTTTTCAGTGCTTATTGCTGAAAAAAATTAAATTTAGCACTTTTGTCAAAATAGCGCGTTTGTTTACTTGTGCTTATTGCTGAAAATAAGTGAAAAAAATTCAGCACTATTTTGATGCTGAAAAAAAGTGCTGAAGCGGTAAGCACTTAGCTTTTTTCAAGATGGACAAGTATGCCCTTATTCTTAAAAGGATATTACCTCTTATATCCCATGGATAAGTATATAAACACCCCACAAATTAATAAACCCACACCATAGCTAAATTATTTTATCTTATATGGGTTAAAAGTTTTGGAATGAATTGATTTTTGGTGAGGATGATCTCTACAATGAGGAGATCATCCTCACAAAAAATTAGCACATCTTGAAACTTCTAACCCTATCAAAACAAGTTCAAGAACCGTAAATTGTCCATTTTTTTTTTTTTTTGAAAACTATTTTTAATGAGTTAGAAGTTTCAAAATAGATTGATTTTTGGTGAGGATGATCTCTAGACCATATAGATTATCCTCACTAAAAATTTGCTCATTCCAAAAACTTTAACCTGTATAAAACAAAATAAAAAATGGCTATAGTGTGGGTTGCCCTTATTAATTCATAGGGTGTTTTTATAATTACATATCCTTCATTTCCATTGAAAATTATTCATCCAAAATTAAGTTCTTTTAAAGTTGATTTCAAATTTTGGTGACTTGTATGACATTATTATTTTTAATTTGAAATTTGTGGGTTTTTATAAATAGAAATTATTATTTATAAATTGAAGATTTGAGTATTATTTATTATTTAAAAATAAATTGTATTTTAATTTTATAAGAAATAATATATTTTATTGTGTTTGATAATAAATAAGCATTTGAAACATGTAAACAATGTATAATATGATTGTAAGGGTAACAAAGACAATTTATCAATTTCAGTAATGTGTAACAAATATGATTCAACATCTAAACAAACAACTTTTTCAGCACTTAAATTCAGCGCTTAATGCTATTCAGCACTTATTTTTTTCAGTTTAACAAACAACACCTTAGTGTGGCAATAGCAGTTTTTTTTTTTTCCTGACCTGTGTGAGACATAATTGATCTAAAATTTTCATACGTTAGTTGAGGATGCAAACGACATGGTTTCATTCAAAATCACATAAAAGAAACTTTCATACAGTCGTACATGTTAGAATCATTGAAAATGAGGCAAAAAAAGCATTACAACCATGACCTGTAAGATGTAAATAGATAAGAAACGAAGGCAAAGATACATAGTCTAGGATATTTTAAGTTGAAATTATGTTGGCATCATTTTTAACTTGATTTTCAGAGTGCAATCTTATAGATACTACTAGGCATTCATCCAGGGTCATGGTATCAAACATGTTCAAGAAGATCAAGAGTAATGAGTTGAACTAGAATTTGCATCCCAAATGTGTTATTATTGTATATATCATCTATGTCAACGTCACCCATGACATCGTCTGTGGTAGCATGAGTAGTGTCCTAGACGCCAACCTATATGGTTTAGACACACTACAAAGAGTACATAAGACAGTTGTGATCTTCCACCTGCTATCTCAAACTTGTGGAAGCACCTAGGAACAGCTAACAACCGATTGTGTGATAGTTAAGCCGCGTAATGCCCCCCCCAAATTCTCATTTTGTTCTAAGACACAAGTTAAAGTGCAATAAATACACTTCGAAAATTAAATTTTATATCAAAATTACCTTTAAAAAAATATTTTTTTTCACCAAAATACCCTCATATGCTTATTCTCAAAGTGTATTTAGTGCACTTTAATGTGTGCCCTATACCAGAATGGGAATTTGGGGCTTTAATGAAGGCCTCAAGTATTTATATGCATTTAGGTACACATGGGAATTGGATAGTTATCCATATCATGGTCTCCTGGTGGTACACTTATTGCCCCATGTGAGAATGGAAACCTAACCATGATCACAAAACCTTTGACATTTGACATTTTTAATAGAGCAAGTCTAATATATCTCAACTTTTGAAAAAAAAAAAAAAAAATCATATTTATTTGACTTGGCCTGATTTGAGCCATCATCATCAAAGTCAAATTCAATCAAAAGAAGGTGCTTTCCAGTTGTCAACAATATGACCCATTAAATATTTTTTAATTAAATTAACAAAAATGCCCTACAAAGGGCCGTAAGTCAAATGTCAGTAAAACAAATCCATTAGAATATTCTACAGTTGAGAAGCCGTATGAATAATTCAATGGAGTATGTGAATATTAATATGCGTAGGCACTAATAAGAGATAATATAATATAAGATTATATTATAATGTTTCTTCTAATACAACATTGATTATACTGTATTATACTTGTTATAATATATGGTATGAAACATGAATCGAATCTGGTAACATAGGTTTGAAAAATTGGGCCTTAGTGACCGCACGATGAAATGGTTATGGGTACGAAAGCATAAAATGTTACGTATACCTTGGACTCATACCTCAAATCATAATATGTACATTTACTATTACGGAGTGGTATTGCTAGCAGAAATTAATTTGATTTCCTCATTGGGTGTGTGATCTTTCGTTGCAATGGTATATGCATATTGTTGGGTAAATTATTAAAAGTGGATAAAATATTTTAATATTTATAAAAAATGAATCTATTTTTTCAAAAATTATCAAAAACGAATTAAGTTTCTAGACAATCCAGCGTTTTAATAACTTGTTGGACTGTCCAATGTTTTAAATGAAGGTTAAACTGCTGGAATGTTAAAGTAAGATTAAAACGTTGGAAAGTCCAACGCAGGCAATGAGGCACTTGCCTCCACAAGAATTTTCAAAGTCTATGGATTAGTGAGTTATTACGATAGATTTTAACGATGGATAAAAAAATCTGTCACTTATACCCTCACCATTTTTTTTTCCACTTTTAATTGCCTCTAGAACTATTTTTTTCCACTCTTACTTGCCCCCACAATTTTTTTTCCCGCATGGGCGAAATCCTAGCTCCGTCCTTGGTCCAACGTTTTGACTTTTAATTATTTTGAGAGCATTTTTTATAAAACAATGTATTTAACACATTAGACAGTCCAAAAGTTACTAAAATGCTAGATTGTCCAATGACTTAATTCATTTTTGATAATTTTTGAAAAAATAATTTTTTTTTAAATATTAAAATATTTTACCCTCTTTTAATAATTTTTCCTATATTATTAGGTGTACTAGCACTAAAAAATCAGTCTGATTGATGATTTCTAGCCTTTGGATTTCAAGCATTTATCATTATGGACTAGAAATTGTCTCTTGTGCATGGACCACGAAATGCTGTTGTGCCAGTTGAACAAGGCTAGGCTGAGCAGTCATGGTGTAGTGGGCCTGAATGAGTGTTACACATGATATTTTGATCATTCAAGCACTTTGTTTTATGAAAATATGAATTTTTTTTCTTCTGGCCGGCCAAAATGGTTGACTGTGTGGCACTCTTTTTCTATGTCATGCCTTTTGACTTCAAAAGGAACATCTTCATCAAAAATTTGATATATAAATCCCAAAATTCGATATTTCACAATCTTGCAGACCAACTTACCTTGTTTGGACCAGCCAAATTGATGGCAGATTTCTCAATCTAAAAACCTATAAATAAATAATAAAAAATTGCTCAAATCGAATGATACTAGAAATCTTGATGTCGAGGTTGTTTATGATTCACGCCAAGATCATTATGATCAATCATCAGAGATGATTGTTACATAGTTTGGGCTCCATGCAGGAAACCTATGTCCATCTTTTATATCGTGTCATCTTTGAAACAATGACAGCAATAATACCAGTTATGCTTTACAAGTGGACAATCAAATACAACAAAGCCCAAACAACCTTGACCACAATCAAAACAAGTTATTGATAACATAGGCAACTTAAGCAATTGATCATGTTGTTGGAAACTGGGTACTCATTTAAATCCGACATTTGCACCTCTTTGTGCACATGTTGATTTTTGGATCAATGGTTCTAAATTCCAATTAGAACTTTGGATTTTCTTATAAGGTTCCTGTTTACACGTATGAACCCGTCCACTATCTTTATCAACTTTAAAGCTAATAGAAGTATAACACTAAAATTTCACAAGGCAAAAACAACACTAACATCTAAAGCAAAAGAATCATGATAATCTAACTACCCCATGTGGCACACTCAATTGACTCTCCTGATGTGATAAGTTCAAGAACCGTAGATTTATACGTCTCGGGATACAAAACTGCATTTTGATAAAAATCTCATTTGCATGACTTGCATATGTGGCTTTGGTCCTGTTTAGAAGTTGCACACAGAAAGATTGGAGAAGTTGGCTGAGATATTTTCTTTGTTAATTTATTAATTGTTTACTTGCAATTGAAATAGTCAAGTAATAGTTAGTTATTAAATGTAAAGAGTTGCTGAAAGCTCTCCTAGTATTTAGTTCCACTAGTCAGAGTTGCTGAAAGCTCTCCTAGTATTCAGTTCCACTAGTTGGAGTTGCTGAAAGCTCTCCTTATTATCTTGGGTTATTGTTGTAATAATTGTGGCCTATTTAGGTTCACTCCGGAAGGAAATAAAGCACGATGAGCTTGAATACAAATTACTCCCCAAACCTCTGTTCTTCTTCTTCTCTTTTCTTCCCAAAAAATTCTTCCTTATTAGTGGTATCAGACCCATTCCGGTTCATGGATACACGTGGTAAAACAAACGCAGAGTTTCGTAATGAGGTTAATGAAGCCCTTGCCTATCACGATACCAACTTCGACGAATTAAACCACAATTTTAGTCGGGTCAGTGATGCCTTACAAGGAGTCCTTGCCGAAATGCAGGCATTGCGAATGGCCCAACCCAGTCGCACCCTTGACAGAGAAGTTAATCCATTTGCGGTTGGAGAAACTTCCCACAACAGGTCTTCTGCCACAACCACTCCCATTCGAGATCAGAATCACACTAACCTCAAGCTGAATTTTCCGACCTATGGAGGCAAGGATCCCACCGGGTGGGTATTCAAAGCCGAGCAGTACTTTGAGTTTAAGAATATCGACTCTCCACAACAAGTGCAGTTGGCATCATTTCAACTGGAAAATGTCGCACTTCAATGGTATCGATGGTATACAAAAAATCATGGTCCCTTACGCTGGAACGAGTTTACCAAAGCCCTCCTCCATCGCTTTGCTCCAACTAATTATGATGATCCGTCAGAAGCATTATCACGTCTCAGACAAACTACGACAGTTAATGCGTACCAAGAGGCATTTGAAAAATTATCCCACAAGGTAGATGATCTTCCGGAAAAAAATTTGGTTGGTTGTTTTATTGCAGGGTTGAAAGATGAAATTCGATTGGATGTATGCGTTAAGCAACCGAAAACACTATCTGAAACAATCAGTGTGGCTCACCTCATTGAAGAACGAAACCAATTTCAGCGAAAACCGGGTGATTATTTTCGGCCTGCAGCACCCTTACACCCAACCAGACCCTAACCAAGTTCCACGGTGGGACTTCTTGGACCTTCTCCTTCTCAGCAGCCTACTCAGGCAATTAGACATTTCAACGGGCCTGTTCGGCGTCTCACGGGACAAGAAGCTAAGGAGAGACGAGAAAAGGGCCTATGTTTTTATTGCGATAAGAAGTACATACCCGGACACCACTGTTCACGACCACAGTTGTTCTTGATGGTAGATGTGTTACCGGGAGATGAAATCGACGATGTGGACATGGACATAGAGCCCTCCGAAGAGGCCATTCCAGAAATATCGTTCCATGCCTTGGCTGGAACAACACATCCACAAACTTTTCGGGTTATCGACAAGGTAGGAAATCATGAATTAATAGTGCTAATTGATGGGGGCAGCACCCACAATTTTATCGATCAGTCTGTTGTTACCAAACTTGGACTATATGTGGTTCGTGATAAGGTATTTCAGGTAACGGTCGGAAATAAAGAAATAATAGAGTGCACAAGTCGTTGTGTGGGACTCTCCATCTCCATCCAAGGTCTCATAGTACGAGCTGATTTTTACGTACTTCTTGTTGCAGTTTGTCAGGTAGTTTTGGGGGTGCAATGGTTGGAAACGTTAGGTCCAATTGAAACTAACTACAAAAAGCTCAGTATGTCCTTCACACAATCCGGTCAGACTTATGTTTTGCAAGGGATGAACCATTCCGAGCTCACTCCCATGAGTGACAAAGAATTATTGCATTTATGAGGTATGGGGTTTTTTGTTCATGTGGTTACAGAGGGGGCAACCATCCAAGACACCAAATTACCACCGGAACTCAGTCAAATACTATCAGAGTTCGCACACGTGTTTGAGGAATGCGCAGTCACGACCATCGGATTCCATTGCTACCAAACCAGCCACCAGTTAATGCAAAACCCTATAGGTACCCGCATTACCAAAAAAATGAGATCGAAAATCTAGTCAAGGAATTCTTCAAAATCGGAATTATTCGACCTAGTCGGAGTCCATTTTCGTCGTCGGTCTTGCTAATCAAGAAGTCAGATGGATCTTGGCACTTTTGCGTCGACTACCAGGCACTCAATGTTATCACAGTTAAGGATAAATTTTCGATACCAGTCATCGACAAGCTGCTTGATGAATTACATGGCGCAAAATTTTTTTGAAACTAGACTTGTGTTCTGGGTACCACCAAATCAGAGTCCATGAAGAAGATATACCAAAAACTGCCTTTCAAACTCATGACGGACACTATGAATTCCTAGTGATGCCGTTCGGTTTGACAAACGCCCCGGCTTCCTTTCAAAGTCTTATGAACGACATTTTTCGGCCACATTTGCGAAGGTTTATTCTTGTTTTTTTTTTTTGATATCTTGGTGTATAGCCAGTCTTGGAAGGATTATCTACAACACTTGACACAAGTGCTTCAAATTCTGTCTGAGCACCACTTATATGTAAAACTCTCCAAGTGCCAGTTTGGGGTAATGAAAGTGGGGTATTTGGGTCACCTTATTTCCTTCGATGGTGTGGCAGTTGATCCGGCGAAGATACAATCAATTCAGAATTGGCCAGTGCCCACATCGACTAAGGGTGTTCGCGGGTTCCTTGGTTTGGCAGGGTATTACCGCAAATTTGTGAGGGGTTTTGGTGTGATAGCAGCGCCATTGACAAAGCTTCTAACCAAAGATGGGTTTAGCTGGTCAGATGAGTCTCTTTTGGCCTTTAACAAATTGAAAAATGCTCTCATTTCACCTCCGGTATTGCGGCTGCCCGACTTTGCACAGCAGTTTGTGGTGGAATGTGACGCATGTGGGGATGGTTTAAGTGCCATTTTGTCTCAACAAAACCAGCCAATAGCTTATTACAGTGAAACCTTGAAAGGGAAGGCCAAATTATTATCAACTGATGACAAGGAAATGTTAGCTGTGGTAAAAGCCGTTCGAAAGTGGCGACCATACCTCTTGGGCAAGCCGTTTGTAATCAAAACGGACCACCGAAGTCTAAAATATCTCTTAGAGTAAAGAATCACCACGCCTTCGCAAGCACGATGGCTACCTAAAATAATGGGATTCGATTATTCTATTCAGTATAAAAAAGGTAAAGACAACCAAGGTGCCGACGCTCTCTCACGCATTGCCATTTTCCAATTTCAGGCTTTGTCTTTACCGATTGCAGATTGGTGGTCGACACTACAACAGGAGGTACTCCAACATCCTTATTATGCAACTTTGTCTACTAATCTGTCTTTAAATTGTATTCGAAGGGATGGAGTTTGGATGCAAAATGGAAAAATTCACTTGAGTCCCACCTCATCACTGTTACCAGTTGTTTTGGCCGATGGCCATTCTTCTCCAGCCGCTGGCCATTTCGATTATCTAAAGACTCTTACTCGAATTTCTGCTAGTTTTGTTTGGCCTGGCATCCGCACCTCTGTTAAGGAATTCATTCGAAATTATGAGGTGTGTCAACGATGTAAAAATGAGACCCTTCGTCCAGCTGGATTGCTTCAACCCCTACAAATTCCGTAGCGAGTTTGGACGGAAATATCCATGGACTTTGTCGAAGGATTACCGACGTCACAGGGCCACAACGTGATCATGGTTGTTGTTGATCGTCTCTCGAAGTATGCACATTTTGTGCCATTAAAGCACCCTTACACAGCAACATCAGTAGTTAAATGCTTTATCAACAATGTTGTGCGATTGCATGGTATGCCTCTTTCAATCATCAGCGACCGAGACAAAATTTTCATTAGTACTTTTTGGCAATCTTTGTTCAAGTTGCATGGCACGTCACTGTGTTTCAGTTCCAGTTATCACCCACAAACCGACGGCCAAACCGAGGTGGTGAATCGCACCCTTGAGCAATATCTACGATGCTTCACTTACGACCAGCCCAAAAGGTGGATGGAGTGGCTTTCTTGGGCAGAGTATGGATACAATACAGCTATCCATTCCTCTACCAAATTGTCTCCTTTCGAAGCAGTTTATGGGGTTCCTCCTCCATCTATGATATCTTACATTCTAGGCACAACAAAAGTTCAGGCTGTAGATGACTTGCTGCGCACAAGAGAGGAAATACTTCCGAAGCTACGAAGAAATTTGTTGGAAGCACAAATGTGCATGAAGGCATAGGCGGACCTGCATCGTCGTGAAGTCACCTTTGAGGTAGGTGATTATGTATTCTTAAGGCTGCAGCCATATCGCCAAAAAACAGCGGCTTTCCGAAGTTCTTTAAAATTGGCACCTAGATTTTTCGGACCTTTCAAGATCCTTGCCCGAATCGGGTCGGTGGCTTAAAAACTAGACCTTCCAGCGGAAGCACGAATACACGATGTTTTTCAAGTTAGTTTGCTCAAAAAGAAGTGGGGACCCATCAACGAGACAACGATTGTAACACTTCCTCCCGTCTCAGCGGACGCTACTGTGCTACCAGAACCTGAGTTCATCTTGGACCGTAGGGTTATTAAAAAGGGAAAATACCGTCCGAAAACGAAAATTCTGGTCCAGTGGAAGGGAGCTCCTCCAGAAGATGCTTCTTGGGAGAACTTGTGGCATTTCTCCAAAACTTATCCAAAATTCGGCCTTGAGGACAAGGACCTTCCTAGGTGGGGATGGATTGATAAGAATCTCATTTGCATGACTTGCATATGTGGCTTTGGTCCTATTTAGAAGTTGCACATAGAAAGATTGGGGAAGTTGGTTGAGATATTTTCTTTTGTTAATTTATTAATTGTTTACTTGCAATTGAAATAGTCAAGTAATAGTTAGTTATTAAATGTAAAGAGTTGCTGAAAGCTCTTCTAGTATTCAGTTCCACTAGTTGGAGTTGTTGAAAGCTCTCCCTATTATCTTGGGTTATTATTGTAATAATTGTGGCCTATTTAGGTTCACTCCGGAAGGAAATAAAGCACGATGAGTTTGAATACAAATTACTCCCCAAACCTCTGTTCTTCTTCTTCTCTTTTCTTCCCAAAAAATTCTTCCTTATCACATTTCCCATAAAAATGTGTATCCTGAGGCATACAGATCTACGGTTTCCAAAACATGTCACATTAGGAGAGTCGATTGAGTGTGCCACGTGGGGGTAGTCAGATTATCACGACTCAAAACAAAAATTAGGATTAAGTTTTTTTTTACCCTAACGTCAATACCTAATGAATATTAAAAGGTTTTCAATTCAATCCTCTAAAATTTCAACACATGTAAATTTGTTCTTGGCAACAGGTGGGTGGGAGAATTAAGTGGATAAGCCAAATCATAATGTGCAAAAAGGCTATATTTGATGGCCCAAGTCCGTCAACTTTCATAAAATTTGACAAATCAAGACGTCAAATTTTTCATTGTAAAAGTTTTTTTCAATGAACCAAAACCGTTAAATTAATGGAGGATGGGAGAAATTTGATGGCTCTAAGCCATCGAATTGGGGATCATCAAAAATTTCAACGGCCATAGACCGTCAAAATTTGCTTTCTAAAATTTGTGGACTTTGGCCCGTTGAATCTTTTTGTCAAAATTTTCAGTTTTCACATGGTGAATGTCTTACTTATTTCTCAAGTCCAGTTGAGGAATACTTCTACCTAATTTAAACACATTCGCAGAATGAGCACAGCGAATATTAATGAAGATGTTGAGATGGATAAATTACAATATTAGAAAGATTTTTTTGTTGGAAATGAGTACATTTGAGTGAGTATAGGAATGGCTCTGATAAGAGACAACAAAATAAGGAAAAACCAATTGACATGTTTTGAACATTACAACAAATTAAAGACCAATGACAGCAATAATGAGAATGACTGCTTCTGTTTGTGTCATTTATTTGCACCCTTTTCTCTTGTAATGAAACCTTGGCCTCACTTTCCTTGTCACTCTATCAAGGTATCGTCTAAAAAACGAGTGTCGGTGCATTTTTGACTTGTAATATGTGCTAAACCCAACTGATGTCTAACAATATGTTGAATTGTAGTAAGAAATTGATGCTGTTCACAATGGAAATAATCAGTGGCACAAATTTGCCTCCACGATATGTTGAGATGCATGGATGAGTGGAAAGACAGATAAAATTAGAAATGAATGCATTTGGAAAAATATAAGAGTAGCCTCAATAGGCAATAATTTGGAAGAAATTTAGCTGAGATGATTTGAGCTTGTTCAATGAAGGTCAATTACAATCCAAGTTAAAAGAAATAGTCAAGTTGAAGATCCTAAAAGAGTGACAGAAAGACCGAAAAGAACGTGAATGAAAGTAGTGACAGCAAATATAAACCCAGTCTTCAATAATAGAAGATTTGACTTAGGACAGAGTAGAATGGAAGAACACCCCAAATCTTTGTGATAAGGCTTTGTTGCTATTGTAACTTAAAATAAATGGGTCTGATCAGTCATCCAAGAAGGAACTGAAGGCTTGTCAACACGTAATGGTTATGACAAACTGAATTTTAGACGTTAAGTTTTCTTTTAGAGCTCCACATATACATTAGTTTCTCCTATAACTTAAATCAAAAAGAAATTTCAAGGTACAAAAATTGTTCATTCCTATATATTACTAAAGATTTTGTATGGTGGAAGCTTAACTTATTTGATTTAAGTTGAGGAGGAAATGAAAATGGATCCAATTAATGTTGAACAGTTGAATACCTTGTGTATTGAATCTACTTATGGACCTTTTGCACTCTTTGTGGCATCTTTAGTTCATTTCTCTTTCCTTTTGCCTATCCAAAGGACTTGTTTGTGAGCTTTTTTTTCTTTACTTTTCTTATTTTTTTAGGCAAGTGTGATCAGTGGTCAGTAATTAGTAGGTGAAAACAGGTTTTGAACCCAAGTCATGGTATCAACACCTCACAGACATTAACCAACTTAGTAAGCTGGTTATGAACTATAATTCATCGTTTTGATGAATATTTAGGGTGAATTACCTCTGCCTGTCGTGCGAAAGCGCGCAACAAATAAAATGAACAATGAGCAAGAAATTGAATGCAAAAAACAAATAGAAAAAAAATAGAAAACAGAAGACACGATTTACATGGTTCGGCAAGATGCCTACGTCCACGGGCAGCAATGATCAATCTACTATCTTCAACGAGATTCTACAAAGTTCTTTTTAGAAACCCTTGTCCCCTATTACACTCCTTCGACTCTCTCTCTAGCGGCTCTCTTACACATTGAGAATGAACCCTAAAAATACCTTTATATACTTAGGGTTACAAAGAATAGAAAATGAGTCGGATCAAACATGTCGTTAACGGATCATTACGAAATCTGATTGAATTCATGACAATTCTCCAACACTGCCCACATAAATGTATTGTGTCTTATGTGCATGTGTGTGTGTGTGTGTGCGCGCTTGCTTGCTTGTGTAAGGTGAGAATGAGGAGGGTGGGGGTAGGGAGGGGGAGGGATTTCTCATGTCAAATTGATGTTGAACAGTTAAATAACTTGTTTACTCAATCTACTTATAGACCTTATGTACTCTTATTTTGTCTTTAATTATTGCATTTTTTTTCTTTTTCTTTTGCCTGTCCAAGGATTTGTTTGTATGCTTAATATGGCTATCACACACAGTTTGATGATTAAAGACTCGAGATTATGGTGCAATACGTTTGCTCACTTAATGTATGTATGTGTGTGTTCTTTGTACACTACGATGCCTAGTTATAGATACTGATATTGACACTAGTATGAGAAATAGGGGCAATAACCGATCAAAAAAAAAAAAGAAATAGGGACACTACTTCTTGTTTCTCCTGAAATCCAGGACATGTGTATGGAGAAAAGCATTTAATCTAATATCTTGCTTATATATATATTTTTTAAATCTATTTTAGGTTAACTCATTATTTCCCTACTTACATTATGTCAAGCGTTGCTCAACTTCTAATATTGTGAAGTTTATTACATTAAGACTTGCTATAATATACGATTCACACATTTTTCGTAAGTAAACAAATTGTTAGGGAGTTCAGAAAATAACTTAACAGAATACAAGGAAATGAGGAAATTGTAACATACAAGTATCATAGTACATAGTAGACTGGCAAATGCAAGAAAACAAGATAAGAAAATGGAGTTTCACACCACTATGAACATACATGTTAGTCACTCAACTCAAAATTATAGTCATTTTCAAGGTTACATCACACCCATCATATTTAATTGGACATGGACTCCCAAGCATGATTGAAACCAGTGGAGTAGGGTAATGCAGAGCAGCTGTAGTGGGCCAAAAAAAAACGTCTAGTTTTCATAAAAGCACCATTGAGTCTGATCTAGAAACCTCACTCGTCCTCTGCAACTGTTGGTAGTCCTTCTTTAAACCATGTGTAAAGCCCGCCTTCTAAGTGGTAAACATTCAAGTACCCATTGAGGACAAGCAAGTATGCTGCTATCAGAGACCTGCACGAAGTGGCATAAGAAAAGAATGATGTCTCCAAGTGATGTAACAAGCAAGTTGGAAGAGAAGTGGTGTGTGTTATGTTTTGTGGAGCTTGATGGTACTGGTCATTAAGGAGGTACTATTAATCAAGCCACACACGTTGTCGATCGAGCTCGACACTGAGCTCCCCCCCCCCCCCCCACACACCCACCCCACACTCGGAAGGTGGGAGTTCGAGGGCAGAGCCCTGAAAGAAATTTTCCCTACGGTATTTTCATATTTTCACTGATATTAAACTCTAGTTAGGTTTTTGTTAGGGGTATATATTTCTATTTTCGGTTAAAGGGTATAACTTGTAACTGTGAATTTTCTATTTATAGTGGAATCTGAGGACGTATCTCAATCTTAAGGAAACCATGTAAAAATCTCTGTGTTTTGTGTGCGATTGCATCTTACTTTACTTTTATTGTTCTTGGATCGATTTCTCTACACTGCCTATATGCTAACATATTCAGCTCTCTATTCCTTTATCCTCCTGCACTGGACAACTTTGGGGGACTAGTCATATTTTGAGCCTTCTTTACCTCTTTAACATTCTTCTAAGCATTTCATGGGACTAAAGGGAGATGGAGCGAAAGAGGGGAATACCACCTTGATTGTTGGCCTTCAGGAAGATTTTGTGACGGTTTCATCGTTCCTCCAGATGTGCAAGCCACTATTACTTTCGAGTTCTTATCAAGTTTTGACTCCACACCTGTTTAGTATACACCGACATCCAGTTGATCCCAAATTGAGAAACTAGGAAATTCTTAAATGTAGATAAAAATTGAAGCATAATGAGAAGATAGTATACAAGTTGCATACTTTGCATGAACTCGGGGTTTTCTTCTGTGCCAGCGAAGATTCCAAAGAAAGCAAATGCAGCACGACGAGCTATATCCCATGCTGTCCATTCCTTTATAAGTCTATAGATTTGCACGTTAATTGCACCGGGCGGATGAGCCTACATGCATGAATATCTTATAGTCTTGAATACTTCGATGATACATAACAGTAATTTGAATTCAGTAACTGTTTAAGATGTGAAAATTTTGAACGGTAGATATCTAATCTTCAACACAAGTAACAAATTAGAGTTATTGAAAATTTGTGAACTAAAAAAAGCTGACCCTGGCATCTTATCAATGGTAATGAATTGAAGTATTTTGCTAGTTTCAGTAGGACAGATAGAAATTAACTAACCTCTTTGAACTCGGCCTCGGGGCGAACATCAAGAATCACAAAATTATTCTCGTTCTGAAGGCGCAACGCTTCCTTCACATCCACACTCCGTACCTGCAAATATGGGATGATGCTTTAATGGAAGAAAAGCTGACTAAATCCTCACTAAGTCGACTCTTTCTTACACCTAAACAAAATTCCCTTTATTTGACCAATCTGTGAACACCTCAAAGTTTTGACTCCTGAAATTTTTCGATGAACGTTGTATTGGGTCAAAATACTTTCTCTAATACACTGGATAAGGTCTTGAATCTTCTCCAAAAAATCGTGCCCAAGGTCATTGTTGATGGGGTATATATAGTCTCTGTAAGGTCCCTCCCAAGGTACGGCTTCTATCCCCTCCTTTGGCATTTTCCAACTCGATAATGCCATGTCGCACTTCCCATTCGCAACTTCAGACGAGGTATCCTACATGGTTTTCATTCCACATGGCGTCCAGCGTGGTATTCCCTATACATGGCCTGACAAGTGCCACATGTCCATTGAAGGAAAGACGTGGCGTTTTCCCCATTACACTCAAGTTACATCATCTACAAACATATTAACAGAAGACCTGGCTTTGGACAAAGTGGAATGGAGAAACAGGATTCATTTGGCCGACCTCAAATCTTTGGGATAACTCTTTGTTGGTGTTATGTTGTTTTAATAAGATTCCCATCAATATAGGATGAATCCATTTAGAAAAAGAAAAACAGCAATGAAGATCACATATGCATGAGTTTGGGTTTAAAGCTATATCCATTAGGCCATTAAACACAATTGTGATGTTTTTTTTTTTTTTCTTCCAAGTAACATCTTTGTTAATTTTCTATCAGACCTATACAATCCTTCTGAATGTTTATTGATCATCATGTTTAATGAATTGGACTAATAAGAAGATTCTTCTACACATCATCTGATCTCTATAGTTTGATCTGAACTATGGATTGATTTTCAAACTAGTAATTTTATCTCTAATATTCAACTCTATAGGCAAAGTAGGCAATTAACATACTAACCTATATCCAATTCTGGTTTAAGTTTTCTAAAATCTAAACACTTAAGAGAAAGAAATAGTACCCTTTTCTGTAGCAGAACCTCTCTCTTGGTTTTCCAATCTTCTTCAGCTATTCAATCAAATTAAAAAACAAAAAATTGATAAAAATTAAAATAAAAAAAAAAAAAAAAACAAACAAGAACCCACTTCATCAAAATTGAAAAAAAAAAGTTACCTGGTGATTTTGCAGGTTTTGTTGCTGCACATCGGATTTTAATAGAGGCCGAGCGCGATAAAAATTTCACGTTCGAAGATCGAAACACAGTGTCTGTCGAGTAATGGAAAATTGGGTTAGAGCTTGAAGATTGAATGATTGATGGGGAGAGAAAACAAGTAGTAGAAGGTGAAGAATATGAGATGGTTGTAATTAAAGCAACCATATTTCTTCAAGGATTTGATCAGATTCTATGAGAAAAAATAAAAATAAAGCTAAGTTTAAGAAAGAAAAAAAAATTAAGTACAAAGGGCTAAGTTGATTGAGTGTTCTTCAACCTTCTTCTTCTGTTTGTTCTGTTGTTGAGTGGGTCATGGAGAAGTGGATTTTTGGGTGTTATTAGAATCTGAATTTGTGGTGGTAGTTGAAAGTTGTTTTAAACGGATTTCTTTCCTGTTTTGTCCTCATTTGTACTCTCATCCCCATAATTTGGATTTTGGATTTCGGATTTGGATCATAGTGCGGGTCCTGTATTCCGGACCCCATTCCCAGGCTTCTTTACCCAATACCCATATACTCTTAGGAGGACACATTGACCTAGGATTGTCAATGGATCGGATCAGATCCGAAATCCAATTCATTCTAAGTCAATAACTATGGGTTTGGATCAAGGATTTTGGTTTCAATAGGACCCAATACAATAATGTATCGATCCAATAACTTATCGGATTGGTTCTGGATCAACTATCTTTCAATCTGATTGGCACCCATCCAATAATGTGTTTGAAATGTATAAATGAGATCCATATCTATATTTAATATTTTATTTAGACATATGGTGTATGCTCTATTTTATATATACTTCTACTAAATTAGAGGCAAATTGGATTGGATAAGGATCAATTCGAAAATATTGATTTTTAGGATTGAACTCTAAATAATACATCCAATTGGGTCGGGGTCGTGTATGAGTCTAATAAATTCCTTATTGCATGGGTACCAATTTGATCCGAACCCAATTGTTGATTTGTAATAATTGGATTCGAGTCTGAGCTTTTTGAACAAGATCATTTATGAAAATGATTTTGAAAATCATTGGAGTCATCTTGGTATCATTCATGAACAAGATGTCAAAATTGGGATTTTGGATTTTGTTTGGCTCATTAGTGATGGAGAATTTTGGATATTTTTCTGAAATAGGTATAAGGTATTAGATTATGGCTTTTTGAGTGTTTATCCAAAATGGGCCTTTATCTCTGAAATGTCTTGGAAGTGTTTGGTAATGTTTTTTCGCTTAATGGTTTTTAGCATAATCATTCTAAAAACAAAATCAATTTTAATTAGAATAATGATTGAACGACCCTTTAGTTGATATTAAAGTGTCTGAAATGGGGTTTTGAAATCAAAATGCCTAAGGCTGTGTTTGGATTGAGAGAAATGGAGAGAAGAGAAGAGAAGGGAAGAGAAAATAAATGAGTTTCTCTCCATTTCTCTTATTTGGATTGTTAAGTAGGGAGAGAAGAGAAAAGAATTGAAAAGAAGAGGAGAGAAAAAAAAATGTGAGTCTTCTTTTTCTCCAAAAGTGGAGAGAAGAGAAGAGAAATGGAGAGAAACCCTTTTAAAATATTTTATAATTCCAACTCTGCCCCTATATCTCTTTTTAAGGTATTTCAAAATTCTACATTGTCCCAAGTTCTCTCTTGTCACTCCAAACATGATGGAGAGAAATTGAATTTCTTTTCTCTTCCCTTCTCTTCTCTTGATGAGTTTCTCTTCTCTCCATTTCTTTCAATCCAAACATAACCCAAAGTGTAGCTTGGGAAAAAAGGATTTCTCTAAGTGTGGTTTGTAAAATTTGGATGATACAAGTCCAAACTTGTACCAATGGCATATTATAGTAACTGAGCTGACACGAGAAACATTCCACCTATTTGGAAAATCAAACACAAAGGAAATGTTTCTAACAATACCCTTCAAAAATATTTTGATGAATCAGTTTTATTGATTTTTTTCGTTGAAATACACTTCAAAATTAAATTATTAAATCAAAATTTAATTGTCACGATTCGGTCAAGGATAAGCCTAATCCTATATTTTATAATGGATGAATCTAATATCGCCAATTTTGTTGGGGTTTCGCTAAATTACCCTAATCTTTATTAGAAAGCAGCTATTGGCATCCCAACTTTTACTTTATTACATTCTAAGTAAAAATAAATGAATGGTTGAGAATAAGTAAAAGTTGGGGTGCCAATAAAAACTCCCTCAATTTGTTTTTTTTTTTTTTTTTTTTGACTAGATATCTATTTGGGACCAACTAGTGATACACCCACCCACTACCAATTACAACCCAACACTTAAAAATTTTCCATTTGCACTACATTTGGATGATCACATGCCAAAAATAATTAAAAAAGAAATTATATATATATAGGGAATGCAAACGCCCAAGACCTCGTAGGGAGGTTAATATTATCTAATATTTTTTTCAACAATACCCCTCATTTGTTTTGTCTTTTAGTAAAAAAAACAAAGATATATTAGCCTTTTACATAATAAATATATTTATTATGTCATTAATAAATGCATTTATTATGTTGGTATTAATTGTCAAAATATTTACTACAAAAAAAAAAAAAAAAAATTTAATTCAAAATACTTAAATGTTTATAGTATTTATTTTGTAGACAAGTATTTATTATATAAAAGACTAATACACCATTGTCTTTCTCATTAAAAGATAAAACGTAGAACGGTATTATTGAAAAAAATGTGTTGGACAATGCTAACATCCCTATGAAGTATTGGACGTTAGCATTTCTCTCTCTATATATAACTTTGTCAATCATACCCACAAAAATTATTGCTGGTTCAATAATTTTTGGAAGGAATAATTTGTTGTTTCTAAATCATATTTACGAAGTTGCACGTTTCGAAATCATTTTACAAGAAATACGTTAGTTGATAAGGTCCCAATAATTTGACTTTGGGACCGTAATTTTTCGGATTCTATCACATTTTAAATGTTAGTTCCCATAAATAATTGTAAAATTAAATTATTTATTCAAATTAATAAAGCTAATAATATATTATTGCTAATTGCAGATAAATAAAGCGCATGTGGAAGTTATCAAATCACGAAACAAAGACGGTTACAATGTGCGAGCAAAAAGGAAGCATCCAACAAAATCTCGAGGAATTCGGCCGCCACGTCACCGCGCCTCAGTGATCTCGAGGAATTTGTCCTTGAGATTTGTACAGAAGTTTCCAAATGCTTCGGTGGTTGTAACAGAATGGTTCTTTCGAAGTAAATCATCCGAAAAATCAACTTAATGACCCGATTACAAATGTTATAAATTGGAGGGTTGATTTCAGATAATGGGTCCCTCTTCTCTTCTTCTGTAATTTTTCATTTTCTCTTTGTAATTCTCTGAAATTTTCTCTGATTTCTTAATTTTTGAAAGAGAACTCTTGATTGTAGTGAGAACATCAAGAGTGATCTCATCTTGAGTACTTGTTTGTAATTCTTTTGGGAGTTATTAAAAAAGGATTAAAGTGCAGCATATTCTTCACCCATCTTCTCCTTTCTTTTATTATTTTCTGCAATTATAATCTTTGCAATGATCGGCTAAACTCTCATTAAAGAAGTCAAGAATGTCAGAGCAAGTTCACTCTTTTAATGTTGTTTTGATTCGTTATTTATGTTTTACATGTTAATTATGTGAATCTCTTCATGATAAGATCATCTAACTTATACTTCTATTTCAAGCTTTGATGAGTGTTACTTAGATAAGCTCAAAAACACTCATGTTCTATGATGAATGAAAGCATAAGTCGGATAATCTTGCCTAAATCAGAGATCTTCATGGAGACTTTTGGGTTCCAATCAATGGTTACATCGAATCATCTTGCGATCCACGAGCAATGACTTGCTACGTGGATTGAATCATATTTAGAATTAATTAGCATTTTGGATGACTTGCAATAGTAGACTTGAATTCTTTAAGCCTCTTTCTTATATTTTCAATCTCTATTTTCTGTTTTGATTCCAATTTACAAGTTGAGTTTCATTTTATTTGTGCAACAAATCTGTTTTGTTTTTAAAGAATCTGTCTTAAAACTCTATTTTGATTTTTAACCGAATGAACATTTGAATCCCAACTGTCCCTGTGAAACGAATTCGACTTACCCAAAGTCCATATTTTATATTTTAATTTTTGCAATTTACAACAAGCATTACAACATATCAAAATGGAGCCGCTGTCGGGGATAGCGAGTTGATTCATTTTCAGTTCGGAAAGAGTCCGGAACAGTTTTCAAAACAGAACCGAACTTGTTTTGTTTGAAACAAAAGCTAAACGAACATAAAAAAATTTCAAAAAATTCTCATTACAATCCTCAGGATATCAGAAAGCAATTCCAATTTGAAAAATCAATTTTCATCAAAATCTTACCGTTCAGCGGTAACCCCCTAGTACTCTACGATGACATGGCAATATTTTTTGTTGATTTTTGTTGGGCAAGTTTCTGACATCATGGAAATTGTAATGGACATATTGGTTTTTTCCTTAGCATTCTGATTTGTATAATTTTGTTATTTTCAGGTGAAGGACTTGACGGATTTCAACGAAAGGCGACACGTGGAACTTTTATCCACCCAAATTGATTCCCTCACCAAGAAGATCAGCAACTTCGAATTTTTTTTGCATTTTATTTTTCTTAGAAAATAATTTGTATTAGGAACTTGAATTTGTATTAAATTTTTAATTGTATCTGAGAGGGCTCGGATTGTAATAGATTTAGGGAAAGACGATAGTAGGACGAATCTATCTCAGCCCCTCAAGTTCGTACACCAAATTTGGTGTTGGTGGCCCGAGTCGACTCAGCTCGATCATCCCCTATCTAAAACGGGAGGTAAAATTTTGAAACATTCACACATATCTTGCTAGTTAGTTTCTATATTGCTTTTGAGTGACTAATCTGTACACCTTGGATTCGCACATAGTAATAAGGGCACCCTTACGAGGATGGCACCATAAGATAAGAATCGGATTTCATCACCGATATCTTGCCCTTCTAGGAAAATTAAATTCACAGCCATTAATTAATTAAAATTTGATTAGATTTGACTCTAGGTTCCATCGAGCTCATTAAGCAAAGCTAATCAAAAGTTGTACCAACTGCACTTCTTGATCGTAAACAATGCCTAAGTGCAATCCTGCCCCGTAGTACTACGTGTATTCGGGGGATAGGCACACATCTATTCTAGACGAGAGGTGATCTAAGAGTGCCATTGCTCAGCATCGTGCACCACCTCTCCCCTAGAGATTAAACTGGCTATTCCGATTTCAGAGATTTGAGTTGGAGGCTTTGATTAATCCTTTGAACCAGTTAGGAACTATCTAGTCGTAAGCACCCAGTTCTCACGTGTGAATTTCTCCCTCTTATTGTGTGCAATTCTATAGTGTATGTTACGTAGGAGATCTCAGAAAACTCCCATTGTATTTGATCCAGAGATCACAAAGTCTCATCCACTACCTAAGGTTAGACGAGAAATCAACACCGTTCTCACTCCACTAGTCTCAGAAATGGATCCACATCCACTTCTACCTCATCACATCCATGAGGATCAACGAACACTTAATGAGTTGTTCGCACCTATTACTGCCAACCCTCTGTCGTGTATAGCTTTACCTGCCGCTAATGTAGCACAATTTGAAATTCGAGCAGCCACCATCAATATACTGCCCAAATTCCACGATTTTGAGAGCAAACAATCGTACAATCACCTCAATAAATTCTTGACCTTATGCCAGACATTTAAAAATGGTCACCTCGAATATGAGAATGTCAAGCTTAGATTATTCCCTCTCTCTCTCTCTCGAAGACTATGCTGCGATTTGGTTAAACTCATTGGCCTCCAACTCTATCACTATGTGGGATGAGTTGTCGAGAAAATTCATGGCCAAATTCTTTCCAATAGCGAAGACGGAACAATTCAAAAATGCCATTTGAAACTTCAAGGGAAGACCGGATGAAGAGTTCTCCCAGACTTAAGAAAGGTTCAATAACCTTCTTGTCAAGTGTCCGCATCATAGGATAGACAAAGCCCAATTAGTTAATTTTTTTTATCGTGGTCTCCCAACAGCCCAACGTATTCTTCTCGAGTCTATGCATCAGGGTAAATTCATGAATCAAACTCCTAATCAAGTATATGAATTCTTAGTCGAGTTGGCTGGGAATGCTTGAAATTGGAGCACAAACATAGGGGATTTTGATAGAGGAGATTTAGGAGCCAAGAAGTCGGGCATGTATGAGGTTAAGTCCGATCCCGATCTCAAGAATGTCATGAATAGCTTTGTGAGTAGTCTACAGAGTCTCAATAAAAAGTTTGATACCTTTAGTGTCAAATCCAATTTCCAATAAGCTACTTCAATTCTACAAGTCGCCATAGAGACATTTTCATCATGTCAACTGTGTGAGAACTTTAGTCATTCTATAGAGAATTGTCCCACCTTGACTATCTCGCAGTCAGAGCAAGCCAATGCTGTTGGAAATTACAGTACGTATAGGAAACCCACTCTTAACTCCTATAGTCAGACATACCATCCCAATAATAGGTTTCACCCCAATTTTTCATATCGATAGAGTGAACCTATCCAACTGGGAGGTTCTCCAGGGTTTCAGAAAAATTTCAATCGTCAAATTCATTCCAATGTGAACCTATCTTTGGTTCCGCAACTATCCTATTATTCACCTTAAAATTCTGATCAACGGGCGATCATTGTCGATCCTATGACCAATTACTCTCCTCCTGTTGCTCAAACAAACTCAACATTTGAATCAATGATGGTTGAGATATTAAAACAACAACAGCAACTCATACAATGACAAATCCAGACTACCCAGAGCCAGTCTCAGACCAACCAGGTCACTGCGCAAGCAATTAAAAATTTAGAGGTTCAGATGGGTCAGTTAGCTTCATCCATAGGAGAGAAAAATAAAGGCCAGTTTCCCAGTCAAACTGTGCCTAACCCAGCAGGAACTGTTCTAAGAGGACAGTACGAAATCAATAGTCAGGCAGGTCCCTCTAATTCTGTTCAAGCCGTTCACACCTTACGATCCGGTAAACTAGTGGACAATAAAGTTGAAATGCCTAAGGATGTTCTAACCAAATAACCAACCTCTAGTGCACCTTCCACAGAAAAAGAAGACCAGTCCAAAGAAACACCACCTCCTCTCGAGAGTCGAGTGATCATTCCCAAAGTCCCGTTCCCTCATAGACTCATAGATAACGAAAAGGGAAAACAATTGGAAAGAATTTTTAAAGTGTTCAAAAACATTCAAATCAATATTTCCTTGACGCAATTCGTCAAATTCCCTCATATGCCAAATTTCTCAAAGATCTTACTACAATGAAATGAAAAACTCCTGTGCTAAGAGAGGTTGTGATGATAGTCCAGTCTTCCTGTCTGATTCAGTAGATAATTGTTCTTAAATTCAAGGACCCAGGCTGTCCTATAATTTATGTGCACATCGGAGATACGATGATTGAGAAATGTCTATTAGATCTTGGGGCTAGTGTGAATCTTCTTCCCTTCTTAGTCTACCAGCAATTAGGTTTAAAAGAACTTAAACCTACGAATATCACTCTAAGTCTAGCAGATAGATCGGTGAAGATTCCTAAGAAAATAGTGGAGGATGTGATCATTAAGGTGAATGATTTCTACTTTCCTACCGACTTCGTAGTTCTTGACACTGAACCTGTCATTAACCCAAATTCTCATGTTCTAGTTATCTTAGGAAGACCTTTCTTAGCCACTTCCTATGCAGTTATTAAGTGTCGCAATGGTATCATGACCCTAGCATTTGGGGACATGAAGGTCAAAATGAATGTCTTCCAAAATAAGTTTCAATCTACTGACATGGATGATTTGGAAGAAGTCAACATGATCGACACCCTGGTCAGTAGCACTTTTGAAGAGGCGGAGAACAAGGATCCGCTAGAAGAGTATTTTGGCCAATTCGGTCTTGAGTTCGATACTGAAAAATCCATTAGGGAGGTGAAATCTCTTCTTGAATCCATCCCTATGATGGATTGGCAACCAAAAGTCTAGAGTCTTTCCACTCTCTCGTTATCCCCAATAATGGAAGAAATTCCAAAGCTTGAGTTAAAGAAATTGTCTAATACGCTGAAATACGCATTTCTGGGTAATGCTGAAACCTTCCCTGTCATTATCTCCCCTACTCTGGAGAAATCACAAGAAAATCGGTTACTTGACGTTCTACGTGAAAATCGAGATGCTATTGGTTGGACCATAGTTGATATTAAAGGCATCAATCCTTCTGTGGTTATGCATCAGATCCATTTTGAGAAAAATTTCAAGCCATCGAGAGAATCATAGAAGTGACTCAATCCGGTGTTACAAGAGGTAGTCCGATGAGAGGTCATCAAACTTTTAGATGCGGGTATTATATACCTCATCTCTAATAGTAAATGGGTTAGTCCAGTTCAGGTTGTCCCCAAGAAATCAGGTGTCACAGTTGTGACCAATCAGGATAATGAACTTATACCTATTCGTGTCCAAACTGGATGGAGAGTTTATATAGACTACCGAAAATTGAATACGATGACACGTAAGGATCACTTCCCTCTCCCATTCATCGATCAGATGCTCAAACGTTTAGTCGGTCATGCTTATTATTATTTTCTTGATGGATATTCGGGATACAACCAGATCTCAATTGCTACTTAAGACCAAGAAAATACAACGTTTACCTATCCATTTGGGACCTTCGCCTATCGACGCATGCCCTTTGGGCTATGTAATGCTCCTGCCACCTTTCAAAAGTGCATGTTGAGTATATTTTCTGATATGGTCGAAGACTTTCTTAAAGTCTTCATAGATGATTTTTCTATATTTGAGTTGAGTTTTGACGACTGCTTAGATCATTGGAAGTTAGTCTTGAAAAGATGTCGAGAGAAGAACCTCGTGCTAAATTGGGAGAAGTGTCACTTCATGGTTACCTCCGGGATAGTTCTAGGACATATTATTTCTCAAAAAGGAATTGAGGTAGATAAAGCCAAAATCAATCTTATCGCAAATCTACCTCCACCTAGAACTGTGAAAGAAGTTCATTCATTCCTAAGACACGCAGGGTTTTACAGAAGATTTATCAAAAACTTTGGAAAATTTTCAAAACCCCTGTGTGATCTATTAGCCAAAGACACTACTTTCGAATTTTCTACCACCTACTTATCAGCCTTTGAGAAATTGAAAACTGAGTTGACCTTAGCACCTATTATCCAACCACTCAATTGGGATCTCCCATTTGAGGTGATGTGTGATGCATCCGATTACGCTATAGGTGCTGTATTGGGGCAGCGAGTTGAAAAACTCCCCCATGTCATCCAGTATGCCAGCAAAACACTAAATGATGCCCAACTCAATTATTTCACCACTGATAAGGAACTACTAGCAGTAGTTTTTGCCTTAGATAAATTTCATTCCTATCTTATCGGGTCCAAAGTAGTCATTTTCACTGACCACGCAGCGCTGAAATGCCTTCTTGCCTAAAAGGATGCGAATGCGAGGTTGATACGATGGATCCGTCTTCTTCAAGAGTTTGATCTCAAAATTCGAGACAAAAAGGGATGCAAGAATGTGGTTGTAGACCACCTATCTAGGCTAGTAGTTGAAACTCTCTCTGACTCTCTCCCAATTTTTGAAAATTTTCCTAATGAGCAAATCATGGTAGTTTCTAATTCTAACACACCTTGGTATGCTGACATTGTCAACTACTTGGTGACAGGTCAAACTCCTACCTCTTGGAGTAAACAAAATCGCCTGCGCTTCCTTGCCCAAGCCAAATGGTTCTTCTGGGATGATTCGTATTTATTCAAATACTGTCTATACCAGATAATTCGTCGATGTGTTGATGAGAGAGAACAGAGTGGTATTCTCGAGTTTTGCCACAATCACGCTTGTGGTGGGCATTTTGGAGGAAAGAAAACAGTAGCTAAAATTTTACAGTGTGATTTTTATTGGCCCACAATCTTTCGTGACGCTCATCTCTTTGCTAAATCATGTGATAGATGTCAACGTTTAGGAAAAATCAGCTGAAGAAATGAAATGCCCCAACAACCAATTTTAATCATCGAAATCTTCGATGTTTGGGGCATTGACTTCATGGGCTTCTTCCCCATTTCACACGGATTCCAATACATTTTAGTCGCAGTTGACTACGTGTCGAAATGGGTTGAAGCCACAGCTTGTCGAACTAATGATCATAAGGTTGTTGTTCAATTCCTCAGACATCATCCATGTTTTCTCGATTTGGTACACCTCATGCCATCATCAGTGATGGAGGGAAACATTTTTGTAATCGAGTTTTTGAAAATTTGATGCGCAAGTATTGCATCACTCACAAGGTAGCTACTCCATATCACCCACAAACCAGTGTTGAAAAAACTGTCAATCCTACTCGAAAATATTGGTCTTTACAATTATCTGATGCCTTGTGGGCCTACAGAATAGCGTTCAAAACTCCTATAGGAATGTCCCATTATCGGTTAATCTTCGGTAGAGCCTATCATCTTCCAGTTAAATTCGAGCATCGAGCTTATTGGGCAATCAAACATTTGAATTTTGATCTAGCGAAGGCCGGAGAGCTTAGGAAACTTCAACTCACTAAGTTAGAAGAATTACGGAATAATGCTTATGATAGCATAAAGCTATACAAAGATTGAACGAAAATCTAGCATGATAAACACATCTAGAAAAAATCTTTCCACGTAGGGCAGAGAGTGCTCCTTTACAACTCTCACCTTCAATTATTCCCAGAGAAATTGAAGTTCCGTTGGACAGGACCCTTTTTGATCCACAATATTCACCCTCATGGAAACATTGAGGTTCTCAATCCGACCAATGGAAATATTTTCCAAGTCAATGGCCAAAGACTGAAGTCATTTCAACGTCTCCCTCATTCGTTAGAAAAAGACTCGTTTCTGAGTAATCCTGTGTACCAGGATTAGCTCCAGTTCCATGTCTGGCTGAAGACATTAAATTTAGCGCTACTTTGGGAGGCAACCCTTGATTTTTGTAAATATTCTGAAAATTCTCCACTCACCTTCTTTCCCTCAATCTTTCCCACTTTTGAAGGGTTTAACAAGTGTAAAAAGTTTAAACTTTCTTGCAAGAAATTTTCTCGAAAAAATTATTTTATTTCTAAAATTTTCATGGAAAATTTATTTTCCAAGGATTTTCCAAGAAAATTTAACACCCTATCACTTGCAAGACAGTTTCCTAGAAAAATTATTTTTCTTTCAAAAATTTTCCTGGAAAATTTATTTTCCAAGGATTTTCCATGAAGGAAAATTTTGGATACCATTTAACCCTAAAACACTTTTTCTCTCTCCATCTCTTTCTCTTCTTCTCCATCACTCTAGCCTCCATTTCCATTTTTCTTCCACCAAATCCAATCAAAAATACCAAAACACTCACCATATATCATCAAGTGACCGCGTCGCCGAAATTCGACAGCGCTCCGCCGCCATCACCGCACCGCGGCTAGGCAAGACTGCGCCGCGGTCATCTTGAGGCCGATCACACTCAAAATTTTTGAGCATCTTCCCCTTGTCTCCCTCATTGTTTTGATGGCTCGGAGAACACACTCAATCTTTCCCGAAACGGCTATAGCCCATGTTTACGAAGGTGTTCCCGGAACTTGGTTCGATGATGAGATTGTTCAGCGTGGATGGGGCCCTCTCCTTTATAATGACAATGAACAATTTAACGAGGAGGCCGTTCGTACATTTTATCGTTCCTTCATGTCCGCCTCTTCTTCAATTCCGTCCATCAAAGTCAAATTTAATGGTATCGAATTTACCATTGACGGATCCGACATTGAAGCAGTTCTTGGAATTCCTCTAGTTGAGTCGGGTACGTGTATGCCACTTTACACTTTCGATTACTATTTTACACGTTTAGGCCTTTCGGCCGCTAGTATTCGTATCGAAGATGGTGCACTTAAGTCGAGTAGTCTTTTCGAATACCAATATCTGTGTTGGCGTTGGCTCGCCAATAATATCCTTGGCACTCATAACTCTACTTTATTGTACAACAAACACGTGTACTTCCTTCATGCCATCCAAACAAGAGATCCCACGTTTTGCATGAACCATCTTATTTTGGAATCTCTCATCGATGCCTTGTCCAACAAACACCGATCCTTAATTCTTCCTCACCTAGTTTGTCGTCTCCTCCAACACCGTCTAGGCGTTTCTCTTACTGATATAGTACCACAAGGGCGCTTCATCCGTATCAAAGAATTTTTGGGAGGACGAGCATTCAAAACATGTATCCAAGGGTTGTGGAAGCCAGAATTTTTGCAGGAGGAAGACCATGACAGTCTGCATGGGTATGGAAGAGTAGGAGAAGAATTCGATGAGCATACAGAGGAGGAGACTCGTACTCTAAGTCCAGATTTTGATGATGACGCTTGACTCGCACAAGTGCCTCAAAAAAGCCACCGTACGACTTTCTCTAAAATTTTCAAAGGCTTGAAAAAGGTCAACTCACGTCACAAGGAAATTTAAGAAGGCCAGAAAGCCATTAAGGATGATCAGCAGATCATCATTGAACAACAACGCCAGATTTTGGCATATAACGAGGAGAAGCGTGCACGTGCACGTGCTCGTGCTAGGGCCACACTTAGTTCTGATTTCGAGTAGACTGTTTGGTTGTAAGCTGTGTGTGCTGGTGTGTTTTGTTATGTTTGGTTGTCGTATTTTCTGTACTTAAACTCTATGTGGTGTGCTTTTAGATTTTACATTGTATGTGGAACACTTCTTTTGGTTGTACCCACAACTTCTGCGATGTAATGAATTCCGTTTTCAGGTATACTCTAAACTCCTACTCTTTAATCATTGAGGACAATGCTAAATTTAGGTTTGGGGGTGTGGGATAGCACATTTCAATTTTTGTATATTTTTCAGTACATTTTTCAAATACCTTCATCAAAAATTTTATATGTACTGTCATCATACGAATTTTTAAAACCAGGCTCATGTCCAATTTGTTTATAAATTCGTATTCATAAAAAACAAGATATTTTGAAAAAAACAAAATTCACGTCACTTCTGATTGTAGTGAAAAAGTTATTTTGGATTAAGAGTTGTCTTTTTCGTTGTCTAGAATGAGAGGGAAAGCTTGAAAATACTGAACTTTGACCTCCTTGTCCTTTGGTTGGCTGGATAGAAGAAAAACATAACTATAGTTGATATCTTTGAGACAATAACCATAAGATTAGACTGGGTACCTTGAAAAGGGCTACCTACTTTTTAAAAAAGAATATCAGAAAAATGATGAAGTATGAAAAAGTTGAAAAGAAAAACAGATAGATGTGAATAAAATCAAATCAAAACAAGAAGGTTATAACTAAAAAGGCACAAAAGTGAAAAGAGTCAAATTGGACCAAATAATTCAGTAGGGTGAAAGCCGTCAATGGTAAAAACGTGAGTACACTGGAATATCACAGATAAAGCCCTTAGAGGTATTAAAGTGAACATCCATACTTCTCACAATCCCAGACAGGAGGCTCAGTTTCAAATTAGAAGTTAGGCAAACCTAACCATCTTAGCAGTTAAGAAGGGAAACATTGTTCTAGAAAAATTTATTCTACAATCAGAGAAATTGATGCACACACTAAAGATATTTCTGGAAATGAGGAGTAAAAAGAATTTCTGCTCAAAATGGACCTTTGACTGGATTTTTAAAATTTTTTGTGATGGCATTATATGCAATAATTTTGAAGTTAATATTGTAGACACCCCATTTTTGTACTCGCCTGATTAATCAACTCGTCAACCTGATCGCAACGATTCCCAATGATGGATGTTTATTCCATTACTTTATTTTGTTACCAGAAATATTTCAGAAATCCGGATGAAGTATCTCGAACTGACAAAACCTTAGAAACCACGCTACGCTAGGAAAATACGACTCGAGAAACATAGAAATCATCATCTTGCAGACCTAAAAAGAAGCTTCACGATAAAAATCACTAAAAATTGATCAAATTACCAAAATACCCCTAACATCAAAACAACCCTAGAGCCTACGTTACGATTAGGAAAATCCTTTCGAACACATAAAACAATAAATCGGAGCCAAATAAATCATTTCACCAATTTTAACAGAATTTGACAAAATTACGAAAATGCCCCTCATAAATTTCATGATCATTTCACACAAAATTTTTTATAAATGACACAAACTAATATTTTCATTGAATTCCTTATGAAAAATCGATTCTAAAACATCCTAGAATATTAAAAATCGACTTAAAACGTGAAAAGTCCTCTCTAGGGGCAAAACGGTAATTTCACCATTTTCATAATTAAAAATTTTAAAATTAATAAATAAAACATTAAATAATTAAAGTGAAACATTAATGAAATTAATTTAAAATTTTGAACCGAAGAAATCGATCAATCAGGTTTTCAAGTAAAATTGTTGAGGGTTCGTGAGATATTTCTTTAAGGACCCCTCCATTTGGCAGTCCAAAGAATTAAAGATATTTTAGAGGGGGTTCTCTCAAAATTTAAAGTCAATCAAACAAGACTAAGGTCAAGGTATTAAAGTCAATCAAGTGAGACTAAAGTCAAAATTAAAGTCAATTAAGCAAGACTGAAGTCAAGATATTAAAAGTCAATCAATTAAGACTAAAGTCAAAACATTAAAAGTCAATCAAATAAGACCAAAAGTCATAATAGAATTCTAATTAAATAATAACTCAATCTAATAGAGTTCTAACTTAAAAACAATTCTAATTAAAACACGATTCTACCTAAAATAAGTCTAACTAAAACACAACTCTAATTAAAAGAACTCTAATTAAATACTAACTCTATCCAAATCAACCCCTAAAAACATCTATAAATAGAGGTGCTCACACCCTATTTTCGTATCAAATCAAAAATCCTAAGAGAAGTAGGTCTAAAAGCCCCCTAGTCTCCCATAAACCCCAATTTTGGAGCCCCAACTCTTTACCTAATATCCCTCCTTCGATTTTAGCCTAAAGAACACCCAAAAGCCTTTTAAAAACATCCCAAAATTCGCAACAAGCTTGAAGAGTTTAGATCCAAAAATAAGGAGATACCTTACCTCGGAGATTCGAAATCAAATCCGGAGACAGAACGAAGCAAGGGAATACGGTACAATGAGCTATTTTTTGTCAGATCTGAGGGAACAAAATCCTTGCTATCGAAAATGTATGAAATTTTTTATTTTTATTTTTATCTAAGTTTTTAGCAATGTGATTTATTTGGGAAGTTAGTAGAGACCGGCTTTGGCCGGGCGGGGTTGGTGCCTAACACCTTCCAACCCCGTAACGTGATCCCCGGACTCTCTTTCTCTTTCGTAGATTAGTTTGTCTTTTTTAGAGTCAGTTTGGTTCCTAGACCTTAACAACTAGGTGGCGACTCCCAAACCTCAAGGGTCAAAAGCGGATCCGCGCACCCCCGCGGATCGAGGGCGCTTTCAGTGGCGACTCCACTGGGGACTATTGAGGATCAAACTTGAAAAACCCCAAGTATGGGAGCATTGTCAAGATGATCTAGTTTTTTTTATTATTTAGTTCGATTTATTTTATTTATTTTTTTCTGTTTATTTATTTTTGTGACTGGATTGTGGATGATTTTGTGTATTGCATTTTTTTCCCAATTAAGGATCACTTTTGATGACCCCTAAATAATGAAAGATTCAAATTGACCTATGAAAATGATGGAATGATGAAGGTTGGACAGAAATATTAAAACGTTTTTATAGAATATTCTAGTAAGAATTAAGTCTGGGAACCTATTAATAAAACTTAGATCTTCTCGAGTAGATTAATTTAGAACCTGAGTTCACTCAATTTCGTTATCGGAAGCCTTAGATATCATCGATGCAAGTTCAATCTGTAAATCTGGAATTGTTGCTGAATGAAGGTTGGGACAGCAATGTTAAAACATTTTTATAGAATATTCTAGTAAGAATTAAGTTTGGACACCTATTAATAAAATGTAGATCTCATCGAGTAGATTAATTTAGAATCTGATTTCACTCAATTTCGTTATCGGAAGCCTTAGATATCATCGATGCATGTTCAATCTGTAAATTTGAAATTATTTCTAAATGAAGGTTGGGACAGCAATGTTAAAACGTTTTTACAGAATATTCTAATGAGAACTAAGTCTGGCCACCTATTAATAAAATGTGTATCTCATCGAGTAGATTAATTTAGAATCTGAGTTCACTCAATTTCGTTATCGGAAGCCTTGGATATCATCGATACAAGTTCAATCTGTAAATCTGGAATTGTTTCTGAATGAAGGTTGGGACAGCAATGTTAAAACGTTTTTACAGAATATTTTAGTGAGAACTAAGTCTGGGCACCTATTAATAAAATGTAGATCTCATCGAGTAAATTAATTTAGAACTTGAGTTCACTCGATTTCGTTATCGGGAGCCTTAGATATCATCGATGCAAGTTCAGATTGTATTTTCCTAATTCACAGAAAATCCGAATTTATCTAATGTTGGCACAATTAATGTTGCTGAGAGTGAGCTCATCTCAACCATTGTCATTCTATCATCAATGTAACATCTATTGGAATCTCGATTTATTTTGGATCACCCAAAAGTGATCATTGATTGGATCTTAAAAATTATAAAAATTATGCCTATTGCAATGTTTGTTTGATCAATTATTATATGCCATGCTCATTAATTGATTTGCCATGATCTTGACAGATATATTTGTGATGTGTTTGCTTTCATCTTAATTTCGATGTGATGGGTTTTGTATTATTTTCTTGATCAATATTCATTTGATATCCATATGTGATGACATAATCTAGCCTGTAACACCCCAGATTTTCAACTCATATCTCGAGGAAAGTAAATGGTGAGATTTGGAGGGAAATATCGAATGAAAGACTTAGAGCAAAATACTCGGATCTTGTTATGATTAATTTCGAGGAAAATCAACTTCGCCATTAGATTCAAAAGGATAAGAATATACACATTAGCCTGTAAGCAAGTTCAAATTCGAGTTCGGAGGAAAAAGTTATAGAATCCTCGAATTTCGTGTTAAGTGGGACCCAAAACAGTGGAATTTCGTTAGAGCGAGAATCGAAAAGATTTGATGACACCATTAGATCCGAATCGAAAAATTATTCGAAATGGTATATTCGTTTGTCGTTTTCCGAGTCCGAATAGTTAAGTTACGATCGAAACTAGGAATAAGGGGGAAATTACAAGTATGCCCTCAGCTTTATTATAAAAGAAATCTTATTTCTTTTATTTCATTTCATTTCTATTCTTCTCCAAGGAAATCAAACGGCAGCCACTTCTTCACCCTAGGATTTCGACCCATTTCCGTCAAGTTTGTGTGCGAACGAAGCCGAGTTGAACCTCGACGAAGAAGGCAAAGTTGTCGGCCACGACGAGGGCTACAACTTCACCACCTTTGGTTGTTCATTCTTGTGCCACCGACGAAACGCGATGAAATTTTATGCTGTCGGCAGGACCGTCGGTCCCACCGACATCTGCCGAAGACCAATCTGTCGGTTCCACCGACAGAATCCTGGTTCTGCCACCGACAGCACTGTTCTGAGTCAGAAACAGACTCTGACTCTTGGCCTGACTTCCTCACACCTTATACACTATTTCTCACCCTTTATTTCATTAAAAACATTTAAGTAAATGTCCTCTTTAATTTTTACTTTCCATTTACTTTAAGTTCTTTAATGAAATTAAGGTTTTACCCCCCATTTCGGAACAATGGGAATGGTTTTAAGACCCAAATCTCAAAGGATCAAAATCCGATTTTTGGTTTCAAGAACAAAACGTAATTTTCGACGTTTTCGGCAAGTTTTCAAAATGAAATAACTTTCGCGTTTCTTTGAATTAGATTACAAAAACTATATGGTGTCGAATCTCATGATCGAGACTTTCATTTCGAAAAATCCGTTTTCAATTTCGAGAACTTTGAAAAATTGAGTTTCTGACACTTAGTCAAATTTTCACCAGCTTTATCTATTTTTAACAGCTTTGATCCCGAGCATCGCTGGGACCTTGTTTTTGAATAAACTTTGATGAATTTCAATGGAAAGACCAAAAGAATGACTTTGGAAGATTGAAAATAAATGGTTGATTTGAAAGGATGAAAAATGAGAATGTTGAGAGAATGGGAAAAGGGAATGAACGGTAAAATGTCAGAATCACGCCCGAGGGGTGATGTCTACATTTTACATTGTATGTTGTGTGTAGGTTGGTGAAAGGATATCCAGGTTATTAATGAAAGGGTTGCATGTTTATTTCCGATTATGTTAGCGCTTGCGCTGAGTACTGTTATTTATTTTAGGCCGATTGGCCACGGTTGCATGGTAGGAACTGGATATCCATTCTCAACCCTGTTCTGTTAATTTCTCTTTTGTTTTAAATGAAAAATCATATATGTACGTAGCTATTTTGTGAGCTGTTAAAGGGTTTGTGAATGCCTGAAGGGATAGTGTGTCACATCATCCGGAGGGGTACACTATCCTGGGATGTACGGTAGGGACCACCAAACTCATACGTGGTATGGGACGCGTATGAGAGTGGAGTCACAACTGGAATCCGGGTCCATTCCTTTCTTATCTTTACCAGTGAACGTGTTTTGTAAAGGTGGTCGTATACGAGTGGAGTGTCATTTGGGAATCACATGCACGCCTGATAGGCATAGACGAAGATGATTAGTCAGTGATCACTAACAATCTAGTAGTAGTCGAACGTTCTGACACATCGAAAAGAGACCCATTGCTTACGGTCACGTCAAACGGCCAGCCTGAGCCGGATAAATGGTTCCATAAGCGTGGTAGACACGACCAGCCACAAAATCAGGAACTACGATGTTATTGGGGAATATCATGTCCTGACTGGGAGCGATCCAGTCGTGATCCCAACTCTTTAATTCCAATACTCCACCACTTGTATTATGTATCTGTTGTTATATTTCGAATTATAAACTGAAAAGCATGTCTATCGTTTTAATGTTGTCAACGGTATTTGCATAGAATGGAAAATGTATAGTGAGTATGGATGATTGATGCCATATGTAATCTTTAAACTGTTTAGTTGCTCATCCCTGGCTATATGTACCAGTTGATCGTATTTTATTCAGTAAAACCTTGCATGTATTAAAATGTCCAGTATGTTTTATTCGATCATGTTTAGGGAGGGTTATTAGTAGGAATTGGCTGTGGACTTACTGGGTAACCATTGTTACTCACCCTTTCCTTCCTATTTTTTTTAGTTTTAGCACTTGCAGCTACCGAGACAGGCGTAGAGTAAGTATTTGAGGAGTATCTGGTCGGTCAGATCGACGATCAGAGTTTATTGCCTGGTGAGCACTAGGGCTACATCCGTTAGCGTTGTCAGTTTCATCCAGGATGTATGTAGTTTTTGGATTGAGAGTTTAGGCCCATATTAGAGTGAGAGTATTTTGTAAGCCTGTATATGGTTAAATCTTCTGCACTCTGATCTACTTACATGTTAGATGTAATTAGTCTTCCGCTGTTAATTTCCTGTATCTACATTTTATATACAGGTTTTGTTATAGATTGGTTTATCAGGTTTGTGTTCCGTGAAACGCTGACATAAACAGAGGAGATCATGCTGAAATTTCGAGGTGCCACCTAGTACCTTGAGGTTTGGCATTGGGATTTGTGTTAGTGTTTGGCGGGGCGTCACATAGCCCATGGGCCCATGTGTTTGAAAAAGGCCCCGAACACACCCCACCCTGTTTTGCACACACCACATGCACGTTTACTGTTTTGCATACTTACACATCCTATATAGCCAACGTGGCACTAGTGCGTGGCCCGATCTCTTCGGAGATGCGACGTCATTCATGAAAACCACAACTTCAGTCACGTACCTTAGGGTATATCAAACTGGGGCATCAATACTGTCTGATCAGGTGATTCTGAGATATGTATTGATGCACCCAGGCTGGAGCGACCTAAGCCTTTGACCTATTGTGAGCCACACAGTCACATGTCCCGATTGCCAACGTAGTACTAGTACGTGGTCGGTCCCCTCGGTGGATGCCAAGCCATTTATGAAAGCTACAACTCTTGACTCGTACCCATAGGTATGTAAAAGATAATCTAAGTATATCAATTGCACTTCTTGGTCAAAATCGGTGCCTAAGCAAGATCTTGCCCCGCTGTACCCTACTGTACGAGGGGGATAGACTACGTCTATTCTAGACGAGAGGTATTTAAGTGGTCCCTTGCTCAGCATTGTGCGCCGCCTCTCAACTGGAGATCAAACTGGCTGTTTTTGACTTCAGAGAAGTGAGTTGAGATTTTAGATTATCACCTATACGGTATATCAAACCAAGTCACCACGTATCGAGAGGTATATAGGGGTGCTTGGGCAAGGGTGGCCAGATAAATTGCATTGCATGTAGTAAACCTAGAGTCTAGAAGCTTTCCTATAGGTCACGACCTGAACTGACTATGGGTGTTCCCGGGTTGTTTTATTCAATCCAGCCAACAGGTAAGTGGGCGGACCGATCCAGAATAATCAAATAAAACCTGCAATATCGGTTCGACCAAATCAGTGGAATGTACCGATCAATTTGAACCAATTAAACCAGTTGGCCAAATTGACAAATGGATCAACTGATCAATTCCAAATCAGTTTGACTAATTGGTTTCATTTTTAAAGATCCAGATCACTTTGTATAGAAAGACTCAATCTTAGGATCAAATTAATTTGTCTGATCAAAGGTTCAATCCCGATCAGGGGTAAACCCGTGTCTAACTTTTTCTCACTTTCTTGGTCATCATAGACTTATAGTGCATTTGAATTCGATATTTTCCATCGGATTTGGGCTATTCTATATTGAAACTTTAATCATGTGGTTAAGAGTCAAATCTTTAGAGTCAATGGTTAACCTTGGTTTACTTCCAATCAGGTAATAATTGGTCCCAAAAGTTCTAAACCTCCATCTGTACCACTTTGGGTCCGTGAAAAAAGTCGTCTTTCTAGAGTACCATTGTCAAGTAGTCAGTCTTTGCTACAAGAAGAAACGAGTACCATGGATGAAGCTGCACTCCGTCATATTTTAGAATCTTTTCAAGCACATATTATTACTTCTGTCCAAACACAAATTGAATCTTTGAAAATTGAAAAGGGAAAAGATAAAGCTATAGAACCTCAGGATGTGTTTGACCTCGTTGAGAATCAAGAAGATGATCAGTTACACGTCGACCCTGTCCTAGCTCATCGAATAACTCAGGTTGAAACTGCTTTGAAAAATATTAAAGACCCCGATGATCTTACTCTTGGATTAGGGGCAATGACCTTGTTTCCCACGGTCCGTCTACCAGAGAAGTTCACAATGCCAGATATGGAGAAATTTGATGGTATTGGATGCCCTAGGACTCATTTAAAAGTTTATGTCGGCATAATGCAATCTCAGGGTCTGAGTGAAGAACAGATGGCTCAACTTTTTCAAAGAACCCTTACAGGACCTGTCCTACGCTGGTTAATGTCATTGGACTCATCTCGGGTAAGAACGTGGCATGAATTGATAAAGGAGTTTATTGGTCGGTATTCATTTAACACGGATATTGAACTCACAAGAAGAGACCTAGAAACTACTAAACAAAAACCCGGGGAAACTTTCACTGAGTTCATTGTTCGATGGAGAGCTAAAGCCGTTCAATTGTGGGACCGACCTCAAGAGAAGGAACAAGTCAAGATTATCCTTAGGAATCTCACTCCAAATTATGCCAAGTACTTGATGCCTCAGTATCTTCCCACTTTTCAATCCCTCATTGAGGCTGGAAATCAAGTTGAGGATGCATATTCTTCGGGACTTTTTGGTAACTCGTCTGAGTCAAAACCCAAACATTTCAAACCTAATGTCAATTCCTTACAAGTGGCCAACACCTCATTCGCACTATCTCCTCAAGCTACTCAGCCTTCACAAACTAAGCCTAGGAGACAGTTTGCCAATCTTGGAATGTCCCTTAGTGTTGCTTATCAAAAATTGATGAAAAGGGGATTGTTGACGCCTTTACAACCTAAGCATTTGCCTAATCCTCTTCCTCCAAACATGGATAATGGGCAATTCTGTGAATTCCATCAGATGCCTGGTCATGTTCTTGACATGTGTATTACTCTCCGACATGCTATCCAAGACCTTATTGAGCAAGGAAAAGTCACCAGACCCACTCCTACTACTCCCAATGTTAAGACTAACCCTTTGCCTACTTTTCAAAATCAACCCCCTCCTACTCTAAACCTAATATCAATATCCAAACATGAATCAGTTGACCCAGTTTCCTTCATTCACCCAATCGGTCTTAACAGTGCATTCGCTCCATGCCAGAATGAACTCAACTACCCTAAGGCAGTAGCAAAACTGAAGAACAGAGAAATTATTAAAGCAACGGGTTGTCCCCCATCTGACAGATTTGAATCAGAATATGAAGAGATAGTAAAAGCAGGCAAGTTCAAGTCATCCATCGAAGATAATCGAAGTGGCATAGACTCTAGAATTGTGTCCCTCCATTCAGAATAATGTCGTCTTTTAAGTCTTTTTAGTTTCTTTTAGCTTTAGTTGCGTCAGTCTTTGAATTCAGTTCTTCATTTTTATTTTTGGGTTTTAGTAAGGTTTGTCAGTCTATGTTCTTTTCAATTCCAATAAATAAAGAAGCTTTTGATTATCATGTGTGCAATAATGATGTGAATATAAAATCTAACATGAGAAATGATTTAAAGCTCACTAACCAAATTTGATAAATATTGGAATTAAAGAGTATACTCAAGAAGTGCAAATTGGTAATACGTTATCCTCAGGAGAACATGAGAGAATAGCAAACTTACCTGAGAAATTCAAACAATGTTCTTGCATGGTCTCATAAAGATATATGGATGAATTACACAAAAACATAGATCAAGTCAAGAGTGATTTCAAAGTCAAAGATTATCGGTAAAAGATGATATAGCTGAAAGCATCAACAAAGATGCTAAGACTTACAAGTGGATCTACCATGTTTCTCACTCAAAAGAAGAGAGTTCTCTTTCACAAAAGAATAAAAGATTTTCTTGAAGTTCTAGAAGAGTTGAATAATCAGAAAACTCGATCATACTCGATTTCACAGAAGAAGACTAAAGAATATTCATTCTTCAAAAGGAAACCTTACTCGACAGAACAATCCAAATATCGAATTCCTGAAATTTTGACCAAGTCAAGCAGCATTCACCAAAGGATGCCTTCTTTAGTCGAACAATTATCCTATCTTACCAAAAAAGAAAAAAAAACCTTCTTTAGCCCCTCGCAGCCTTTTAAAAGAAAAATAAAATAGCATCTTCTTTCTAAACCATACCGACCAACCTTGGGAGGGAATCTTAGTATGAACTACGTTTTGACCTGATCCCAAAAGAAAAAATAAATATATTTGGGGTACATAGGCAACCTGAGAAGTTACTTCAGGCCCGGTCATGAAAAAAAATATATTCTCTTAAGGAAAGTATCATCCAAAAGGAAAATCCCCTATTAAAAGGTTCAAAAGAAGATAATGTCAAACTAGGGGCATTAGCAAAAAAAAAGAAAAAGAATGCCAAACTAGGGGCATAAAAAAAAAGAGTCAAAAGAATTTACAGAAAATAATGACAAAAAAAGAGAATATTAGACTAGGGGCATTTTGGGAAGTTGAGCCTTTTACCCTTTCTTTCTAAACCATATCCTAAGCTTACCTATTAAGTCCTCCTGAATGTTAATTGATTCGGTTAAGGTGCAAGGAACTAAGAAGTCGTCGAGTTAGTTATTCAAGATCATCAAGAAAAAAAGAGAAGCCCGCTAAATCGAAAATCCGAAAAGGCGACTTAGGCAAAATTTAGGGCATAACCATAAAAAAAGAAAGCCTGCTAGGTTGAAAACTTGAAAATGCGACCTAGGCAAAAATCAAGGCATCATCAGAAAAAGAAAAATAAAGCCCGCTAGATTAAAAACCTAAAGAGGCGATCTAGGCAAAAATTAGGGTATCATCAAATGGGAGGAAAGGTCCTATCAAAAAGAAATATTCAGAAGGAAGCTTGTGCAGAAACTAGAAAATGCATAACCATTCAAGCCACAATATTCATTTTTTAACCAAGAGCTTACATCCAACGAAGACAATGTTGAAGTCAAAAAAATCAGAAATCATCTTGAACATTGTAGGATCTTTAAAAGTATGTTTACTTGTTCAAGTGTTCGTTAATGGAAGATGTAGAATCATCAACCACTTTGAAGAGAAAGATCTTCTATTCTAATATTTATCAAGAGTTTTTAAGTCCTGCTCAAGCATTTTTCAAAAATAATTATCAATTCTTTATTGCACATATGATAATCTTAAGAGTCTTAAATTTAAGAGAATGTCAGTTCTTCTATCTATCATACATCAGAGTCCGTATTTTTCAAGCGTAAGCTATTTCATCAGTCTCGTAGTCAAGTCCCAGTTAAAGCCAACCTTGAAACTAGGGGCATTTTTGAAGGTCATTTAATTCCAAAATTTTTGTTCTTAATCACATGATAAAAAGAAAATAATACAAAAGCTTAAAAGTCCGGCGAAGCCCAATGACAATTACGAATCCAGATGCATGATAAGCTAATGAAGGCCTGATCTTTCAAACTTTGAGCTCGATTTTGAAGCATAGAATGAATTAATAGGATTGTTTAAGTTCCTATAAATCTAAGCCCGAGAAACGTGGCTTAGTAAGTTCGAGTCCGAGAAACGAGACTCAAACTTTTTGAATCATAGAATGAATAGGCTTTTTGAAGTGCCTACAAACCTAAGTGTGGATCCGAGAAGCGAGACTCCAACCCTTTGAATAATAGAATGAGTAGGTTTTTTGAAATGTCTACAAACCTAGGGTCGAGTCCGTGAAGCGAGACTCTAACGTTTTGAATCATAGAATGAATAGGTTTTTTGAAGTGCCTATAAACCTTAGCTCGAGTCCGAGAATCGAGACTCCAATTTTAACAGGATTGTTTAAGTTCCTCTAAACCTTAGTCAGAGTCCGAGAAACGAGACTCCAGCTTTGTTTGATCATATTGAATTAACAAGATTGTTTAAGTTATTTAGCCTGAGAAGCGTGATTACAATATTATGACTCCAAACGAGACTCATACTTTTTCGAACTCTAAAAAAGAAATTCAAATGGCATTTAACGAAGTTCCTACAATGTTATGACTCCAATTACCTCATTTTTTGACCTTGCCATGATTGCTTTCGTTGCATAAGCACATTTCAATTTTGAATCATTATTGTTAGTGAGAGAAGATCTCTAGGACCTGACACATTTTTACTTAGTAGGCATCACACCTTTGCACACACGTACACTTTTTCATTAGTCAAGGAGAATTTTATAAAATTCAAGGATCTGACACTGTCAGTGAGAGCTCACACTCGAGGACCTGACAACATTTTTGTTCAGGGAGAGTTTTACACTCAAGGATCTGAATGCCCCGACGAATTGCTAAATCAGGCTGCAAAATGAACTGTCACTAGCTTTGGCATTCGGATATCGCACTATCTACCAAAATAAATTTGCTATCTAGTTTGCTTCAACCCTCTGCCAAAGAGGGGCATCTGTAGACACCCCATTTTTGTACTCGCCTGATTAATCAACTCGTCAACCTGATCGCAACGATTCCCAATGATGGATGTTTATTCCATTACTTTATTTTGTTACTAGAAATATTTCAGAAATCCGGATGAAGTATCTCGAACTGACAAAACCTTAGAAACCACGCTACGCTAGGAAAATACGACTCGAGAAACATAGAAATCATCATCTTGCAGACCTAAAAAGAAGCTTCACGATAAAAATCACTAAAAATTGATCAAATTACCAAAATACCCCTAACATCAAAACAACCCTAGAGCCTACGTTACGATTAGGAAAATCCTTTCGAACACATAAAACAGAGCCAAATAAATCATTTCACCAATTTTAACAGAATTTGACAAAATTACGAAAATGCCCCTCATAAATTTCATGATCATTTCACACAAAAAATTTTATAAATGACACAAACTAATATTTCCATTGAATTCCTTATGGAAAATCGATTCTAAAACATCCTAGAATATTAAAAATCGACTTAAAACGTGAAAAGTCCTCTCTAGGGGCAAAACGGTAATTTCACCATTTTCATAATTAAAAATTTTAAAATTAATAAATAAAACATTAAATAATTAAAGTGGAACATTAATGAAATTAATTTAAAATTTTGAACCGAAGAAATCGATCAATCAGGTTTTCAAGTAAAATTGTTGAGGGTTCGTGAGATATTTCTTTAAGGACCCCTCCATTTGGCAGTCCAAAGAATTAAAGATATTTTAGAGGGGGTTCTCTCAAAATTTAAAGTCAATCAAACAAGACTAAGGTCAAGGTATTAAAGTCAATCAAGTGAGACTAAAGTTAAAATTAAAGTCAATTAAGCAAGACTGAAGTCAAGATATTAAAAGTCAATCAATTAAGACTAAAGTCAAAACATTAAAAGTCAATCAAATAAGACCAAAAGTCATAATAGAATTCTAATTAAATAATAACTCAATCTAATAGAGTTCTAACTTAAAAACAATTCTAATTAAAACACGATTCTACCTAAAACAAGTCTAACTAAAACACAACTCTAATTAAAAGAACTCTAATTAAATACTAACTCTATCCAAATCAACCCCTAAAAACATCTATAAATAGAGGTGCTCACACCCTATTTTCGTATCAAATCAAAAACCCTAAGAGAAGTAGGTCTAAAAACCCCCTAGCCTCCCATAAACCCCAATTTTGGAGCCCCAACTCCTTACCTAATATCCCTCCTTCGATTTTAGCCTAAAGAACACCCAAAAGCCTTTTAAAAACATCCCAAAATTCGCAACAAGCTTGAAGAGTTTAGATCCAAAAATAAGGAGATACCTTACCTCGGAGATTCGAAATCAAATCCGGAGACAGAACGAAGCAAGGGAATACGGTACAATGAGCTATTTTTTGTCAGATCTGAGGAAACAAAATCCTTGCTATCGGAAATGTATGAAATTTTTTATTTTTATTTTTATCTAAGTTTTTAGCAATGTGATTTATTTGGGAAGTTAGTAGAGACCGGCTTTGGCCGGGCGGGGTTGGTGCCTAACACCTTCCAACCCCGTAACGTGATCCCCGGACTCTCTTTCTTTTTCGTAGATTAGTTTGCCTTTTTTAGAGTCAGTTTGATTCCTAGACCTTAACAACTAGGTGGCGACTCCCAAACCTCAAGGGTCAAAAGCGGATCCGCGCACCCCCGCGGATTGAGGGCGCTTTCAAATATCTTTTAAAATGTTAGAATTTTGTGGGTATATTATTTCACTACAAATCCTCACGAGTCAAACTCGTCTACTAGGGGTAACCTAGGGGTTTAAAGGCTTACTACATAAGCTAAATGCAGTCGGGAACCTCACGAAAGAGGAGTTGTTTAAATTTAGATTTTGCTCAGGACTAGCAAAATTGAGGTTTGGGGGTGTGATAAGGTCCTAATAATTTGACTTTGGGACTGTAATTTCTTGGATTCTATCACATTTTAAATGTTAGTTCCCATAAATAATTATAAAATTAAATTATTTATCCAAATAAATAGAGCTAATGAGATATTATTGCTAATTACAGATAAATAAAGCGTATGTGGAAGTTATCAAATCACGAAACAAAGACGATTACAATGTGCGAGCAAAAAGGAAGCATCCAACAAAATCTCGAGGAATTCGATCGTCACGTCACTGCGTCGCGGTTAGGCTTAGGTGCTCCGCGATGATCTCGAGGAATTTGTCCTCGAGATTTGTACAGAAGTTTTCAAATGCTTCGGTGGTTGTAACAGAATGGTTCTTTCGAAGTAAATCATCCGAAAAATCAACCCAATGACCCGATTACGAATGCTATAAATTGGAGGGTTGATTTCAGATAATGGATCCCTCTTCTCTTCTTCTGTAATTTTTCATTTTCTCTTTGTAATTCTCTGAAATTTTCTCTGGTTTCTTAATTTTTGAGAGAGAACTCTTGATTGTAGTGAGAACATCAAGAGTGATCTCATCTTGAGTACTTGTTTGTAATTTTTTTGGGAGTTATTAAAAAAGGATTAAAGTGCAGCATCTTCTTCACCCATCTTCTCCTTTCTTTTATTATTTTCTGCAATTATAATCCTTGCGATGATCGGCTAAACTCTCATTAAAGAAGTCAAGAATGCCGGAGCAAGTTCACTCTTTTAATGCTGTTTTGATTCGTTATTTCTGTTTTACATGTTAATTCTGTGAATCTCTTCATGATAAGATCATCTAACTTATACTTCTATTTCAAGCTTTGATGAATGTTACTTAGATAAGCTAAAAAACACTCATGTTATGTGATGAATGAAAACATAAGTCGGATAATCTTGCCTAAATCAGAGATCTTCATGGAGACTTTTGGGTTCCAATCAATGGTTACATCGAATCATCTTGCGATCCACGAGCAATGACTTGCTACGTGGATTGAATCATATTTAGAATTAATTAGCATTTTGGATGACTTGCAATAGTAGACTTGAATTCTCTAAGCCTCTTTCTTATATTTTCAATCTCTATTTTCTGTTTTGATTCCAATTTACAAGTTGATTTCCATTTTATTTGTGCAACAAATCTGTTTTGTTTTTAAAGAATCTGTCTTAAAACTTTGTTTTGGTTTTTAACCGAATGAACATTTGAATCCTAACTGTCTCTGTGGAATGAATTTGACTTACCCAAAGTCCATATTTCATATTTTAATTTCTGCAATTTACAACAAGCATTACAACCGATCATTAGTTCCAAAAAGAATATGCGCAAAATCAATCACAAGAAAAATAAAACATGAGCAAAGATCTTTATCAAAATAGAGCATGGGCAGAGAATACAAAGCTACTAGAAGATGAATAAGCTTTAAACAAATGGTTACGTACTAAAGTGCAATCAATAGGTTAAAAAAGTGGTTATAAAAGATGGAAATTTTTAAGGTTGGTGTGCAACTAGTCGATCCCTTTCTATTTTTTTATTTAGGATTTTATATGAGCCTAATCCTAATTGTAAACAACTAATGAAATTGTTTGAACCAAGTGTTGTAATGGTTGTATTGTTGAAATAATAATCTGAGCCAAACCATTTTAACGTTAGAATAAAGTGTTTTATAATCTTTAAATGGGGTTTGATAAAGGGGAAATTATAAAAAAAAAAAAAAAAAAACCTAGTTAAAAAATACTTTTAAAAGAAGTAATAATTTTCTAGAATTTGTCAAAATGAACTAAAATCGGTCCTTTAAGGGCTGATTTTTTTAAAAAAAATTCGGCTATTAAACAGCCGTTTAAAAAAAATACTTTCGACTTTTTTTAAATTTTGTTTTTTTTCAAACTTTCGACCCTTTAAGGGCCATTTTTCGCCCCTTTTTTTTTCCCCCAAATTCAGCCCTTAAAGGGCCAAAATTTTGAATTTTATAATTAAAACGAAAAGGGAAGAAAATAAACTCCATGGTCCCAATTTCGTCAAATTTGTTTGTTTTGCCCTTTTTGCATTCTCTTCTATCACAACTCATATATACTCTTCAAGGCTGGATCTATGAGTGAACTTAAAACCCTCTCTTTAAATAGCTTCCGATCTTAACTCCCCTTAACCTATGCCTCTCCTTTGCTTATCCTACACTCCTTTCGTCACCTAATTCTCACATCTTCATTTGGGGATGCGATTGCAAAAGGCGATGGTAGAATCAGATTGATCCACTATTCTAATTTGTAGATCTGAGATAATTTTTACTCTCTTTCTACAAATCTTCTCTAATCTTGAAAATTATAGATGGGTCCCGTTCAATGGCTAACTTTTTGGCAAAACATTTTTCAAACACATGAGTTAGAAGTTTTGGAATGGGCTGATTTTTGGTGAGGATGATCTCCTTACCGTAATGATCATCCACACCAAAAATCAGCCCATTCCAAAATTTCTAACTCATGTTTTGAAAAATGTTTTGCCAAAAAGTTAGCCATTGAATGCTACCCATTATAGATATTATGTATCCATCTCTGTTTTATATTTCTATAGGTTTCAGATTGAAGATCGAGGATTGTTGTTTATCCAATTTTCAATTTGTAATTCGAACTCAGTTTGTTCTACTGATTATTAGAGGGTTTTTTTTTTTAATATTATTTTTTTCCTATTTTGGTTAGGCTGGTGAATATATATATATATATATATAAAGAAATTTCGGCCCTTTAAGAGCCAAAATTTTAATTTTATTATTTAAAAAAAAAAATGACGGTTCAATGGTTGAAATTTTAACTTTTTAATTAGAAAAAGAAAATCGGCTATTAAAGGACTGATTTTTTGTTCCTTTTGATAAATTCTAAAAAATTATTACATTTTTTAAAAATAATTTTTTTAATAGGTTTTTTTTTATAATTTCCCCTTTGATAAATAATTTGAGTGTAATAAGTAAAAGTTGAGGTGCCAATAGTAGATCTTAATCATTAAAAGGGTTGACTCGTGCCCGAGGAGAAGACTCGGACGAGTCAACTCGATCGTCTTCAATATCCAATCTCTAAAAACATTTTTGGCTTCCATTACCTCACCAGTTCACTTCCTCATCTCACCAAAAATCAGAAAAGATGCTACACCACAATCGCATAAAAAACAGGACTATCTCAATCCTCAACTCAATCTCCACCGTACATTCCTTCTCTACCTCATCAAACCCCCTCTCCACCGTTGATCCATTCAAGTCCCACCCTTCTCATCACCACCTCTCCACCATTGAATCCAAAGAAGCGCTCCTCAAATCGTACACCGTCACACCCCCAATCAAACCCTGGCCTCAACGTCTCTACCCTAGACGACTAGCCTACATGATCAAACGCCAACAAAACCTCGATCTCGCTCTCCAAATCTTCGACCACGCCACTAATTTCCACCCTGGATTTTCCCATAATTACGAAACCTACCATTCCATGATCGAAAAGCTCGCTCGAGCTCGAGCTTTCGAACAAATGGAAACCCTAATTTCACAGTTACGAAGATCTCAAATCAAATGCGGCGAAAACCTCTTCGTTACCTTAATCCGAAACTATGGTATCGCTTCTAGACCCAAATCGGCGATACGAACGTTTCTTCGGATCAAAGATTTTGGTGTCGATCGATCTGTGAGATCGTTTAACACGCTTTTGAACGCTTTGATTCAGAACAAATGGTTTGATTTGGTACATTTGTTGTTTAAGAATTGTAGGAAGAAATTCGGAATCGTTCCAAATGTTTTTACTTGTAACATTCTCATCAAAGCCCTATGCAAGAAGAATGATTTGGATGGAGCAATTAGGGTTTTGGATGAAATGCCGGCAATGGGAATGATTCCCAATTTAGTGACCTACACTACGATCTTAGGTGGTTATTGTTGTCGAGGCGAATTGATCGAAGCAAAGAAGATTTTCGATGAGATATTGGATCGAGGATGGGTTCCAGATGCGACGACTTATACTATTTTGATGGATGGGTTTTGCAAGCAAGGGATGTTGCTTGAAGCAATTAAGATAATGGATGAGATGGAGGAGAATGGGGTCGATCCAAACGATGTTACATATGGAGTCATGATTGAAGCTTATTGTAAAGAGAAGAAATCGGGTGAAGCATTGAATCTGCTCGACGATATGCTCGAGAAGAAATACGTTCCAAGTTCCGCTCTTTGTTGTAAAGTGATTGATGTTTTATGTGAAGATGGGAAGGTTGAAGAAGCTTGTGATGTTTGGAAGAAATTATTGAGGAAGAATTGTACTCCGGATAATGCGATCTCAAGTACGCTTATATATTGGGTTTCGAAGAAAGGGAAGATTTGGGAAGCAAGGAAGTTGTTTGATGAGTTCGAAAAGGGTTCGATTCCAAGCGTGCTGACGTATAATACACTTATTTCGGGAATGTGTGAGAGAGGAGAGATGCAGGAGGCTGGAAGGTTGTGGGATGACATGGTGGAGAAGGGATGTGTTCCGAATGTGTTTAGTTATAACATGTTGATTAACGGGTTTTGTAAGGCAGGTAAGGCAAGCGAGGGAGTTAGAATTTTCGAGGAAATGTTAGAGAAGGAATGTGTGCCAAATAAGTTCACGTATTCAATCTTGGTTGAGTCACTTTATGGGTCGGGAATGGAAGAAGAGGCTTCAAAGCTTCTTGGCTTGGCGACTTCTAGTGGAGGAATTTTTCTCGATAATGATTGTTGGGCAATTTTTGCGAGGAAGGTTACTGGCGAGTCGGATAGCTGGAGACCTATTTTTGATGGCATATTATCGGAGACTGATGTAAGATGAATTGGGTCACATATTCAATCTTGGTTGAGTCACCTAATGGGTTAGGATTGAATAGGAGGTGCCGAAGCTTCTTGTCTTGGCGACAATTAGTCGAGGGCTTTTCTTTGGAACTGATTCTTTGGGAGGTGGACAAAGGGTCCTACTATTCCCTCATTTCCTGCCAAGTATCCTTCTCAATGGTGACATCTAGAGAATTTCAAGCATGGAAAGCCAAAATCACTAGTTGGGTTCACAAATGTGTGGTTCCATACATAATTCAGGCTTGGTGTGGATTTGTTGACTGAAAGTGGGATGATTATGAAGCCCAAGGAGATAGATTTCAGCTAAATGGAATCCTTAGAAATACAAAGGAAATAAATTATTTGATGCCCTGTTTGGGTTTTTTTGTATATAGACAATGAGGAGATACTATTCTATGAATTTTCCTAGTGGACCATTTCAGTTCTCCATCGATATATGGACTTGGGCAGTTTCGATGACCCAAAATAACAATCTCATCTGTTTGAAGTTACATATCAAGAATTACTGTCTTACTCCGATTGTTCACCTCATGTTTATTAATATACATTACACTCTAAACATCTTAGTGCCATGGCTTTCAAACTTGGTTTCGGTCTCATCTCATTCACAAATGATCTCAATATGAATTGGACGAGACAGGTTTTTTTTCATGGTTGTAAACCAGAAAGAAGAAGAAGAAGAAGGGGATCTTGGCCATGGTTTACAAACAATATGATAAAAGAGAATCTCTCTTTTAGCGCATACTGGGCCCTTTTGCAGTGGTGAACTGGGCGTTTAACTAATGAGCTCTAGTAATGGGCTTACCTGACAAGCGTCCCTAACAACTTGACTTGCCCAATCAAAGTAGTTTGCTATAAACAATTTTCTAAACCATGGTTGGTGCTAAAAACTTAGCCATAACTCAAACAATTCGATCTACTCAATTTGCTTATGCCATGTGTAAGGAAATCTTAAACACCATGTTCATATGTTGAGTATAATAGAGAGACAAGGAGGTTGAGATGGACACATGAAAAGAGTGGAAAAGAAAGAAATAAAGATAAAATTTTTTTCTGAAATTTAGAAATGGGTGGCTCTACTTGCACAAACCTAAATGGATCATTGTATCCACTTACTCGTGATACCCAACTTAAAGACAAAATGTCTTGAAAAAATGCGTCTTATACTTTTAACAATTAAAGTGATTAAGGTTTTAAAACACATTTTTTTCAGAAAAAAAAAAAAAAAAAAAAAAAAAAAACTGAACTAAACTAAATTAAACACTTTCCTTTTTTGAATGTGGGATTCGATACATAATAGAATTTGGTGATTCATAACTATAAAAATATGGGATTTTATGATAATATCTTGATTTTATGATTTTTCATTTTTTTTTTTTTTTCAAATAGTGTATTATTTTGAACAAAATATATTTTGATGAGTAAACTTTTTTTATTTTTTTTGGCATCATAACATGTATAACTATGATTGAGAACATGTTATAGTGGAAACACAGAATAAATTTCTTATGTATTATTAGATATATACATTTTTCATAATTTTTAATATATTTTTTATCTTTTATGTTTCATTGTTTTTTCGGTTTCTTTCTCGTTTTCTACATTTTTCCTCCTTTGCCGTTGAAAACCCGTACTCCGACTTTGTGACTATGCACCCCCCCCCCCCCTTTTTATCTTTTATGTTTCATTGTTTTTTCGGTTTCTTTCTCGTTTTCTACATTTTTCCTCCTTTGCCGTTGAAAACCCGTACTCCGACTTTGTGACTATGCACCCCCCCCCCCTCCAAAGTAGTTACCAATCACTTGTCATTTTTACAATGTTCGATAAGTACCTATCAATTCTTATACATAGATATTTGGTACTAACATACCAAATACAAAAATTTACTTTAGAAAGTTTTAATTAGTAGGTACCTACTGAACAAAATCTCTCGAAAATCTCTAAGTTCTTCAATTCAAAATCATTGTTTTGTATTAGATAATAAAATCACTTTTGTTGGTTGAAGGCGGTTAAAAAAAGTCAAATTTGACGACTAGATTAGTCAAATATGATGACTAGATAAGTCAAATTTGACGATTGGATGAGTCAAATATGATGACAGAATAAATCAAACATGACGATTGGATAAGTCAAATATGACAACTGGATAACCACCTATCTCCCTTTATAAATACATGCCTCATTTTCTTATGAGATTATCCCATATTTGTGTTATAATCCCATCTTAACTAAGAGAGAGGGAAACAAAGTTTAGAGAGATAAATATGAGGTTTCTCATAATCTTCATAGTCTTTCCTTTGTTAGAGAGAGAGTGTATTTTCTCATATGATAAGAGAGAGGGTCTTGTCAATTGTGCTCTCCTTATTTATATAGAGAAAGAGTTGTAATTTTTTTTGCAATAGTGAAATTCTTCTACAGTTTGTCCGTGATTTTTACTCCAATTTTTAGAGGTTTTCTACGTTAAATTTTGGTGTTCATTATTTTTCATTTTTTTTTCTTTTCTACTTCAGTTGTAATTGTGTGCCCCGTACCACAACTTCCTAACAATGGTCTCAGAACGTCAGGTTTATAGTCGATTTTCGTGCTACAGTCAGATCCAATTAGTAGAAAAGAGGCATTTTCAATAATGGTGATGAAGTACGAAATAGAAAAGTTCAATGGGAATAATTTCTCATTGTAAAAAATGAGAATAAAAGCAGTTTTGAGAAAAAATAACTGCTTGGCGGCAATTGGAGATAGGCCCGAGGAAAATACTGACGACGGCAAGTGGAACGAGATGGATGACAATGCTATTGCTAATCTGCACTTAACACTAGCCGATGACGTATTGTCAAGTGTAGCGGAGAAAAAGACAGCAAAAGAAATATGGGATACACTAAGATGGGATCATGAAAATAGTCAAAGGCGCGCTTGTGGTGATGAAAGCGGAAAAGATAGCTGCAAATTTGTACATGCTTAAAGGAGAAACATAACAAGAAAATAAGCATTTTCTGCATCAGCAAGTTTGGCAGAAGAATTAACGATGATGTGGCACCGTAAACTTGCCCACATGTCGGAACGAGGCTTAAAGATTTTTTTTGAACAAAGGCTTCTTCCAGGGTTCAAAAAGGTTCCATTACCCTTTTGTGAGCACTGTGTTACTAGTAAGCAGCACAGATTAAAGTTCGGCAGTTTAAATGCTAGAAGTAAACCTATCTTAGAACTGATCCATTTTGATGTTTGGCAAGCACCAGTTCTATCCCTAGGAGGTGCAAGATACTACGTATCTTTTATTGATGATTACTCTAGGAGATGTTGGGTGTATCCAATTAAAAGGAAGGTAGACGTATTTCCAGTTTTCAAAATGTTTAAAGCGCGAGTAGAACTTGAATTTGAGAAGAAGATCAAGTGTTTAAGGACGGACAATGGAGGAGAACATACCAGTGATGAATTTGATAACTTCTGTCAACAAGAAGGTATCAAGAGGCAGTTCACAGTGGCATACACTCCACAGCAAAATGGAGTAGCAGAGCGGATGAACAGAACATTGTTAGAACAAACAAGAGCGATGTTGAGAACTTCAGGGACGGCCAAGTCATTTTGGGCAGAAGCAATCAAGACCGCCTGTTATGTGATCAATCGATCACCATCAATCGCAATTGATCTGAAGACGCCAATGGAGATGTGGACTAGTAAACTAGCTGATTATTCTCGCTTCCATACATTCGGAAGTCCTATGTACGTTATGTACAATGTCCAAGAAACATCAAAGCTGGATCCAAAATCTAGAAAATGTATTTTCTTAGGGTATGTTGATGGAGTTAAGGGGTACTACCTATGGGATCCCATTGTCCGCAAGGTGATAATTAGCAGAGATGTGATCTAGAAGAGATTTACATGCTCAAAACAGGAGGTTTTGAAGAAAAAGGAAAAGAGAACTTGGTTTGCAGGTTGAACAAATCTCTATACGATCTCAAATAGACGTCGAGATGTTGGTATAAGAGATTTGATTCCTTCATCATGAGCTTTGGATACAACAGACTTAGTTCAGATCCTTGTGCTTACTACAAGAGATTTGGTGATAATAAGTTCATTGTTCTGCTGTTGTATGTTGACGACATGTTGATAGCAGGTTCCAACAAAGATCATATTAAAGAATTGAAGGCACAGTTGGCTAGGGAGTTTGAAATGAAGGACTTGGGACCAGCAAACAAGATTCTAGGGATGCAAATTTATCGAGACAGAAATAATAGGAAGGTATGGCTTTTTCAAAAAAACTATCTGAAAAACATCTTGCGGCGCTTCAATATGCAAGATTGTAAGCCACTTTCTACCCCTCTTCCTATTAATTTTAAGTTATCCTCAAAGTTAAGTCCTAGCAACGAAATAGAGAGGATGTAAATCTCTCGAGTACCGTACGCATCAGTAGTGGAAAGTTTAATGTTCGCTATGGTTTGCATAAGATCAGACATTGCACAAGCAATAGCAGCGGTTAGTCGATACATGGTGAATCCTGGTAAAGAGCATTATAGTGCTGTAAAGAGGATCCTGAGATATGTCAAGGGTACCTCAAATGCTGCGTTATGTTATGGAAGATCAGACTTTATTGTCAGAGGCTATGTTGATTCAGATTATGTAGGTGATCTTGACAAGAGCAAGTCTACCTCAAGTTATGTGTTTACTCTTGCTGGATGAATTGTAAGCTGGGTTTCGAAACTACAGTCTATTGTGGCTACTTCTACAACAGAAACAGAATACATCGCAGCTACACAAGCTAGAAAAGAGGCAATATGATTGCAAATGCTACTGGAGGAGCTCGGACATAAACAAGAGAAGATTGCTCTATTTTGTGATAGTCAGAGCGCTTTGTATCTAGCAAAGAATCCAGCATTTCATTCAAAGACAAAGTACATACGAGTTCAGTATCACTTTGTTCGTAAGAAGGTGGAAGAAGGAAGTGTGGATATATATATAAAATCCATACTAAAAACAACCTAGCCGATATGTTAACAAAGCCGATCAACAATGATAAGTTTGGTTGGTGTTGATCTTCTATTGGCCTAGTAGAAATGTAAGTAGCATGAAAATGACAAGTAGAAAGGATAGAAGAATTGCAAAAGTGACTTTAAGTGGGAGATTATCAGATAATAAAGTCACTTTTGTTAATTGAAGACAGTTAAGAAAAGTTAAATTTGACGATTGGATGAATTAAATATGACAACTAGATGAGTCAAACTTGACGACTGGATAAGTCAAACTTGACGATTGGATAAATCAAATATGACGACTGGATAATCACCTATCTCCCTCTATAAATACATGCCTCTTCTTCTTTTGAGATTATCCCATATTTGTGTTATAATCCCATCCTAACTAAGAGAGAGGAAAAGAAAGTTTAGAGAGAGAAATGTGAGGTTTCTCCTAATCTTCATAGCCTTTCCTTTGTTAGAGAGAGTTTATTTTCTCATATGATAAGAGAGAGAGAGTACTGTCAATTGTGCTCTCCTTATTTATATAGAAAAAGAGTTGTAATTTTTTTGCAATAGCGAAATCTTTCCACAGTTTGCCTGTGATTTTTATTCCAATTTTTGAAGGTTTTCCACCTTAAATTTTGGTGTTCATCATGTTTCATTTTTTTTTTCTTTTCTACTTCAGTTGTAATTGTGTGCCCTATACCACAACTTCCGAACATTTTGGATGTTTTAATAATGTCACTATTTTTTCATCTTCCTTGGTGATCAAATGAAAGAGAAATTTCAAAGTAATAAAATAACTTGAAGAAAAAAAAATCTAAACCTAATATCTCCATTGATTCAACTTCTCACTAAACTCAAAAGAAGATGAATATGAAGAGAGAGAGAGAGGAAGAAGAAGATGTTGATTTTTTAATCGATAGGTTCTCTCAAGCCAGTAGGAGCAACTCATAAAAATTGGAGGAAACTCACTCATGTAGGCAACATACATGAGATGGATTAGTAGGATCGACAAAGTTTGGTGGCTGTTGCATGTATACCTCTTCAAAGAGAAAGCCATGAAAGAAGGCATTACGGATATCTAATTGTCGGATATGCCAGTCTTTGGATACAACAACAGAGATAACGATATGGATTGTTGTCGATTTGACAACTGGACTAAAGGTTAAAAGAAAGTAGCTTTCGCGAGCTATATTTGAGATTCCGTAAGTATCTCCAGTGCATGTCAGTCTACGAGCTACCCGGCCCGCCATTCCTGACTGTAGGAAGGAATGGAATAAGGGCCGACTGCTCGTAGTTTTTCAATAAAATGAAATGATAAGGGTAGTGTGAAGCCTAGAGAGGCGGAAGCGGCAAATCGCTTCTACCGAGTTCCCCAACAGCAGCACCCGCTTAGTAGCATAACTCTTTCTACTGATGTGGCTTTACTAGATGCTTTTGATCAAGTCGGTTCAGTGAGGGCGACCGCGAAAGTCACCGAATGGGTCATTCCTTCAGTTTGTCCCATAAAAAAAAGGCGTGGGAGGAGCCTGACCTATAAAGAAACAAAAACAAAAATGACAATCCATTCTATTGTGATGAATAAATTACTGAGTACGAACGCACATCTAGGCCCAATGAGATTTCTACCCGTACAATATACATAATAGTATGGGAAAAACAATAAATCTAAACTGCCCAGGGCCAGTAAGAAAACGACTATGTGTTAATGCAACAATGATCTACGATCAAACGCTCCTGGAGTTACCTCTTGCAGACCCTTCATCCCTTTTCTCTCTTCGGAGTATCTGTTCTCTTAATTCCAAGGGACTATCAAGATTGTAGGTAGGAGGTAGTTGGTAAGGGATAATGAATGGTTGTGGTGCGGGCAAGGGTTTAGCTTTGCGGGCTCAAAAATCTATGGAAATGAAAATCCAACTAGTCCCTAATAATCCGAATGGAGCTTCGTATGGTGCAAGGTGAAAAGTCTACCTTATAATTGAATTACGGGTATCAATGAGCGCTCATTTACTCGAAATCAATTTTTGATTCCCTTTTTATTGGAATCGATAAGAGTCGAGTATAATATGGAACCAAATCAATAGAAATCGAAACCATTAGGTTCTATCCGATGGATACCTGGAACCGATTTATTTCTCCATTAATTTTACATTATCATGATTACATGTTTTCCTATAATTTTAAATTAATATATATTATATAAAGTTTTTTCAATTTTTCATATAGTTTATTACTTGTGAAGAAGATGAATTTTAATTTTTGAAAAAAAAAAAACCATTAAATCATATTTTTAGTGAAATAAATTATAATTAAGTTGATGGTTTGTGGATAATATGTAATTTTTCAAAAGGATTTTTTTTTTTTTATAATGAATTTTAAATATTTTTTCCTCATTCGAGAATCGATACTGACAGATACACATGATATTTGGTGGTTTTGGTTCTGCTTCCACTTATTTTAGAATTTGATCTGGAACCGATAAGATTCGAAATAATAAAGAGACTATGGTCCTAATTTTCTTAGGAATCGATCCTCAAACGACCCATTAACACCCTTAGGTGCAATGAATATGTGCAAGGGTAAAACTGTAAAAAAAAATCTTTTTTTCTTTAAAACCTTTTATTATTATTATTTTACTTTAAGTGAGTGACTTTGGTGTGTGCAAATAGCTGTCCCCTGTCCCCTTTACATATAACCTAATCTTGGGTTTTGAAACTAAAGGAAATCCATTACTCTAAACAATGTGTGCTAGTTTAAGGTTCCCAAAAAAACGAAGTAGCTATAAACACACCTGAATCGGCAAAAGCTTTATCTTGGGAGTTGGAACATAATGGAATGAAGGAATAGTTTTCGATAGCAACCCGTGGAATCTTTTTCCCTTAGAATGATCAATTGTCAACTTTGGAACCTATCATACGGCACATGCTTTTGAGTTTCCTTCAATTAATTCTAGTCAATCTAATATGCTCATCTTATATCAATTCTTGATTTCCTTTGAAAGAGGGAAACTATTCCCTTAGATTAGGGGGCCTTGTGGACTTATAGATTTTCAACTTTTCATGGTGGCGAGAGAGATGCTTAAGTAAGCAATCCCATTGAAGAATAAGAAAAAAAATCTTGCTATAGCAAGTTAGAGCTAAAATTAAATATGATAATTTTTTTTAAGTGTTAATGTGATAATACATTTTGAATCATATATTTTTTTGAAGGAGAGAATCTTTTTTTTTTTTTTTTTTTAATGATCTAAAGCAAATGAATACAATTTCAATTTTTCAATAATACAATATGTGACTCTGGACAAAATGAATTGAGGGAATATGATTCGTTTAATTGACTTCAAATCCTTACAATAAGGTTTTGATGATTATGAAGATAAAAGTTTATGATCTACTCAATTCCCTCTTAGATTCACCTTCATCATTCATGGGTACCTGCAATAAGCATAAAGTTTCATTATACATCGTGACCATCAAATCTGAAATAAAATTAAAAAGAATAATGATTTTTTGATACCCCCCCCCCTCCCCTCTGACACACACCCCTTGATGTGACATGTGCTAGAATCATAGATTCTTTTCATTGAGATACACAATTGAATATATTTGTGGGGATGTACAATTGTATATCCCAAGGAAAAAATCTATGGTTCTAGTCCATGCCACGTCAGGGAGCGTACGAGGGTGGTAGAAAATCACGACTAAATTAAAAAAAAGCAATATAAATTAAATAATACACACAAAATGCAGCATAATTTTTGTGCGGCTAATCAATATGCATTCAAAGATGAGATGAGAACGGTTCACTAACAACCCCAGAATTTCTTCCTATACTTCACTCGGGCCTCCAAAACCCTAAAACCCTTGTTTCCATGTTTGATTTGACCATCTCGTAATCCAAATAAGAGTTACATTAGATTGACTTGGATAAGTCAAATAAAAATTAATTAAATTTATGAATATTAAAAATAGTTATTATTATTTTATCTTTAAATATACATTTATTTTTTGCTCTCCATGAAAGTACAAAAAATGTTAGCACAATTCAATATATTTTTCTTAACCCAACTTAGGTGTATTTTTGAGTTCACTCGGCAAGTTGATTACCTGACCCGATGATTTGCCAAGTTGAATTGGAGAGTTGTTCCTACGAGTGGACCGAATCACGTCGAAATCAATCCAATTGATTCAAGTAGACTTGAAACTTGGCTGAGTCGACTAAGTTGAAAACTATGAGAAAGACAACTACATATGCTCCTATAAGTGAGAATCCAAATGAACATGATTTTGGTTCCAGATGCTTAGTGATCAGAATGTCAATCCATTATCTTTGAATAAGCATCATTTTTTGCTTCTCTCTACAATCTCAAGATTTCCCTCTCTTCTTCTTCCTATTTATAGGGGAGAAACGCCATTCTATTAAAACATAGAAAATTAAGATAAAACAAAGGTAGTAAGCTCATGGAGTGATAGACATGGCGTGATGTTGGTTCGGTTCATCTCCCTTCCTCAAAGATGTGAGCCGAGCCGAATCAATATCACTCTTGTATGTTTCTTCATTGATCCTGAAACATTGAAGGTTTTGAAAATATTATGGAATGTCGTCTCTTAATGTATTGGTTGGGACGTTTCTATTTTTCTCCTAACCAAAACATTTTCTCGAATTGAGATATTACCTTGGTTTAATTAAACTAGTTTGCAAAAAAAAAAAAAAAAAAATTCTTCTTTTTTTATCATGAATGATGAATGGAGAATGATATGCCCTTAATATTGAACATTTAAGTATGTTTTTTTTTTATTTAAGAAAAAAATGAAGAATAAAGTTGAAAATCTAATTTTTTGATGAATACGTTATAACCTTTGATTTGAGTGTCCATTTCACAACTAGGATATATGTGTTTTAGGTATTTTGAGAAAATTTACTCAATATTAAAGTCGAAAAAAAAAATTGGATCACTTTTAGAGTACTGTCGACTTCACCACTTTTTATTATTTAGTTCAACATTTTTTGTTGTTGAGCTCACCACTTAGTGTCAAGTTCACCAATTTTTATTGTTGAGTTTAACATTTTTATTATTGAGTTTGATGGTAATTAAACATGATTTGAAAGCGTTGAATTCATCAATAATTGATATTAATATTTTGAATTCATAGTTATTGATGAACTCAACAATAAAAAGTGATGAGCTCAACAATATAAATGTTGAACTCAATAATAAAAAGTGGTGAACTTGACACTGTAAATGTGATCTAGATTTCAATTATTATTATTATTATTTTTTTTGCATATTTTCTATTTTTCAACTTCGATATTGGGTAAATCTTCTTGAATTAACAAAAAATGTATATATCATAGTTTCGAAACGGACACTTGAATCTAAAATTTTAGAATTATAATTTCTCCGTTCTTATTTTTATTTTTTATAAACTGTCGAAATAAAAAAATATACACCTAAATGTTCAAAATAAAGAATATATCATTCTTCATTCGCCATTCACGATAAAAAAATTCAACGAAAGTGATCAGAATCACCATTGGAAAACTTTATTATGTGAAGAAGATTAGAAAAATGATAGTTCGGGTATTTCAAAAATATTACAACGTGAGATGAGATCCAGGGACTATTAAGAAAAGAAAAGTTTACAAAATGGACTATTAAGACACTGTTGCATTCTTTATGATTTTCTCCAGTAAAATAAAATTTTGAACCCACAAGGCAAATCATGATAAGTAATTCTCTAAGAGGGGTTGAAATTTGATTGACATCCCTTACAATGGCTTAATAGACTTTTAAACTTCTAATTAGTCTCTAATTCGCGCTGCCAAAGAATAATTAGACACCAATTCTAGCTAATTGACTTCAACTCAAAAATTCTAAAATAATAAATAAGACAAAAATTTGCTAAAACCAGTAGATCCTTTCAAATTAAAATTTGACCTCGGAAATGATCGCTGTCCCCATTTCTTCTTTGGGGCTAATGCGTTAACATCAATTGAATTCTCTTGGGTCTAGTTGTTAATTTTCCAAATTGGTATTATAATAGCTATTTTGATAACCTCTTTCTAAGTTACCAAATTTGAAATCCAGGGTGCATGTCAATGTTTTTGAGAAAATTACTTGAAGGTCCCTTGTAGAAAGGTTTCTATCTAAATAATCCCTAAGTTTTGCATGTTAGCTTGATATGACATTTTTAGTAAATTTTTTCTTTGTTAATGGTCTCTCGTACTATCGAGTTTATAATTTTTACTATTGAACATGACTCTTTTCTATTTAGTAGTGTCAAGTTCACCTTTTTTACCATCGAACTTATCACTGTTTGTTGTCGAGTTCACCACTCTTTATTAATTGTCGAATTCGACATTTTTTTAATTGTTGTTGAGTTCAACATTTTTTAAAATTAAAAGTGGTGAACTCAATATTGGTAAAATCCACCCATTTTTAATTTTCGAGTTTTTCCAACTAAAATATGTGGAAAGATTGACTAAAAACTTGAGATAATGACTTTTTTAAATGATTTCAACTCAAAAGAACTATTATCGATTGATTTTTATTTAAAAATTAAGAAAAAAATGAAAAAACCCTTGAAAATTACTTCTTCTTCTTTCTTAAATCATTTATGATGAAATGGAGTCTTCGAAACTCGATTGAGATGTTAAAAATCTAATTTTTAGATGAAAACGATGAGTTCAAACACTTAGGACATTCAATCATGAGAAATGTGGAAGATGAGGTCTAAGGACCATTTAGAAAGAAAAAATCTACTAAATATCTTGCCAAGCCGCCACATTTGAAAACTTATGGATTATTTAGAAAGAAATCCCTCTTTTTAAGTAATTTTTCTTTTATTTTTTCAACCTTTTGATTCTTTTGAGCTCTGGGCCTAGAGTTCATTAGTGATCCTTTCCACATAAAAAATGAAAGAGAAATGCGGGAAGGACGAGATGGTAACATGAGGGAAGAGAGGAGTGGAGGAGAGGAAAAATATAAAAGAAGGGGCATTTTGAATTTTTAAATTAATCAAGGGCTCTAACTTTTAATATAATTTGAAAAGTTGCATAAGGCATTTTATTGGGTAACACTATACATTCCTTTACTATAATGATAACACATCAATTACTAACATTATCATGTTTAATGATACTCTATTTTTTTTTTCCGCCTAGACTTGTTTTTCATTATAGTGCTTAAGGATCAATCAATCGCATTAGCCCACGTGTATTGAGGGCATTCCAAAATTTACAAAATTACCCTCGTTAGACTACACGTGTCATGCAGTGGAGAGCCTATGAGGAAAAAGTTTGTGAATAATTTTTTTTCATAATACACATGTTAATAATGTCTTTTTGCATGTATCTTTCTTTTCTCACTATGTTTTTCTCTTATTTCTCCTCTCCATCTCCTTGTAGAAAAGTTGTTATTTGCATGTTTAAGCATTGGATTCCTTTATAATTAGAAGGAAATGCTGAAGTAACAATGAAATTGACATTGTTTCAGACATTGTTGATGTGGATGTGTTTATAAAATCATAGATTCTTTTCATCGAGATACAAGTGATAAGCATTTATGGTTTTGTGCACACCAATGTCTGAAACGATGTCAATTTCAATGTTACTCCAACACAACTCTAGTTAAACAAGTCTTGGGATTCTCTCGACACATTCAAAGTCTCAATCTGGTGGTGCTAGAGGTTTAGTTTAATTAGCTAGTAATCATGGTTTTTAAACTCGTCCGAGACCAAGATGTATCGCCCGAATTAACTCGGTATCGGAGCCCAACAATACCAACTCACAAAGTGTTAGAGACGACCGCGTATCGTGAGATAAGCGAGTCGTCTCGGACGATATTTTCAATTATCTCAGACGATATGAACGATACAGATGAGACAACGCAGTAAAATGTTTAACCCATGAGTTAAATGAGACGTCTCGAACGAGATTTTCAAAATCTCGTCCGAGTTAATTGAGACAAACGAGTTATGCCTCAATCTTCTATTCTTTCACCCCCAAATCGATTTTTTTTTAATTATATATTTTTTTGGATTTATTTTTTTAATAGGAATCATTTATGAATTTTTTCAGAATTTTTTAGATTTTTTAAATGATTAAAAATCATTGTCTCAATGTTGAACAAGACAACTTAAACGAGATGAGACGTATTATCCGAGTCAACTCGATATCAGAGTTGAACAAAACAAAACGAGATACCGAGTTTAAAAACCATGCTAACAATGAATTATTTGCTCCCCCGTATCGTATAATCTTTCCCTCTTCTCTATTTATTTTCCATTCTCTCCAAGGCGTAAATAAATTATGGTCAAGAGAGAAAAAAAATAGTGTGTCACAATTAAAAAAACATCCCCACAGCTTTTGTAATTGTTTCAGCATTTTCCATAAGGAGAACAACTTTCTTTAATTTTGGGTCAAACATTGTGGGAGTCAAAATATATACAAATAAAGCCGTAAGTGCATGTTTCTTAAGTTTCACACACTACGTCAAACGATGACTGACACTAATTTTTCGTTAAATAAGTTTGTGTAAATTCTCTGAAAGGGCAACAATACAGATAACTGACATAAGTAATGACGTTGGATTCTTTAGTTTGTATCACTCATTTTGACCAAATTAGTCATACCAAGTTACACCCTTTGTCACGCTGTGGAATTACCTAATGTCAAATCTCGTTTGAGGCTAAACATCAAACACAAATTTTCTAGATATTAATCCTAATATTTTTAGTGTTAAATTTTCTAACGAATCCATAAGAGCATTCTCTATTCAACATTTTCCTTAATTATTATTATTATTATTTTTAATGTTAAGTTGGTATGTTAATGGATGGACCACCATTGAAATGAGATCGATTTGAAACCAATTTGATGAGGATTAGATTTGATTTGAAATTAGTCCGATGAGAATTGGATTTGAATCAAAAGAAATCTTTTTTACCTTTTTGTTTCTCTTTTGACGGACTGTATTTACCAACCCATCTGAGTCATGTACAACAATATTCAAAGTCTTGATTTGAGAGAAAACCTAATCAATTTTGCCATCTCAACTAATCCTTAATGGATTGAATCGAAAGAGATCTGATTTGATATTAAAATTATAAATATTTTTTTAATTTATATCTATTTCAAATAAAATATGTAGGATAATTTGCTTACTTTCTTACATTTTATTGGATTAGGACATGGTTGATCCAAAATCAATAGCATTTATCGGGTGAAGTTTTTTAATCGGATCTCGATATTAAGATTAAAATCTAGTTTGATAACAATTGGATCCAAATCAAATCAAATATGATTTTATATTTTTATATAAACATTATAAATAAATTTTATATATCTAAACAAAATATGTATAGTAATTTATATATTTTCTAACGTTTTATAACATTGGAACATGATTGATCCAAAATAGATCCTATAAGTTAACAAAATGATTTCTTATTGAAACCCGAATCCATGATCCATATCCAAAGTTATTGGATTCGGATAAAAAAAAAATCTACAAACTGGAATCTCTAATGTTTAGAGCTGGCAGTTTGCCTGTTTTACAACAACGACACTACAAGCAAAACTCTCGTGGTTCTCTATTGTGCGGTTGAGATGATAAGATATTTCTAGGGATTCTTCTCAAAAACTAATTGATAGAGAACTTGTACGGATGAACAGACTTGATTGCTCTGTTGGTACTCAAATGTCCAACGTCGTTGGACGCAAATGTCCAAATGTCGACTTGGTAAGCCGCCTTCACACATCACACCCTCTTTACTTGGAGACTGTTCAAGTCAGGCTACACGACGACGACCGAAAGAAATTCTTCAAATTCCAGAGAGAAAGTCAGAGAGAGAGAGAGAGATTCTGAATTTTCTGTAAAAGTTTCAAACGACCGAAAGAAATTCTTCAAATTCCAGAGAGAAAGAGTCAGAGAGAGAGATTCTGAATTTTCTGTAAAAGTTTCAAATTTCTCTCTTTTCGAATCGAGTGTAATCTAGGATGCTGTTGAGCTTCAGATTTTCATGGAGATTTCTCATTTATCTGGTCTGTTTCTTCTATAATTTTAATTTCTAAGTAGGTTACACTGTTAGAAAACTTGATGAAACCCTAACTTAATCTAAATTTTCACTATAATTTTTTTTTTTTTTTTTTTTTTTCAGGAAATTTTGACAGAAACAAGTGTAAACGACAGAGATTAGTTTTAATTAATTAGCTTCGATTTATCGAAGATCACAAGTAAGTTATTTGTATCGAGTTTTTGATATATTTGGATTTAGAGATTTTTCTTGTAAAATTTTATCTAACAGAGCACGATTTCATGAGCTTTTGTTAGATAGAAGTAGAAAATTCATTAATCCAAGAGAAGTATTCGAATCTAGATTGACATTTAGCAGTAATATTGGTACAGATTTTCTAATTTTCAGGAAAATTTGTCCCCAAGAAATATCGAACGATTCTGTTTTCAGCTCGGGATTGGAGAATGTCTTTTCGGTTAAAATTGATGTGGAAATTGAAAATTGGTTCTCTCATCAGATCAAGAATCATGCAGATCTCATTAAATTAGGTTTCTACCATTTTAGTATGTGTATCATTCATTCACTATGATTATAGTTTGCATGCGACAGTAAAAAGATTTATTTCCAAAAATCTATTTTTTGGTACAAAAATGAAGGACGTAATTGTTCAGGCCTCACTTGTTCCAGCTTCGGAAGTCCTTGCTCGACTTGTAGAGGCCATAGTTGAGACCATTCGAGCTGCCAATGATGTTTTGATTGAGAAGAAGAGCTTTTCGGAACTCCAAACTTACTTGGAAAGAATAGTTCCTGTCCTAAACGAGTTGATCAAGAAAAACCATAGTTCCGAAAGCTTAAACAATGCTATTGAGATTCTTGATCGAGAGATTAAAGTTGCAAAACAACTGGTTTTGGAATGTAGTAAGAGAAACAGATTCTATCTCTTGGTGAATTGTCGTAAGATTGTTAAGCGTTTGGAGGACACGACGAAAGAGATTAGCCGGGCACTAAGTCTCATCCCTTTGGCCTCACTGGATCTCTCATCGGGTATAAATGAAGAGATCAATAAGTTGTGCGACAATATGGTTACGGCTGAGTTTAGGGCAGCAGTAGCAGAGGAAGAAATATTGGAGAAAATTGAATCGGGGATACAGGAGGGGAATGTTGATCGTTCTTATGCAAATAAATTATTGATTCTCATTGCGGAATCTCTTGGGATCCCAAATGAAAGAACAGTATTGAAGAAAGAATTTGAAGAATTTAAGAATGAAATTGAAGACGTACAATTGAGGAAGGACCAGGCCGAGGCTATACAAATGGAGCAGATCATTGCGTTGCTTGAAAGGGCAGATGCCACTTCAACTCCTAAAGAGAAAGAGATTAAGTATTTCACCAAGAGGAATTCTTTAGGTAGTCAACCATTGGAGCCTCTCCAATCATTTTATTGCCCTATCACTCGAGATGTCATGGTGGACCCCGTGGAAATGTCTTGTGGGCATACATTTGAGAAAAGTGCAATAGAGAAGTGGATTTCAGATGGGAACGACCTCTGTCCCTTGACCATGACCCCGTTAAATCCAGCAATAGTACGGCCTAACAAGACTATGCGTCAATCAATCGAAGAATGGAAGGATAGGAACACTATGATCATGATTTCTTCCATGAAATCCACACTCCTATCAAATGAGGAGGAAGAAGTGCTTCATTCTCTAGGCCAATTGCACGATCTCTGCGAAGAAAGATACTTGCACCGAGAATGGGTAACACTTGAAAACTATATACCAATTCTTGTTGGATTGCTTGCTTCGAAAAAACGTGAGATAAGGAATCGTGCTTTGGTTATCCTTTGCATCTTAGCGCAGGATAGAGATGACACTAGGGTAACTCTTACTTCTATCCTCTCTACTTCAATTTAAATCTCTTTAAGTTTTAATTAATGCACAACAGAGGACATAAGTTTACTCTCTTATTAACCTGACCTGTATGCATTGTTTTTTGTTTTTGTTTGTTTAATGCAACAATGTTATTTGTTTTTTGGACGTGAAATGTCTATCTATAGTTATTGGTTTATCTTAGTCATCAGGGTAGTGGTTATTCCCTTTTTATATACTAGAGGATGCCCGTGTTTATGGGATGTGCATCCTCGTTGGGGTTAAGTGGGTTAAAGAGGAAAAAAAATAAAGTTAGAGTGGTGTTATTGGAAAAGAGTAGTAGAGGAAAGATAATGAAGTTAGAGAGGTAGCATAAGAAAGACAATAAACTTGGATAGGGTATTCATGGAAAGAAAGATGATAGGAAAGACAATAAAGTTAAAGTTGTCCTCAAGATTCGTAAGAAAATTAAATCCCAACCCCTGTTTATGTTGGAGATAAAGAGAGTGAGGTCCACTGTTGTGTTTTATTATATAGATTTCAGCAAATTGATGTATGTTGCAGGAAAGAATCGCGAAAGTAGATAATGCCATTGAATTCATTGTTCACTCCCTTGCTCGTCATATTGGGGAAAGTAAATTAGCAGTTGCATTGCTTTTGGAACTATCAAAAAGTGATGTTGTACGCGACCGCATTGGTAAGGTTCAAGGCTGCATACTCCTCCTTGTGACTATGTCAAGCAGTGATGACACTCAAGCTGCCAAAGATGCAAAGGATCTTTTGGAGAATCTCTCATTCCTTGATGAGAACATTACTCAAATGGCGAAGGCAAACTATTTTAAGCCTTTGTTGCGGCATCTTTCTTCAGGTATTGTCAGTTTTTTAATTTAATAGTATGCTTCAGTGACCCTTGAAAAAGGGATTGGCTTGGGTGCACCCCTTTTTTTAAAATATTGGGTGCATTTCTCTCTGAAGAAATTTTTTCTTTTAACTGACATATTTATATGCATATCTTTCAACACTTGTACTCAAGTTGATGCATAAGTATCAAACATGCCTAGCTTGCTAAGATGCACTGCAACTGATTTCTCACAAGATCTATAGCAAGAATACCACCAATGGTATTTTGATTTCGTAGATTGGTGTAGACAATCTGCCTCTGTGTGCAATCCTCTTATGGAAGATTGGACTGGAGGATGTACGGTACCCAAATGTTTCTGTTTATGTGCATTAGGTGGGGGAAAGGGGTTGCTGTTTTGGGGGTGTTTGCTAATTGCCATTTAAGATACCCAGATACTAATACTAATAGGGTTGTGTTTATACCACTTTTTGTTTCCTGTAAAGGACACAGGTATCACATCCAACATACTGATGTCATGTTTTTTTTTTCCTTAGCATTTTAAGTTAAATATCATCTTTTGTCCTTGCCTCATAAATTAATAAAACGTCATATATTTCAAAGTTCTTTAGCGTAAGATTTGTCAGTATACAATTTTCATATTTTTCTTGACAAGTCAAATGGAGAAATGCTTAGTAATTAATAAAAGAAGACAATAAAAAATAATAAAATCCCTACAAAGTAGAAGTATTTGTGCCGTATTGGTATTTCACCTTGTCGATACATGTATGCTAGGAATATTCAAGTATCTGGTATCATAATTTCTAGAAATCTAGACTTGGCCTCAGAATTTGATCTTTCTTTGAAAACTATATGTTTTCCTTTCCACATTAGAAAATTTCTTCCTAGAATTGATTTATAACTAGATTCATATCTTTTACTAGGGGGTGAGTTGGTCAATCATCATCTAAATCCATTGATACTCTATGGTTTCCATGAGAAGAATAGGTAATTTGTTGATTTCTATAGACTATGTAATCCCCTTTTTTAGGAGGAATATGTAATCCGCTCATTCTTGTAACAAAAGATGCACCCAATACCATTGGACTCAGGTTTCTAAGCGAACACCCAGCACAATTAAGTCTGATTGCAGTATCTACGACAGCTTGCCAAGAAATGCCACATATTGAGTATTTAGAGAGAACTAACTAAACCCCGTACCTACTTCTTAGAAACCTAGGGAGTGCACACGTCAACTATCTAATTAATTGTTGAACAAACCTGCATATAAATGGAATGTGGAGAATGGCAACAACTGAACCTAATACTCCCATAGGATAGAAAATGTGTGACCTAATAATTATCAAGAAAATAAGTTTCCCAATTATTCAGTGAAAGGTATCAAGATTTTCATGAAGCCAGCCGCCATTTTCAATAATATAGGATGATTCATCTCCATTGGAGAATCAGTAATATGATCCCAATGGATCATATTAATAAATATAAGATTAAGGAAAGAATATGACTGATATGAGATGGTTGGGTCTTGAAAGCTCACTGAGCAAATTTAATGAACAATCAAACTTGCCAATCTGTGGCTACAACCTTGCTATTTATAAAAAATATGACTAAGGATTATAATAGATTTTCTTGCATTGTCCATTCATTTCTGTTGGGGTCCATTTTTTTTTCCCCAGATAATTCTCCCTCCTTGTGGGCAGCCTGAGGTGCTATCGTCGGCACCAATGTTAATAATGGCTGCTTAGAAGAAAGGGCACAATTGAATTGTCAATTGTCTGTACTCAATACCTCCTTAAGAGGTCCTAGTTGGAAGGCAAGTGTTGCCTTAATTAATTGCTCAAATTGAGCTTGATAATCTTAGATGGTCGTAATTTGACTCAACATCAACAAAGTCTCACTCAGTTCTTCATTTTGGGAGGAGGGTCGAATTGTTTGCATAAGTACTTTGTGAATTTAGCCCACAAGATCGTCCCCATAGTCTTTTCCATCCAATAATACTAAGGTATCTCATATCCCATCATGTTCTTCGATGCCAATTGCACTATCTGATCATATGGTATTTGGTTGAATTTTTGAAATCGTCGTCTTTGTTGAAGTGTGGAAATTCGTAGTGCACAGTTTGGGTTTAGATCCAGGTTTTATCCACTTCTACATCAATTTGTCGCTTCGGTTCTTTGTTTTGTCTAGCTTCAATCATCATTAATATTTGTAGAGTTTCTGCCACGCCCTCCTCGAGAAAATGAATCTTTGATTCAATTCTTTGAAAACACATGTCGCCAATCATTATGATTCCAAATGATATGCCCCTATCATAATAATAAAAATAAAAGGGGATTAAGAGAAGAATATGACCGATTCAAGATGGTCGGATCTCCAAAGCTCACTGAGCCAGTTTCATCAATAATCAAACTTCCCAATTCTTTGCCAACCCCCAACCCCTTCTAGTTATAATAAATATGACTGAGAATTATAATGAACTCTAATACCCTAATTTAATTGAACTCTTAACAGTTAAAGAGAATTATACCAATCCTATTCCTGATAGAACCAAAGTAAAAGTAAAATATGTTGAGTGCAGGATTCACCTGCTCCTAGGTGTTACGTATTATTATACCCTTGTTTAGCTTGTGACCCTCTTATATCTATTGTGCTCACCCTACTTGACGGGTTTACCTTTTGTGAAAAATTGCTGGCTTACAAAATATAAACATTAAAATTATGGTTGAGGAATAATCTACTAAAACTAAGGGTAAAGGTGGAACTTTATCAATCAATCGGATTTAATAGTGAACCAAGAGCATGGACATTTTCCACGCAATTGACTGCTTTAATTGCCCCAGTTAAATACATTTCATATGGTTGGATCTGGTAAATGGTATTATGTTGGAGTGCTTTTGACAAACCGGTTCATCTTATGTTCTCTTGACAACTTGAATTCTATGTCTCTAGTTTTTGTCTTTCTAATGCGTAAAATATGGTTTGGGTGTTTAAACTGGGATATATGTGGGTTAACATGTTTAGTTGGTTTCATTAGAAATAAATTAAATATAATATTTTGTGTTACTTCTTAAAACATACCAGTAGGCCATGAAATGATGCTTGTAAGGTCAATATTTATAACTATCTAAAGCATTGTAATTTTGAGTAGCTTAACTTTTAACTTGTGTGTAAGTGGGTGGGTGTGGCTGCATTGGGGAAAATGTCATTTATAATTTTCAAGCAAGCAAAGACTTATTGGTGCAGGTCCAGAAAATGTCAAATCGAGTATGGTGGCAACTTTAGCTGAAGATTTTAGCGATCACCATAAATCTGCTCTCTTTGAAGATGGGGTGCTGGTTCCGCTGCTTCACCTGGTCTCATGTGGTGATATGGAGATGAAGCTAGTCTCAGTCAAAGCTCTTCAGAACCTCTCAAGCCTACCACAGAATGGGTTGCAGATGAATAGAGAAGGGGCATTGGGTCCACTACTTGATCTCCTCTACAATCAGAGATCGTCATCCCCAGTTCTGCGGGAACAAGCGGCAGCCACTATTATGAACCTTGCCATATCAACCACAGTGTATGAAGCCAGTGAAGCTCATGCGCCATTGCTGGTAAATGATGATGACATTTTCAGGCTCTTCTCCTTAATCAACTTTACGGGACCTGAGGTACAACAAAGTCTGTTGAGGACCTTTCGGGCCATGTGCCAAAGCCCCTCTGCGACAGATATCAGGTCTAAGCTAAGACAGGTGTGAATCCTTATTGGGGATTTTTCTTTCTTCCACTCTACAAAATGAGCTGTCTTTTCTTGGTGATGAAAGTACAAACATTTTCTCCACTAATGTTTGGCACATTCTTCTAAAAACCACGGGGCATGAGCAATAACCTTAATAGGCATGTCTGCAGACACATACATGGGATATGTACTGATATCACAAAGTTTTACTCACTAGTAGCTGTTGTGTCACACTATTATTGTTTGAAACAAGCCAAAGTAATTTACCGTCTGAGGTTGGCCGCTGATCATCCCAGTTAGGAATAATGGGATGCATTTATACCTATTTTACTTAGACCCCTCCTATAAAGAAACATAAAAAGAGCAGAATGGGAGGTCGGCTAATAAGAAGGTGCAAACCTGTTGTAGGTTAAGTTAGGCACTGTGGAAAATCTATTTAGCTTTTGTGATTTTAGTACATATGATTGGTATGGGTTTTGTTAACGTGTGCCCTAGGGGCACACGTTAAAGTGCAATAACTACACCTTGGGATTAAGCATCTGAGGGTATTTTGGCAATAAAAGATTTTTTAAAGGGCATTTTTGGTACAAAATTCAATTTCCAAAGTCAATTTAATGCACTTTAAGTGTGCCCTTAGGGCACACATTAACAAGACCCTGTGTGCGATAGTCCCATATCGCTTGGGTATCATGACCTTGTGCTATATTTAAACCTGGGGCAATCTTCACCTTACAAGCCAGTTTTGTGAGGATGAGTTAGGCCCATGGGCTTCTACATGGTATCAAAGCGGGTAACCACAGGGATGTAGGAGAGGTTACACACGAGGGGGAGTGTGAGTGATAGTCCCATATCGCTGGGGTATCATGACCTTGTGCTATATTTAAACCTAGGGCAATCCTCACCTGACAAGCCGGTTTTGTGATGATGAGTTTGGCCCATGGGCTTCTGCAGACCCGATTGTTATTAATTTCATGATTAGACCAGCTATGCTTTGTGGAGCTGAATGTTGGGCATTCAAGAAGCATCATGTTATTAAATTGAGCGTAGTAGAGATGAGGATGTTGAGATGAATGAGCGGAAAGACTAGGAAAGATAACATTAGAAACAAACATATTTGGGAAAACGTAGGGGTGTAGCCCTAATAGGTAATAAATGGTTATTAGGGGCATCCCGAAAACGTCCGGGTCGAAATATGGCTTTCAAATTAAGTTCCGAATTAGTGGATGCTGCCAAAGGGAGTGGTGATGCCATACGCAAAAAGGAAGAGACTCATAGAATGGCAGAGGCAAATAGAGCTTTTGCACATTTTCGTTAATCCATGAACAGGATCTATATAGACACATAGATCCATGGATCCATACATCTCGATCGGAAAAGAATCAATAGAAAAAGAAAGAATTAAGGTAAGTTGACAGATGGTTTAAGCATCTTCAATGGAGGCTGATTACAGGCCTAGTTAGAAGAAATATTTAAGTTGAAGGTTATAAAAGGGAGATGGTGAGATGAAGACCCAAAATAATGTGGATGGGGATAGTGAGAGAAGAAATGGGCTTGTTTTCAATAACAAAATATTTGGCTCTGAACAGAGTGGAATGGAGGAACAGTATTCATTTAGCTGATCCAAATTTGTGAGTTAAGGCGTTGTTGTTGTCGTTGTTATTTGGATGTTTCGGAAATTGTTTCTGACACCTATAAAATCAAAGAAAAAGCACCGGAATTTTGAAGGCTGGTCATTTATTTTTCTCTTATTCAATCTTTGTGGATGATTACTCTGATTATTTTAAAACTTGGAGCTGATAGCCCTGTAAAAGTTTTGGTTGTTGTAAATAGAAGAATTTGTTTTTAAGTGGGTTTCTCTAAATTTGTCCTTTTTTTTTTAATTTGTGTGTGGGTGTGTGTGATAGAGGAATTCAATCTTTGGATTTTGTTCTTCTGGTTAAATTTTAAAACAGATTCACCACCTCTCCATTGTAGTTTCCATTATTTCCTTTGTTCCTACTTTTCTTTAGTCTTACCAAATACTAAACAAGTTCCCTACTATTTTACTTCTGCTCGGTAATATTTTTTATTAATAACTGATTGTAGATTTTGATTGCTGTCTACAGTACTCAGATGTTCAAGTAGTGATTCGACTGTGTGAGCATGATAGTGTTGCTGTTCGAGCAAATGCCGTAAAGCTATTCTGCTGCTTAACAGAAGATGGCGAGGATGGCACGTTGTCAGACCATGTAGGTCAGAGATGCATTGAAACTTTACTCAAGATCATTGAAACTTCTGATGATGGGGAAGAGATTGCTTCATCGATGGGTATCATCTCTAACCTCCCCACTGACCAAACCCAGATCACCCAATGGCTTCTAGATGCTGGGGCACTTGCAATCATTTCCAAATCTCTCAAAGATGTAAATTTTCACGGCTTCTATGAAAACCAACTAATAGAAAACGCGGTTGGAGCTATATGTCGTTTCACCGTTCCAACAAACCAAGAGTGGCAAAGGAGAGTGGCGGAGACCGGCATTATCCCAGTACTGGTCCACTTGCTAGGATGCGGAACCGCTTTAACGAAAAGGCGTGTAGCCGTTTCACTTACACAGTTTTCAAGGAGCTCGAACGGGCTGAGCCGGCCAATACCAAAGCGTAAGGGATTATGGTGCTTTTCGTCACCTCCCGAAACTGGATGTCCTGTGCACAATGGCATCTGTTCAGTGGAGTCATCGTTTTGCTTAGTGGAAGCCCATGCGGTGGAACCACTAGTGAGGGTTCTCGGGGAACCAGATCTTGGAGCATGTGAGGCTTGTTTACAAGCATTGTTAACATTGATCGATGGTGAAAGACTGCAGAGTGGTTGTAAGGTTCTTGGTGAGGCAAATGCAATTTTGCCGATTATAAGGTTATTAAGCTCCCCTTCTGTAGAGTTGCAGGAGAAGGTTCTGCATGCTTTAGAGAGGATTTTTCGGCTGGTAGACTTCAAGCAGAGGTACGGGGCTTCAGCACAGATGCCTTTGGTTGATATAACTCAAAGGGGATCTAGCACGATGAAATCTTTGGCAGCTCGAATACTCGCTCACTTGAATGTGCTTCATGAGCAGTCTTCGTATTTCTAAAGGTGCTGGGATGAAGATTTTCAGTCCAGTTGAATTGAATGGGAAAAATACATGAATGAATCAAAATCATGAACAGTGCAATTGGTGAGACATTAGTTGCCTCGAAAGATTTGGAGGATCAAAATGCCTTTCTTCTCGGCCCACCCGAAATAAGCTTACAGATTATGCTTGTAAAGTTCAAGTAGAATATCACGCTTGTAAAGTAAATTCTAGTTGCTGATGGGGCTAATGTTGAAGGCCTGATTTGTTTTGGTAAAATGGACATGACGATAGTGTATAGAGGCTACAGGGTGATCATTATTTTTCATAACTGAAGCCTAATTTCTTCGTCAGGGGAAGGGAGTTCAATTTATTTGCAGGTTATTACGACTGCATATTTATCTGTCTCTAATAAAGATATTTTCACACGACTTCAACTTGTTGAAATTAAATTTTGTGAAGTTGTGGGTTCTTCTTTTAACTCTAAAGGTGCCATTTATTGTGCCTATTTTTTATCCCCTGCTCGGTAATTTGGTGCATTAAATAGAATTATGGATCAGCCATTGTGGTTACATCCAAAGCACATAATTCTGTAGTATATTAATGGCAGCTCGGACTCTCTCTCTCTCTCTCTCTCTCTCTCTAGTTAAAGAGTGCTGGTAACCCGCCTTCAAAAAGACGTTAATGCGATAACATTACTGCCCTCAACAAGATTGAAAGTTCTGAGTTATGGTTTCTATCTAGCACCAAAATGTTTGGTGACAAGCCATTCCGCCCACCCAAGAGATCCTGGTTTCGTAATGGAAAAGAGTTGAAAAAAAATTCTTTGGCTATGCACACCTCTTAGTTGGGGCATTGTCCTTACTATTTCCAAAGAGGGGGGATTTTCTGATGCTCATCTGACACACGGACGCCCCCATATGCCCCTCGTGGCATGGGTTAGAACCATATATTTTTACCCTCGGGATACACAACTGTACATTCTCATAAATATTTATAGTTGTGTATCCCAAGGAAAAGAATCTATGATTCTAGCACAAGCCATGTCAGAGGGCATATAGGGGCATGTGTCAGAGTTGGGGCTTCAGAAAATCATTATTTCATTTCCAAATGTATTTGTGTGAACTATCAACATGTCGTGTGTTTCTGGTTTGATACTCGCATCTTTGATAATGAAATTCCTTGTGCAATTCTGTTTGGAGTGTTTTGACATCTGATTCCTCACAAGCTTTCAATAGAATTCTTGAGAAGTTATCTACACTGAGAAGACAATCAATTCAAGCAAATAGGATGTTGTCTATACATAAGGACAGCCTTTTCTTGTTTCCTGGTTGAATCAGAAAACTGGACAGCCTTCAATAACCACCCTTTGGCGGTTGGGCAAGAAGCCAATGGGCATCCATCCAAGTCGCTACCCCACCAGTTGAGGTCGATGTCCTCAAAACCCAAGCACAGGTACAACAGCACCGCCATGAAGGCAAGACCGGCGTCAAGAGCCCCAGAGAGAACATAATTGTGTCGCTGCCACCAGTCTTGTCGGTACCTGTAGACGACAAAGCCAGAGAGGAACCCAATAAAAATCCAACTCGTGTAGTTGACAGCGGTGGCTGGGGGCATTGATGCTGTGGCACCTATTAGGACGGGCATGTTGATGAGAGGGATCCAATCGTGCTTTGGGAAGGCTTTGTGAGCAAGCCAGACAAGGAGAGGTGCAATGGCCCCAACCAGGAAGAACCAATTGATGCCCTCGTAGGTTCCAAGATCTCCAAAGATTCTACGTGGTCCAATCAACCCCCATATAACAGAGGCATCGTAGAACACATGATCACCAGGACAGGTCCACGGGCTGTTGGCAGGAAGCAGGGAGGTTTTGCAGATATTGGGGATTGTGTCCATGAGCCACCATGCAGTTCCCAGGTACACAAACCCGGCTATGAGGGTTCCGACAACCTGAAAGAAAGATTAGTTTTGGTGCCTCAAAATTCAAATGTACAAAGCTTAATCAAACAATGAAACACTTGAAGGTATCAACCTCCATTGAGCTATATATCGAATGAGCCTGAACTAACCTGTGCCATAAACATCATTCTTGGAGGAATCTTCATGTAGTGACCAAGCTTGAAGTCTTGCAGAAATGTGATGGCCTGTGTCATGCTGATGTACCCATACACCTTGAAGCAAATGTTGGCGACGGGGCGGCCAGGGTACAGGTAACCAATGATATACTCTGTTATGATGTTCAATCCTGGTGTCTACCATGACTAGAAAGTATCAGTTCTGAAATATCACAGAGTGTGTCCATCACAATACCACATTACACAAGAGAGAATAAAATTACCTGGTTTGTGGTGGCAGTGATGATGCCAATGGGGAGAGTGAAGAAAATGGCGAGACCGCATGCTAGCAGGACACCCCACCATGGTAACTGAAGTTGATCATTGTAATACTCACAAGCGAAGATTGTTGCCGCAATGTTACCTATGAGGATGCACACGAACCACCACTCAGGGACTTGATTATACTTGCTCATGAGCCTTGTGTGTATGTCGGTTTTCTTCTCTTGGAAAGCCGATTGCTCTGTTGCCATATTTCTCTGCATAGCACGCGCAAGTCAGTTTAGTTTCCAAAGAAAACTCATCAGCCTTTCATTTATGTTAACGGGTGCTTACTAATCAAATTAAAAGGAAAATTTTATAAGATGATAGTAAGATTAGCTATGCTCTACGGAGATGAATTTCGGGAGGTCAAGAAGCATCATTGTTAATAAATTGAATGTAGAAGAGATGAGGATATTGAGAAGTACGAGTGAAAAGACTAGGAAAGATAAAATAAGAAATTAATACATTCAAGAAAATGTAGAAATAATTACAATAGATGATAAACTGAGAGAAAATTGACTAAGATAATTTGGGCATGTTCAATGAATGCAATTAAAGCCTTCAAATAGAAACTCTTATAAGAGCGAGAGAAAGATCCAATAATAGAGAGCAATGGAGATAGTGAAAGTAGATATGAACTCACTTTCAATAACAAAAGACTTGGCTCTAGACATAATGAAATGGAGGAACAAATATCATTTAGCCAAATATCAAATCATGAGCAATTGTTAAAAATGGAACCTTCTTTTATTTCCCTTAATTATATGTTTATTTCTCTGACTATACGTCCTTGATAATGCTCCTATGCGGCAAAATAATTGATATACAAAATTACCTTCCATGAAAGAGGAGGACATGGACAACGATGGCTGAAAGTGCAGCGAAGCCGACACCATATGTCATGGCAAAAAACGTGCTAAGGTAAAGAGGGCCATTCCTCTCGTAGGCCTCGATATCAAGGTTGAAGTTGTTATCGATGATGCTCGAGATATTGTATTCCTGTCCATTGGATGTGAAGAGGCCATCGGAGAATATAGGGAAGGTCTTCGCCGAATAGAAGTTGAACCAATAGGCAATTGGAGTCAAGACATACATGATGAAAACGAAACCAGCCGCTACGTTGGCTGTGGCAAACCATGGGCTCGCAAGTGGGCTTCCGAGGTAGGCAGAGACGGTTGACCAATCAAGCCCAATTGCACCTAGACCAAGCCCAGAAAGGCCCGATCCTAGTTGTTGGGCAAGAACTGTTGTTGGGAATATCCAACAGACCCAAGATAGGGATGTTAACATTGGGAAGAGGTAGCCTGGGAAGACATAGTAGGCGAAGCTTCCTATAAAGGCGATCAGGAAGAATTGAGTACGCGTCAACCCACCTTTGGGCCTCTCTTCTTTCTCATGTAGAGCCCTGCAATACAAGTTGTGTGCTTGATTAGTTTAACCAAGAAATAAAGAAGAGTTTAGTTGAGTTTCTCTCATGATATAAAAAGGCCCAATCTAAGACAAGCCCATTATAGATTTGATCATTGTGAGGAGCTACTCTGAATGTCCAGTGCAGATTTAGAAATCTGTACTCTGGGATGACCCATTTTAAGTCATAAAAGGCTTGGTCCTCATATATATTTTCCATTTGTAATTCAAATCAATATTTAAAATGATGAAACAGTTCAGATTTTTCATAAAATTAAGAATTTCAAAATAGATTGATTTAAAAAAAATAAAAAAATCATCTCCAAGGTATGAATAATGTAGTCTAGGTTGGATTGACCAGCACAAATATCTATGAAGATCTCACAAGTGAACTAAGAAGCTTATGTTGCTTTTTCTACTATTACATCATATGTCATGGCAAACTCAATAGTTCTACTCCCATCTCATTCTTTTCTTCAAAATATTTTATTTCATATACAACTACCATTCATTAAATGCTTGATTAAATCATTCGGTCTTTTACCAAATTAAGGTAAAATTATTCTGTCATACGCATTTCTAAAATATTTAGTATATAAGGGAAATCCCTTTCGCTTCGAAATAAATTTTTTTTTTTTTTGCAAACATGATATTTGTCAAAGTTGCATTTACATAAATTTATTTTTATATCTATAGGATCAACATAGTAAGTTAGAAAAGAAAGATATAACAATAAATTCAAATAAATGCAAGTTCACAAAGTATCCTGTTGGATAAAAATAAATTACATTATCATAGAGGATATCTCCTATCTTCTAAATATTTTAAAGAATAATGCTCAAGTGACTTTAAGACCTCACATCGCACACCCTAACGTGAAAGCGTATGGGAATCACAGATGCTTTTCCTCGAGATATTTGTGAAAAAGCATATATGGTTCCTATCCATTTTCATGTCAGATGTATGACATGAGGTCCATGTTCGAGGTCACTCCAGCACAACTCTATTTTAAAACGTGGATGATACCATTGACTTCTTGCCTAATATTTAAATCTATTTTTAATGAGATCATTACCTTACGCTGTGTTTGAATTGAGAGAAATGGAGTTAAAGAGAAAATAAATGAGTTTCTCCCCATTTCTGGATTGTTGAGTGGGGAGGGAAGAGGATAAAAAAAAAAAAAAAAAGGTGATTTTTTTCTTTCTCTCTAAAAATAGAGAGAAGAGGAGAGAAACCCTTTTAAAATATTTTATAATTCCAACTCTGCCCCTAGATCTCTTTTAAGAAATTTTAAATTTTCAAAGTTGTCCCAAGTTCTCTCCTCTCACCCAAACATGGTGAAATTGAACATAACCTGATATATGGTATCAGCACCCATATACTTTACCAACAAAGACCTTCATCTGGAGTATTATCTCATCTAATATGTTAATACATCTCAATTATAGACTAGATGCATCTCAGTCTATGTTACTCTTTCCAGGTTTAAGCCAACTCTTTTAATGTCATTTTTTGAGCCAAATTGGCATCTTTGCGTCTATGCTAAGGTAATGTGCATGGTCTTGTTAAGTTTTTTATTTATTTACTTTTTATTTTTTTCAGTTAATTGAGTATTTTTATTTTTTTAAAGGAAAATTATTAAAAATTTAACTAAGTATAATAACCATATTATTTCTAGAAAAAAAAAAAAATACAAGTTTCTACATATATTATAAAATAATATTTATATAATTATTTACACCAAAATAAGAATATTTTGCACATGTTAATACAACTCAAACAATCTTTCAAGAGTATTTAGTTAAAAAAATAAAAATTTGAAGGTATCATAGGTACTTGGGTAGTAAAATAAATTAACTTTGGGGTGTATTAAATGCATTTCAGCAAGAAAATATGTTTTTTTTTTTTTTTTTAAAATATGTCAAATATATGCTTATTATTTTAAATTTAAAATTATATTTATTTTTCATATGTCAGAAAAGAATATTAGATATAACACATATGATTCCGCCAAGTTTCTAATTAGACTTGATGAATTTTCAATGAGTCGAAACAATCCCTTCCTCCCTCCCTCCCTCTGACATACGCATTAGAGATTCGTAAATCATTTGCCTTGGGATATATAAGGAAAAGATTTATGGAATTGCATATCTCGAGACAAATGATCTATGATTTTGTGATGGGGGTGTAGATCAGATTGGAGGGGAGGATCAAAAAATCATTATTCATTATCAATTCATCTAGAATATATAGAAGATTCACCAAAAGTCAAGTCAAAATTCAATTTAGTCAAGTTGATTAGTGGAAATTTGGCCTTTGGGATTGTTAATAGGATTGTCAATGGATGAGACCAAACTCAAAATCCAACACATTCTAATCTAATAACTTCACATATGAATCAAGGATTTGGGTTCTAACAAGGACAGGAATTGATAACATATCAGATTAATTCTGGATCAACCACATCCGATTAAAATCCATCAAAATGTGTGGGATCGATCCAATAAAAACCCTTCAGAAAGGCCGATGGATTGGTCCTACCCGATCCAATCCTGGACCCCACCCATCGACGGCCAAATTAGATATCTTGAATAAAGCTCCACATGGTAATAATTAATGTCACCATGTTTTCTATTCTTTTTGGAAAAATAAAATAAGAGAATTAAACTTTTCTTTTCCTCATGGGAAGACGTGTAAGCTACTATATTACACGCAATAGAATATGTTTAGAAAGAAGAAGACATGTACCCATCACGCCATCATCATTTATTTATTTTAAATTTAAATTAAACTAAACCTGTTAAATGAGGTTGACTTTTTTTCTTTTTTTATAAAGTAAAATGGGTCACGTAAATGGCCCACATATCAAATTTCATAAGAACCCAACAAATGAATGGACCATGTGAGGACAGAGGAGTAGGGTTGTCAATGGATCCTATCGGGTCAATCTAGAACCAATCTAATAAGTATCGGTTCAGACCTGACACTAATCTGATAAGAATTGGATCCGACCCTTCTTGGATCTGGTATAATTCAGAGCTCTAATTTATGTTATAATTGGAATCAAATTTGATATTATATATAAATAAATTTCATATATTTAAACAAAATATATTGAATATTTACTAACTTTCTCACATTTTATATGATCCAGAAAGCTCACCATCATGTAAAACAATTTAGTGATTTTTTTTTTCGAACCTGAAATATTCGAATCTCTTAAAACACTCAACTAATCCTCAGAGTGTCATTCCTAAGAGGTGATTGAAACTCAAGATCTCTCTTTTTTGGACTGAGACATTATAATACAATCCACAATATATAAATCGTCATTTCATATAATCTGTTGTGTGAACATCCAACAGCAAAAATTGAAACGCAGCCAGTCCAAAATCAACAAATATGCCACGTCGCACTTGGCATTTTGGTAGGGATACTGACAGTAATCAGCAATCATCATGACAGCTATGTTTTCACTGATTGACTCTATTTAAATGGTTTTTTTTTATAAGGTCCATCGACGTTGGACACTCTGAATCCATCAGTGCCTCAAAAGGAATCCTATGGTTATTTCCATCTCAGACGTTCATTGGACACAATTAATGTCCGACAACGCTGGACCCTAGAATTTTCCAGAATTCAATTGGCTAAGACCTTCCCGACCAACCAATTTATCAAACTACCCGAATTTCATGGAATCGTCGGAAAAATGACACACAAGTGTTATAAACTACCGGAATACTGACACACATACCTGAATAACGATACCTGAACTAGATTAGCCGGCCACCACATCGTTGCTGGCTCCACCAAATATCGCCGGAATATTCCAGCCCAACCAAACCCCAACACCTAACCCATCAAACCAAATCACCAAAATAAAAAATATTAAAAAATTAAAAAAAAAAAAAAAAAAGAAAAAAGAAATAAAGAACACCAACCTGTGTGGTCATAACAACAATCAAGGAAACGAAGAAGGTGAGCTTTTCGCTGTAAAACACCCTAACAGCAGTAACGATGTGAATAGCATAAACAGTGCCAGCTCCAGAGTTAGCAAAGATTGTGATCAAAACATGTTCTTTAACATTGAACGGTCCAGGATTCAAGGTGAATTCCCATCTAGTACCCTTCAAGAACAAACGATCAGTTATCGTATTAGCCATCAAATGCCCAAGTGGGACCACAGCAATCTGAGCTGATATTGCTGTGATGGTCAATGGTTCTTTTCTGTACCAAAAGAACTGATTAAGGAAAGAGAGAAGAACACAAGAAACTGTTCCAAGAACCCACATTCGGAAGGTGAGAACTGGAAGTGTGGGGTCATCTGTGATTGGTACTGTTAGTGCAACTTCTTTGATTGGTGAGTTTTCTTCTTCATCTAACGGTTGTGATGATGAACATGAGGTGGATGGACGGATCTGATCTTCATTTGTTTCGTTTCCGGTTTTTGAAACTGCAGAGATGCAAATTATTATGGTGAGTAATGAAACAGAGAATCATAGAATCTGAGTAGAGAAGAAATTGATACTTACGAAGAAGAGATTCAAGCTCGTTGGAGATTCAGATTCCATTGTTTCTCTATCTCTTCTTTTTTTTTTTTTCTCTGTAAAAAAAAAAAAAAAAAAACCAAACCTTTCAAGGTGTCCTTCTCGTTTATAAAGCGTTTAGAGAAGTTCTAATGTACAGCAACTTTGGACAACGAGTCTCCAACGATCAGCTGAGATAGAATGCTTGTATTTTCTACCCATGGAAAAGTCTTTTACGTAAGAGTAATGATTTCCGGACTCCTTCCCGTGCCATACTCAAATCTCTTAAGATGACATGTGCTACAATCATAAATTTTTTCTCGGGATAAACAATTGCACATATTTATGGGAATGTGAAAAAGTGTATCCCGAGGCCTAATAGTTCTAGCACATGTCTTGTAAAGAGAGTATGTCACGTGGGGGAATAAGATTATCACGACTCTTTCTAATAAATATCTATAATTAGTGAGGAATGCTGACGTTCAAGAGCTCATGAGAACGTAAGTATTTTCTAATAATTTTTTAGATAAGAGTATATTAGTCATTTTTCATAATAAATATCTATATAATAAAACACAACTCAGTTGGTACAGTTGTGAGATACAAATTTTTGTATGGGATCTATTTATTATTCATTTTCTTTATCCCTTAATTTTATTTTCACTCATCTAATTTTATTATATTTATTCTTTTATCCATTTTAATATATTTTATTATTTTTTATTTTTTATCCCTTTAACATCGAAATTCTTTAATGATATCCTTACACTTTTATTCTTTTCATTTTTATGCCCTTAACCCTCTTATCAAATTATAATTTATGGGATACATTTTATTTCTTTTACATTTTACCCTTTATAATTTTATTATATTTTCTCTTTTACCCTTCATGATTATTCTCCAACACTTTTTTTCTTCAATAATACCCTATTCATTTTGTGTTTTTAGTGAAAAAAAACTAGGGCGGATTGAACCAGGTTGGGGATCATTAATTCGTGCCCAAGCCAAACTTGACAAACACCAACCCAAACCCTTGCTCAACCTGAACATTAACCAAGTCAGGTTGAACAGGTTAATTCATTCTATTAATACTAGGTAGTTTAGTATTGGTAAGGGTCTATATAAAGATAAATGAATTGTAAAAGAATTTAAAATTTACAATTATTTTTTCTTAATTGTGTTTCAAAAGTTTATGTGCATAAAATTATAAGAAAATTTTAAAATAGAAGAAAAATAATGAGATTAACTAAAATACTTAATTTTTTTTATATTAATAACCATAATTAAAAAAAAAAAACATTTAAAGTTATATAATCATTAAATGACAATATAGAATTATACTTAAAACAAAACAATTATTCATCTAATGAAAATAATCACACATTAGTTTTGATATATAAATAAATAAAAGTAGACATTGAAATATGAATTATGAATGTAAAAGAAATCAAGATGAGAAATATTTTTAAATTATAATCATATTAAGTTTGGGTTCGAGCAAATCAAATTAGTTGGTACCTATGCCCATGCTTAACCCGATTTGCATTGGGCATTTTTCTGTTGTTGCACAAACCTGAGGTCAAAGCCAAGCTAATTATGTCCATACCTGATCCAAGGTCGGCTTCAATCCACAGGGTTATAAAAGACAAAAAATTTATAACTTTTAAAATTGACTTTTAACTTTATTTTTATTTTTGATTTTTAATTTTCAAAATTGAGTTTTAATTTTAAATTTAGCAATCCATTTTCAATACCTATGATCAAGTTCAAAAAGGTTTTCTTTTTTGAATTTTTTTATTTTGAATCTGATTTTTTCCATGAAATCTAAAAGCCAATTTTGTTAGATTGCTAATTTGATAATTCATGTGGACCAAACCATCCTTAGTAAGATTTCAAATGATCTTACTAAGTTAAACATAGTAGTCACATTCATAAAGTAAGGTTTGTTGAAGTAACAAACTTGATAAACTAAAGGAGTTTTTATAATAAAATAGATAGGTCAGCTACTACCCCACGTGCTTGTTTACTTTGAGTTGTTAGGGCCACGTTGTATCAAAAGTATAAAATTGGAAATTAAATTTAGTTCCCTCTTTCACGATTGAAGTGGTTGCGGTGGTTATAGAAGTTTCATATCAGAGATGTAGGGTCGACTAACAATGTGAAATTTATTTACGGAAGTTAATAGTGAGAATTAATTACAATTTCAATTAAATTGTTGGCCACCTACCAAGATTGATTAGGTGCAAATAATTTGATTTCTTTATTTATTATTTGAAAACTAAAATGCAGAGAGTATATCAAAATACAGGGGAGGATTTACAGTGGGGGCACTTGCCCTCACAAAAATTTTCAAAGTACTTAGATTAATGAGGGATCGGGACACATATTATTAGTGGCGGATAAAAAATTTCACCACTATTGCCCCCACAATTTCTTTTCTACTCTTAGTTGTCCTCACAATTTTTTTTTTTTTTATTACTTTAAGTTGCCCCCACAAAATAATTTCTACTCTTAGACCCCTCTACATGGGCAAAATTCTGGCTCTTCCTGTGTCAAAATTTGTGATATCCCCTCATATACAAGACGAGGTATGCTCCCTTGACTTTCGTCGACTTGGTCAAACTGTTAATAAAAATGATTCTCTGTTAATATTTATCATAAAATGACTCAAATATCCATAGGTAAGTGCAATTACAAAACTACCCTCATAATTTCATGGAATAATTGCATTAACGATTTTTGGACGACACTCATGCTCATTCTCCTCATAAATCACAAAAGAGATAGTTGTGGACGACTTCCTCAGGTAATACCAATACAAGTCGATGTCAAGAGGTGAAGAATAAGGTTTTAGTTCTGATTCTAGACTTATAAGGATGACCATTAGAGGAAGAACTTGAATATGAAACCCTTTCCTTACTATGATAGTAAGATTTTGACTTTTACTAAGGGTCATTTTTCTCAAATGGCTTACCACATCAACAATCCAACACCACAGCCTTCTAAATTTCATCCAAAAACTTATTATTAAAAAGTAATTTTTTTTGAACTTGATCTGAGGTTTTGAAAATGGACAATTATCAAACTTTCACATAACTCTTAAACTTACAATTAAAATTCAACGGTGAAAAATAATTTTTTCCATAAAAAAATTTAAAGTTCATAGAATTTTGTCCTCTACAACCTTGATAACATATAGGAGGTTGTTCAACCTAAGATCTTGGACTTTAACATTCCACTATGCACATATATTTGGAAAATATAATTTCAATCGCAACGCCTCTTTATTATTATTATTATTATTAAGAATTTATTTTCTTGAGAAGCAACTCAAATGTTGTTTTTGATTAGAAGTTTCTTTTTCTCTTTGTTTGAATTAAAAAAAATTTCTTTGAAGTTGACTTTTCTAGAATCGACTCACACTTGAGGCTCTCCATAAGAAGTTATAAGAGGATGGTATTGACTTCTGAGAATTCATGCATGTTTCAGTAATATATTTTACTTGGGTATCACAAGCATTTCAACTATCTGTTTGACAGAAATCCTCAACCTTAGATTGAGTGTATTTTTTCCCTTTAGAAATAGTAATAGAAGTCTCAATAGGTTGGTTTCGATTCCATTTGGATTCTTAAAGGAGTCAGAATCATTAAATTTTATCGGTTTCGATTCCATTTGGATTCTTAAAGGAGTCAGTGGAATCAAACTTGGAATCATAATTTTTTTTTCTCCTTCTACGATTTTGGTTCTTAGTCTCTATCGAATTGAATTGATTCCAATAAAATGGGATCTAGAATTGGGGTTTGCAATTCTAGGTCAGTTAAACAAGTGCCTCTTGACATCCCTGTAACGGTAGATCTAAGTTATTAGTGAGTTGCTATTGGCACCCCCAATTTATTTATTACACCTCAATTTCTAAAATTATTTATCGCAAGAGTCATGCTGGGGTGACATAGAATTTATTGCGATTCTCACAATTCTGATGTGTACATGCATGAATAACCGCATATGATTTTTACTCGTATCACGAGGAAACACATCTATGGTTATGTGCATATCCCACATCAGATTTATGAGAATCGCACTAATTTTTTTTAGTCATTTCAACATTTTCCTTATCACAATGTAATTATAGATTAAAGGATTTTGTTACTGTGGCACACGTTAAAGTTCATTAAATATGCCTTGAGATCTGATTTTTGTATCGGAACTGCTATCAAAAAATGTTTTTTTTTTTTTTTTTTTTTTTGTGACAAAAAGTACCCCTAGGTGCTTGTTCTCAAAGTGTATTTAATGCACCTTAGTGGCATTTTTCTTTCTATTGAATGTCTTATATATATTTCTTTATTTTAATTGGGTGTAATAAGTAAAAGTTGGGATTCCAATTGCAACTGTTATTTATTATGATGGATTTTTTGCTACACAAACTTTTACTTACAACACACCAATGCTTATGAAATTGGGTGAATCACAATTTCGTGCATTGAATGTGATGAAATTCCAAGTTTGATACACTATTCATTTTAATTTTTAAAATATATTTTTTGAGTGAATTCGTCACTTTTATAATCTATGAATTCAACTCTTTTGTTATCAATGAATTTGCTAATAAAATATCAATAATTTTGTCATAATAGATATCTCATTATTAATTTATCAACGAATTAATTGATTATAAAAAAAGCGAATTTACTAATAAATAAAAAAATGTTTTGAGAATTAAAATTAAAAGTGTAATTTTGACATAAGTAGCACAAGAGAAAATCCCTATGAACTTAGATTATTGATACATATAAGATTGGTGTAGCGTAAATAAAAGTGGATGTGTTAATATAAACTCTCTTTGTCAGAAAAATAGTGATGAATGCAATCACGGTTGACAAGAACATAGAACCGTACATCTTTTTTTGTGTGTATCCCGATGAAAAATATCGATTCTTTGGCCTGGCCACGTCATCCGCATACCAAACCGCGTGCTTTAATCATTATTAAATTTTAAAAGACAAATCAAATAATTCTAACACTTTTACCGTACGACTACTCCTAAAGTAGTCCGTCATTCTAAAAAGAGAGATCCAACATATATTTATTACACATATAACAGAAAAGCTGGAAACAGATTCACGAGATCCAAGATTCCAGAACAACTCTTAACCTTAACTTAACCTAAAAAAGTAACCATAGTTTGTTTGCTTGAGTTAAACGCTGGTGCACGTCCTTGATGCCGCCATCCTCTCAACGTCTTGTTTCCTTCCCAAACTTTGACACGGAAGTTTGTGATTAACACTTGGATCTATTTTTAAATATTTCAAATAAATTTAAAATATTTATTTTATCTTTAATTATCAGAAATATAAATAAATAATTTCCTATCAGACTATAATTAATTTCAATCTCACTCCACATTAAGTAGTCCAAGATTTGATTTTTACTATTATAATGAATGAGATGGAGTAAAAGTGGTTAAACACCAAAATTTGGATTAAAAAAATATCCCTCACCTTAACATTTAAACTTAAAATATAATTAAGATTATTTTGATAAAAATCAAGAAAATTGCAATTGGAGGTGTTCTAACGTTGGTTAATTTTCAAGATTATAAAATATTTTTTTAATTAATATTTTAAATTACAAATAAATATATCTCCTTCTAATTAACATAAATAAATTCAAAGTGTTTGTTAATTCAACTTATAATTAAAAAGAATTATTTAAATGATATTTAGAAGTTATTTAAATAAATTTTAACAATTATAGACTTGGTCAGGTTTTAAACTAACACAACAAATTTTAGGGATACTTGATCCATGCTTATGATACATGCTCTATCATGACCAATATTAAAATTATTAATATTTATCCAAAATATATGAAGGTTGAATCGGTTCGTATATTCCTGAAAAGAATTCACACACAAACATGCAATTATGTAAATATAAAATTCAATTAAAAAGATTTATCTTAGAAATACACGATACATTCTTGAAAGATCTTTATAATGACCATTGAATTTTTTCTCGGTCAAAAGTAGTGTTTCAAAAATCAGACCAAAGGAATTCAAATAAGTTCCACCTAATTTTCAAATAAAATCAGCTTTGTTGATGTAAATCAAGCTAATCAAATTGAACAAGGACCGACTTGCCTGATCACGGATGATTATTGGAACCATGTTGAGGATAGTGTACAATAAGCCTACAAAGATTTAGTAAATAATGCTAAAAAAAGTTAATGACATTTTTAATTCTAAGTTTTAAAATAAAATTGATAGTGACATTGATTTGCAAGGATCTCAGCTAACTCTAGAAATAAACCAACCTAATTTCAATTTTCAACAGAGATGAAAGCAATAGACACGCAATTGAAATGAATTTAGCTTTTAATTGAACTAGGTCCCAAAATATGTCCTAATTTGCGTCCCACGTCGATTTATTTAGCTAATAATTATGAAAATGATTGCTTGTGACATCAATCCCCAATATGCTCTCCTAATTCAAGAAATAATTTGACCTAACTTGAGTAGAGTTAAAAGCAAGAGACAAACTCTTGGGAGTTGTGGTGAATAAGACAAAAGGTAGTGTTAAAGGCATCCCAATTATTATCAAGGACACCTCACAATATAGCCAATTGATTTTGTCTGATGATGGTTAAAATTTTAGAAATGAATTTATTTTTAGTGAGGATGATTTACATGGTGAGGAAATTATCGTCACCAAAAATCAGTCCATTCCTAAACTTTTAACCCCACCAAAATGTAATTTACAAAAAGAAAATAGACGATTTACGATTCTTCAACTTGTTTTGATGGTGTTAGAAGTTTCGGATGGACTGATTTTTTGTGAGGATGATCTCCTCACCAAAAATCAGTTTAGTCCGAAACTTTTAACTTATATAAGACAAAACAAATTGGGTATGGTGTGGGATGCCCTTGGTAATAATTGGGGTGCATTTAACATTATCCTAGGAAAAAGATGAATAAGAGTACAAATCTGGGTCTCCAAACTGTCAAAATGTGACTTGACTATTGATAGGACCTTCCTTAAACCACAAATTTTTTATTAAATGGTTAAAAATCAATAAAAAAATTTTTTTTGCACCAATCTAATTAATGAATTAAGTGACGATAAAGATGTCATCTAAAATAAATTGATAGAGGTACAAATGATCTATCAAGTCATTGGGAGGGCTTGGTTACTCCCCCTACATCATACCGATTGGTGATTTGATTGTGGAAAAAAGAGAACTGCTTTTAGCAACTCAACTTTTACTCATTACATCACAATTAAAAATAAAGAAAATAAGTGAATGATTGAGAATATGTAAAATTTGGGGTGCCAATAGAAACTCTCTCTCTCTCTCTCTCTTTCTCTTGCTAAATTTCTAATTTCTTTGGTTTAAGAATTCTATATAAGTCTAATCGTAATTGCAAATAACAATTGAAAATTTTTTAATGAGTGTTATAGTGTTCATCAGGGTGTGGTTGGGATTTTGATTTTCATTGGATTTTGGTTATGATTGGGGTTGAGGTTTTTTATTTTCTAGAAAATCTATGTTTTCTTATCTCATTTCTAAAACATGCATGATGGAAAGCCTCAAATGTCGATTATAGGGGTTAGAAGTTTTAGAATGGGTTGATTTTTTGTAAGGATGATCTCTATAGTGAAGAGACCTTCCTCACAAAAAATCAGCTCATTCTGAAACTTCTAACCTTACTTTACAAGTTAAAGAATCGTGGACCGTCAAATTTTTGAATGTCACTTTTGATGGGATTAGAAGTTTCGGATCATCATAGAGATCATCCTTATAAAAAATCAGTCCATTCCAAAACTTCAAACCCCATACATTGAAAAATATTTAGCTCTCTTTAGGTCTCCGAACGCCATCATATATATATTTGGGAGGCATTCGGCTAACAATTTTAGGGCGATAATGTTGGTTGACAAAATTTGTCCTATATGACTTAAAGTTTCGGACTGAGCTGATTTTTTGTGAGGCTGATCTCTATGGTGAGGAGATCATCCTCACAAAAAATAGCCCAATCAAAAATTTCTAACCCCATCAAAAGTGATATACAATAAAAATCGACAATCCACAATTTTGCAATTTTGTAAATTACTTTTGATGAGATTAGAAATTTTAGATTGGGCTGATTTTTTGTGAGGATGATCTCCTCATCATATAAATCACTCTCACAAAAAAATAGCACAATCCGAAACTTTTAATCCATATAGGACAAATTTTGTCAGTTAACATTTTCGTACTAAGATTGTCAATTGAATGCTCCCCTCCCTTCTCTCCCTCTCTCTCTCTCTCAATATGTCCTAATTTGTGTCCCACGTCGATTCATTCACCATTGTACACCTTTTTCATTATCAGTTTCAATCGAGACACACACACACATATATATCTATATATATAGGGTCAGGTTCAAACGACAACCATTTCAACACACATATAGACAACGTGTTTTGTCTTATATGGGTAAAAATATTTGGAATGGGCTGATTTTTTGTGAGGATGATCTCTGTGGTGAGGAGATCATCCTTGCCAAAAATCAGCTCATTATGAAACTTCTAGACCGTCCAATTTTTGTTGAAAAATTATAGACCGTCCAATTTTTGTAAATCAATTTTGATGGGGTTACAAGTTTTGGAATGGAATGATTTTTTGTCAAGATGATCCCCTCATCACAGAGATCATCCTCACAAAAAATCAGCCCATTCCAAACATTTTTGCCCATATAAGACAAACACGTTGTCTATATGTGTGTCGCAGGAACCCGACCCATATATATATATATATATATATATATATATATATATATATATAGAAAATACAATGGCATATCAAAACAATATAGAATTAAAAGGTAGAAGTTACTCATGATTTTTTATTTATTTTTGTTCCAGACTATTTATAAAGAATAAAGTTGCAAATTGATTTTACATGCTTCAAATAACACAGGTCTGGGGTTATAATTTAACTTGATTTCAAGGAGTGATTTGGATCTTGAAAATTTTAAATTTGGACTAGTTTTAATGACATTGTTTGACTTGGAATGAAGAAAGTTTAGCTCTTGTAGGCATCAACTGCTCAAGCACGAGTAAGACAATGGGCGTGTAAGAAGAAAATGGACCAAAGTGAACAGGTGAAATAAAAGCCCCCAAAATTGATCCAACAGACATGGGTGAATGAAGTAGAGGAGAAGAGTATCAACAAAGAAACCTAATCTTGAAGACCAAAGCAGGGAAAAATCGAAAAAATAGGAATTAAAACAGAGATTGAGGGAATCAAACCAAATTTATACAAGCTTTGTGGGGTTTTCTGAATTGGAGCCCTGGTATTTTTACATATTGTTTTCCCCAAATTATAGAGAGAGAGATTGAGAGAATAGAATGAGATAAGTTTTGAACTCGGAAATCACGGTTTTGCCAACCTTAGTTCTGTCTCTAGTTAATTGCAATCACGTGACACCTTTTCATTGGTGCGGTCCAGGCTGGGAATGATCGCTCGATTCAGCTAACCGCATCTTATATATATATATATATATATATGGGTCCCGTTCAGCAACAAATATTTTGGCAAAACATTTTTCAAAACATGGGTTAGAGGTTTTGGAATGGGCTGATTTTTGGTGATCCTCACCAAAAATCAGCATATTCCAAAACTTCTAGCCCCAGTTTACATGTAGAAAAATCGTGGACCGTCCATTTTTTGTAAATCATTTTTTATGGGGTTAGAAGTTTTGGAATGGGCTGATTTTTGGTGATGATGATCTCCTCACCGTAGAGATCATCCTCACCAAAAATCAGCCCATTCCAAAACCTCTAACCCGTGTTTTGAAAAATGTTTTGCCAAAATGTTTGTTGCTGAACATTTCCCTATATATATATATATATAGGGTGGCGTTCAAGGGCCAACTTTTTAGCAAACTTTTTGGCAAAACATTTTTCAAAACATAGGTTAGAGGTTTTGGAATGGGCTGATTTTTGGTGAGGATGATCTCTATGGTGAGGAGATCATCCTCACCAAAAATCAGCCCATTCCAAAACTTCTAACCCATGTTTACAAGTTGAAAAATCGTGGACCGTCCATTTTTTATAAACTGTTTTTGATGGGGTTAGAAGTTTTGAAATGGGCTGATTTTTGGTGAGGATGATCTCCTCACCATAGAGATCATCCTCACCAAAAATCAGCCCATTCCAAAACCTCTAACCTATGTTTTGAAAAATGTTTTGCCAAAAAGTTTGCTAAAAAGTTGGCCCTTGAACGCCACCCTATATATATATATATAGGGAAATGTTCAGCAACAAACATTTTGGCAAAACATTTTTCAAAACACGGGTTAGAGGTTTTGGAATGGGCTGATTTTTGGTGAGGATGATCTCTATATATATATATATATATATGGGAAATGTTCAGCACCCTAAGTTTTACCACACACTTTAACAAACGTTTTTTGTCCTACATGAGTTAGAAGTTTTGGAATGGGCTGATTTTTGGTGAGGATGATCTCTATTATTAGAAGATCATCCTCCCCAAAAATCAGCCCATTCCGAAATGTTTAGCCCCATGTTTACACGTTGAAAAATCGTGGACCGTCCATTTTTTTAAACCATTTTTGATGGGGTTAGAAGTTTTGGAATGAGCTGATTTTTGGTGAGGATGATCTCCTCACCATAGAGATCATCCTCACCAAAAATCAGCTCATTCCGAAACTTCTAACCCATGTAAGACAAAACGCGTTTGTTAAAGTGTGTGGTAAAACTAAGGGTGGCGAACGGGACCCTATATATATATATATATATATATATATATATATATATATGGGGAGTGTTTTGGAGGTTCTAAAGAGAATCAAACATTGTGCCAAACATTTTTTAATATCTGAGTGAGAAGTTAAGGTATGGGCTGATTTTTTGTGAGGATGATCTTTATAATGAGAAGATCATCCTTACAAAAAAAAAAAAAAATCCATTATGAAAATTCTAATCCCAATTTACAAATTGAAGAATCATGAACCATTAATTACTTGAAAATCATTTTTGATGGGGTTGGAAGTTCTGATTTTTTATGTAAAGGTGAGATTTACAAGTAATCAATGTAAACACCATAGTGTTGACCTTGTATTGGCTCTCTAATGTTGGCTGTCGAATGGGATTATCTATTATACAAAATAGAGTTTTTGGCCCAGTCATAAAACACCATCCGTCCCCCCCCCCCTACCATAAACCAACTTGAAGCTACCCACTCTATCTTTCTGTCTGTCTCTCAATTGTCTAGGAAAAATATTGGAACAATAGAGAACTCACAAAGGAAAAAAATACAATCTATTCGAACTCCATCAGATTTGATCACTCCTCTAAATAAATTTGTGGATCGACATAGATAGTTTTGTAGAGGCTTTGAAACTCATTACAGTAAGGATTCGTTGGTTCTAACTATCCAATACTTCCTAAATTTTTTTTTTTTCCATTTTTCTACATTTCTTAACTTTCTATTTGAAATTTTTTTTTTTTTGTTATGATACTTATATTCTTCTTCTTCATGTATGAAAGAGACAAAATTGAACACATGCCAATCTACAATTTTAGACTATTTATCAAAATATGAATGCACACAAAATTGGAAAAAATAAAAATAAAAAAATACTAAAAACTGTGTTTATTCTCATCTCTCTCTCTCTCTCTCTCTCTCTCTCTCTCTCAATATATATATATGAGTCCCGTTCGAAACCCAACAATTTGCCCAACATATTTTGTCTTACATGGGTTAGAAGTTTTAGAATATACTGATTTTTGGTGAGAATGATCTCTATGGTGAGGAGATCATTCTCACCAAAAATCAACCCATTCCAAAACTTCTAACCCATGTAAGACAAAACATGTTGGGTGCTGAACATTTCCCTATATATATACGGAACGGTCTAAAATTTGTTAAATATTGTGCCAAACATTTTTCAAAACATGGGTTAGAAGGTTGGGAATGAGCTGATTTTTTTGTGAGGATAATCTCTATGTTGAGGAGATCATCCTCACCAAAAATCAGCATATTCCAAAACTTCTAACCCTATCAATATTGATTTACAAAAATTGGACGGTCCACGATTCTTCAATTTGTAAATTAGGGTTAGAAATTTCAAAATGAGCTGTTTTTTGGAGAGGATGATCTCTTCATCGTAGAGATCATCCTCACAAAAAATCAGCTCATTCTAAAGCTTCTAACCCATGTTTTGAAAAATGTTTGGTAAACTTTAGGGCCATTCATATATATATATATATATATTGTTTTCTTCCAGAGATCTCACAGTGGATTACTTACTTCATCTCTCTCTCTCTCTTTATTGATGATTAGGTAATGGAATTTACATTATTTTGTTTGAATGCATGTACACTTAATATATCAAGTGAAATACTTCGAAACCAAAAGGTCTCTCACCAATACAGGACCTACAATCTAAGAAAAAAATTTCATAGTTTCTTACAATTCACCTTCGCAAGGGACTGTACCAAAAGTTGGTAACTCTCTCTTTGTTGGTTTTGTATGGTACAGAAGCAAAAGAGTTGGGACCGGATTAATTAAAGATCAAAGTTTAAAAGGTCTCCATCCTGGTAATTTTCACTTTTACTAATCTCTCTCTCCTCTGGTTTTCAAAAAAAAATATTCCCAAAAAAATAAATTTTGCTGTTGAATTTTAATTTTCTAAAAGATTTTTTTTTTTTTGAAATTTATTTTCTATCTGAGTTTTTCCATGAAATCTGACTAGTCTTATTAGTAAGCATTTAACCCTTACTAAGGGTCCTTGGGCTCCACTTGTGATTTCCAAAAACATGATCGGATGATTCAAGGTCGTAGAGGACAAATTCTATGAAGTTTTAAAAAAATTCCAAAAAACAAATTAAATTTCACTGTTGAATTTTAATTTTAACATACATGGGATTGGATGAAAGTTCTTTTGGACCAAGCCTAAAAGATTTATTTTTTTTGAAATTTATTTTTCGGATATGAAATTTTCCATGACATCTATAGGGATGTGCTGCTGGACCGTCAATGTGGTGATCCATTTGAGCACAAATATCCTTAGTAACGTTTGAAATCTTATTAAACTAAAAGGCATTAAATATCCCATGAAATCCTCGAATAGCAACGTCCGTGTATCTCCAAAACTGCACTCTTTAAAAAGTGAAAAATCCCCTTCTTTGATTAGAAATATTAAATAATAAAATCTTTAAAGTTTCTAAAAATATATATAAAAATATTTGCTCAAGAGAGAAAGTTGTTTTTTATTTTTTTTTCAAAGTTTATATTTGATTGTAGTTATAAATTTTATTCAGAAAATAGATTCTTTGAAAATACTTTTCTATATTTGTTTGATGATAAAAAACTTTTCTAAAGAGTGCTGATAATATGATGCGGTTTTGGAGCATGCACTTGACGCTTTTGCTCACAGCCCAACAAACATTTGACATGTGGCACAAATGACATCAGCAATACAGAGATTCTCTCTTGCCTACTCACATATCTATTTTTTTTAGACTTCAAATCTTAAAAGGGTCGTTGGGCCCACAATGATTATCACATTTACATGGGCTCACAAAAAATAAGTCGATTCTAAAACTTCCTAAGCCTATGAAAAGTGGTTACAAACTAACAGTAACAAATGAATGGTCCATGATTCTTCAACTTGAAAACTGGATTAGCAATTTAAGAATGAGCTGATTTTTAGTGAGGATGATTCCTTCACATAGAGATTATCCCCACAAAAAATCAGCCCATTCTAAAACTTTTGGCCCAGATCATGTTTTTGGATGTTATAAAGTGATATGGTCAGAAAACTTTCTTTACTAACTTAGTAAGGAAAAGTATTTTTCAATATTATTATTATTACTGTTATCATTAACTAAGCAAAGTATGTTTTATTATCATATATGTTATTTGGTAATATCTTAAATCTTACTGAGGGTCATTTGCTAATATTAGGAATAAAACACTAGATACCTATAAATTTTAATAATAAAAAAAATAGAGTAAAAAAATATAAATATAAATAAATAACTTATTAAGAAAAATATATGTTTTTTCCCAAACTAAAGCTTAACAATTTATTAATTTAAAAACATCTTAAAACACCTTTTATATTTTATAGAATTTGATAAAAAAAAAATGTATTATGACAAAATTTTAGAAAATTCTAAAAAAAAAAAAAAGAGTAATTTTAAAAATTCTTAAATAATTATTAATATATTTAAAATTACATGTTAATGATAGAATAACTAAACCGGTTAGATGGGTTGATGTCTAGAACCCAAACCCAAACCCAAACCCAAACCATCTAATAATTGCATTAGACAGGTTGACACTATTATGATTCAAACCTAATTATGCTTGACCAAAACCCACTAACTCTGTGTTGTGTTCACGGGTCGTGTTGAGATTGCCACCCCTTAGTCTAGCCTTACTAATTTAGTAAGATTGGAAATCTTAAATAGGGTGTTTGAGTTGATCCGATGCCAGGGGGTGTAGATGCAAAATTATATGTACTCTAAAATCTTAAAAAATGAATATTAATTTTCATCGTTAAGTTTTAATTAAAATTTAACATGAGAGTTTGGTGAGAGTTCTAGCCATCCATTTTCAAATTCTTGGTTCAAGCCCATAAAAGATTATTTCTTTTTGAATTTTTTTTTTTCTTTTGGATTTGAGTCTTTCAATGAAATCTAGAGTACTGTTGTTTTGGATTGCAATTTGGTAATACAATCGAGCACATGGAAAGCGTTTCTCATAAATAAATAAAAGGGTATTAAAAGATTTAACGTAGTTTGGACTTTTATAATGATAAAAAAATAAGGGTTTCAAAGATCGAAAGAACAAAGGGGCTGAAGCCAAAAATATCCCATGAAATTCTCTTATAGGATCCTCCGTGCATCACCAAAATCACATTCATTGGGGAAATCAAGTATCTCTGTATATAGAGGATCGGGCCTGTATCTGGGTTTTGCCCAGTCCATAGACCATGGTCATGTCCAAGGACTAGCCCAGGGGCACGTGCAACGCTTGTGCATCATACGCACCAAGTACGTGAGGGTGCGTCATCGTGAGTGGCTCCTGAGGAATTAATGCTCATATTGGGTATCGAACTCACGACCTATGGGCATTCACCACTTATCAGTCCGAAATCTCCATTGAGCCAACCCCTCGGGATTGGGGAAAATCCCTTTCCTTGATAAGGAAAGCTACATCACAAAATCTTTAAATTTATAGGAAAAAAAATTAAGATAAATTTTACCGATGAATAATATATATTTGTGTTATGTGCCTAATTGTAGGGATGAGAGTAGAGTAATTTTAAGTACATATGATGTACATAATATATTCCTAATAAGTAGTATAATAGTTAAAATAGGTTAGGTGCATGAGATCATAATCTATATTGTGGGAGAAGTTGACTTGTGGGTAGTTTGAAGAAGTGGGTAGTTAGGGTCGTGTTTCTCTTGTATTTAAATTTATTATGAGATTAATGAAAATATGCAGAGAATTATTATTATTAAAATATCCTCTGGGATTTGGAGATTCATCATCTCGAATTGGTGGCTTAGGAGGTCCAATCTCCCTCGAATGAGATTAATCTTAATCTTTTTCTTCTTTTTTATTATTTTTGTGATCCGATCTAAGTAGGTACGTAACATTGGTATCAGAGAGGCGATCCTCACATAAAAATTGAGTCGATGGATGATGAATTCAAGGAGTTTTGCGAGTTTATGCATGATGGTTTGAGGGAATATTATCTCATAATTGAAGAATTTCTTAAAAAAATGAAGAAATTATTCGAAGAGGAGAAATTATATTTAATAGAGTCGATGACCCTATAAATGAGAACTTAGATGTGATCGAAGATCAACCTCCTCGATCATCTTTCCAAAAATGTGAGATAAATGCCAATGAAAATCTCGTCAAGTATGTTGAAGATAAAGAACATCAAAGATCTAATGAAGATGACAAATGCGACGTTAATAATTTCGAAAAATATTCAAAAATTGACTTTATCCTCCCCATCGAATTCAAAGCGTATGTCATCAAGTCGTTAATTATTTTCAAGAAGTGTTAAGACAACGACATCCAAAACGATTATCGCGAGGACACCATTGATTCCAAGAGACAAATAGTTTGGGAGTTATGTGTTAAGATGAATGTAATTAATTCCAATATCAATTGGGATCCGGAAGGTTTCGATCTTGAGGACAAGGTCGGTTTCAAGGAGGATGAAATGTTATGTGCCTAATTGTAGGGATGTGAGTAGAGTAATTTTAAGTACATATGATGTATAGAATATATCCCTAATAAGTATTATAATTGTTAAAATAGGTTAGGTGCATGAGATCCTAATTTATATTGTGGGAGAAGTTGAGTTGTGGGTAGTTTGGAGAAGTGGGTAGTTAGGGTAGTGTTTCTCTTGTATTTAAATTTATTGTGAGATTAATGAAAATGGGCAGTGAAATTATTATCAAGATCCTATTGGATTTTGGAGATTCACCATCTCGTATTGATGGCTTAGGAGGTCCGATCTCCCTCGAACGAGATCCATCTCAATCTTTTTCTTCTTTTTTATTATTTTTGTAATCCAATCTAAGTAAGTTCGTAACAATTTGTGCAACGGGTCATATATCATTTTTGGGAGATCACGATCCTTAGTAAGATTTTAAATCTTACTAAGTTAGTCGCGCTAGACTAACTCTTTGGCTTCCTTCTCCGCAGTGAGATGGTATTGGAATAATCACATTTTTCTTTCTCTTCTAATTTTTAGATTCTTTTTCCTCCTAATAACGTAATTTTTTTTTTCCTTCTAATATCTAATTTAGAGTTTGATTAAAAAGATCTATTAAAAAATAGCATAAGCAGAAGAAGAAGAAGAAGAAGAAGAAGAAGAAGAAGGGAGAAGCGTACACTTTAATAGAGTTACAAAAACTCTAGAGAAGATATAAGAGATAGAGAGATGGATAGTTGTGGGTAGTTTCATGCACTTTAGTTGGTTATTGTTGGGAGAGTGTCGCACCGTTGGATATGTACAACATCATCTATAACTTCACAATTTCTATAGAATTTAAAAAAAAGTAGAAAATGGTTGGTTTTAGGTAGTTTTTATTTTTTTATTTTGGAAGGAAGTGATCTCGGCGGTGAATGCTCCCCACACCATCTTACACCGTTTAATATGTTTATGATTGGGACAAAAACCCTGTTTTGTATAATAGATTAAAACATTCCCTTCCTATATGATCAATAATTTGATGAAATACCCTAGAGATCGTTTTTCCAGATACAATGCTCACATTTTATAAACCATGGATGGAAGTTTAAATGTTTTATTTTAGAGAACTGTTATTGGCACCCCGACTTTTACTTTTTGCACCCCAATTAAAAATAAAGAAAATAAGTGGATAATTGAAATAACTAAAAGTTGTGCCAATAGAAATTCTTTCTCTCTCTTTTTAGATTTTTATTTTTTGGCTCTTAGATTTTATAATCTATAAACAACTACTGAAATTGGTTGAATCGGTGTCAATAAAAGTTGGGTACCAATAGCAGTTCTTATTTTATCTTTAAAAGTTGATGTTAGAGGACAAAACTGGAAAAAGAAAAAAAAAAAATTCTCAAAAAAAAGTTATTTTTTAAGACCTATTAACAAAATGATTTTTTTAATCTTTATTTTTCGATGAAATATATAGGGCTATGATGTTGGAGTCTCAACTTTTGAAAAAAAAAAAAAATTCCTATTTTAAACTTTGGATCAATTTTAATTTTAATTTTTATTTATTTTTTTTCATAATGTTAGTTGTTTTAGGCGTCTATGTGGACTCAACCCATGATTGTCACGTATTAGGACTCCTCTTGGAGTTAGAGTCTTAATAAGATTGAGTCTCTATTGTGATAGAAGATTGCAATCTTATTTATTATATTTATCTCTATAAATAGATAAGAAGTGGGGATGTGAGACACACAACAAAACAGAAAGAATATCATATTCTCTCAATAATTTTGTTCTCTCTAAGAAGGCAGTTATTTGGGTTTCTATAAAAAAGACTCTAGGGTTTAAGGCGTGGAAATAGTGAATGCTCTAGAAACGTCGACAAGACAGGTATTTGGATTTTCGATCTTCGACGATCGACTCTAAGTTTGGATCTTCACTGCGACTAAAAGGTAGGCTCCTTAAAAACCTAACACATAACATATTTTTTTACTCTGAATTTTTAGAGGATCTTATGCCACAAGGTGTTAGAGGAAAAAACTTTAAGAAATTTGAATATTTTTTTCTTAAAAAAAAATGTTATTTCTCAAGACCTTGGATCAAGCCCCCTATATATATATGGGAGCGGTTCGGCAGCCCTAAAGTTTGCCAAGTTTTGTGCCAAAATTTTTTTGTAAATCACTTTTTATGGGGTTAGAAGTTTTGGAATAGGCTGATTTTTAGTGAGGATGATCTCTACGGTGAAGAGATCATCCTCACAAAAAATCAGCTCATTTTGAAACTTCTAACCCTAGTTTACAAGTTGAAGAATCGTGGACCATCCAATTTGTGTAAATCACTTTTGATGGGGTTAGAAGTTTTGGAATAGGCTGATTTTTGGTTAGGATGATCTCCTCATCATAGAGATCATCCTCACAAAAAATCAGCTCATTCCAAAGCTTCTAACCTATATTTTGAAAAATGTTTGGCACCAAACTTGGCAAACTTTAGGGCTGCTGAACCGTCCCCTATATATATATATATATATATTTTCAATCTAAGTTTTTATATTATATTATATTATTTTTATTTTTTTATTTTATGAAAGTTTTGGGGCCGTTATGTTGGATTGCCAACTATGAAAAAAGAAATTCTAAAAAAGCAACAACTCTATTTTACAACACATTGGATCAATAGAATTTTTTTATTTTTTATTTTTGAAATTAGTTTTTGATTTTGAGTTTTTTTAATGATCTTAAGCCACATGCTATTAATAGAAAAAAATTATTAAAAAATAATTGAAGACTTTGAAGAAAAAAAAACTATAGTAGAGTTAATCAATGAAGTCCATAAATCTCATAGTAGATACTAATTAACTGAAATTTCCATTTTATCCCTTCAAAATTGATTAATAAATTTATTAAAAAAGATCTCATTTTTTTCTATAAAATTTCGGATTAATAGATGTTATAATAATCACACAATTTGTTCAAACTGAGTCAACTCATTTTGTGTCTGTTCCAATTTATATCTACATTTGACAATATCATATTACTGAATCAATTCAATTAAATATTTTTTGAAATTTGGTTCACATTATCTATTATACTATTTAGGCACTTAAATTCATTAGCAAAATTTACATGATTTTGAGACAGAAGCAAAATTTAGGATGCAAACATAAAATTAATTTGATAATCAAAATATGATTACAATTTCGTGATCTCAATTTATCCTAAGAATTTTTCAAAAATCATATTTGATTAAAGAAAATTGGTCGGACCAACAAATATATGTTTTTATATCAAAATTTTAATGCGTGAGGAATATTCAATGTGTAAAGAACACGTGCATCCACTGGTTAGTTTATAAGAGAAGACCTTTGTCATCATTAATTTGAAAACACTAGGGGCATCTATAATATTCACCAAATTGTGGAGGGGTACGTTAAAGCTCACTAAAAAATTTGGCCAGTCATTTTATAATCCCGGTCGTGTCACTGATAAAATCGATTGAACCGGGCAGGCCAATTGGGTCAAGTAGTTACCGGGTCTGGTTTTAAAACACTGGTTTTGATGTGTTTTTAATTTTTTACTTTTAAAATGATTACTAATGAAATAAGATCTCAACTCCCTTCTCTTCTCAATGAAATGGTTTGTGTTTTCTTTTATGACAAATCTTAAAACCAGTCATCTTCAAGCTTAAGATTATATATACTTCAACCATCAAGCCTTAATTATGGTAAGGTTGGATTTTTGGTACGTTGAAAATGATGAAATTTTGCGTTCTTCAACTTGTAGCCAAAATCATTTATATTTTTTTTCCTAGAAACTAATATTCTTCAAAATCTCAAGGCAAAATGGAATATTTGTTGATGTTCATTCATCAATTTCAACCTTGCATTAACTCTCCCCCTCAAAATATAATTTGATTTCATGAGTTAAATAGATTGAGCAAGATCCTCTTCAATTAAAAGTACAGATGATAATACGGTTACCACACTATATATACGTGAACATTAACAACCAAATACATGGTATAACTTAATGTATCATATTGTTTTCTTTAGTTAACCAATCACATATTTTGACTAAATTATAATTGTTTCTAAATCTAACAATAAATATTATTTGATTCTATTTTGGATCTCATCTGAAACTATCTCTTGGTCTTGGATCCTTTCTTCAAGATCACCATAAGTTCCTGGTCATTACTTACATGCATTTTTCAACAACTTTACAAGAACCCCATTTGACAGCACTTATAATGATTATTTACTTCAAAAATAGAGTTTCCAATGCAATTTGATTAATTTTCTTGATTCTGGTGTGGTTCATGATTAGTTTCCTTAGCACGATTATCTACGATTTATTGTCTCTTTATGATATATGTTACATATTAAGAGTGAAAAGCCTCCATGTATCTAAGACATCGTACAATTATACTTCAAAATGAAAAATAATAGCTCCAATGTAATTATTCTAACTCCATGCATTAAGTTCTCGGGCAATCCTCTAGATATTGATGGAGAACCATCAAGAGTTTTTTGACTGAAGGTTGAGGATAATAGGATTTCTATCCTTTTCAATTAATCTCTCAGAAATGACCAAGTTCAAATGGTATATCAACACTATTGAATGTTATTTCAAATATCATGATTTTTTACCACACTACGATTGATTTTCATTTTTATTTCTTTTGATTTGCAGCGTGAAAAATATTGAAGAGTTTTCTAAAGGCTTTCATTATGTTTGGCTATTTATCCTTTGTCAGGTCTTTCTTGTTTGAAGTCGGTCAAGAATATATTAACAAGAAGGGTTGGATGAAGCGATCAAACATCACTTCTGACTTATCATTCATGCACTTCTTGCACTCCTTTTGTGTATAATACTATTGTGAAGCCCAATTTTGTCACACTCTGAGATAAGGATTCGTGTCCCTTTGATTTTAATGAGTCTAGTGTAAAACATCGAATAAATTCTAATAGGGCTAGAGGATCGTTATGAGTCTGAGACAAGTAGGTCAGCTTTAACCGAGCAAATTGTTGGATTCAAATTACAACACAATTATTTAAAGTCAAACCACCCGATCTAAAGAAAAAATAGGGCTCAGAGGTCAATGGGTCCTATCAATCAAGGAGTGGCTTTTTAAGATGATCATGCATTATTAGTCTTTAGAGATTTAAATGCAAACCAATAGGGAAAGTGGTTACAACTGAGTTTAATGCCACATATTAATGTGTTTACTCTATAAATTGGGAAACTTTTCCAGCCAAATCTCTTAAGAAAAAATCCATACAACAATTCTCTGCTTCTAATTCTTCTCCTTGCTCTTCAGTTATATTAAGTATTAATTTGATCGTTGGTAGCTCATTATTTGACACCATACCAATGTCTGTTTAGGTGGTGACAAGCGGAGAAGACGATTAAGAAAAAAGAAGATCATCGAAGAAGACAAGTGGAATACGCTGTTAATTACAACACAAATCACGAGGACTGGGACTGACCTGAAAAATCTTTTTTTTATGAATCAATATTCATTAATGAAAGTGAGATTGACCAAGATAACCAACCAAGCCAGGTCCAATATAAAAGAGACTACTCAATAGCAATACACCACACCCTTTCCTAATTACCTACAAAATTCTCAAAGAAAACCCCCCTAAATTCCTTGAAAACCTCGACCAAAGAAATTACCTGGAGCTCAATTGTTAGAGAAAACTCCCCTAACAATATGATATTAAATGATTTGTATAGAGAATAGTATAAAGAACAGTACTCAATTGTTAGATCAAATGATTGGAGATGGTTTAGTTCTCATTTACTAATTAATGTTTATCATAACATGAAAAAAAAAATCATATTTGATAGCCCAAGGCCGTCAAATTTCATAAAATTCAACGGACCAAGACATCAAAATTTTTATTTTCGACATGCCGAAACCATCAAATTAATGGAGGATGAGCGAAATTCGATGGCTCTAAAGGCTTCGAATCTGGGGAACATAAGAAATTTCAACAGCCCTAGCCGTCGAAACTTAATTTCCAAAATTTGTGGGCCTTGGCCCTTTGAATTTTCTTATCGAATTTTCCAATTTTCACGTATCTTGGAGAAATATTCCTTAAATGTTTGGAATATCATCATATAAATATTAGTCTAAATATGTTTTGCCTCAACTGTTTGTGGGTAACCATATAAGACAATAATTAACAAACAAAAAAGTGAACATATTTATGACATAGGCACCATTAGTCTATCTAAATAATAAGAGAATGCTAGGCTCTCCATCAACACGACTGTTATGATGTTAGGAATTCTGAAAAGTTTAAAATATTGGAATTGATCCATAAAAAATTTGAGTTTTTCCTCAGATCCTAACGGTTATGCTGATGGATAGCTTCAACCGGGGGTTGAGGCTAGAAAAGTCCTACTTTTGTAATTATTTATTATTTTTATCAACAAATACGTAAGTAAACCGAATAGACTTGACCAAGTGTTATTGACTCGTCCGAGTCATCTCGTTTTTGGTATTTAAGAAAGAAGATTCCAATTGGGATTAGGGTTTTTTTCGGAAGATTTCCATTATAATTAGGGTTTGCTCTCAATCATTTTCTTTATACAAACAGTCCCGTTCTTCACCATCGATAGTTCTTCTCATTCTAAATCTCCTGGTGAGTCTCCTTCTTTCTTTCTTCTTTTTCATTTTTTTGATCAAAATATCTACTTTGATTCAAGTCGAAGATTACAAAAAATAGGTTTACATGAAGAAATTAATTTGTTACATGAACAGATTTCTTTGTAGGTTTCATGGAGATTTGTTTAGATTTTAATTTTTTGATCTAGATTGCTTAAAAGGAAAATCAATGGCTGAGATGAAAAGATATTCCATCCTCCCATCTCACCCGTTGGTTTAAAGGAGAGCCTCTAAGCTCAAGCTAGGGTTAATGTTTTCTTTTAACGGGGAAACACTTCACCAAGGAAAATTAGATATGTCCTTGGGTTTCTTTTTAATTTGATAGCGAGAAAAGTCAATCTGGGATTTCACACACTGTATATTGAGGGGAGAGATTTTTTGCTCACAAAAAAGTCGATATGGGATTTTACAGATTGCTTAAACTTCACATTGTAACATTGTATTTATTCTTCTAAATCTCTATGTGAGTATCGTTCTTTCTTTTTTGTTTTTCTTTCTTAATCGGAATATCTAATTTGTTTAAAGTCTAGAATTACAAAAGTTGGATTTCCAATAAGAGATTTGTAGGTATTTTGTGATTTAGAGGAAGATATGATAGAGAACAAGACAAGAATCACACAACATATAACATTTTATATGCCTGTTTAGATTTTATTTTTGCCCTCAAATTTGATCCAAAACTTTCATGTACGGTTTCTTTGAAGTTTGAACATGGAAAACATAGTGAGATAACTATACAGATTTCCTAAAGGAAAATTAACGACTGAGATGAAAAGATATGCCATCCTCTCATTTTATCTGTTGGTTTAATGGAGATCATTAAACAACATGGAAACACTTCCCCTCAATAAGGAGAATTATAAGTTTGAGAGCTTTCCCACTAAGTTATATGGGGATGGAAGTAAGTTAGTTTTAGTGTATTTGTTGTATGGGATCATTATTAGTCCTGTTTGGAGTTATTTTTGCATGGATAGACTAAATGGGTAGTTAGGTTTCTTGAGTGGGAGTGATAGGTTTGTGAAATATTGTATGAAATATTATGCAGAGAGAAAATTTTGGAGACTAATCATTGGTTAATTTTGGAGGTCCGATTTTCCTTGAATGAGATCTTTCTCAATCTTTTCTTCTTCCTTTTATGACTTTGTGATTTGTGATTTGTGATCTTATCAAATTAGGTACTTAACATAAAGTTAATCCAGGATTTCACATCGTGTGTACTGAGGTAAGAAATTATTTGTTTTTACTCTTAGAAAATGGGATTTTACATGTGCCATCAATGTACAACACCTAGGCTCAAGCCATTGATATGGAATTTTGTGAAATCTCGGATTAAATTTTCTGTAAGTATAATAAAACCTTTGTACCAAAAAGACGTGTCTGATGTGGAGGTAAATATCCTTAAATATCTGCTATTGGTTAAACTAGAATTTTCTGAAATTTTTGATTGACTTTTATGTTAAAAAATAAATAAATAAATAAACTCATTGATTGCTCTTTTACCTTTGAACATTAGAGAATATCTTTTTTCCCATATAGATTTTTGTTCATTTTATTATAGAGTGGTGATTATATGACTACCCCCACGTGGCATACTCAATTGACTCCCTGACGTGGGGTGTGCTAGAATCATAGACTTAAAGCCTCGGGATACACAACCACCCATCCCCATAAATTTGTGCAGTTGTGTATCCTGATGAAAAAAAATCTATGGTTCTGGCACGCTCCAATCAGGGAGTCAATTGAGTATGCTACGTGTCTTTATTATATTATTGTAGATTATTATAGGAAGGAAAAAAACTTTGAAGCGGGCAACCCACTTCAAAATTTTGGAGAAACCCTCTCCTATGGATTACACGTGGCATTTCAAAGGAAGTATTTCAAATTTTGGCAGAAATGTGGGGGCATGAAATAAATTGAAAATGCCACACATGCCTTGTAACAAGGAGGGTTTCTTCAAATTTTGAAGTGGGCTACCTGCTTCAAAGTTTTTTCCTTCTTATAATATGATCATAAAGCATGTTTCCTCTCAACTATTTTTTGATTGCCATATACTATTTAAATAGTACTAGATGATAACTTGTGCAAACACACACACACACACATATATATATATATATATATATATATATATATATATATATATATATAAAGGGCTTAATTGTAATTTAAAATATTAGTTAAATGGTTTTTGAAGATTAGATAGTGAAAATGATGTATTTGTAATTTAAAAATCTGACCAGTGTGATTTTAATTTTCTTTGTTTTGACCAAAATGATCCTAATTATATTAGATCTAAAATCACTTCTACTCTACTCCTCTAATTATAACATTAAAGAAGTAACTATAAAAAAATACAAATTATTTTTTTCAACAAATACATAAACCCAATTTACTCGACCAACTTTTATCGACTCGTCATGTTGGAATTTAAGAAACGAGATTCTTATTAGAATCGGTTTGTTTAGGTAGATTTCTTTTCAAATTAGGGTTTATTCTCAATTATTTTCTATATATGAACAATCCCGTCGAAACTATTCATAGTTCTTCCCATTGTAATTTCTTCTTCTAAATCTCCAGGTGAGTGTCGTTATTTCTTTGTGTTGGTATTTTGTGATTTAGACAAGATGAATCACACAACATACAACATTCTACACTTTCCCTTATTATGAAAGTTTCAAAGTGTGAGATTTCACATAATCTAGATTGATCACTAGCAATATGCCAAGTTTTATTGAGGGCATCCTAACTTACAAAAATACCCAAAAAATATTGAATTAATTTTATTCGTAGAAAAAATCTCGTTGATTGCTCTTTTTTCCATTGGATATTTTCTATAGACTTCTAATTTTTGCTCATTTTATTATATTTTTACATATTAATTTTCACAGTGAAAGTCAATCCTCAATACGGGATTTCATAGAATATAGATTGATCAGTCAGATGACGCTGTGTCTAATGAGGGCATCCCAATTTACAAGAATACCCATGTTTGGGAAGTCCTCAATTAGTGCAATTGATTAATTCAGGATTTTGTGAAATCTTGGATTAACTTATTTGTTCACAAAAAAATATCATTGATTGCACTTTTACCTCAGGGTATTTGAGAATATCTTTTTTTTTCTATAGATTTCTAATTTTGTTCATTTTATTATATTTTTGTAGATTAATTTTCACAAAAAACTACAATGGCCTACAATCGATCTCCTTGCGCGGCTTGCAGCTTTCTTAACAACGAATGTCAGGAGGATTGCATATTTGCTCCTTATTTCCCAATTGACCAGCGACGTACATTTGCTAAAGTGCATAAGATTTTTAACATAGACAGCTTAGCCGAGGTTCTCAACCAAGCAACCCCAAGGCAGAGGCGAGGCATAGTGAAGAGTTATATCTTTGAGGCCCGGGCCCGATTCAGAGATCCTATTCGAGGATGTGCTGGTCAAGTCATGAAGCTTCGACGTGACCTCCAACGGGAACGAGAGATAGAAATTGAAGGGCACCAACAGCTGTTACGACGACAGATGGAAGCAGAAGCTGCAGCAAACATTGATGAAGAAGAAGAAGTAGAAGAAGAAGAAGAAGAAAATTAATATATTATGATGATCGAGAAGCAGCAGCTGTAGTAAACATTGATCGAATACAAATTGAGCTCTTGCATGAACAAGAAGATTAATATATTATGATATATTTTACCATAGTATGGGGATCCTTTTAAGCTATATTTGAGAATTTGTACTGTTATTTATTATTAATAATAATATATAGTTATTTAGGAACTTAAAAAAATCTGATTCCATCTCTTGTTGATGAAAAATCGAAGATGGCAAGTTTTAGAGGCTGTTTGTTTGCGCTAATTTTCAGCGTTAAAAAAAAATTTCAGCACTTTTTGTCAAATTAGTGCATTTGTTTACTCCATATTTTCAGCACTTATAATTGAAAATAAGTGAAAAAAATTCAGCACTATTTTGATGCTTAATTTTTGCGTTGAAATGCTAAGCATTTCTCTTTTTCGTTACGAACAAGTATGCCCTTATACTTAAAAGCATATTACCACTTATATCTGATGGATAATTATATAAGTATATCCCACAAATTAATAAACTCACATCATGACCGACTTGTTTTGTCTTATATGGGTTAAAAGCTTTGGAATGAGTTAATTTTTGATGAGGATGTCTCTAGAATGAGGAGATCATCCTCACCAAAAATTAGCCCATCCCGAAACTTCTAACCCCTTCAAAACAAGTTCAAGAACTGTAAATTGTCCTTTTTTTTTTTTTTTTTTTTTGGAAACCAGTTTTGATGTGGTTAGTGGTTTCGAAATGAGGTGATTTTTGGTGATGATGATTTCCTGACCATATAGGTCATCTCAACGAAAATTGGCTCATTCCAAAACCTTTAACCCATATAAGACAAAATAAATTGGGTGTGGCGTGGGTTGCCCTTATAAATTCGTGGGGTGTTTTTATAATTACACATCCTTCATTTCTATTGACAATTATTCATCAAAAATTAAGTTCTTTTAATGTTGATTTCAAATTTTGGTGACTTGTATGATATTATTGTTTTTAATTTGAAATTTGTGAGGTTTTAGAAATAAAAATTATTATTTAGAAATTGAAAATTTCAGTATTACTTATTATTTAAAAATAAATTGTATTTTAATTTTATAAGAAATAATATATTTTATTGTGTTTGATAAGAAATAGGCATTTGAAACATATAAACAATGTACAATATGATTGTAAGGGTAAAAAGATAATTTACTAGTTTCAGCTATATGTAACAAACATGATTCTATGAATTTAGCGTTTAATTTTAATGAATTCAACACTTTTTTGACATCTAAATAAATGACTTTTTCAGTACTTAAATTCAGAGCTTATCAGTTTCAACACTTAATTTTTTCAGTTTAACAAACAACACCTAGGATGTATGCATGATTTATTTTTTAATAATTACTTTAAAAATCATATTTTAAAAGTACAATGTAATTTTATATTATATTTTATCACTGAAGGGGTATCCTCATTGGGGTTTGGGGTAGAAGAGAAAAGACAATAAATTAGGGGATGAGGGTATTAAAAAATGAGGATAGGATGAAAGACAACAAAATTGGAGGGGTATTATCATGAATGATGGGTAAAAGGAAGGCAATGTATAAATTTGAAGGGTGTTTTTTCAAGAAAAGAAGGTAAAAGAAGAAAAACAATAAGATTGGAGGAATTTTCTTAGAAAATTAGAAAAGAGATGATGGTATAAAATTAGGATTGCAACTTAGGTGGACTGGCCTGAGGTCAACCTGATTGATGGGTGAGCATCCACCAAATTATGTAAAACGTGAGTCGAGTTTGGGTTAGAATAACTCAACCTGACCTTAATTTGGGTTGAGCTTGGATTTAGGTTCAGGCAACCCAACTCAACAAGACCCGAGGCTATATAATAATATATATAAATAATTTTATATTAATTATACCTTTTATATTTATTTTTAAAATATTTTTTAATTATTTTTATTTTAAGATATAAAATTTCTTTATTAATCAATACAGAAATTAGGCTTGTTCAATGAGCCCAACCCACCCAAAACTGCCTAACTGGGGTTAACTTGAGTTCAATCCAAGTTTAGAAGCTCAAACCCGAGTTCAGCTTGGGTTAATGAGCTCAAGCCCAATGTTTGGGTTGAGGGTTTTGCTACTTTAGTTGAGCCTTGGTCTACCTTCCAACCCTCCCAGCAGCCCTAAATCACATTGAAAGTTTTTCTCAACATTCATGGTGAGATTGCATCTCAATCCCTCTTGGTGGTAAAGAAGGGGGTGACAACCATTGCGCTTTATTATGAAGATATATAATACTTGTAAGGATTCCTTTTCCAATTAAAAACATTAATGGAGGTGATTTTAAAAACAACATGATAAAGGATATTTTTATAATTTTAGTAAATTAATTATCGTTATTAGTGGGATCGTAGGATTTTTTTACTTTAGTCCTATTGACGAAAATGGCCCTGTTCATAATAAGATTATATGTATAAATGGGGGGAATTTTGGAAAACAAATTTGGTGTAAAACCATTCATTCAGCCTTCACTTATTACCTAGAAATATTATTTATATATATATATATATATATATATATATATATATATGGGAGCGGTTCGGCAGCCCTAAAGTGTGCCAAGTTTGGTGCCAAACATTTTTCAAAATATGGGTTAGAAACTTTGGAATGAGCTGATTTTTTGTGAGGATGATCTCTATGATGAGGAGATCATCCTCACCAAAAATCAGTCTATTCCAAAACTTCTAACCCCATCAAAAGTGATTTATAAAAATTGGATGGTCCACGATTCTTCAACTTGTAAACTAAGGTTAGAAGTTTCAAAATGAGCTGATTTTTTGTGAGGATGATCTCTTCACCGTAGAGATCATCCTCACAAAAAATCAGCCTATTCCAAAACTTCTAACCCCATCAAAAGTGATTTACAAAAAATGTTTGGCACCAAACTTGGCAAACTTTAGGGCTGCCGAACCGTCCCCTATATATATATAGGGTCCCGTTTAGCAACAAACATTTTGCAAAACACTTTTCAAAACATGGGTTAGAGGTTTTCGAATAGGCTGATTTTTGGTGAGAATGATCTCTACGGTGAGGAGATCATCCTCACCAAAAATCAGCCCATTCCAAAACTTCTAGCCCCATGTTTACAAGTTGAAAAATCGTGAACCGTCCATTTTTTGTAAATCATTTTTGATGGGTTAAAAATTTTGGAATGGGCTGATTTTTGGTAATGATGATCTCCTCACTGTAGAGATCATCCTCACCAAAAATCAGCCCATTCCAAAACCTCTAACTCATATTTTGAAAAATGTTTTGCCAAAATGTTTGTTGCTGAACATTTCCCATATATATATACAAAGTGTTTTGTCTTATATGACTCTTGACTTCGCCCTCTTCTCTCTCGCTCTCCGTTGTAAGCTCTCTCTCTCTCTCTCTCTCTCTCTCTCTCTCTTTGTGTGTGTGTGTTGTATTAAGGGGGTTTTCTCTAACAATTGAGTTCCTTGTATTTTTTTTTTTTTTTTGAGGTTTTCAAAGAGTTTAGGGGGTTTTCCTTGAGAATTTTATAGGTAATTTGGAAAGTGTTTGGTGTATTGCTATTGAGTAGTCTCTCTTTTATTCGGCCTCGCTTGGTTGGCTATCTTGGTCGATCTCGGTTTCATTAATGAATATTTGCTTATAAAAAAAAGATTTTTCGGGTCAGCTCCTACTTGTCGAGATCTGTGTTGTAATTATTAACGTATTCCGTTTGTCTTCTCCGATGAACTTCTCTTTTTTCAATTGTCTTCTCTACCAGTCCTCACCTAAAAAGACATTGGTATGGTGTCAAACCACGGGCATCTAATCATCAAGTTACTACTTGATAAAACTAAAGAGAAATTAGAAACAGAGAATTATTGTGTGGATTTTTCTTTGGGGATTGAGAGAGAAAATTTTCCCAATACGTAACTTTATTTTTGGTTTAGGCTGTTATTATTATTATTTTTTTCTCTTTCTCTCTGTATTCATATGTTTTTAGTTAGATTTTCCCTTTCATGCATGTTTCCCATTGATTTCTTTTTAGCATCCTAATTATTGTAGAATTTATTATGGAAGAGGTTTTTATTTATACTCGCGATGCTATGTAGTGGTTTTGTCTTATTTTGAATGATTTACAATAAGGGATGTGCATTAGTTTTTTTTTTTTTGTATTTATTCTCACATTTTGATAGGATTAGAAGAATTTATTTTTAGGAATTTTCTTTTGTTTTTTTTTTCTACTTTTTGTCTGTTTTTTTGCATATCGATAGGATTAGGGGAACAATGTTTCTGCAATTTTTATTTTTATTTTTTTACTTATTTTGTGTATTAATAAGGTAGAAAATGTATTGTTTTTATGTATTTTTATGCCTCTATATCTGTAGGATTAAGAGAATAGTTTTTATTTTATTTTATGTAGTTTTTATTTTTGTTTTGTATTAGTAGGATTAGGAAAATCCTTCGTGTATATATTTTTTGTTTTTCTCACTTATTTATCTATTCTTTAAGGTCTTTTTTTTTTTAATATATTGATAAGATTGGTAGAATATTTTTATATGTCTCTTTTATTTTTCCCTTTTTTGCTCATTGATAGGATTAGGAAATGTTTTTAGTTAATGTAGTTTTTCTATGTTTTTTAGATCAATAGGTCAAGGAGAATGTTTGTTTTACGTAGGTTTTATTTTTCTATATTGTTCTATTTACATATTGATAGGTTATGAGAATATTTTTATGCCTCCATCTTGTTTATTTTTATGTGTTATTTTAATTTTAATTTTTTGCATGTTAGAAGGATTAGGGGATTTTTTTTTCATCATGATCATTATGCTCAAGTTGGATTTACATGATTTATGATGATGCTTGAGCTCTTCGTGTTATTTTAAGATTTTTTCATGTAATTAGTGCACTCCTTGACTTGACAAATATGCATGTCGATTGAATGATAGTTATTTTGATAAAATCGAAAATCATGTATGCATGTTTGTTTTGTTAGTTTAAGGGATCATGAATATGGATTTTTCTTTGAAATTTGAAAATTTCATGCAATGATATTCATCAATCTCCAATTTAGTAAGTATGATAACCTGGATTTTTTGTTGTTTGTTAACTTTCCAATTTGATGTTTTTTAGCAAATCCATAATCTTCTAATTTGAGACTTCATGTTCGTGTAATTCTTCTGTTAGGAAATTATTTGTGAATCATTGGAGAATGCATATTTGGAAATTTGCTAATATGAGATTACATAATTTTTTATTTTAAGGGAACATATGTTCATAGATTTCTAATTTATAAATTTCATATTTCAGTAATTTTCTGATTTAGAAGATTCTGCATTTTCATATTTAGAAGGTTCACGTTCATGAAAATTTAGGAGTTTCTAATTCAAAAAAATTATATTTCTTAAAACTTTCTATTTTAGATAATGTGTCTTTTTCAATTTCTAATTTGGGAGCTTAACATACATTTTTCGAATTTTAATTTGGGAAACTTTAGATTCCTAAGTTGAAAATTTCATGAGTACCATTTTGGTAGTTTCTACTTTGGACAGTTTGGAAAATACTTGCATGTTGAATTTCTTAATTAATGTTAGATCATGGGGTCGAAATTAACGCTTTTTCAAATCTTTCTATTTTATGCGAAATTTGAAAATCATGTAATAAATGGAGGATCTTAGCCATAGGATTCATTTGGCAAATCCGATATAAATTAACAATGATAATTGAACTATAGTCTTGACCGTAGTCTTTCTTGTTGACCATAAGTTAGTTTTGAATCGTAGTAAAGACCAATCATGTTGATCGGGCAGGTTCGATGCCTAACACCTTCCGAAACCCGTAATATGACTCCTTACCCATCTTTCTGATCTGTGAATCGACCCATATCCATTTAAAGTTATTTTTTGTTCCTAGACCTAAACTAGTTGACGATTCTCATTTTTCAAAAATTCCCATTTATCAATCGGACCCCTTTGAGCTATTTAGTGAAATAGGGTCGAGGCTACTATGTTTCAAAGAAGGTTCGGTGCCTAGCATTTAAAATATGTAATTTTAAAGGGATTCTCATTATGGTTAGTACATAATGCACATGATTGGAAAAGTTTTTTTTTCCTCTTCTATAGGACAAGTTGTTGACTGTCCCATCAAAAACTTCTAGTGGTGGCTCCGCAAGAAGCTAGATTTTCAAATTCAATTCACCTAGGCTAGCATCTTTGGATTGGAATTTATGTGGACGTGACTTGTAATATTGAAATGATTTGATTTCTTTCAAAATTGAATTCAAGTGTCTGGTTTTGTTTGTTATGTTTTCATTTTGATATCTTTGTTATTATGTAAGTGCCTATTCAACAAATTATTAATTTTTATCTATCACAACAAAAAAAAAATTCTTTTTTTGACAGGGGGTGAATACATATTTCATGTCGTTATAAATGTTGATTTTATTGATATGTGAGTTGTTGCTGCTAAAGTTCTTTCTACATCATTGTAGAAAATGCACAACCATATATGTTTAGTGATGCATGCCTGGTTTCAGATGAGATGCAGGTATGGCATCATATTTGAGCTTATTCCATCATGTTGAGTGTGTAAATACCGTTGTATAAACCAACTATTTCTGATTTAATTTCATTGTCAATTGGCTGTTTTTTAGATTTCAGATTTAAGGTATTCCATTTATGACATATTATGTGAGAAAACACCAAGAAGTGAAGATTTATTTGTTGCTATTGTCAAACTTCTCACTTGTGCAGCACGTTATCAGGTTGGTTTCTTATATTCAATGATTTTGGATTATCAGTTGTTCAATTTCATCAGTGGCAAGTGAAATTCAATGTACTCTGTTTTGGAATGATCCCGAGGGGTCTTCTGAATTATTATTAAAATCTGAAATTCTTTGGCATTCTGGTTATTGTATACTATACTATTGCAAATCTATCCAAATCTTAAAGGACTGTCTTAAAAAATTTAAGTGAAATTTTATGGAACTCACTTATATTAGATGGCTAAATTGCTACTTTAGAAGCAAATATATCCTTTTTTTTTTAAGCGTAAGCTGTCATTTTTCCGTTTGATATATCATATTATAATTTCTATTTCTCCACGCCACAAACAATATTAATAGATCTCTATTGCAATCCGCTTTTCTTGTTTCTATGACAGCCACTAAGGAGACTATGGAGGTTCTACTGAAACAGCAATCAGAAATTTCTTTTGGGCTATTGAGGTCCAAGAAAGTAAGTCTCATAGATGCACTTTTGTAATATGTCAAAAGATCCTCAAATCTTATTGGGAGGCATGTTATCTGGAGTGGACAATAGTCTTTGTTAATTTAATTTGGATGTTATGGCCTTCACTACTACCTTGTATAGTTTTGTATGTTATGCTATATATTATTTTATCCCTGAAAGAGTATACCACATAATTTGATGAATTTTCTTATTTCCAGGTATCCCCATTTATTGTTGATTATGCTTAACTTTCTGAAAGTATTGTAGCAAGGGGCTACCCAATATGTGTAGATCTTGGGTATTCCTCATTTGCATTTATTATTCCTATCAGTTTTTTTTTTTTGCTTCCCATACTCTTTTTAACTTTTGGTCTCATAACTTTAAAACTGCATAAAAAAACCTTATATTTTATCATATATGCTCCTTCGTGTCTTGCCCTGGCTTGGGTATTTCTCATCTGAAAAGTTGGTCTTGCTGACGATTTCATGGCTAAAAAAGTGGATTCTGAGATGTATTAGTATGCATCCATTCCTTGAAACTGTAAATTTTACATGTATGCATTTAGTCTCATATATTTACAAGAAAATCTGGCCATATGTATTTGTATTTAGTCCATGTGTTGGATGCATTTTGGATAGGTGTGTACTCATGGCTTGATGAATCTACCCCAACTCCTTATTTGATTTGCATAAGTGTTTCTCTATTAAAAATTACTACTCTAGTAGGAATTAATTTGCATTGCAACCTTACGTTCACATATCAGATCTTCTACATGACTTTTATAGTATTTGTTTAGATGTTGATCATATTCCTACGAATTTTTATTGATTGCAGGTAGTGCATTATGATGCTCGTAATTAAGTATGGTAGTACAACAATGTTGAAGGATCACATTTAAGTGGCTGATTTTTTGTTTCTTAATTTTATTTTTTTTTGTTTGCAATGTTAGTGTTTCAATTAGTACTTGGTTTGTCATTATAAGAACTAACTCTTTTATATTTTTTTAATGTGAATCCTATGTTTTATTCTAATTATGATGTGATAATTAATTGAAGTATAATAAGTAAAATGTGGGGTGCCAATAATATTTCTTAAGAAATTGAAGTGTGATAAGTGAATTTTGGGGTATCAATAGCAACTCTTTTTCTTTATATAATTGCAGGTTTTATTTTGAAACGAAAATTTTAATAATTTTTTTTTTATAACATTAGAGGCGGTTTAAAACCACCTAAAATAATATTTATTTAAAAAAATTAATCTTTAGGGCAGTTTTAATCTGTCGGGTATAGTTAATCTACTTAATTATATAAATTAATTCGAGGCGGTTTTCTAACAGTCTCTACTAGTATAAAAACTGCCCTTTAATCATATTTTTTAGAGGCGGTTTTAATACCACCATTAAATTTCTATTATTAGAGGCGGTTTTTAATTAAACAACTGATAGAAAAAATAAAAACCGCCCTTAAATCATATTTAGAAGCAGTTTTAAAACTGCCCTTACTTAGCCATTAAAAGTAAATAGTGAAGCCACTATAGTTGGCGGTTTGACTAAACCGCCATTATATATATTGGAGGTTGTTTTCATGAAATTGGTGACAATTTAAAATCACCTAAAAAAATCTCATATTTTGTAGTGCCAATTTACACTTTTTAAAGTATTGTTTTTCATGATAAACAAAAATATTCTTAAGAAAAATGGGATTATACGTAAGAATTGGAATATTTATATGGCGACATTTATAATTATCATTTTAAAACTTATTTTTTGCAATAAAAATAAAAAAAAAGGTAAAATAGTAAAACAACATCTAAATTTTCACACTGTTAGTGAAAGGAGAGGTAATTGCAATTATCAAAACATTAGGGGGTCAACATGAAATTATGCCAAACTATAGGGAGTCAAAGTGCAATTTACCCTAAAAAATATTTTAAAAATAAATATGAAAAGATGTAATTAATATAAAATTATTTTTATATATTATTATATATCCTCGAGTTTAGAGTTCTGGTTGAGTTGGGTTGCCCCATCCTAAACCCAAGCTCAACCCAAATTAAGGTCAGGCTAAGTTATTCTAACCCAAGTTCAACTCATGTTTTACGTAGTTCGAAGTATGCTCGCCCATTAATCAGGTTGAGCTGAGGCCAATCCCCCTAAGTTGCAATCCCCCTAAGTTGCAATCCTAATTTTATACCACAATCTCTTTTCTGATTTTTCAAGAACACTCTAATTTCTTCTTTTACCTTCTTTTCTTGAAAATAATACCCTTCAACTTTATACAATACCTTCCTCATATCATCCTTTTCTGATCATACCCTACTAATTTTGTTGTCTTTCTTCTCATCCTCAGTTTTAATACCCTCATCCCCTAATTTATTGTCCTTTTTCTTCTACCCAAAACCCTAAAGAGGATACCACTTCAGTGATAAAATATAATATAAAATTACATTATACTTTTAAAATATAATTATTAAAAATTAATCATGCATGCATCTTAAATTTGCTACCTTCTATTTTTCATCAATAAGAGAGGGAATCAGTATTTTTTTTTTTATCTAATTTTATATTAGATTTTAAATTTTAAGGTTTTAAGTTCCTAAATAACAATGAGTTATTAATATTGAAAAATAACAGTACAAATTCTCAAATATACCTTAAAAGGATCCCGATCCTATTGTACAATACATTATAATATATTAATCTTCTTGTTCATGCAAGAGCTCACTTCTTTTCGATCAATGTTTACTGCAGCTGCTTCTTCTAGATCATCATAATATATTAATCTTCTTCTTCTTCTTCTTCTTCTTCTTCATTAATGTTTGCTGCAGCTTCTGCTTCCATCTGTCGTCGTAACAGCTGTTGGTGCTGTCCAATATCTATATCTCGTGCCTGGTAGAGTTCACGTCGAAGCTTCATGACTTGACCATGACATCCGCGAACAGGATCTCTGAATCGAGCCCGGGCCTCATAGATATAACTCTTCACTATGCCTTGCCTCTGCCTTGGGGTTGCTTGGTTGAGAACCTCGGCTAAGCTGTCTATGTTAAAAATCTTATGCACTTTAGCAAATGTACGTTGCTGGTCTGGGGGGAAATACGGCGCAAATATGCAATCCTCCCTACATTCGTTGTTAAGAAAGCTGCAAGCCGCGCAAGGAGAAGGATTGGAGGCCATTGTAGTATTTTGTGAAAATTAATCTACAAAAATATGATAAAATGAACAAAATTAGAAATCTACAAAATAAAATAAAAAACAAAGATATTGTCTAATATCCTGAAGTAAAAGTCCAATCAATGATTTTTTTTTTTTTTTTTTTGTGAACATATAAGTTAATCCAATATTTCACAAAATTGATATGCATCATCATGCCACTGATCAATCTATATTCTAAGAAATCCCGTATTGAGGATTGACTTTCACTGTGAAAATTAATATATAAAAATATAATAAAATGAATAAAAATTAGAAATGTATAGAAAATATCCACAGGAAAAAAAAGAGCAATCAACGATATTTTTTCTGCAAATAAAGTTAAGTTAATTCACACTTTGAATTTTTCATAGTAAGGGAAAGTGTAGAATGTTGTATGTTGCATATGTGATTCATCTATTCTATATATTAGATCTCTATCAAACCTACAAAGAAATCTCTTCCCCTAAATCACAAAATACCAATACAAAGAAATAATAACACTAAAGTGGAGATTTAGAAGAAGAAACTACAATGAGCACAACGTCAAAAATCGCCAAAAACGATGGCCAAAGTCCGTCGATTCCGTAAGAAGGAACTCTGAATGGTTTCAACAGGATTGTTCATGTATAGAAAATAATTGAGAATAAACCATAAACCATAAACCATAATTTGAAACAAAATCTACCAAAACAAGCCTATTCTAATTAGAATCTTCTTTCATAAATTCCAACGACGAAATGACTCGAACGAGATGATAAAACTTGGTCGAGTCAATTTGGTTTATGTATTTGTTAACAAAAATAATTAGTTTTTTATGAAAATACTTCTTTAATGTTATTTTGATATAAGGTGGAGTAGTGGTAGATTTCCACTATTCTAATGTTATTTCGAAGCTATGGGGATCTTCAGAGCTAGATTTCCAACAAGGATTCGAAATAAAGGACAAGGATCCACAAACCCTAGATCTGGAATGCTGTGGAGAGACAGATACATACATAGAGAATGTGAGAGAACAAGAGAGCGAGGACGAGAGACAGAGAGTCGAGGACGAGAGAGAGAGAGAGAGAGAACGAGAGTCGTTTTTCTCTCTCTTAGACTGGGGAAGAAGAGTTTTTTTAGAATGGCTATTGGCACCCCAATTTTTTACTTCTTTCGTAGAAACGACGGTAAAACGACAGTTTAAAACTGTCGCAATTAACGACAGCCGTTGGCAGTCGTTTTTAGCGTAATTACTGCGTCGCGAAAAATGCAATATGACGTAGTGAATGAGGCCCCCTCATACAACAAAGACTACTAGCAGGGCATAAAAACAAAGTTTCCGTACTAAGTAATGACAGCATACAGTATAACACCTAGCATGGAAAAACAGAATTCTTTTAGAGGAGTGTTTCCATTTTTTTAGGTTTTTCATGTCTAAATAGTGAGATGCCCCTCCTTCCACCTAACTAGCTCTTTTCCCCCACTTTCCTCTTTCCCTTGATTGTTGTGCCTTCTCTAGTTTCTCCCTCGATGCAGCAACCACCAAATAACCATCAACTAGGTTTAGGCTAGTTGTCACCTAAGTTTCCACGAGTCCAATCATTTTATGCTAGTACAGTGAAAGAGTCATTTTTTTATGGGTGAAATAGCGACTATCTTATCTTCATAGCATATGGACTAATGAATGAGAATGAGTTTAATATTTTTTTTTTCCTTTAATGTATTGCCTACCCATTAGAACTCTTTCTACACTCTAAAAACATCCTTACATATTCTCCCTGGGAATGGTATGGATTAAGGATCGCGAGCCATTCGATTTGGAGGAAAAAAATTGAATTCTTTCTCTCGAAATGAGGAAGGGTATTTGTGTTTTAAAAATATATTTATACTTGTAGGTTCCACTCTAAGGGAGAATATGTAACTACGTTAAAGTTGGGTGTGGAGAGAGTTTTCTGATCTTCAAGTGAGAATCTGTTAATTGTACTCAGATGTGGTGCCTTCAGAGTAAAAGACTTTAAACAATGTTTTCTGTACAATTCTTGCTTGTATTCAGAGTAAAAGATTTCTAGTTTCATGTAAAAAATTTCCCATGACAAGTATAATCTTAATATTTTGCAGTACTTCAACTACATGAGGATGCTTGTAGTTGAGGGTTCTTATGAAAAGATGGATTCTCTTTTAAGCCAAAACATACAGCCTGTAGACATTTTATTGTTGATGGCTGCCTTTGATGGCAACAAACCAAAAATTGAAGATCTATTAAGGGCTGGTGCTAGTTACAATGTTAAAGATGCAAATGGAAGGATTGCACTTGATAGAGCTGCCAACTATGAAATCAAAGTATTTATCGTGGAGTTTTCAGTTCAGAAAGCTTGACTTAAGATTATTAAAGTTTTAGTTTCCTTAATTTTATAAATAAAAAAAATAAAAAAATTTCATTTCTTCCTTGCTAGTGTAACATATACAGATATTTTTGCTGAGATGTAGTTGAAGCTTCTCCTATATTATTTGGTTAAGTCATAATTTTCAGCTTGCCCCATAATGTGATGTTATAGTGTTATATAACCTAGGTTTAAAAGGGTCTGCTTGATTGGTGTTACCTCATGGAGTTGGGACTTATGAGTCTCCCTACTAAATTTGCGTTAAATCTATTTTAGGGTATGTCTCGCTTATCAATCTTAGCTAGCATCTCATCCTTATGAGTGTCCTTTCTTTTATGGTTCTACCTATCTTAAAAATCTTAGTTTCTAAGGTGATCTGATACTGAATTTGTTCCTTCTCTAGTTTCTTTGCCAACAGTAATCTTCTATATTTCTAATTATATTCTTAACTTTTATAGGTTTTAATTTATTCACAGTTTAGTTGACCATAAAACTGCAATGCATGCATGCTAATAATCTTTATTCAGAATATGGATATTGTTATTTTTTAACCACAAACTATAGTTGTAAGAGCATAAATAGTTTGTCGTATGATTTGCAATTATTTTGTACTAAGACTATAATTGGGTCGGAATTTGGCCTGGCCTGTCATTATAGAATGAAATGAGAAAGCCCTAATGTTAATATGATATTTTGCTTTGTCACTTCTTGTCGTATCCAATAGGGAAAAGAGATGTTAAAGTGAAAGCCTTGGAGGCTGCAAAACGTATTGAAGAGAAGGAGAATTATCGCAAAATGAAGAAAGAGACAACAAAAATGGAACGAGCAAGACTCGAGCAAGAAAAAATTAAGCAGTTGGAGTTGTAGCAAAAAACGAAAGAAGAGGAAAAAAGGAAAAAAGAAGCGAATGTGGCAGAAAGGAAAAGACAATAACTATAGTGACATCTTTTGTAGGATGAGAGAGAAAGTCAAAGAAAAGAGTTGCATAATGAAGAAGGAAAACATCGTAGAATAGAGAAAGGAAGAGAAAATGCTGACTGAAAGAAAATAACAGAGACTAGCACTAAGATTGCCATGGATTCAACAGTTGATTCCAGAAAAGCAAGCAATGTTTGTAAAGATTTTGAGACTTTCAAAGAGTTTCGTGATATTGAAAAGGTGCGAGTCTAGAACAGTGGCAATGCAGGAGAAATCCAAACCTTAAGAAAAATAAGATGACACGATAGAGCGGAGAGAGCCAAAAGAGATCAAAGGCATCATGACCATTTGCTTTTGATTATGCTCTATTTCTAAGTAATTATGTGACTCAATTTCATTTGTAAGTGCCCAATTGCTTCAATTAGAGCTTGTTTAGTAATGGAATTTCTATATATAGTATGAATTTTGAATTGTTTAGTTTAATTTGGAGCTTGTTTTATAATTTTTGTTTTATTTTTTTTTTGAATTTTTTAGTATTATTTCGTTTATTGTGATTGGTGAATTAGAAGATCATCCTATTATTTATTAAATCTCCATATTTGACGGCCATACTCTATGAATTTTTTTTATTTTTTTAAACTCATTCTCCAATAATTTGATAGTTTAGTGCCGTCAAAAGGAAATTTCTACAAGAAAATATTTGATAGGCATATTTGATGGGATGGTCTGTAAAATTTCTCAAAATTTGATGAGTTGAGACTATCAAATATGGGCTTTTTTCACATAGTGGGGGGCACTTGATCAAATAGGTCTCGAAAAATAACCTTTTTTTGAGAATTGTTTTTCTCTTTTTTAAGTTTTATCCTCTAACATCAATTTTTAAAGATAAAATAAGAACTGCTATGGGCACCCAACTTTTACTTACACTCGTACAACCAATTTCAGCAGTTGTTTTTTCTTTATTAAGTTGTTATTGGCACAACTTTTAGTTATTCTCAATTATTCACTTAAATTCTTTATTTTTAATTGCTGTGCAATAAATAAAAGTTGGGGTGCCAATAACAGTTCTCTAAAATAAAACATTAAAACTTCCATTAGTGGCTTACAAAATGTGAGCACTGTATCTAGAAAAAACGATCTCTGAGGTATTTCATCAAATTATTGGTCATATAGGAAGGGAATGTTTTAATCTATTATACAAAACAAGATTTTTGTCCTAGTCATAAACATATTTAATGGTGTAAGACGGGGTTGGGAGCATTCACCGGTCGAGATCACTTCCCTCCAAAATAAAAAAAAACTAGCTATAACCATCCATTTTCTACCATTGACTGGAGGGCAGAATATTCAATCTGTATAATATCACCACTTGTGTATAATGAAGGTTGAGATTCCTTGTCTCCACTTGTAATTTAGATGTAATTGAGTATTTTTATTATCTCATGGATCTCGCTCTTGAAATTGTTGAGCAGAGTTATTCTGTTTGGTTTTATGGCATTCATTTGATTAACCAAGTTCAGCTTGGCATGAATTGTCCATTTTATATCAATGGCGAAAGAATATCTCCCTACAATCATTTGTGAATAAAACAACACTTAACTAACCAAGGATCACTAGGGTGGCATAATTTCAACTTTCTGCCTAAACCAAGTCGATACCAGTTCAGATGTCATTGCAACTTAAAGAGGATGAAACAGATGGGACAAAAGACAGCCAGAGAAGGAGGAAGGAGAATAATGGAAGGAGTGGGGGCTGTACAAGGTATTGCTAGGCTCAAATGACATTTGAGGCTCTTCATTAAAAAAAAATGGTTAAAAAGGGCTTGTAAGAGACATTAGAGCTTAATGCCCTAACCTAATTACCTAAAAGGGAGTCCCTTAAGACGGTTGGTTATGTGCAATGAAAGCGAACCAATAGCACCAGTGAGGATTGAGGACCACAATGGTGTAGATCTACGGCTCTAAAAACTAGGAAGTGAAACCCCAATTATTAGGATAGGACATGAATGATGATGATGACATTTAACTGTGAAGTAAATTTCATAGAGACCAATTTTCTTCCTCAACTCACCTAAAGAATAATTCGTGTAATGCTTCTCTACTTTTAAAAATAGACAAACCATTTTATAGCTTTAAAGTTAATTTGCCAATTTGTTTGTATCTCATGATCCTACGATAAAGGAAAGAATAACTCAAAATAATCATCATCAACAGAGCCTCAGCCCAACTATTTGAGTCGGTTAGAAGAGCACTTTTCAGTCATCACATGCAAGGAAACTCAAATGAGTAAACTAATTTTAAATCACATATGAAACCTACATTGAGCAATCAACATGTCCAGTGCTATTGGGGATTAAAATGGAAAGTTGACCTATTTGTTCCCACAACGAATGTGCTTGACCATCCTCTGCTGTATATATCTGTAGAAGAATTAGTAAAAAAAACATATGCTTGAGAGAACCCACCCTAGAATAGTAATCCTTGAGGACTGCACCCAATTCATTAATACTACAAACAACTAGAAGACACGTAGAATGTTGTCATGTAATTGCTCATGGTCCAAGTAAATCTAGCTACCATGCTGTAATATTTGTATATATCGTGTGTATGTGTGAGCGCACGCGCGTCTGTGAGCCAAATGATATTCTGATATAGGTTCTGGGGGCACCCACCAATGGCCATTGTTTATGTCCTTTGATATTATAAGGTTTTTTAAAACCTTGACTAGTTGTACTATGATTTATATTGTTCGAATTGTAACTTAGCAATTAAAAATAAAGAACAAAGGAAAAAACCTTGGTAAGCAAAGATCGAACCACAAAGACAACATTAATTTGGTTATCTTTTCACGTTAAATCCAAACTGAGTTTAACAAACGATTTAAGTTATTCTAACCCAAGATCAACTCATGTTTTACATAGTTTGAAGTATGCTCGCCCATTAATCAGGTTTAGCTGAGGCCAATCCGCCTAAGTTGCAATCCTAATTTTATACCTCAATCTCTTTTCTGATTTTTCAAGAACACTCCTCTAATCTTATTGTCTTTCTTCTTTTACCTTCTTTTCTTGAAAAGAATGCCCTTCAACTTTATACAATACCTTCTTCATATCATCCTTTTCTAATCATACCCTACCAATTTTGTTGTCTTTCTTCTCATCCTCAAACCCTAAAGAGGATACCACTTCAGTGATAAAATATAATATAAAATTACATTATACTTTTAAAATATAATTATTAAAAATTAATCATGCATGCATCTTAAATTTGCTACCTTCTATTTTTCATCAATAAGAGAGGGAATCAGTATTTTTTTTTTTCTAATTTTATATTAGATTTTAAATTTTAAGGTTTTAAGTTCCTAAATAACAATGAGTTATTAATATTGAAAAATAACAGTACAAATTCTCAAATATACCTTAAAAGGATCCCGATCCTATTGTACAATACATCATAATATATTAATCTTCTTGTTCATGCAAGAGCTCACTTCTTTTCGATCAATGTTTACTGCAGCTGCTTCTTCTAGATCATCATAATATATTAATCTTCTTCTTCTTCTTCTTCTTCTTCTTCTTCTTTATTAATGTTTGCTGCAGCTTCTGCTTCCATCTGTCGTCGTAACAGCTGTTGGTGCTGTCCAATATCTATATCTCGTGCCTGGTAGAGTTCACGTCGAAGCTTCATGACTTGACCATGACATCCGCGAACAGGATCTCTGAATCGAGCCCGGGCCTCATAGATATAACTCTTCACTATGCCTTGCCTCTGCCTTGGGGTTGCTTGGTTGAGAACCTCGGCTAAGCTGTCTATGTTAAAAATCTTATGCACTTTAGCAAATGTACGTTGCTGGTCTGGGGGGAAATACGGCGCAAATATGCAATCCTCCCTACATTCGTTGTTAAGAAAGCTGCAAGCCGCGCAAGGAGAAGGATTGGAGGCCATTGTAGTATTTTGTGAAAATTAATCTACAAAAATATGATAAAATGAACAAAATTAGAAATCTACAAAATAAAATAAAAAACAAAGATATTGTCTAATATCCTGAAGTAAAAGTCCAATCAATGATTTTTTTTTTTTTTTTTTTTTTGTGAACATATAAGTTAATCCAATATTTCACAAAATTGATATGCATCATCATGCAACTGATCAATCTATATTCTAAGAAATCCCGTATTGAGGATTGACTTTCACTGTGAAAATTAATATATAAAAATATAATAAAATGAATAAAAATTAGAAATGTATAGAAAATATCCACAGGAAAAAAAAGAGCAATCAACGATATTTTTTCTGCAAATAAAGTTAAGTTAATTCACACTTGGAATTTTTCATGGTAAGGGAAAGTGTAGAATGTTGTATGTTGCATATGTGATTCATCTATTCTATATATTAGATCTCTATCAAACCTACAAACAAATCTCTTCCCCTAAATCACAAAATACCAATACAAAGAAATAATAACACTAAAGTGGAGATTTAGAAGAAGAAACTACAATGAGCACAACGTCAAAAATCGCAAAAAACGATGGCCAAAGTCCGTCATTTCCGTAAGAAGGAACTCTGAATGGTTTCAACAGGATTGTTCATGTATAGAAAATAATTGAGAATAAACCATAATTTGAAACAAAATCTACCAAAACAAGCCTATTCTAATTAGAATCTTCTTTCATAAATTCCAACGACAAAATGACTCGAACGAGACGATAAAACTTGGTCGAGTCAATTTGGTTTATGTATTTGTTGACAAAAATAATTAGTTTTTTATGAAAATACTTCTTTAATGTTATAGTGAGATAAGGTGGAGTAGTGGTGATTTGACACTAACATAATCAAGGATCATTTTGGTCAAAACCAAGAAAATTATAATCACACTGGTCAGTTTTTTAAATTACAAATATATCCTTTTTACTATCTAATATTCAGAAAAAATTTAATTAACATTTTAAGTTACAGTTAAGCCCTGTTTTATACGTATATTCACATGCTACCTTCTAGTAGTATTTAAATAGACTAATGGGCCCTGTATGCATGCTTTATGATCATATCATAAATATACTGACTTATTGTTTTGTTATTTATTGTTTTATATGGCAATTACAAAATAGTTGAGAGGAAACTATCACTCCCTGCAAAATAGCATTAACTCCTTCACAAACCTACCCACTCAAGGAACCTTACTACCCACTTAACTCTATCCATGCAAAAATAACTCTTAATGCAACTAATAATGATCCCATACAACAAATACACTAAAACTAAATTACTCCCATCCCCATATAATTTAGTCGGTAAGCTCTCAAACTCTTAATTTTCCTTAGTAAAGGGAAGTGTTTTCATGTTGTATAAGGATCTCCATTAAACCAACAGATAAGATGAGGGGATGGAATATCTTTTCATCTCAGCTGTTGATTTTCCTTTAGGAAATCTATGCAGTTGTCTCCCTAAGTTTTTCATGTTCAAACTTCAAAGAAACAGTACACGAAAGATTTGGATCGAATTTGAGAGCAAAAATGAAATCTAAACAGGCATATAAAATGTAATTCTAGACTTGAATCAAATTAGATATTTCGATCAAGAAAGAAAAACAAAAAAGAATGTAAGCTACTCTCCTAGAGATTTAGAAGAAGAAAGACAATGTGAATTGTAAACAAGCTGTAAAATCTCCCCTCAATACATAGAGTGTGAAATCCTAGATTGACTTTTCTCGCGATCAGATTAAAAGGAATCCCTAGGAAAAAAAATATTTCCTTGATGAAGGAAAGTGTTTCCACGTTAAAAGATAGACACTAAACCTAGTTTTAGCTTTGGGATGGAGTATATTTTCATCTCAGCCATTGATTTTCCTTTTAAGCAATCTAGATCAAAAAATAAAATCTAAACAAATGTCTATGAAACCTACAAAGAAATATGTTCATGTAAATCACAAGATACCTACAAATTAAAATCTATTTTTTGTAATTTTCGACTTGAATCAAATTAGATATTTCGACCAAAAAATAAATAAAGAAAGAAAGAAAGAACAGACTCACCAGGAGATTTAGAATGAGAAGAACTATGGATGGTGAAGAACGGGACTGTTTGTATACAGAAAATAGTTGAGAGCAAACCCTAATTATAATGGAAATCTTCCACACACACGAAAAAAACCCAAACCTAAGTGGAATCTTCCTTCTTAAAAAACGAGGTGGCTCGGACGCGTGGACAAAACTTGCTCAAGTCACACTTTACTTACATATTTGTTGATAAAAATAATAAATAATTACTGAAGTAGGACTTTTCTAGCCTCAACCCACGGTTGAAGCTATCCATCAGCATGACCGTTAAGATCTGAGGAAAAACTAAAAATATTTAGGATCAATTCCAATCTTTTAAACTTTTCATTGGGATATATTTCTTAGAAATCCTAACATCTTAACGGTCGTGTTGATGGAGAACCTAACATTTTCTTATTATTTACATAGACTAGTGGCCCAGTGTGTATGCTATATGGTCATGTCATAAATATGTTGACTAATTTGTTTGTAATTAATTGTCTTATATGGTTACCCACAAATAGTTAAGGCAAAACATATTTACACCAATGTTTATTTATATGATGATATTCCAAACATTTAAGAAATATTTCTCCGACATATGTGAAAGTTGGAAATTTTGATGGGCCAAGGCCGATGAATTTTGGAAATTAAGTTTCGTTGGCCCAGGGCCGTTGAAAATTTTTTATGTTCCCCATATTCGAAGGCTTAGAGCCATCAAATTTCTCTCATCCTCCATTACTTTGATGATTTCAGCCTGTCAAAAATAAAAAATCGATAGTGAAAATTTTGGTGTCTTGGTTCATTGAATTTTATGAAATTCGACGGCCTTTGGCTGTCAAATATGGTTTTTTTTTCATGTGCTGATAAATATTATTAATTGAGAACTAAACCATCACCAATCATCCGATCTAAAAATTGAGTATAGTTCTTTGTACTATTCTCTATACAAATGATATAATATCATACTGTTAGGGGGGTTTTCTCTAACAATTGAGTTCCTTGTATTTTTTTGGTTGAGGTTTTCAAGGAGTTTAGGGGGGTTTTTCTTTGAGAATTTTATAGGTGATTTGGAAAGGGTGTGGTGTATTGCTATTGAGTAGTCTCTTTTATGTTGGACCTTGCTTGGTTGGTTGTCTTGGTTGATCTCACTTTCATTAATGAATATTTGCTTATAAAAAAAGATTTTTCGGGTCAGCTCACACTCCTAGAGGTCTGTGTTGTAATTAATAGCGTATTTCATTTGTCTTCTCCGATGTACTTCTCTTTTTTCCGTTATCTTCTCCACCAGTCCTCACCTAAAATGACAATAGTATGGTGTCAAACTATAAGCATCTAATGATCAAGGTAGTACTTAATAAAACATAAAAGAAATGAGAAGAATTAGAAGTAGAGAATTGTTGTGTGGATTTTTCCTTGAGGATTGGGCGGGAAAAGCTTCCAATTTATTGAGTAAACTCATTAATATGTGGCATTAAACTCAACTATAACCATTCTCCATGTTGCTTGCATTTATATCTCTAAAAACTAATAATGCATTGATCATCTTAAAGAGCCACTCCTCATGGGTTCTTGTAATTAACATAAGGAGTAATCATTATTATGTAACTGTTCCAAATTGGTAACAACTTGATTTTTCAAGTCGACTCAATTAAGTTAAGCATCCGTAATTCCATCGGATGTGATTTCTGTTAGGCTCTTAGCGGTTATTGTAATAATAGCATTTTTTTATTGTGTTGCTATTTGTGTAGCATAATTATGTTGCTACTAGGGAAGCTTGGTTGTGTTGCGACTTGGGTGGCTTAGTAACGATACGCCCATTATTGTGTTGTTACTTGGGTTGCTTTACTTGAGATGGTAATTGAATTTGTACTAGCACATTTTGTGTTGCATCACTACTTGGGTAGTTTAATATATTTTGATATTTCACTCTTTGCGTGACTAACTAGAAGAAATTTCATGAGAGGATAATAGCATGATTTAAAATTCCGTTCCATTTCGTAATGTTTCGTATGAAACATTCCAAAAAATTTGTTGAGCAAGACGAAACAACATCCAAAGTGGAACAGTGGGATTTCGGTATTTTTTATTATTTTTCTTACTCTACAGATTCACAAGGGGGAGAGAGAGAGAGAGAAACTTGGCTAGTTAGGGAAAGCTTGAGGTATGTCATCGCCGATTCGCCGTCTTTTTCTTCTTCGTTCTCCTTCATTCTTTTTTTCTTCATCGTCTTGTCTACACGTGGGTTGGGAGGATTTTGAGGAATTTTTGTAACGCCTGAAACACTCTATTGACCTTGGTCTTTTATGAAAAAACAAGTCATTTAATTAAAGAAAGACCATCATTTAATATTTGTGAAAGTAGCACCAAGACATTGTTAATTTTCTCTTCCAGGCTCGCACCACAATTGCACAACAACTTATACATGAT